>NC_054473.1:1423607-2135742 GCF_017639515.1 Carcharodon carcharias
CCAACACTAACCCTAATCCCTATGCCTCACACTAACCATAACCCCTAACCCTAACCCTAACCCTACTGTGACCCTAACCCCTAACACCTTATCCCTTACCCTAACCCTAAACCATGACCCCTAACCCCTAAACCCAATATCAACTCTAACCCCTAAACCCAAATCCAAACCCATCCCCTAAACCCAACCCTAACCCTAACCCTCAGCCCAACCCTTGACCCTAACCCTAACCCTATCCCCACACTCTAAGCCTAACCCTACACCTCATCCTAACCCCTAACCTCTAACCCTAAGCCCTAAACATTAACCCCTAACCCCTAAACCCAAACCCCAACCCTAACACCTAACCCCCACCTCTCACCCTAACCCCTAACCCTAACCTTCACCCCAATCCCTAACCCTAACCTTAACTACTAACCCTAAGTCTAATCCTAACCCTAACACTAACCCTAATCCTAATACACTAACTAACCCTGACACTAATACCCTAACCCATCCATAACCCCAATCTAACTCCAACTCTAATTCTAACCCTAACCTTAAATTTAACACCATAATATCCTTACACCAACACAAACCCCTAACCATAACCATAACCCCTAATTCTAACCTTGACCCTAATGCAGAAAAGTCACAGCTCTCAGAGCTTTGTCAAAACATGCCCCTAAATCCAAATGCTGCCTGTAGAAGCCAACTTTTCAGCTCCAAATTTTGATTTCATTTTCGCATGTGCGCTTTTCATGCGTGATGTTGCAAGCTTGCTGGCATATAAGCAACAGCCAAAATATCCTTTTTGAGGCAAGTGCGCACATTTGTTCACTTCTTTTTGTAACCCTAAGCCTAACACTAACTATAACTATAACCATAACCATAATCATAACCTCAACCCTAATCCTAATCTAACACCAAACCCTAACTAAACACCAGCCCTGACCCCAACCCTAATGCTAACCCTAACCCTAACCCTTGTGCAGCCCTATCCCTTGTCCTAAACCTAACCCAATCCTAACCAACCGCTGACCTTAACCATAACCATAACCCTAATATCCTACCCCTAACCCTAACCTCTTACTCAATCCCTAACCCCAACCCATGACCCTAAACCATAACCTGTGTGAAACCCCTAACCCTAATCTTGACAGTAACCCTAACCCCAAACTCTAACCCTAACCCTAGCCCTAACCCTAGCCCTAATGCAGTACCCTAACCCAGAGCATTTTTTACTGCTTTTTATAATCCTAACCTTAATCATAACCTGAATGCAACACTAATCCTATCCCTAAAGCCCCGTCAACTAGACTTAAACCCCTCCCACAAACTTAGCCACAGTCCGAAGCCATGCCGAAAAGCCCTGCCCATAATCCTTAAGACCCCACTCACAAATTTATGCCCGCCTGCAATCCTTTGGCCCTACCCACAGCCTTAAGTCCCACCTGCACTTTTTAAGGCCTGCCCTCAAGACCTAAGCCTCCTCAAATTTTAAACCTCTCTCACAAGCCTTAAGCCCCTCCCAACAATCTTAAGCTCCACCCTAACCTTAAGCACCTCTGACAGTACCTTAACCACAATTGACAACAAATCTAAAAATAAAAACTAAAAATGTCCACCAGAGAGCTCTACCAAAAAGTGCTCCCAAACCCAAAAAGATATTCATAATAAGTTCACTTTTCATGCTCCAAAATGCTGACTTTTTTCTGCCTAGCTAAGTTTCTCTTACAAAGAGCCAGCATGGACTCACTGGGCCAAATGGCCTCCTTCTGTTATGTAACTATTATATATGTGTATGGACTCCAAAATGATTCTTCAGAAATGAATTTGGAATTATATCACCATTCCTTCACTGTTGAGGGATCAAAATCCTGGAACTCCCTTTCCAGCAGCACTGTGGGTGTACCCACACCAGATGGACTGCAGAAGTTCAACCATCACCAGCTTCTCAAGGGCACTTAGGGATGGGCAACAAATGCTGGCTCCACATCCCGTGAAAGAATTTTTTTTTAAATGTGGAACTCACTACTGCAGGGAGTGGTTGAAGCAAATAGTGTAGTTGCATTTAAGGAGAAGCTAGACAAGCATTTAAGGAAGAAGGTTGAGGATCGATGGTTGATAAGAAAAGATGGGAGGAGGCTCAAGTGGAGCATAAACACCAGCATTGAATAGTTGGGATAATTGTTCTGTTTTGGTGGTGCATATCCTATGTAACCCTGTCTCATCTGATTCTGCTCTGGTTGACAATTTTACTTTTAAAAGTTAGTTGACTGAAAAACCACTCTAAGTAATGAAAGTGAGGAGAAAGAAGATTGCAAAGGGTTGAACATATTTTTTAGGGTGGGAAGGTTAAAGTTGGATAAGGTAGAATAATTGGCCAAACTTCTCATTACCATGCTGGACTTTATAGCTGACATGGTTTTACTTTTCAGCTCCATTTTTATAGTGCAGGCGGGAGTGTTTTTGTGATAGTGAAGGTGGTGTGGAGGTCTTGTGGTGCAGAGATAGCACCTCTGTCTCTTAGCCAGCTGTTCTGTCTTCAAGTCAAATTCAGGACTTGATGGAAGAAGCCTTCAAAACATAGCCAAATAGTTCATTTATCAACTTGTAACTCTTTGCCATATGCCCAGTAGGTGGTAAGAGTGGACATCTCCTGCTCAGCCATGCTTCATGTGGAGTGATTCCCCTCAAGCTCTGGTGACAGGCTAGGGATCTGTTCCAGGAACTACTAGCTATGGAAGCAGACCCAAGAAGCACAACACGACAAAGTGGCCTGCTTGATCAGCATCCCATTCACCATGGACTCCCATTTAAATTATAACATATAATGCTCATAATATGAAAGTGCTGCATGCAATAATATATATATATATAAGTCCAATGATGACAATGAAACCATTGTCAATTGTTGTAAAAACCTACCTGGTTCATTAATGTCCTTTAGGGAAGGAAATCTGCTGTCCAAAGTTACTTTCTTCAATTATTTGGTTGGCATCAGTTCTCCTGAAACCAAGTTCATAGTTCAAATCTACACCTACCATGGTTAACGCTCACTATAATGACCCAAAATGCAACAGAAACTCCCCACCCAACCCTCATCCCTAGGTCAAAGATTTTAACTTAAGCCCATTAACCCTGAAAACAATCTAGAACCAAGCCAAGAGACTGAACCCCAGAAAGGATTGGCTCTTAACAGGGACAGATGAAATCTACCTGCAACAGGAGTGAATAAAGTCAAAAAATTCTAGACACCGATGCAAAATATGAGTTGAAAGAAGTGGCAGAGGCATATGTAAGAGAGCTCAAGAAGAGAAAACTGAACATAAGAGATGGAACTACCCCCATTCTGTCAGAATACCTAACCCTACACCCTAAACAGGCTAACCTAACAGCTCCTAACAACCCTTCACCAAAGCCAAACACCTCCCAACAATACTTCCTCCCGAGAGATAAAAACAAAAAACTGCAGATGCTGGAAATCCAAAACAAAAACAGAATTACCTGGAAAAACTCAGCAGTTCTGTTGAAGGGTCATGATGACTCGAAACATCAACTCTTCTTCTCCGTCGATGCTGCCAGATCTGCTGAGTTTTTCCAGGTAATTCTGTTTTTGTTTTAATACTTCCTCCCCTATCCCCAGACCAAAACAACCTCACCATCCACAGCAACCCCCAACAAACACCCACAAGCTAAAGAAAAAACCTGAAGGACACCAGACAGGGCCCCCATCAACACCAGCCCCCACACCCGCCCCCACACACCACACCCAGGAAGGCAACCTTAAGCCCTTAACCCAAGCCAACTAACTGCAGCAACACTACAAAATCAAGCCTAAGACTCAAACCCCAGGAAGGGATAACCTTAACAAGCATAATGAAGGTAACATCCAGCAGCAATGAATAAAGGCAAAAAAAATCCTAGGTAGACAAGAATGCAAAATGTGAGCCAAGAAAAAAATTGGCAGAGTCATCGGCAAGAGAGTTCCACAAAGAGAACATTTGTGCCTAAGAGGAGGAAACAGGACCTTCTGCCCGTCCACCCTACTCTACCCAAAAAGTGATACGTTCTGCATTTTCATGTTCCACATAGTGCTATAAGAAAACCCAATAAAAAAATACAAGAAAGAAGCTTCTCATGAAGACCATTGAAGCACAAAGGAGCCAAGCTAAAACATTCAATAAAATCTTTTCTCAGAGTCCTGACAATACCAGACTAAAACATTGGATGGCACCCCAAACTTGACCAACATGAAAACCAGGGCCATGCCCACCAATCGACAAGTTGGTCAGAACTAAAGACGCCCCTCCAATTACAAACAGCAAAGGGTTGAACTCAGGCCACCCCATCAATCAGAAACAGGAAGGGGCAGAACTAGAACATTCCAAAATACCCTGTCAGCCCAGCACTCCACCTCATCTTGTTGGAGCCATTGCCAAAGCCACTGCTGAAGCTCAAGCTGACCTGAAGAAGGCGCCATTCCATTCGCCCGCTCACCTGCCTTACTCATCACTGTCTAAAGAAAGGGAGCAGGTGGAGTCTGTGCAAGCCTCTCTTCCCCTGACAAACTATAGGGAACCCATCCTAAGAAAAGGAACAAACTTGAGCCACATCGAACCATCCCCGGTCAGGGAAGGGAAAACCTAAGACCTTCAGCCATTGATGAGTGAACTTTGTTTAGTTTAATCTGCAATGTACAAGGTACAGTCAGTGCAGACCCACTGCAATTTGCCAAAAAAAACCTGTTCTCCAAAAATTGTCCCTGAAAATCTCACTACAGGCACCCTCTCTCCCCATGTCCCATCCATTCCAGGGAATCTATTCATTCTGTCTGGCCCTCTGGTACCAAAACCTCAGAAGTCTCAAATAGAACGGATCCACCACTCCATCCAAATCGGCAACATAGCTCACACACAGTCACCTTAATTCCCACAAGTGCTCCTACCAAGGGAACCTTCCCGGGATCTCTCCAGAGCTACTTCTCCTGCCTACCCCCAACCTTTTCCCTCACCCCTTTTAAAAATGACCCTATTTAAGGAACCCCCACTGCAGAGCCAAGGATGGTAATGCGGGCCCTATCAACCATTGAATTGGGTTGACAACACACGCTGCCATTTTACCTAGCCCCATAATACCCCAGCCAAATACACAGCTCCCAGAACCCCAAAACCCACCATCCTCCCCAGCCAAACCCACAGCTCCTAAATGCCCCAAAAAACACCTCAGCTTCAAAACTCCATCTCCCTCTAAGCTAAACCCAAAACCCCCAACCACTCAGAATCCCCACACATGAGATCCCAGCCCCCATCACTGCCTAACCTTTATCCTACCAACGCAACCCAAATCTGAGCTCTAAACAAACAATCCAGTATGACTCGAACCAGATCCCGAATCCAAAAATAGGCCCACTACGGGGTCAGTGCCCCACAGAATGCACAACAATATTCCCACCTCACCCCAAAAACCCAGAAAGGAAATTTTAACCCCTGAACTCAAGCCAGCTAAATCAAAGAACACCCCAAAACTAAGCTATGAATTTGAACACTAGGAAGGGTGAGCCCTTAACAGAGGTAGATGATGGCGACATACAGCAGGAATAAATGAAAGCAGAATATTCTAGGCTGACACAAGTACAAAGTGTGAGCCCCAAAAATGGTAGTCATATGCAAGGGAAGTCTACAAAGGGAATACATAAAACGTAAAATAAGGAATTACCCCCCTTCTGTCCATCCACCTCAACCCCCAAGCCTCCAACACCCTAAGTATATTGTGATAGAATTTTACATTACATTTGAAAGTAATGTAGTTCAATCCAAAACTAGGGTCTTAAATCTAAGCAATGGAAACGATGATGGTATGAGGGGCAAGTTGGCTGTGGTAGATTTTGAAACTACATTTAAAGGAATAACAGGCAATGGCTAGAATGTTAAAGAATTAATTCATGGTTTACAACAAATTCACATTCCTTTGAGCACAAAAACCCAGCAGGAAATGTGATGCAACTGTGGCTAACAAGTGAAGTTAAGGATTTTATTAGATCAAAGGAAGAGACTTATTAAGTTGCCAAAAAAAGTAGCAAGCCTAAGGATTGGGAGCATTTTAGAATTTAGCAAACAGGGACCAAGAAAATAATAAAGAAAGGAAGAATGGAATATGAATGTAAACTAACAAGAAACATAAAAATGGATTGTAAAAGCTTCTATAGGTATGTAAAAAGAAAAAGATTAGCAAAGCCAAATGTGGGCCCATTACAGGCAGGGCCAGGAGAATTTATAGTGGGGAATAAGGAAATGGCAAAGAAATTAAACAAATACTTTGTACCTGTCTTCCCCAAGGAAGATACAGAAAACCTCCCAGGGATACCAGAGCACCAAGGGACTAGTGAGAATGAGGAACTGAAAGAAATGTAGTCCTGAAGAAATCAACAGGACTGAAAGTTGATAAATCCCCTGAACCTAATGATCTACATCCCAGAATGTTGAAAGAGATGCTGTAGAGATGATCATCTTCCAAAATTTTACAGATTCTAGAACAGTTTGTGTAGACTGGAAGGTATTAAATATAACCCCACTATTTAAGAAAGGAGGGAGACAGTTTAATTTTGTTATGGATAAAGAAATAGACAAGTTGCAAAAAAATGTTTTGGATTGGGGGAGAGTGGATTTTAGTAAAATAAGGCAGGATCCAGACAAAGTAGACTGGGAACAGCTACTTGTGGGGAAATCTACAGAGGAACAGTGGGGGGGTGTTCAAAAAGGAAATGGGGAGGGTACAGGCTCAATATGTTCCCTCTAGGGTGATAGGAAGGAGCAACAAGCCCAAAGAACCATGGATGACCAGAGATATTCAGGTTACGAAGAGAAGGAAAAGAGAGGTTTTTAGCAGCTACAAGGGAAACAAATAAGTGGAGGCATTAGTGGAGTACAGAAAGTGCAGGGTGGAGCTTAAGAAAGCAATTAGGAGAGCAAAGAGGGAATATGAGAAAGCTCTGGCTGGTAAAAGTAGGGAAAATCCCAAGATATTCTTTAAGTATATCAATGGGAAGAGGATAACCAGGGAAAGAGTAGGGCCCATAAGGGACCAAGGGGACAATCTATGGGTGGAGCCAGATGACATCGTTAGAGTGTTGAATGAATACTTCACATTCATCTTCACCCAAGAGAATGAGGATGAAGTATCGAACTCAGGGAGAGAGACTGCGAGGTTCTTAAGCAAAGTGATATAGGCAGTGACAAGGTATTGGAGGTGTTGGCAGGCAAAAGTGGACAAATCTCCAGGTCTGGATGATTTGTGTCCCAGACTGCTGAGGGAGGCAAGGGAGGAGATCGCAGAGCCTCTGACCCAAATTTTTAATTCCTCTCTGGCCACGGGACTGGAGAACAGCTAATGTGTTTCCACTATTTAAGAAGGATTGTAGAGAGAAACCAGGGAACTACAGACCAGTGAGTCTCACGTCAGTGGTAGGGAAACTATTGGAGAAAATTCTGAAGGAGAGAATCTATCTCCACTTGGAGAGGCAAGGTTTGGTCAGTGATAGTCAGCATGACTTTGTCAGAGGGAGGTCATGCCTAACAAATTGGATTGAATGTTTTGAGGAGGTGACCAGGTGTGTAGATGAGGGGAGTGCAGTTGATGTAGTTTATATGGATTTCAGCAAAGCCTTTGACAAGGTCTAAGAGATTTATAAAGAAGACAAATGCACATGGGATACAGGGTAATTTGATAAGGTGGATTCAAAATTGTCTTAGTTGTAGGAGGCAGAGGGTGATGACAGAAGGATGCTTTAGTGACTGGAAGCCAGTGACCAGGTGGCATACCACAGGGATCAGTCCCCTATTATTTGTCATTTATATAAATGACATAGATGACTATGTGGGGGGGTAGGATTAGTAAGTTTGTGGATGACACAAAGATTGGCCGGGTGCTTAACAGTGAGGTTGAATGTCTTGGGCTACAGGAAGATATAGACGGGATGGTCAAATGGGCAGATAAGTGGCAGATGGAATTTAACACTGAAAAGTGTGAGGTGATACACTTTGGAAGGAGTAATTTAACAAGGAAGTGTTCAATGAACGACATAACACTAGGAAGTTCTGAGGAACAAAGGGACCTTGGCATGTGTATCCATAGATCTCTGCCAGGGATGAAACCTTTAAGTTAGAAGAGAGGTTGGATAGACTTGCGTTGTTTTCGTTGGAAAAGAGAAGACTGAGGGGCGACCTGATTGAGGTGTACAAGATTATGAGGGGCATGGACAGGGTGAATAGGAAGCAGCTGTTCCCCTTAGTTGAAGGATCAGTCACGAGGGGAGACAAGTTCAAGGTGAGGGGCAGGAGGTTTAGGGGGGATGTGAGGAAAAACTTTTTTACCCAGAGGGTGGTGACGGTATGGAATGCTGTGCCTGGGAGGGTGGTGGAGGCAGGTAGCCTCACATCCTTTAAAAAGTACTTGGATGAACACTTGGCACGTCATAACATTCAAGGCTATGGGCCAAGTGCTGGTAAGTGGGGTTAGGTAGGTAGGTCAGGTGTTTCTCACATGTCAGTGCAGACTCGGCGGGCCGAAGGGCCTCTTCTGCACTGTGTGATTCTGTGATTCTGAGAGAGGAAATGCAGAACTACGGACCTGTCAGCCTAACATCAGTAGTAGGGAAAATGCTAGAATCTATTATAAAGGTTGTGATAAATGGACACTTAGTAAATAGGATTGGGCAGGATCAGCATGGATTTATGAAAGTGAATCATGATTGTCAAAACTGTTGGACATTTTTGAGGATGTAACTAGCAGAATGGATAAGGGAAAACCAATGCGTGTGATTTATTTAGATTTTCAGAAAGTTTTCAATAAGGTCTGACACAAGAGTTAGTAAACAAAATTAGAGCACATGGGATTGGGGATAATATGTTGGCATGGATTGAGGTTTGGTTAACAGACAGAAAAGAGAGAGTAGAAATTAACAGACAGAAAGCAGAGAGTAAGATTAAACAGATCATTCTCAGGATGGCAGGTTATTACTAGTGGGATACCAAAAAACTCAGCACTCGGTCCACAGCTGTTCACAATCTATATAAACGAGTTAGATGTGGGGACCAATTGCAATATTTTGAAAATTGCTGATGACATCAAATTTGGTGGGAATGTAAGTTGTGAGGAGGATGCAAGGAGTCTTCAACATGACTTGGACAGGCTAAGTGAATAGGCTGGAACATGGCAGATGGAATATAATGTGATTAAATTATTCACTTTGATTGAAAGAACAGAAAGACAGCATATTTCTTAAATGGTGAGAGGTTAGGAAGTGTGACTGTCCAAAGGGACCTTGGTGTCCTTGTTCATGAGTCACTAAAAGCTAGTATGCAGCTGCAGCAAGCTATTAGGAAGGCAAATGGTTTGTTGGCCTTCATCACAAGGGGATTTGAGTACAAGAGTAAAGATGTCTTGCTGCAGTTGTATAGAGCCTTGGTGAGGCCTCACCAGGAGTATCATGTACAGTTTTTGTCCCCTTATCTATGGAGGGAGTGCTATGGAGGTTTACCAAACTAATCCCTGGGATGGCAGGATTGTCTTATGAGGAGAAATTGAGGAAACTAGGCCTGTATTTTCTAGAGTTTCGGAGAATGAAGGGTGACCTCATTGAAACTTACAAAATTTTTACAGGGCTCAACAAGGTGAATGTAGATAAGATGTTTCCCTGGCTGGTGGGTCTAAAACCAAGGAGCATAATCTCAGGATAAGGGGTAGGCCATTTAAGACTGAGATGAGGGGGAATTTCTTCAGTCAGAGGGAAGTGAATCTTTGGAATTATCTACCCCAGGGGGCTGTGAAAGCTCAATCATTGAGCATGTTCAAATCAGAAATCGAAAGATTTCTGGTGATTAATGAATCAAGGTCTATGGGGGTAGAGTGGGAAAGTGGTGTTGAGGTAGATGATCGGCCATGATTTAATTCAATGGCAGATGGGCTGAATGGCCTACTGCTGTTCCTATGTTCCTAGTAGGAATAAACACATTATTCTCAGGTTCGCAGACTGTGACTGGTGGGGAACTGCAAGGATCAGTGCTTGGGCCCCAGCTATTCACAATCCATATCAATGATTTGGACCTGGGGACCAAATGTAATATTCCCAAATTTTCTGGGAACACAAAATTGGTTGGCAATGTGTGTCGTGAGGAAGATGCAAAGAGGCTTCAAGGGGGTTTAGACAGGCTAAGTGAGTGGGCAGGAACATGGCAGGTGGAATATAACATGGAAAAATGTGAAGTTATCCACTTAGGTAGGAAAACAGAAATGCAGAATATTTTTTAAATGGCGGGAGATTGGGAAGTGTCAATGTCCAAAGGGACCTGGGTGCCCTTATTCGTAAGTCACTGATAGATAACATGCAGGTGCAGAAAGTGATCAGGAAGGCAAATGGTACGTTGGCCTTCACAAAGGGATTTGACTACAGGAGTAAAGAAGTCTTGCTGCAATTGTATGGAGCCCTGGTGAGGCTGCACCTGGAATATTATGTACAGTTTTGGTCTCCTCACCTAAGGGAGGATATATTTGCCACAGAGGGAGGGCAACAAAGGTTCACCAGACTAATCCCTGAGATGGTAGGATAGTCCTCTGAGGAGAGACTGAGCAGACTGGGTCTGTGTTCTCTAGCGTTTAGAAGAATGAGAGGTGATCCCATTGAAGCATACAAAATTCTTCCAGGGCTCAACAGGATGGATGCAGGAAGGATGTTTCCTCTGGCTGGGGAGAGAGGTTATCTAGAACCAGGGGGCACAGTCTCAGAATAAGAGATAGCCATTTAGGGCTGAAATGAGAAGGTGGTGGATCTTTGGAACTCATACCCCAGAGGGCTGAGGAGGTTCAGTAGCTGAGTATATGTAAGACTGAGATCAAAGGATTTTTTGACATTAGAGATATCAAGGGATAAGGGGATAATGTGGGAAAATGGTGTTGAGGCAGAAGATCGGTCATGATCTAGTTGAATAACAGAACACAGTTGAGGTGCTGAATGACCTATTGCTTACGTTCCTATGTTCCTCAAAAAAACCCTCACTTTTGACAGAGTCACCCCACATGCCCCCCTTTCAACAGAGACACCCCCTGCTTTCATCATAGACACCTCCCCACTTTCACCAGAGACACCCCCCACTTTCACCAGAGACAACACCCTACTTTCATCAGCGACAACCACCCCCACACTCCTTTCATAAGAGACTTGCCCCTACTCACTTAAATCGGAGAAACCCTTCTGGTATTTGTCAGAGCCAGTCCTCGGCATCTTGCTTTTGTTAGTGACAACCCCCCAGCGTTTCGTCAGAGACAATCCTGGAACACCCCACCAACCCTTCCATCCCAGGTTCATCAGAGATGTCCACCACAACTTTTGTCAGAGACACCGCCCCCTCCCAATTTCTTCAGAGATAACCACCCCCACCTTTCATGAGAAACAAAACCCCTGCTTTCAATAGAGACACACACTTCTGCTTTTGTCAGTGTCGGCTCACTGGGGTTAGTGGGCTTTAATATTTTCATGAAGAGACATTAATGTCTATAATGTTATTGGAAATTATTTTTAAATTGGGCTTGTAGTAGGGTCTGTGTCTGTGTGTGTGTGTGTGTGTGTGTGTGCAAGTGTGTGCATGTGTGTGTGTGTGGCTTAATTGGATTAAAGCCAGCTAGTCTGGGTGCTTTGATGTATAGTAGTTTTGAGATGCTAATTAGGTAAATATAAGGAGTTAAAATGTAAAGTGCAATTTGCATTTGTTTGCCTTGGTTATTGTTGGTTATTGTTGCCTTGGTGAAGATTTACCTGGGAGTGATTAATTTGGGGATTTGTTTAAAAGTCATTGTGGTAGTAATTTGCAGACATGTGTATGTGTTTAATTTGTTGTAAATTAATAAATGTTTAATTTAGTTTTATATAAAAATCCTCTTGAGGCTCTGTGGTCTTATTCCTGAATTCAGAACTGCAACTCAAACATACCAATTTAAAATATAGGCTATGACAGTTGTCCAAGTTTCTCTGTGGGGTTTAAACAACTCAGCCTTTACCAACTGCTGTGTTGCAACAATTGGGGGCTCTTGGTGGGATTTATTTGTAATTTCTTGATTGGTTTGGAATTGGTGAATCTTAAGGTCATGAGTATGAGAAGCACTTTGAGTTCAGGGGTTGGTGAGGTATTCTTACAAGTGGCGAGGCTGCAAGATGGCTTTGGCAATTGCTAAGACTTGTCTGGCAGTAGAAGATATTTCTCTGAATGGATTATAAAACATATCCAAAAGTAAGTTAACAAAGTTGCTGGATAAATTACAATTGGGGTTACCTGCGGGAGCTAGGAAATCAGAAGTAATTAAAGGTATAGCACAGCATCTATATTTGGAAGTGCTACCTGACACTAGTGAGTCACAGCTGGAGGTAATGAGACTTTCAGTTACAAGTGAAGACTTGAACAAGACTGAAAAAATCTGAATTAGAAGAAAAGGGAAAAGAAAGGACATTTAAAAGGGAGCAAGCAGACAGACAGGAGAAAGAAAGACAGCTGAAACTGGAATTTCAGGCAAGAGAGAAGGATAAAGAAAGAGAGGCAAGGGAAAGAGAGAAAGAAAGAGAAAGAGAATATCTGCTTAAAAGTTTGGAAGTTAAAAAAGATACCTTGGATTCTAAGGAGAATTCTGATGGTCAGAAAACCTTTAGCCTAAAACCCAGTGGGGAGATGTTTAGATTTGTACAAGCTCTTTCAAAGCTTAAGGAAAAGGATATTGAAGCATTCTTTATTTTATCTGAGAAGATAGCTAAACAGATGAAAAGGCAACAAGAGCACTGGACATGGTTGTTGCAGTCTAAGTTGGTGGGTAAAGTGCACACGGTATATGCTTCACTGACTGAAGGGGTATTGGTGAATTATGATGTGGTGGAAAAGGCTATTTTGAGTGCATATGAGTTGGTTCCAAAGGCCCACAGGCAGAAATTTAGGAATATGAGAAAACAGCCTGGGCAAACTTATATTGAATTTGAGAGAACAAAACAAAGTAATTTTGACCGGTGGAAATGGATGTTAAAAGTAGAGACAATATATGCAACTCTTAGGGAAATGATCCTTTTGGAATAATTTAAATATTCAATTCCTTCAGTAGTGAAAACTCGTCTGGAGGAACAGAGGGCTCCAATGGTAAGGCAAGCAGCAGGGATAGCTGATGATTATGAGTTAGTTCATAGAGCTAAACCTTTCTTTCATCAGCCTTTCAAATTGGATAAGGATTGAAAGTGGAAAAGTGAAAAGAAGCTAAGTCAGTGTTGTGAAGCTATTAATGTATATAATATTATTGGAAAATATTTTTCTTCTAAAATTGAGGTTTAGTCTGTGGGTGTGTCTTAATTGAATTAAAGCCAGCTAGCCTGGGTGATCTGATGTGCACTAGCTTTGATATCTATGAGAGATAGCATGCGTTTGCATTTTTTAATGGAGCATTCAAGAAGTGGAGTGAAAACAGACACCTATCGAGCAGGTACCAAGCAATATGTTTATGTTACTAATAAAATTAGTACTATGAAAGTGGTTTTATTGTTAGAAGAGGCTGGTGATACAATGGGAATTTACATTCAATGGGTGGTAGTAGGTATAACTTCAGCAGTTTTCGGATGTACAGAGCAGGGGCAATTTGAGAACAAAAGGCAGCTGTAAGCCCCCAACTGTCTCCACAGGAACCAAAGTGAAAGGAACCTCATTTTAAATTTGTAAGGTGAAAATGCTTTACTTGATGTTTGGTTAAGTCTATGTGTTGCTGTTGCCTAATGAAGATTAGTTTGGGAATTTGTTAAAAGTATGATAGTAGTAAATTGAAGCCATGTGTATATATATTGTAACCTAATATAAAATGTTTCATTTAGTTTCATGTAAAACCTCGAGAACTGGTGATCTGATTCCTGACTTTAAGTTGCATCTGAAACATAACACTTAAAATTATAGGTTATGACAGTTGTTTAAAGTTTCCCTCTGGGATTTTTAAATAACTCAGCTGTACCAACTGCATCGGTCACAACAACTGGGGGCTCTTGTTGGAATAAATTATATTTCTAATGCCTTGATTGGTTTGGAACTGGTGAGTCTTAAGCTTACAAGAATGAGAGGGACTTTGCATTCAGGAGTTGGTGAAGTATTTTAGAAGTGGTGAGACTGCAAGATGGCTTTGGCAATTACTAAGACTTGGCTGGGAGTAGAAGAGATAACTTCGATTGGGTTGGAGAAAATAACCAAAAGTAAGTTAACAGAATTGGCAGATAAGTTAAAATTGGGGTTACCTTTGGGGGCTAGGAAATCATATATAGTTAAAAGTATAGCACAAAGGTAACATCTACAATTGGAAGTGAAACCTGACACAAATGAGTCACAGCTGTGGTAATGAGACTTCAGTTACAAATGAAGACGATTGAATTTGAACAAGCAAAGGAACTGAAGAAGCTTGAATGTGAAGCAAAGGACTGAGAAATGGCTTTTAAAAGGGAATTAGAAATTGTGAAGATAGAGAAAAAGGAAAGAGAGAAGGAGAGGGAGAGAGAATTCCAATTGCAAGTGTTGGCAGTTAGAAAAGAGATGTCAGTAGGTGAGGAAGGATTTTTCTCTAGAGTAGAACCCAGTGGGGTTGAGCTTAAATTTGTAAAGCTCTTCCAAAGGTTGAGGAAAAAAATATTGAAGCATTCTTTATTTCAGTTGAGAAGCCAGCTAAACAGATGAAATGACCACAGGAAACCTGGACATTATTATTACAGTGTAAGTTGTTAGGCAGGGTACTTGAGGTATGTCGATGAGTTATGATATGGTTAAAAAAGCTATTTTGAGTACATATGAATTGGTTCCTGAAGCATACAGGCAGAAAGTTAGGAATATGAGAAAACAGCCTGGGCAAACTTCTATTGAATTTGAAAGAGTAAAACAATGTAATTTTGACCGGTGGATACGAGTGTTAAAAATAGGGACAACCAATGCAGCTCTTAGGGAAGTCATTCTTTTGGAAGAATTTAAAGATTCAATCCCTTCAGTAGTGAGAACTCATGTGGAAGAACAGAAGGTTGATTCCGTAAGACAAGCAGCAAAGATAACTGATGATTATCAGTTAGTTCATAGAGCGAAACCTATTTTGTCACCTTTCAACTTGGAAAAGGATAAAAAGTGGGAAAGTGAAAGGAAGGTGAATAGTTGGGGAAGAGAAGGAGCAGCTGGAAATTTCTAGGAAGTTTTTCCTCAGAATTAAAAGGAAGGTGCTGAAGGTTGAAAAGACATTCAAAAATTGAGGTGTTTTCATTGTAATAAAGTGAGGCACACGCAGTCAGTGTGTTGGAAACATCTGAAGGAATTATTGGGGCACAGAAAAGCACTGGAAGTAAAGCACTGTGGGTTCTGAGGTTCAGGCACAGGATAAACCAATGGTTTGTGTACAGGTGAAACAGGGAGAATCAGTGAAAGCTAAAGAAGTAGGAATGTGTTCACATTTTACTCAAGAGAATTCTGAGGAGCAGAAATGTTTAAAGAATACGTATGTGAAGGGAAAGTCTTTCCATGTGTACAGGGTGGAGTAGGTAAAGATGTTAAAATTTTAAGAGACACGGGCTGGTCAATCCTTAATGTTGTGGGATAGTGATATTTGTTGTTCAAAGGGAGTGCTGCAAGACAATGTAACAATAAATGGGGTTCTTGGAGATGGTAAATCTGTCCCGTTGTGGAAGGTAAATTTAAAGAGCAAATGAAAGTCAGGTGAAGTGATAGTTGGAGTGGTGGAAAAATTGCCCATTTCAGGGGTTCAATTTATTCTGGGTAATGATATAGCTGGGTCGCAATTGTGGGTGAAGCCTGTGGTAGTTGAACAGCCTGTAGAAGTGTTTTCAACAGAAGTGTTACAGAAGGATTGTTTCCTGATTGTGTTATAAAGAGATCAAAGGCCTATAGGGAAGAACAAGATAAACAGGCAATTCAAAGGCAAGAAAAAGGTGTTAAAATCCAATTAGCCGGCACAGTGTTTGATAACATTGGTCAGGAGGAAGGAATGCAGGACAATTCAGTTGAAATGTTTAACTCAAAGAGGTTGGCAGAGTTACAGAAAAATGAATTGCAATTACAACAGTTATATCAGAAAGCTTATTCAGAAACTGAAGCAAAATGTATTCCAGTATGTTATTATCTTCAGGAAGGTATTTTAATGAGAAAATGACGGTCGGATCATGTCTCAGCAAATGAAAGCTGGAGGGAGGTGCATCAGATTGTTATCCCATTAGGGTATAGAAATGAGATTCTGAGGATTGCTCATGAAATTCCAGTCGAGAGACATTGAGGAATTAGGAAAACACAGGAAAAGATACAGAGGTTTTTTTTGCCAGGGTTGCATAGGGATATAGTCAACTTCTGTAGAACCTGTTATACATGTCAAATAACAGGAAAACCACAAGCAATGATTAAGCCGGCGCTTTTAGTCCCAATACCAGAATTTGACGAACCTTTTACCAGGGTCATGATTGATTGTGTAGGACCCCTCCCTAATTTCAGGGAAAGGTTGAACAGAGCATGTGAGTTGGCTCAGGAACATTTAAAGATATCACAGCAAGTGATGAAAGTGAAAGCAGATAAGAGGGCTAAAATTCATAGTTTTGTTTCTGGAGAGAAAGTACGAGTTTTGTTACCAGTACCAGGTGATTCATTAAATGCAAGATTTAGTAGGCCTTACAGGATTGAAATGAAATTGAGTGAAGTAAATTATTTAATAAATACTCCAGATAGAAGAAAGAAGCAGAAGGTGTGTCATGTAAATATGCTTAAAAAGTACTTTGATAGGGAAGAGGAACAAAAAGAGGTGTTAGTGATGCTGGATGAGAAAAAGGTAGAGGTGCAGGATTCTGAAATTGATTTTTCTTTAATCAAATTGGGTAATGAGGGGTGCTTGAACATTTAAATGAAATATTGAGTTACCTTCCAAGCAAAGTTACCTGTCAAAGTGATTTGGAAAAGCTTTTGCAATCACACAAACCTATTTATGGAAATAAGTTGGGAAAGACACACTTAACTATGTATGATGTCTCTGTATAAGTTTCATCTTCAATAAGGCAACATCCTTATAGATTAAATCCAGCAAAGTTATCACAAGTACAAAAAGAAATTTATTTCATGCTTCAAAATGATATCATCGAGTCTGGTTGCAGTAACTAGAGTTCGCCTATTATACTGGTACCAAAACTGGATGGAACACAAAGGCTGTGTGTGGACTATCGAAAGGTGAATGCGGTGACTAAATTGGATTCATATCCTATACCACAGTTGGAAGATTGCATCGAGAAAGTGGGACAATCAAAATTTATCACAAAGATTGACTTGCTAAAAGGATATTGGCAGGTATCTTTGTTGGAGAGAGCAAAGGAAATATCAGCTTTTGTAATGCCAAGTGGACTATATCAGTTTAAAGTCATGCCATTTGGTATGAACAATGCACCTGCGACATTTTAAAGACTGACAAGCCAAAAGTAATTGCAAGTTTAAGCAATTGTGTGGTTTATATTGATGATCTAATTATTTTCAGTTATATGTGGGAGGAGCATTTACAACACCTGGAAGAATTATTTACTCAACTACAAGAAGCTAATTTGTTGATGAATTTGGCTAACAGTGAATTTGCAAAAGTGCAAGTTACGTATCTAGGCCATACCATTGGACATGGTAAAGTGGCTCCAAGAGATGTGAAATTCAAGGCTCTCATGGATTCCCCAGTACTTACAACAAAACAGGAAGTTTTGAGATTTTTAGGCATGAGTTAGTTTTACTGGAAATTTGTACCAAATTTTAGCCAAGTGGTTGCTCCACTGACTGAACTATTAAAAAAGAACAAGAAGTTTCAATGGACACTGGAGTGTCAGAAGTCTTTCGATAGTTTGAAAACTATTGACTACAACACCAGTTTTGGCAGTGCCCAATTATGCCAAACTATTCAAGTTGACCATTGATGTAAGTGATATAGGCATCCGGGCTGTACTCTTATAAGAAGATGACACTGGAATTGAAAAACCGATAAGGTATTTTTCATGGAAGCTGAATGTACAACAGAGAAGATATTCAACGATCGAAAAAGAAGCTTGGGTTTGGTGTTAGCATTGCAACATTTTGAAATTTATGTCGCAAACAATTCATCAGAAGCAATTGTTTATACAGGCCATAATCCTTTGAAGTTTTTGGGCAAATTCTGAGACAAAAGTGCAAGGCTTTTCAGATGGAGTCTAATACCACAACCATCTAATCTATAGATTATACATGTTGCTGGTGTAGAATCTGTTGGCAGGTGCATTATCAAGAGTTTGAAGCTTAAAGGAAAATTGGACATTTTATTTAACACTGAACTGGAGTGATTTCTGTTGATACCAAGGACTTGTGTATACATATTGTTATGCTAATACATGCATCTGGTAATCTAATAGGGTAATAATTATAGGAAATAATGTGAGATGGGTTAAGAAAAAAATGAAGCCGTCTTTTAGAATGACGGTTCATTTTTCTAATAGGAAGATGGATGTCATGAAGAGATATTAATGCATATAATGTCATTGGAAATTATTATTTTTTTAAATAGAGGTTTGCTCCGTGTGAGTGTTAATTAGATTAAAGCCAGCTGGTCTGGGTGCTTTGATGCATAGTAGTTTTGAGATGTAAACAGTAAGGTAAAGGTAATGCATTTGCATTTTGTTGAATAGAACATTCAAGAGTGAGAGTGAAATCTTGCACCTAGCTAGGAGACACCAAGCAATGTTTACATTACTAATAAAATTGGTACCATGAAAGGGGTTCAAAGGGCTTGGTGACACAATGAGAACTTACATTCAAAGGGGAAGACTGAGTATAACAGAAAGGAGTTTGTGCATGCAGGGCAGAGGCATGTCAGATCTAAGCCTGTAAGCCTACAACTGTCTGCAAAAGAACCAAATTGAAAGGAACCTTGTTTTGAATTTGTAAGGTGGTATTTTGCCTGGTGTCTGTATAAGCCTATTGGTTTTTTTTTTTAAGGCCTATTGGTTATTGTTGCCTTAGTGGGGCTTACTTTGGGAATTTGTTAAATAGATTTGATAGTTGTAATCTGTAACCATGTGCATGTGTTTAATTTGGTGCAAAATAATAAATGTTTCATTTAGCTTAATATAAAACCTCTCGACATACCAATTAGAAATATAGGTTACGATAGTTGTTTAAAGTTTCCCTCTGGGATTTTAAATAGCTCAGTCTTTAACAACTGCTATGTCATAACACAGCATTGACCTCGGTGCATTGCAATGCCAGCACTATCACCTCAGCCTGAAGGCGGATGGATTCCTCCATCGTGCCTTGCAATCTGAGGAGTGCGGCGGACATCCCTTCCTGATGTTCCTGAGCTTGCCTTTGCAGCTCCTGCAACTGTGATATGTCTGAGTCCAGAGGCTCATCATCTGACTCTGACTCAGCAAATTTCTGCCCTCCAGCAGTTCTCCAAGTGCCGAACACCAGGGAAGTCCTGGCTGCTGCCTGCTGTGGATCAAACAATGCGATGTGCTCGCTAGATTGTGATCCTGAGGCTACTCTAAAGCTAGGTCCCACTGAAGTATGTGTCTCTGCGCTGGTGGAGGGTGTGGGTGAGCGCTGTGATGGGACTTCAGGGAGGGTGCCTCCAGATTCCTCTTCAGATGTTTCTTCGGGGCTTGATTGGAGGCCCTGGGTCATAGACTCTGTCGGTTGCTTCCCAGATGTGCCTGTGAAAGCAAGGGGAGATAATTAGTGCCTGGCAGTGGCCAGTGAAAGAGGACACATCACTCACAGCATGGTTGTCTGATGGATGTTGCACTGCTGGATCCTCACTTGGTTGAGCTGTGCCGACTTCATTGTCAGCACAAGATCAATCCATATCCTCAACGGCCATTGGATGGCTCTGTTTTCAAAGTCCGTGAGGACCTTGATTTCAGGCATTCCTCCACCAGTCTGTGACATCTCCCTCTTGTTTTGTGCTAGCTTGTCCTGCATGAATACAGGTGGAGAGAGTGTAAGCAGGATGCCTGCCAGGCCAGGTGATAATTATGCCTGGCCTGTGTAGATGGTGGATGGTCCCATTGATGGGATGAGGACAATGATGGTGTGTGTGCGAGAGTGAATGGTGATGACTCTTGAACCGGCAGTGAGTGAGGGCCCTGTGGATGTGTGATGGGTTTGTGAGTGTGTGAGTTGAGAGTGATGAGAAGAGTGACTTACCCTGGCGGAACAGAAGAGATCATTCATCCTCTTGCAGCACTGGGTGGCTGTCCTCTTTTGGAGGGTGTTGGTGCTGACCACTGCTGCCACCGCGTTCCCAAACTTGGTTGGTCGCACCACTGTCCCTGTCCATCCTACGGCCAGAGCGGGAGTAAAGGACATTGCAGCAGGACTCTACGGCATCCAAAATGCATTCCAGTGACCTGTCATTAAACCTGAGGACTGCAGCCTTTTTGCCTTCATGGGCATCTTCCCTGCAGTAGATCTGGAAACACTGAGATGTGTGCACGCAGCTGGACTTTAAATATGGTGCCTGGCATGATGAAGCAGCGAAGTGATGGCGTGGCGGGTGAATGACAGCCCATCTGCCATGTAAACTGTGCATTTTCCAGGAATGCAAAGTTAACGTGGTGGGTTTGGGATGATACGGGTTGTCTCGCCATTCAATAAGATCATGGCTGATCTGTCCCAGGTCTCAATTCCTCTTTCGTGCCAGCTCCTCATAGCCCTCAACTCCCCAATATTTCAAAAATCTATCTACCTCCTCTTTAAATACTTTCAGTGATCTAGCCTCCACAACTCTCTGGGGTAGAGAATTCTAGACATTCACTACCTCTGAGAGAAGAAATTCCTTCGCATCTCAGTTTTAAATGATTGTCCTCTTATTCCGTAACTATGTCCCCTAGTTCGAGATTCCCCCCATGAGTGGAAACATCTTCTTAATGTCTACCCTGTCAAGCCCCCTCAGAATCTTGTACATTTCAATCAGATCACCCCTCATTCTTCTAAACTCTAATGAATAAAGGTCTAACCTGTTTATCCGTTCTTGATAAATCAACCTGAAAAGCTGTCATTACGGCAGGCAGGTAAAACGTCATTTTACCCGCCTGCTACCCCATTTAGTGGAAACCTGGGACCATTCTGTCCATTGATTCTTTTTGTTTCCCAGGCCCCAGGAAAAGAGATAACAATCCCCAGGGACACGGGGTCTCTTCAAACAGGGGTGCAGAGATGCCACCTGCAAGCAGAACAAATACTGAAGTGGTGGTAAAAAGGCTTACTAGCAAGTGCTTTTTTAAAATATTATTCCTTCACAGGATGTGGCCATCGCTGACTAGGCCAGCACTCTTATTGCATCCCTAGTTGCCCTTGAGAAGGTGGTGGTGAGCTGCCTTCTTGAACCGCTGCAGTCCATGTGGTATAGGTACACCCACAGTGCTGTTAGGAAGGGCGTTCCAGGATTTTGATCCAGTGACAGTGAACGGTGATTTTTTTCCCAAGTCAGGATCATGTGCAGCTTGGAGAAGAACTTGAAGGTTGCACTGTTCCCATGTGTCTGCTGCCCTTGTCCATCTAGGTGGTAAGGGTTATGGGTTTGCAAGGTGTTGTCGAAAGACCCTTTGTGAGTTGCCACAATACATCTTGTAGATAGAAATATAGAATCATAGAAACTAGGAGCAGGAGTAGGGTATTCGGCCCTTCAAGCCTGCTCTGCCATTCATTATGATCATGGCTGATCATCCAAATCAACAGCCTGCTCCTGCTTTCTCCCCATATCCTTTGATCCCTTTCACCCCAAGAGCTATACCTAACTCCTTCTTAGAAAACATACAATGTTTTGGCCTCAACTACTTTCTGTGGTAACGAATTCCATAGGCTTACCACTCTATGGGTGAAGGAATTTCTCCTCAATTAAGTCCTAAATGGCCTACCCAAATCCTCAGACTGTGACCCCTGGTTCTGGACTCCCCCACCACCAGGAACATCCTTCCTGCATCCACCCTGTCTAGTCCTGTTAGAATTTTATAGGTTTCTATGAGATCCCCCCTCATTCTTCTGACCTCCAGCGAATATAATCCTAATCGACTCAATCTCTCCTCATACGTCAGTCCCACCATCCCAGGAATCAGTCGGGTAAACCTTCGCCGCACTCCCTCTATAGCAAGTACATCCTTCCTCAGATAAGGAGACCAAAACTGCACACAATATTCCAGGTGTGGTCTTACCAAGGCCCTGTATATTTGCAGCAAGACATCCCTGCTCCTATACTTGAGTCATCTGACTACGAAGGCCACATGCCAGTTGCCTTCTTTACCGCCTGCTGCACCTGCATGCTTACCTTCAGTGACTGGTGTACAAGGACACCCAGGTCTCATTGCACATTCTCCTCTCTCAATTTATAGCCATTCAGATAATAATCTGCCTTCCTGTTTTTGTTACTAAAGTGGATAACCTCACATTTATCCACACTATACTGCATCTGCCATGCATTTGCCCCTCACTCAGCTTGTCCAAATCACACTGAAGCATCTCTGCATCCTTCTCACAGCTCACCCTCCCACCCAGCTTTGTGTCATCTGCAAATTTGGGGATATTACATTTGGTTCCCTCATCTAAATCATTAATATATATTGTGAATAACTGGGGTCCCAGCATTGATCCCTGCGGTACCCCAATAGTCACTGCCTGCCATTCGGAAAAAGACCCGTTTATTTCTCCTCTTTGTTTCCTGCCTGCCAACCAGTTTTCTATCCATCTCAATACACTACTCCCAATCCCATGTGCTTTAATTTTACACACCAATCTCTTATGTGGGACCTTGTCGAAAGCCTTCTGAACATCCAAATAAACCACTGGCTCCCCCTCAATAACTCGACTAGTTACATCCTCGAAAAAATTCCAGTAGATTTGTCAAGCATGATTTCCCTTTCATAAATCCATGCTGACTCTGTCCAATTCTGACACTGTTTTCCATGTGCTCAGCTATTAAATCTTTTATAATAGACTCTAGGATTTTCCCCACCACCGACGTCAGGCTGACTGGTCTATTCCCTGTTTTCTCTCTACCTCCCTTTTTAAATAATGGGGTTACATTGATTACCCTCCAATCTGTAGGAACTGTTCCAGACTCTGTAGAATCTCAGAAGATGACCACCAATGCATCCACTATTTCTAGGGCCACTTCCTGAAGTGCTCTGGGATGTAGGTTATCAGGCCCTGGGGATTTATTGGCCTTCAATCTCACCAATTTCCCCAACAGCATTTCCCTACTAATACTGATTTCTTTCAGTTCCTCTCTCTCACTAAACCCTGTGTTCCCCAACATTTCTGGTATGTTATTTGTGTCCTCCTTTGTGAAGACAGAACTAAAGTATGTATTTAGTTGGTCAGCCATTTCTTTGTTCCCCATTATAAATTCCCCTGTTTCTGACTGTAAGGGACCTACATTTGTCTTCACCAATCTTTTTCTCTTCACGTACCTATAGAAACTTTTACAGTCAGTTTTTATGTTCCCTGCAAGCTTACTCTCATACTCTATTTTCCCCTTCTTAATCAATCCCTTGGTCCTCCTTTGCTGAATTCTAAACTGCTCCCAATCCTCAGGTCTGTTGTTTTTTCTGGCCAATTTGTATGCCTCTTCCTTGCATCTAATACTATCTCTAATTTCCCTTGTAAGCCATGATTTGGCCACCTTTCCTGTTTTACTTTTGTGCCAGACAGGAATAAACAATTGTTTCAGTTCACCCATGTGCTCTTTGAATGTTTGCCATTGCCTATCCACCATCATCCCTTGAAGTAACGTTTCCCAATCCATCATAGCCAACTCGTGTCTCATACCATCGTAGTTTCCTTTATTAAGGTTCAGGACCCTAGTCTCAGAATCAACTATGTCACTCTCCATCTTGATGAAGAATCCAATATTATGGTCGCTCATCCCCAAGGGGCCTCACACAACTAGATAGCCAATTATTCCTTTCTCATTACACAATACCCAGTCTAGGATGACCTGTTCTTTAGTTGGTTCCTCAACGTATTGGTGCAGAAAAACACTCCAGGATTTCCTCCCCTACGGCATTGTTGCTAATTTGTACACACTGCTGCCAGTGTGCATTGATGGTGGAGTGAGTGAATGTTGCAGGTGGTGAATGCGGTGCCAATCAAGTGCTCTGCTTTGTCCTGGATGTTGTCAGGCTTGTTCAGTGTTGTTGGAGCTTCACTCATAAGAACATAAGAAACAGGAGCAGGAGAAGGCCATTCGGCCCATCAAGCCTGCCCCACCAATCAATAAGATCATGGCTGATCTGTCCCAGGTCTCAACTCCTCTTTCGTGCCAGCTCCTCATATCCCTAAACTTCCTGATATTTGAAAAATCCAACTACCTCCTCTTTAAATAGTTTCAGTGATCCAACCTCCACAACTCTCTGGGGTAGAGAATTCCAGACATTCACTACTCTCTGAGAGAAGAAACTCCTTTTCATCTCAGTTTTAAATGAGTGTCCCCTTATTCTGTAACTATGTCCCATAGTTCGAGATCCCCCCACTAATGGAAACATCTTCTCAACATCTAAAACAAAAACAGAATTACCTGGAAAAACTCAGCAGGTCTGGCAGCATCGGCGGAGAAGAAAAGAGTTGACGTTTCGAGTCGTCATGACCCTTCAACAGAACTAGGTGAATCCAAGGAGAGGGGTGAAATATAAGCTGGTTTAAGGGTGGGGGGTTGGGTGGGGGGAGAGAAGTGGAGGGGGGTGGTGTGGTTGTAGGGACAAGCAAGCAATGATAGGAGCAGATCATCAAAAGATGTCACAGACAAAAGAACAAAAGAACACAGAGGTGTTGAAGTTGGTGATATTATCTGAACGAATGTGCTAATTAAGAATGGATGGTAGGGCACTCAAGGTATAGCTCTAGTGGGGGTGGAGGGAGCATAAAAGATTTAAAAATAATGGAAATAGCTAGGAAAAGAAAAATCTATATAAATTATTGGAAAAAAACAAAAGGAAGGGGGAAAAAACAGAAAGTGGGTGGGGATGGAGGAGGGAGTTCAAGACCTAAAGTTGTTGAATTCAATATTCAGTCCGGAAGGCTATAAAGTGCCTAGTCGGAAGATGAGGTGCTGTTGCTCCAGTTTGCGTTGGGCTTCACTGGAACAAGGCAGCAAGCCAAGGACAGACAAGTGGGCAAGAGAGCAGGGTGGAGTGTTAAAATGGCAAGCAACAGGGAGGTTTGGGTCATTCTTGCAGACAGACCGCAGGTGTTCTACAAAGCGGTCGCCCAGTTTACATTTGGTCTCTCCAATGTAGAGGAGACCACATTGGGAGCAACGAATACAGTAGACTAAGAGTGGGGAAATGCAAGTGAAATGCTGCTTCACTTGAAAAGAATGTTTGGGCCCTTGGACGGTGAGGAGAGAGGAAGTGAAGGGGCAGGTGTTACATCTTCTGCGTGGGCATGGGGAGGTGCCATAGGTGGGGGTTGAGGAGTAGGGGGTGATGGAGGAGTGGACCAGGGTGTCCCGGAGGGAACGATCCCTACAGAATGCCGACAGGAGGGGTGAAGGGAAGATGTGTTTGGTAGTGGCATCATGCTGGAGTTGGCGGAAATGGCGGAGGATGATCCTTTGAATGCGGAGGCTGGTGGGGTGATAAGTGAGGACTAGGGGGACCCTATCATGTTTCTGGGAGGGAGGAGAAGGCGTAAGGGCGGATGCGCGGGAGATGGGCCGGACATGGTTGAGGGCCCTGTCAACGACCGTGGGTGGAAAACCTCGGTTAAGGAAGAAGGAGGACATGTCAGAGGAACTGTTTTTGAAGGTAGCATCATTGGAACAGATGCAATGGAGGCGAAGGAACTGAGAGAATGGGATGGAGTCCTTACAGGAAGCGGGGTGTGAGGAGCTGTAGTCGAGGTAGCTGTGGGAGTCGGTAGGCTTGTAACGGATATTGGTGGACAGTCTATCACCACAGATTGAGACAGAGAGGTCAAGGAAGGGAAGAGAAGTGTCAGAGATTGGCCACGTGAAAATGATGGAGGGGTGGAGATTGGAAGCAAAATTAATAAATTTTTCCAAGTCCTGACGAGAGCATGAAGCAGTACCGAAGTAATCATCGATGTACTGGAGAAAAAGTTGTTGAACTCTTTTGCTTGTATTTTCTGCCCCTTCCTGTCACACTTTGATTATCGTTTGCCTCTTCACTACCCTGCACCCCTGCTCTCTCGTTTCTTTCTGATTTTTTAAAACTCCTTTTGATTGAACCCTCCTCCCGAACTAATTAGTTTAAAGTCTTGTCTATAGCCCTAGTTATATGATTCACCAGGATACTGGTCCCAGCATGGTTCAAATGAAGCCCATCCCAACAGAACAGCTCTCTCCTTCCCCAGTAATGGTGCCAGTGCCCCATGAGTCAGAACCCATTTCTCGCACCCCAATCTTTGAGGAACGCACTTACCTCTCTAATCTTATTTATCCTATGCCAATTTGCACATGGCTCAGGTACTAATCCAGAGATTATTACCTTTGTGGTTCTGCTTTTTAATTTAGCACCGAGCTGTTCATAGCCGCTCATCAGAACCTCTTTCCTAGTCATACTTATGTCATTGGTACCTACGTGGACCACGACAACTGGACCCTTTCCCTCCCACTCCAAGTTCCTCTCCAGCCCATAGAAATGTCCTTAACCTTGGCACCAGGTAAGCAACACAACTTTCGGGGCTCTGTCTTTGCTGCAGAGAACAGTACCTATTCCCCTAACTATGCTATCCCCTATTACTACTACATTTCTCTTTTCTCCCCCCACTTGAATGGCACTCTATACCACAGTGCTGTGGTCAGTTCACTCATCCTCCCACACTGGGAACAAGAACCTCATACCTATTGGACAAGGGCACTGGCTGAGGCTCCTCCAAAGCTAAATTTTGGATCCCTATACCTGTCTAACTTGCAGTCACACCCTCCTGTCCCTGGCCAGTCCAACTTTGGTGTAATTAATCTAAGGGGTGTGACTGTCTCCTGAAACACAGTGTCCAGGTAACTCTCCCCCTCCCTGATGTGTTGCAGTGTCCACAGCTCTGACTCCAGCTCATCAACCCTGAGCCAAAGTTCCTCAAGCAGCCAACGCTTGCTGCAGATGTGTTCACTGTGGATTGCAGTGGCGTCCACCAGTCCCACATTCTACAGCTGCAACGCATCACCTGCCCAGCCATCTCTATTCTATTTAATTAATTAATTTGGGTGTTAAATATTTTAAACGTGATTTCTCAACTGTACTCTTCAGCTGTAATAATGTATCCTGATTTAGACCACTTGGCCAATCAAAAGAGACACGGAAGAGAGCCCACCAATTAACCATCTGTTTCCCTGTGACATCAAACTTTGGCTCTGACAGGTAGAAACATGTTGAAAGGGCTCTCTGCTGCTGGTTTTTATCTCCCACTCTGCTACCCTTCTCAAGCAGGTCCGCTCCTCTCATGCTCTTTTATACTGTATCTCCACTCTCCTCATGCTCTTTTATCCTGTGTCTCCACCGCCCTCCTTGGGTTCTTTTATCCACTCAACCAGGCAAGTGGGGAGTATTCCATCACACTCCTGACTTGTGCCGTGTAGATGGTGGATAGGTTTTGGGGAGTCAGGAGGTGAGTTACTCACCGCAAAATTCCCAGCCCCTGACGTGCTCTTGTAGCCACAGTATTTATATGTCTAGTCCAGTTCTGTTTCTGGTCAATGGATGTTGATAGTGGGGGAATGCCATTGAACGTCAAGGGGCAATGATCGGGTTCTCTCTTGTTGGAGATGGTCATTGCCTGGTAATTGTGTGGCGCAAATGTTACTTGTCACTTTTCAGCCTAATCCTAAATGTTGTCCAGGTCTTGCTGCATTTGGACGTGGACTGCTTCAGTATCTAAGGAGTTGCAAATGGTGCTGAACATTGTGCAATCATCAGCGAACATCCTCTTATGGTGCAGAGAATGTCATTGATACAGCAGCTGAAGGTGGTTGGGCGGAGGACACTGCCCTCAGGAACTCCTGCAGTGATGTCCTGGAACTGAGATGATTGACTTCCAAACCACAACCATTTTCCTTTGTGCCAGATATGACTCCAGACAATGGAGAGTTCTCCCCCTGGTTTCCATTAAGTCCAGTTTTGCTAAAGTTCTTTGATGCCACTCTCTGATTGCCCTTGACATCAAGTCTGCTTTTGACACTCTCTTACACCTCTTGAGTTTAGCTCTTTTTCCATGTTTGAACTAAGACTATAATGAGGCCAGGAGATGATTAGCCCCAGTGAAACCCAAACTGAGTATCAGTGAGCAGGTTTAGGTTGAAGGTGCCTTAAGTAAAATTTACCTGCAGATTAAGTTGATGGTTGTGGTCGGAGTTTTTTCGAGCTTGTCAATATAGGGGGAAGTCCTATTGCTGGGCAATGACTTAGCTGGATCTGCAGTCTTGTGTCCAGAGAGTCCAGGGAAGTCCAGGGAGACTGGGGAAAACTATGCAAGCCAGCAAAATGCTCAGCTGCAGATGGCTGAGAAAACTTCTAAAACCCAACAGGAGGTAATAGAACCAGGAAGGACTAAAAAGGCTAATGAAAAGCCATCAGAATTTACAGTGGCTAGGGTTAGAGCCTGTAGAAATTAAAGCTGCCTAATTTGCAGAGGCAAGAGTAGGACCTGTAGAAATTAAAAGGGCCAGGGAAAAGCAAAAGTACTGGGATAAAAGCAGAAAGGGCTGAGGAAAATGCATCCAGGGTGTAGTTAGCAGAAACACTCTTTCAGGGTTTAATTTTACCTTCTTTCAGGATTGAATTTTACATCCAGTTTGAAAGGGAGAAGAATGGGTCTAAGACTAGTATCTTAAACTTAAATAGGGGCAACTAAGTGGGCATGAAAGCTGAGTTAGCTGAAGTGAACAGGGAAATTAGGGTAGAGGATAGATCAATAGAGAAACAGCGGCAGACATTTAAGGGGATATTTCAGAGTATTCAGAATAAGTACATTCCTACTATAAAGAAAAATTCTAAGTGGAGGACCCACCATCCATGGTCAACTAAAGATGTTAAGGAAAGCATAAAGTGAGTGTTGGTCCTGTGGAGAGTGACAGTGAGGAGTTAATAGTAGATAATAAGGAAATGGTGGAAGAATTGAACAAATACTTTGCTTCTCTGTTCACTATAAAGGATACAAAAACATTCCAGGAATAGCTGAAAATCAGGAGGAGAACGGGAGAAAGGAACTTGAAATCACTAGGGAAATGATACTGCGCAGCTTGATGGATCTGCGGGCTGGCAAGCCTCCGGGATCCTGTAGATGTAGTATATCTGGACTTCCAGAAGGCCTTTGACAAGGTGCCACACAAAAACTTAATACACAAGATAAGATCACACAGAGTTAGGGGTAATAAATTAGCTTGGATAGAGGATTGGCTAACCAACAGAAAGCAGAGAGTGGGAATAAATGAGTCTTTTTCTGGATGGCAAGCTGTAACTAGTGGGATGCCACAGGGTTTGGTCCTTGAGCTCCAACTATTTACAATCTATATTAATGATTTGGATTCAGGGATAGAAGGTACTATAGCTAAATCTGCAGATGACACCAAAATACGTGAGAAAGTAAGTTGCTATGAAGAAATAAGAAATTTACAAATGGATATGGACAGGTTAGGTGAATGGGCCAAAATGTGGCAGATGGAGTTTAACATGGATAAGTGTGAGGTTATCCATTTTGGTTGGAAGAATAAAAAGGCGACTTATTATTTAAATGGAGAGAAACTTCAGAATGCTTCAGTGCAGAGGGATCTGGGTGTCCTCGTGCATGAAAAGTTGAAAGCCAGTATGCAGGTACAGCAGGTAGTAAGGAAGGCAAATGGAATTTTGGCATTTATTACTAAAGGAATAGAGTATAAACATAGGAAAGTGTTGTTGCAACTGTACAAGACATTGGTGAGACCGCAACTGGAGTACTGTGCACAGTTTTGGTCTCCTTACTTGAAGAAGGTTGTAGTTGCATTGGAGGCGGTTCAGAGGAGGTTCACTAGATTGATTCCAGAGATGCAGTGCTTGTCTTATGAGGAGAGATTGAGCACTTTAGGCCTATACTCGCTAGAATTTAGCAAGATGAGAGGAGATCTGATTGAGGTGTATAAGATGCTAAAGGAGATGGAAAAAGTAAACGTGGAGTGGATGTTTTCCCTTGTGGGGCATTCTAGAACAAGAGGCCATAGTTTTAGGCTAAGGAGTGGTAGATTAACATCAGAGATGAGGAGGAATTACTTTTCTCAAAAGGTCGTGAATCTGTGGAATTCACTACCTCAGAGTGCAGTGGATGCTGGGACACTGAAAAAATTTTAGGAGGAGATAGACAGATTTTTAATTAGTAATGGGTTGAAAGGTTATGGAGAAAGGGCGGGAAATTGGAGTTGAGGCCAAAATGAGATCAGCCATGATCGTAATGAATGGCAGAGCAGGCTCAAGGGGCTGAATTGCCTACTCCTGCTCCTAGTTCTTATGTTCTTATGTTCTATGTCCTGATGGACTACCTCCTAGGGTCTTAGAAGAGCTGGCTAATGAGGTAGTCAATGCGCTGGTGCTCATTTTACAAAATTTGCTAGATGGAAAGGTTCCATCAGATTGGAAAGTAGCAAATACAACCCCTCTATTCAAGAAGGGAGGGAGGCAGAAAACAGGAAGCTCTAGGCCAGTTAGTTTGACATCTGTCATGGGGAAGTTATTAGAATCGATCATTAAGGTGGTTATAGCTGGGCACTTAGAAAAGCTCAAGGCAATAGGGAAGAGTCAACACGGTTTTCTGAAAGGAAAATCGTGTTTTACCAATTTATTAGAGTGTTTTGAAGGAGTAACATGCACAGTGGATAAAGGGAAGCCTGTAGACGTGCTGTACTTGGATTTCCAGAAGACATTTGATAAGGTGCCACTTCAAATATTATTACGGAAAAATAAAAGTGCATGGTGTAGGAGGTAACATATTAGCATGGATAGAAGATTGGCTGGCTGGCAGAAAACAGAGAGTAAGCATAAATGGGTCCTTTTCTGATTGGCAGGGTGTGACGAGTGGAGTCCCACAGGGGCCTGTACTGGGGCCTCAACTTTTTTACAAGTTACATCAATGACTTAGATAAGGGAAGGGAAGACATGGTAGCTAAATTTGCAAATATCACAAAGATAGGCAGGAGTAGGCAATTCAGCCCCTTGAGCCTGCCCTGCCATTCATTACGATCATGGCTGATCTCATTTCAGCCTCAACTCCAATTTCCCGCCCTTTCTCCATAACCTTTCAACCCGTTATTAATTAAAAATCTGTCTATCTCCTCCTTAAATTTATTCAGTGTCCCAGCATCCACTACACTCTGAGGTAGTGAATTCCACAAATTCACGACCTTCTGAGAAAAGTAATGAAGAGGACATGAGGAGGTTGCAGATGGATATAGATAGGTTGAGTGAGTGGGCAAAGATCTGGCAAATGGAGTTTAATGTGAGAAAATATGAAGTTGTTCACTTTGGCAGGAAGAACAAAAAAGCAGAGTATTACTTAAATGGAAAATGGCAGCATAATTCTGAGGTGCAGAGGGATAATATCGGTAGGAATGGCCACAGCACAATCATTGTGGTAAATAAGGGAAATAGAAATGGAGAATTACCCACTAAAAGATTACAGGGTCAATTTCAAATTTCAAATCTCACTAAATGCAGCTTCAGGATCCATTCAGGACAAGGTTTCGGGAGCTGAACCCTGATGTCTCACAAGGGCTTGAAAAGAATTCATCACCCACCACCATCCTAAAGATAAGGTTTATCAATGTACTGGAAACAGAACTATCTAACACACAGGTTGTAGAAACAGCCACCAAAGGGTTAAGGAATATATAAACAGGGCTACTATGCAGCAACAGAAATATGCATAGTACAAGCATTGTCTTTCAACAGCTTGTTAAATCTGATTCTGTCCAGGACTACAGGATTAAATTGGACACTCCACTAACTCGACAGCTCACCAGAAGTCACATATTTGCTGGTGGTCAGGTTTCCCAAGCACTGCAACCAAATGTTAATTAAAATCCTAGCCCACTAGACAAAACATAACTGGGGATTTTAAAAAAGAAACTGGGATAGAAGGCACTAGATGCCTGAAAAAAGCCTTCTTAAAGCAGACCTCAAACACCTGAAGAGAGTCAATGATATTTCAGCCTCATCCTGAAAAGGATAAGGAGAACTCTGATCTTAAAGGCTGCTACAGACAATTGCAGTATAAAATTAGTGAGTGATTGGGAGAATGAGTGCACCAATTGCATAACCCTTGCTTTAACTGGAAAGTGATGTTAAAAAAATGTATTTAAAATTCCATTTTTTTTTTTCTCCTGTGCAGCAGGAGACATTTTTTTATTATTCATGGGATGTGGGCATCACTGACTAAGCCAGCATTTATTGCCTATCCCTAATTAAGAGTCAACCACATTGCTGTGGGTTTGGAGTCACATGTAAGCCAGACTAGGAAGGACAGCAGATTTCCTTCTCTAAAGGGCATGGGTGAACCAGGTGGGTTTTTACAACAATTGGCAATGATGTTATGGTCATCATTAGACTTCTTAATTCCAGATTTTTATTGAATTCAAATCCCACCATCAATCATGGTGGGATTCAAACCCTGGTCCCCAGAACATTACCCTAGTTTTGTGGATTACTAGCTCAGTGACAGTGTCATGTCATGCCCAGGGAAGGTATGTCCTGTTCATAACTTCAAACATGGACTGTGTTCCTCTGGAAGTTTCTGGAATTGTCGTTTATATTTTAAAATGGACACTGATGAACTGAAGATGACTGCCAAGAGTCTGGTGACCTTTGCTTATTCAACATGGATTACCTCAAGCTTCTAGAAAATTCTAATAGGAACACCCTAGATGGGGAACAACCCCTTGAGTGGACACACCTAGGTGAATGTTACCCATGAAATTCACACCTGCTCAATTGTTCAAAGTCCACCTCAAACATAGAGTCAATTGGTCTCCAGACTTCCCTTCTCCAAGATCAATGCTTCACAAAAGAGAGCTAAAGAAACCAGTTATCTACAGAATAAGTGTAAAAGACCACCATCTATCTTCTATTGAGTAGTGATGTCTTTGGACTTTGAGACCATTCTGGTTAGACAATACCTATATTAGTCATGTGATTGAAGCCACCTAGGGATAATAATTGATAAAAACAAAAACTGCGGATGCTGGAAATCCAAAACAAAAACAAAATTACCTGGAAAAACTCAGCAGGCCTGGCAGCATCGGCGGAGAAGAATAAAGTTGACGTTTCGGGTCCTCATGACCCTGCAACAGAACTAAGTAAAAATAGGAGGGGTGAAATATAAGCTGGTTTAAGGTGTGGGGGTGGGGGGGAGGAAAGTTGGGGGTGGTGGTTGTAGGGACAAGCAAGCAGTGATAGCAGCAGATAATCAAAAGATGTCACAGACAAAAGAACAAAGAGGTGTTGAAGGTGGTGATATGATCTAAACGAATGTGCTAATTAAGAATGGATGGCAGGACACACAAGGTACAGCTCTAGTGGGGGTGGGGTGGAATAAAACTAACAGGGCATAAAAGGTATAGATTTAAAAATAATGGAAATAGGTGGGAAAAGAAAAATCTATATAAATTATTGGAAAAAACAAAAGGAAGGGGGAAGAAACAGAAAGGGGTGGGGATGGAGGAGGGATTTCAAGATCTAAAGTTGTTGAACTCAATATTCAGTCCGGAAGGCTGTAAAGTGCCTAGTCGGAAGATGAGGTGCTGTTCCTCCAGTTTGCGTTGAGCTTCACTGGAACAATGCAGCAAGCCAAGGACAGACATGTGGGCAAGAGAGCAGGGCGGAGTGTTAAAATGGCAAGCGATGGTCTGTCCACAAGAATGACCCAGACCTCCTTGTCGCTTGCCATCTTAACACTCCGCCCTGCTCTCTTGCCCACATGTCTGTCCTTGGCTTGCTGCATTGTTCCCACCTATTTCCATTATTTTAAATCTATACCTTTTATGCCCTTTTAGTCTTATTTCACCCCACCCGCATTAGAGCTATCTGTACCTTGCGTGTCCTGCCATCCATTCTTAATTAGCACATTTGTTTAGATAATATCACCACCTTCAACACCTCTTTGTCCTTTTGTCTGTGACACCTTTTGATTATCTGCTCCTATCACTGCTTGCTTGTCCCTACAACCACCCACCCACCCCCCACTTCTCTCCCCCCACCCCCTCCCCCACCTTAAACCAGCTTATATTTCACCCTTCTCCTATTTTTACTTAGTTCTGTTGAAGGGTCATGAGGACTCAAAATGTCAACTTTATTCTTCTCCGCCGATGCTGCCAGACCTGCTGAGATTTTCCAGGTATTTCTGTTTTTGTTTAGGGATAATAAGTTTTGATCTAAAGGCTCAGAAAAGAGCTTGGCAGTCTGCAAGAGAACACTGTTGCTGCAGAACAGTAACAGCAAAAACGCTGTGCCACCTTTGCTTTTTAAGAACTAGGAGGCTGTAAAGTCTTTAAAAGCCTAATAGTCTGGTTCGAAAACTCCGTATTTTTTTCTTCATTCATGGAATGTGGGCTTCGCTGGCTGGGCCAGCATTTATTGCCCATCCCTTGTTGCCGTTGAGAAGGTGGTGGTGAGCTGCTTTCTTGAACCCCTGCAGTCCCTGTGGTGTAGGTACATCCACAGTGCTGTTAGGAAGGGAATTCCAGGATTTTGACCCACCGACGTTAAAGGAATGGCGATATATTTCCAAGTCAGGATGGTGAGTGACTTGGAGGGAACTTCCAGGTGGTGGTGTTCCCATCTATCTGCTGCTCTTGTCCTTTTAGGTAGTAGTGTTTGTGGGTTTGGAAGGCGCTGTTGAAGGAGCCTTGGTGAATTCCTGCAGTGCATCTTGTAGATGGTACACACTGCTGCTACTGTACCTCGGTAGCGGAGGGAGTGAATGTTTGTAGATGTGATGCCGATCAAGTGGGCTGCTTTGTCCTGGACATTGTCAAGCTTCTTGAGTGTTGTGGGAGCTGCAATCATTCAGGCAAGTGGGGAATATTCCATCACATTCCTGACTTGTACCTTGAAGATGGTGGACAGGCTTTGGGGAGTCAGGAGGTGAGTTACTCGTCACAGGATTCATAGCCCCTGACCTGCTCTTGTAGCCACAGTATTTATATGGCTAGTCCAGTTCAGTTTCTGGTCACTGATAAACCACCAGGATGTTGATACTGGGGAATTCAGTGATGGTAATGCCACTGAATGTCAAGGGATGGGTGGTGAGATTACCTCTTGTTGGAGATGGTCATTGCGTGACAGTTGTGAAGCATGAATGTTATTTGCTACTTGTCAGCCCAAGCCTGGATATTGTCCAGGTCTTGCTGCATTTGGACATGGACTGCTTCAGTATCTGAGGAGTCACGAATGGTGCTGAACATTGTGCAATCATCAGCGAACAGCCCCACTTATAATGTTAGGAAGGTCATTGATGAAGCAGCTGAAGATGGTTGGGCCGAGGACACTACCCTGATGAACTCCTGCAGTGATGTCCTGGAGCTGAGATGACTGACCTCCAACAACCACAATCATCTTCCTTTGTGCTAGGTATGACTCCAACCTAGTGGAGAGTTTTTCTCCTGATTCCCATTGACTCCAGTTTTGCTCGGGCTCCTTGATGCCACATTCAGTGAAATGCGGTCTTGATGTCAAGGGCAGTCGCTCTCACCTCATTTCGGGTGTTCAGCTCTTTTGTCCATGTTTGAACCAAGGCTGTAATAAGGTCAGGAGCTGATTGGCCTTGGCAGAACCCAAACTGGGTATCAGTGAGCAAGATATTGCTAAGCAAGTGTCGCTTGATAGCACTGTTGGTGACCCCTTCCATTACTTTACTGATGATGGAAGGTGGACTGATGGGCAGTAATTGGTTGGGTTGGATTTGTCCTGCTTTTTTTGTACAGGACATAGCTGCGCAATTTTCCACGCAGTCGGGTTGATACCAGACTGCTGAGTGAGGCAAGGGAAGAGATATTAGGGGCCCTGGCAGTAATTTTCAAATTTGGTCTGGCCACAGGTGAGGTGCCAGGGAGCTGGAGGACTGCTAACATTGTCCCATTATTAAAAAAGGGAGGAAGGGATTGACCAGGAAATTACAGGCCAGTCAGTCTAACCCGGGTGGTGGGGAAGTTACTGGAAAAAATTCTGAGGGACAGAATATATCTGCACTTGGCGAGACACAGACTGATCAGGGATAGTCAGCATGGATTTGTTAAGAGAGAGTCGTGTTTGATCAAATTTTTTGAGGAGGTAACCAGGAGTTTTGATGTGGGTAATGCATTTGATGTGGTCTACATGGACTTTAACAAGGCTTTTGACAAGGTCCCTCACGGCAGACTGGTCAAGAAAGTGAGAGCCCGTGGGATCCAAGGCAAAGTGGCACATTAGGCCCAAAATTGGCTGAGAGGCAGGAAGCAGAGTGTGATAGTAGAGGGATGTTTCTGTGACTGGATAGCTCTTGCTGTTTGCGGTGTATATAAATGATTTGGACTTAAATGTAGGGGGTATGATCAAGAAATTCATGGATGACATGAAAATTGGTAGGGTGGTAAATAGTGAGAAGGATAGCCACAAACTGCAGGAGGGTATCAATGGATTGGCCAGACGGGCAGAGCAGTAGCAAATGGAATTCAACCTGGAAAAGTGTGAGCTAATGCATTTGCGTAGGGCTAACAAGGCAAAGGATTACAGTATGAATGATAGGACCCTGGAAAGTACTGAAGATCAGAGGTACCTTGGTTTGCATATCCATAGATCCCTGAAGGTAGCGGGCCAGGTAGTGGTGGTTAAGAAGGCGTATGGGATACTTGCCTTTATTAGCAGAGGCATAGAATACAAGAGCAGGGAGGTTATGCTGGAACTATATAAAACACTGGCTAGGCCACAACTGGAGTACTGCGTGCAGTTCTGGTCACCACTTTATAGGAAGGATGTGATTGCAGTGGAGAGGGTGCAGAGGAGATTCACCAGGATGCTGCCTGGGCTGGAAGGTCTGAGCTATGAGGAAAGATTGGATAGACTGGGAATGTTTTCACTGGAGCAGCAAAGGTTGAGAAGGAACCTCTCAACTGTTAACTATTCTTTTGGTTTAAAACTTATAGACGTGCACTATCTTCTTTAAATTTATCTCCTTAAGTATGTGGTGTGTGATTGTCGCAGCATTTAGAATTTTTGGGCTGAGTGTATGAATAAATAATCTTCATTTTTAAACTCACAAAAGTCTGCTGCTGGTTATTTAAATTGACCACACACCACATGGGGTTTAGAAACGCGCACACCTACTTTCCAAAACAACCACACTGGTAACTGACAGTAAGACAAGGAAATTGGGGGTATCAGTTTATCTCTCCTCCCCATCTGTAACAAAAGTCTTAAAGAGGCAAATAAAGATGGAGAACTTTAGGGAAAGTATTTCAGAGATTAGGGTCTAGGAAGTGGAGCCCATGGGCACCAGCGATTAAAGTAGGGGATACTTAAGAGGCCAGAATTAGAGGAATACAGATATTTCATAGGATTGTTAGATTGTAAGCAGTTACAGATGTAGGGGAGGGTGAGGACATGGAGGAATTTGAAAACAAGGGTAAGGATTTTATATTTCTTGAGTCCATGATGAGGCAGATTGAGTCTGTGAGTGACCTTGCCTGTTATTTTAAAGATTGCATATGTTCAGATGATTTTTGATGCCAAATGTTTTTTGAACAGGAAATGAAGGAGCTGAGTCTGGAAACTAACCCATTGCAGTGGAGCATTGGTGAAGTGATCTGATTCATCAGACCAAACAACTGGGCTCCGCTTTTCTGGGGTCAGGTAGCTGTGGTCTGTGTCTCTCTGAAATATCTTTAGCATCAATAAGGCAGAGTATATACAGAGGGAGTTGGCACAAAATGGACAATGTCTGCTCCTGAACCTCTAAGGAGGTAGCATGTTCTTTCAGTCTGAATATGGAAAATAAATAAACTGATGCAGAGGCACAATTATTTATTATGTTTATATTCTGTATTTAGAGTGGCAGTACACAGTAACTGTTTACAGAGAGCTTGTAGCAAATCTGATTCAATTCACTGACATTCTAGCCTGAAGCAGAAGTATAGGGTTAGTGTGTGGAGGGTATTGTCCCAGCAGTTTGACTGTGTGTGGACTGCAGAGGAGCAAATTTCAAACTCCACTGCAGGAAGCAGCAGTGGGTGCATTTCAATGGGTTAATGGAAGAGCTGTCAGTCTGTCATCAACTTAATAAGATTAAAACATATTTCAAATATTTGTACAGAAGAGATTTTATTTGTACATTCAATGTGACCCACTGATCAGCGTTGATGCATCATCGTGGTGCCTGGCTCTGATTTCTGAGGGCACCATTGTGTACTTTAGTGAAAGGTTTATTGTATAAATTTGCTCAGGACCATCTTCATCATCATTTAGCTATCTCTCTCACTAGGGTCAGGGTGAAGATTAGTTTGGCATTATGAGAATGTGGCTTAATATTCTGCTGTAACTTTTTCAGTAAATCAAGGGGCAGGCTCTATCAATAGCATAGCATCATTACAGCACAGTAGGAGGCCATTAAGCCCATTGAATCCAACCTCAGTAAGGACATGTGCACAATATAGCATGAAAACCAGGAAATTGAAAAATGCCTGATATATAAAGAAGAACTCAATGCACTTCACCTCTGGTTTATGTTAAACTGGTGGGTGATGAAATATAGCAATTAATATCATGAAATGATGCAGCTCAGAAGGAGGTGTTTCCACTCGTGAATATAGCCCATCTGTTTCATTGCTCTGTCAGCTAAAGAATGTGCCTGTGTCTCATGTAAAACTGGAGAGAGAGAGACATTAGGACAGCTACTGAAAATTTTTCATGTCTCTTGCTCCATATTTAATTTTATTCATACTGGATGTTTAACTGTTGTATGATTAGGAATTGCAATGATGTATGAGTGTATTATAACTATACACTGCTCATGAATGGGCCAATCACCATCAGCCTTCCAAAATCTAGTCTCTTTTCCAAAAAAGGAAATGCATGCTCTGCTTTGGCTGAAAGCAAGCCAGTGAAGCAGCATTTCACTCAATTCAGTCTACTGCATTCGCTGCTCCCAATGTGGTCTCCTCTACTTTGGAGAGACCAAACACAGACTGGGTGACCACTTTGCGGAACACCTTTAGTCTGTCCATAAGCATGACCCAGACCTCCCTGTCGCTTGCCATTTCAACACCCCACCCTGCTCTCATGCCCACATGTCTGTCCTTGGCCTGCTGCATTGTTCCAGTAAAGCTCAACGCAAACTGAAGGAACAGCACCACATCTTCCGACTAGGCACTTTACAGCCTTCCAGACTGAATATTGAGTTCAACAACTTTAGATCTTGAACTCTCTCCTCCATCCCCACCCCCTTTCCGATCCCTCTTTTTTCCAAATATTTATATAGATTTTTCTTTTCCCACCTATTTCCATTATTTTTATCTCTACCTTTTGTTTTATCCATTGTTTCATCTCTACCTTTTAGCCTATTTCGATCCCTTCCCCCCACCCCACCCCCACTAGGGCTATCTGTACCTTTTTCGTCCTGCTTTCTACCCTTAATGTTACCATTAGCACATTTTTTAGCTAATGTCATCACTGTCAACACCTCTTTGTCCTTTTGTCTGTGACATCTTTTGGTTATCTCCACCTATCACTGGCCCTCTATCCAGCTCTACCTGTCCCACCACCACCTCCTCCCCCCGCCCCCCAAACCAGCTTATATTTCACCTCTTTTCTATTTTTCCTTAGTTCTGTTGAAGAGTCATACGGACTCGAAACGTTAACTTTATTCCTCTCCACAGATGCTGTCAGACCTGCTGAGTTTTTCTAGGTATTTTTGTTTTTGTTTTGGATTTCCAGCATCCGCAGTTTTTTGCTTTTATCTACAAGTATATCACTGGTTAATATCCCCACTCTAAATAGTTCACTGATTAACAATTGCATTTGTAACTAGTTTACTATCTTGGTAGATAGATCACCTGCTTACATAGAAACATAGAAAATAGGAGCAGGAATAGGTCTTTCAGCCCTTTGAGCCTGCTCCACCATTCAATATGATCATGGCTGATCCTCTATCTCAACGTCGTACTCCGGCTCTCTCCCCATACCCCTTGATGCCTTTAGAGTCTAGAAATCCATCTAATTCCTTCTTAAATATATTCAGTGACTTGGCCTCCACAACCCACTGTGGTAGAGAATTCCACAGGTTCACCACCCTCTGAGTGAAGAAGTTTCTCCTCATCTCAGTCCTAAATGGTCTACCCTGTATCCTGAGACTGTGACCCTTTGTTCTAGACTCCCCAGCCTGAGGAAACATCATCCCTGCGTCCAGTATGTCCATCCCTGTCAGAAATTTATACGTTTCAATGAGATGCCCTCTCATTCTTCTAAACTCCAGTGAATATAGGCCTAGCCAACCCATTCTCATACAACAATCCCACCATCCCAAGAATCAGCCTAGTGAACCTTCGCTGCACTCCCTCTATGGCAAGTATACCCTTTCTTAGGTAAAGAGACCAAAACTGCACAAACTACTCTAGGTGTGGTCTCACCAACGTCCTGTATAACTGCAGGAAACTCATCCTTGCTCCTGTAAGCAAGTCCTCTTGCAATGGAGGCCAACATACCATTTACCTTCTTAACTGCTTGCTGCACCTGCATGCTTGCTTTCAGTGATTGGTGTACAAGGACAACCAGGTCCCTTTGTACATCAACATTTCCCAATCTACCACCGTTTAAATAATACTCTGCCATTCTGTTTTTCCTACCAAAGTGGATAACTTCACACTTATCCATGTTACACTGCATCTGCCATGTATTTGCCCACTCACAACTTGTCCAAATTACCCAGAAACCGCTTAACAGCCTCCTCACCAAGTTTTTTGTCATCAGCAAGGTTATTAAATGTGTCATTATTTAGCTGTAACACACTATCTAAATATATGGGTGTTTCCCTTTGTGGGCTGCAGATGAGGGTAGTAGTGTTGCAGAAAGGCAGCTTGTGATGTAAAAAGTGATTTACTTCAATGAAAAGCTTTACCAGGGAGGAAGATGGAGGGGGAGTGGGAGACGGGGTAGGGATCCAGATTGTGGGGCAGGGGACACTCGGGGTTTGAGGGTGAGACTTTGAGTCCCACTTCAGGACATAATCTAGTCCAATATTTCAATGCACAGTGAGTGAATGCATAACCCTGTGACTCAGAAGTAAGAGTGCTATAACTGTCCAACTGACATTTAAGTTAGCTGGGTCTCCATTGCATGTCAGAAGCCAGCAATCTGTATTTCTTTACATTAATAGTTTCATGGCAGTGTATAGTTAGAATATCCCACAAATATAAATGTAATTCAGTGAGTGGATTTAAAGAAATTGTTCAATATGAGAACAAGTTCAGTAAGGCAGAAGAGAATAGTGGTGGATGGAGAGTGGTTGAGCTGCTGTTCAGGAAGAAGCAGAGAGCTCTCAGACTAACCTGAAAGGGGATGGAGGTGTAGAGGAGTTGGATGTTTGTAGTGAAGAGAAGACAGAGACAGGGAATTGGAAACTGTCGAAATAATGGAGGACATAGAAAGAGACAGAGATGTAGGTGGAAAGATACTGGGCGAGGAGAGAAAGAAAAGTGTCATGATAGGAAGAAATAAGTTCAGTGGGGTAGGAACAGGCTGAAATGATGGGTCAACAAGGGAAGTTTTGTTTAAGGGTTTTCAGGAAGGAGGTAGTAGCAGGTTGTGCAGGGTTGGGGGACGATGAGGTAGGAAGTTGTGGAGAGAAGATCTCCAGAAGAGCGAAGGTCAGTTACAGTCCTGGATGGTGTCAACTTCTTGAGTGTTGTTGGAGCTCAAAATGCATAGTATTCCAACACACTTCTGACTTGTGCCATGTAGATGATGGACAGGCTTTAGGGAGTCAGGAGGTGAGTTAGTTGTCTCAGAAATCCCAGCCTCTCACCTGTTCTTGCAGCCACAGTATTTATATGGTTAGTCCAGTTCAGTTCTGGCCAATGGTAACCCCCAGGATTTTGATATTGGGATATTCAGTGATGGTAATGCCATTTAATGTCAAGAAGGGTTAGTTAGATTGATTCTTGTTGGAGGTAGTCATTGACTGGCACTTGTGTGGCATGAATTTTACTTGCCACTTATGATGCCAAGCCAAATGTTGTCCAGGTCTTGCTGCATTTGGACATGGACTACTTCAGTATCTGAGGAGTTGGGAATTGTGCTGAATATTGTGCAATCATCAGTGAACATCCCCACTTCTGACCTTATGACAGAGGGTAGGTCAATGATAAAGCAGCTGAAGTTGGGCCTGGGCCACTATGCAGAGGAACTCCTGCAGTGATGCCAAAGGACTGAGATGACCTCTATCAACCACAACCAACTTACTTTGTGCTATGTATGACTAGTTAAACTTGCACGTGCATGGGAACACTACACCTGAAATTTCCCCTCCAAGTTACTCACCATCCTGACTTGGAAGTATATCGCCATTCCTTCACTATCGCTGGGTCAAAGTCCTGGAACTCCGTCCCTAACAGCATTGTGGGTGTACCTACAACACAGGGACTGCAGCGGTTCAAGAAGGCAGTTCACCATCACCTCCTTAAGGGCAATTAGGGATGGGCAATGATGCTGCCCTAGCCAGCAACATCCACATTCTGTGAAAGAAAAAAAGCTTGAGCACCAGGCAAAGACCATCTTTAACAAGAGAGGACCTAACAATCTCCCTTTGATAATCAATGCCATTACCATTGCTGAATCCTCCACTAATCAACATCCAGGAATTACTGTTGACCAGAAACTTAACTGGACCAGCCACATTAATGCCATGGCTAAAAGAACTGGTCAGAGGCTGGGAATTCTGTGGCAAGTAACTTTTTTTAAAAATTCATTCATGGGGTATGGGCTTCGCTGGCTGGGCCAGCATTTATTGCCCATCCTTAGTTGCCCTTGAGAAGGTGGCGGTGAGTTGCCTTCTTGAACCGCTATAGTCCATGTGGTGTGGTTACACCCACAGTGCTGTTAGGGAGGGAGTTCCAAGATTTTGACCCAGCAACAGTGAAGGAATGGTGATATATTTCCAAGTCAGGATGGTGAGTGACTTGAAGGGGAACTTCCAGGTGGTGGTGTTCCAATCTATCTGCTGCCCTTGTCCTTCTAGATGGTAGTGGTCGTGGGTTTGGAAGGAGCGTTGGTGAATTCCTGCAGTGCATCTTATAGATGGTACACACTGCTGCTACTGTGCATCGGTGGTGGAGGGAGCGAATGTTTGTGGAGGTGGTGCCAATCAAGCGGGCTGCTTTGTCCTGAGCGATGTCCAGCTTCCTTACCGTTGTAGGAACTGCACTCATCCAGACAAGTGGGGAGTATTCCATCACATTCCTGACTTGTAGATGGTGGACAGGCTTTGGGGAGTCAGGAGGTGAGTTACTCTCCCAGCAAGAATCCCAGCCTCTGACCTGCTCCTGTAGCCACAGTATTTATATGGCTAGTCCAGTTCAGTTTCTGGTCAACAGTAACCCCCAGGATGTTGATAGTGGAGGATTCAGTGATGCTAATGCCACTGAACATCAAGGGCGATGGTTGGATTCTCTCTTGTTGGAGATGGTTATTGTCTGACACTTGTATGGCGCAAATGTTACTTGCCTGGATATTGTCTAGTTCTTGCTGCATTAGAACATGGGCTGCTTCAGTATCTGGGGAGCTGCGAATGGTGCTGAACATTGTGCAATCATCAGCAAACATCCCCACTTCTGACCTTATGATGGAAGGAAGGTCATTGATGAAGCAGCTGAAGATGGTTGGGCCTAGGACACTACCCTGAGGAACTCCTGCAGTGATGTCCTGGAGCTGAGATGACTGACCTCCAACAACCACAACTATCTCTCTTTGTGCTAGGTGTGACTCCAGCCAGTGGAGAGTTTTCCCCCTGATTACCATTCAATTCAGTTTTGCTAGGGCTGCTTGATGCCACACTTAGTCAAATGCTGCCTTGATGTCAAGGGCTGTTACTCTCACCTCACCTCAGGAGTTCAGCTCTTTTGTCCATGTTTGAACCAAGGCTGTAACGAGGTCAGGAGCAGTGTGGCCCTGGCAGAACCCAAACTGGGCATCAGTAAGCAAGTGCCACTTGACAGCACTGTTGATGACCTCTTCCGTTACTTTACTGATGATGGAGAGTAGACTGATGGGGTGGTAATTGGCTGGGTTGGATTTGTCCTGCTTTCTGTGGATAGGACATACCTGGGTAATTTGCCACATAGCTGGGTAGATACCAGTGTTGTAGCTGTACTGGAACAGCTTGGCTGGGGGCACAGCAAGTTCTGGAGCACAAGTCTTCAGTACTATTGTCGGAATGCTGTCAGGGCCCATAGCCTTTGCAGTATCCAGTGCCTTCAGCCATTTCTTGATATCACGTGGAGTGAATCGAATTGGCTGAAGACTTGCATCTGTGACGTGTGGACCTCTGGAGGAGGCTGAGATGGATCATTCACTCAGCACTTCTGGCTGAAGATTGTTGCAAATGCTTCAGCCTTATCTTTTGCACTGATGTGCTCGGCTCGTCCATCTTTGAGGATGGGGATATTTGTGGAGCCTCCTCCTCCAGTGAATTGTTTAATTATCCTCCACCAATCATGACTGGAAGTGGCAGGTCTGCAGAGCTTAGATCTGATCCGTTTGTTGTGGGATCGTTTATAATTTGCTGCTTATGCTGTTTGACACACAAGTAGTCCTGCTTTATAGCTTCACCAGGTTGGCACCTTATTTTTAGGTATGCCTGATGCTGCTCCTGGCATGCCCTCCTGCACTCTTCATTGAACCATGATTGATCCCCTTGCTTAATGGTAATGGTAGAGTGGGGGATATTTCAGGTCATGAGGTTACAGATTATGTTCGAGTATAATTCTGCTTCTGCTGATGGCCCACAATGCCTCATGGATGCCCAGTCTTGAGTTGCTAGACCTGCTTGAAATCTATCCCATTTAGCACAGTGGTAGTGCCACAAAACATGATGGAAGGTATCCTCAATGTGAAGGTGGGACTTCATCTCCACAATGACTGTGCGATGGTCAATACCTACCGATACCATCATGGACAGATGCATCAGCGGCAGGCAGGTTGGTGAGGATGAGTTCAAGTATGTTTTTCCCTCTTGTTGGTTCCCTCACCACCTGCTGCAGACCTAGTCTCGCAGCTGTGTCATTTAGGACTCAGCCAGCTTGGTCAGTAATGGTGCTACCGAGCAACTCTTGGTGATGGACATTGAAGCATTGGAGAGACAGGGATTAATCAAGGACAGTCAGCATAGTTTTATTAAGGGGAGGTCATGTCTGACCAATTTGATTAAATTTTTCTAAGAGGTGACCAGGTGTGTAGATGATGACAATGCATTTGATGTAGTCTACCTGGACTTCAGCAAGGCTTTTGATAAGGTCTCGCATGGGAGACTGATAGCGAAGGTAAGAGCCCATGGGATCCAAGACAAGTTGGCAAATTGGATCTAGAATTGACTGAGTGGCAGTAAGTAGAGGGTTATGGTTGAGGAGTGTTTTTGTGGCTGGATGCCTGTGTCCAGTGGGGTTCCACAGGGATCGCTGTTGGGTCCCTTGCTGTTTGTGGTATATATAAACAATTTAGACTTGAATGTAGGAGGGTTGATCATTAAGTTCGCTGATGACACAAAAATTGGTGGAGTGGTAAATAGTAAGGAGGATAGCCTTAGATTACAGGAGGATATAGACGGGCTGGTCAGATGGGCTGATCAATGGCAAATGGAATTTAATCCAGATAAGTGTGAGGTGATGCATTTGAGCAGGACAAACAAGGCACAGGAAAACACGATGAATGGTAGGACCCTGGGAAGTACCGAGGATCAGAGGGACATTGGTGGGCATGTCCACCGGTCCCTTAAGGTAGTGGGACAGGTAGATAAGGTGGTTAAGAAGGCATATGGGATTCTTGCCTTTATTAGCCAAGGTATAGAATATAAGAGCAGGGAGGTTATGTTGGAACTGTATAAAATGCTGGTTAGGCCACAGCTGGAGTATTGCATGCAGTTCTGGAATCTGCATTATAGGAAGGATGTGATTGCACTAGAGGGAGTGCAGAGGAGATTTACCAGGATGTTGCCTGGGCTGGAGAATTTTAGTTATGAGAAGAGATTGGATACACAGGGGTTTTTTTCCCTGAAGCAGAGGAGATTGAGGGGGGACATGATTGAAGTGCATTAAATTATGAGGGGCATAGATAGGGTAGGCAGGAAGGAACTTTTCCCCTTGGTGGAGGAATCAATAACCAGGGGGCATAGAATAAGGTAAGGGGCAGGAGGTTTAGAGGGGATGTGAGGAAGAATTTTTTCACCCAGTGGGTGATGGGAATCTGGAACTCACTGCCTGAAAGGGTGGTGGAGGCAGAAACCCTCATAACATTGAAGAAGTTTTTGAGTGTGCACTTGCGATGCCACGGCATACAAGGCTATGGACCTAGTGCTGGAAAATGGGATTAGAATAGTTAGGTACTTAAAAACAAAAAAAACAAAAATAAAAACAAAAAAACTGCGGATGCTGGAAATCCAAAACAAAAACAGAATTACCTGGAAAAACTCAGCAGGTCTGGCAGCATCGGCGGAGAAGAAAAGAGTTGACGTTTCGAGTCCTCATGACCCTTCGCAAGTTCTGTCGAAGGGTCATGAGGACTCGAAACGTCAACTCTTTTCTTCTCCGCCGATGCTGCCAGACCTGCTGAGTTTTTCCAGGTAATTCTGTTTTTGTTATAGTTAGGTACTTGTTTGACCGGCGCAGACTTGATGGGCTGAAGGGCCTTTTTCTGTGCTGTCGACATCTATGGCCATGACTATGACTCTATGACTAGGGTGGATGTGTTGGTTGACTAATAGATGGAACATGGGGGCAAGTTAAGAACATAAGAACATAAGAAATAGGAGCAGGGGTAGGCTATTCGGCCCATCAAGCCTGCCCCACCATTCAATAAGATCATGGCTGATCTTCCCCAGGTCTCAACTCCTCTTTCGTGCCAGCTCCTCACAGCCCTCATCTCCCCTACATTTCAAAAAATCTATTTCCTCTTAAATACTTTCAGTGATCTAGCCTCCACAACTTTCTGGGGTAGAGAATTCCAGACATTCGCTATCGTCTGAGAGAAAAAATTCCTTTGCATCTCAGTTATAAATGAGTGCCTCCTTATTCTGTAACTATGTCCCCTAGTTTGAGACTCCCCCACTAATGGAAACATCTTCTCAACATCTACCCTGTCAAGCCCCCTCAGAGTCCTGTACATTTCTATAAGATCGCCCCTCATTCTTCTAAACTCTGATGAAAAAAGGCCTAACCTGTTTAGCTGTTCTTGATAAGTCAAACCCTTCATCCCAGGAATCAGCCTAGTGAATTTCTTTTGAACTGCCTCCAATGCCAGTGTATCCTTTCTTAAATACGGGCACCAAAACTGTACACAGTGGCCCAGATGTGGCCTCACCAACGCCCTGTATAGTTGTAACAAGACTTCCCTATTTTTAAACTCCAACCCCCCTAACAATACAGGCCAAAATTCCATTTGCCTTCTTAATTACTGGTTGCACCTGCATGCTAATCTTTTGTGTTTCATGCACAAGAACACCCAGATTCCTCTGTGGTTCACTTTTTTGGAATCTCTCTCCATTTAGATAAGTTTGCCTTTCGATTCTTCCTACCAGAGCGCATGACTTCACACTTTCCTACATTAAATTCCATCTGCCAAGTTTTTGCTCACTCACTCAACGGATCTATATCCCCTTGCAGATTCCTTATGTCCTCATCACAACATACCCTCCCACCTATTTTTATATCGTCAGCAAATTTGGATACATTACACTCTGCCCCCTCTTCCAAGTCATTCACATAGATAGTGAATAATTGAGGCTCTAGGACTGATCCTTGTGGCACTCCACTAGTTACGTCTTTGCAACCTGAAAAAGACCCATTAATCCCAACTCAAAAACAAAAAAACCTGGAAAAACTCAGCATGTCTGACAGCATCTGTGGAGGGGAACACAGTTAACGTTTCGAGTCCGTATGACTCTTCAACAGAACTTTGCTTTTATTTTACATTAATCCCAACTGTCTGTCCTCTGTGTGTTAACCAATCCTCAATACATGCTAATACATTACCCCAATACCGCTGCGCTCCTATCTTGTGCAATAACCTTTTATGTGGCACCTTATCGAATGCCTTCTGGAAATCCAAAAACACTACATCTACCGATTCCCCTTCATCAACTCTGCTTGTTAAATCCTCAAAGAGCTCTAGCAAATTTGTCAAACATGATTTCCCTTTCACAAAGCCATGTTGACTCTGTTTGATTGTGTTAAGCTTTTCTAAATGTCTTGCTTTTTTTCCTTAATAATGGACTCTAGCATTTTCCCAATGACAGGTGTTAGGCTGACTGGCCTATAGTTTCCTGCTTTTTGTCTCCCTTCCTTCTTGAACAGGAGTGTCACATTAGCAGTTTTCCAATCCTCTGGGACCCTCCCAGAATTCAGTGAGTTCTGGAATATTTCGACCAATGCCTTCACTATCTCTGCAGCCACTTCCTTCAAAACCCTTAGATGCAGGCCATCAGGTCCTGGAGACTTGTCTGCCTTTAATCCCATTAGTTTGCCAAATACTTTGTCCCTCTTGATAGAGATCTTGTTACAAGATCTTTCCTCCCATTAGCTCCTTGCTTATCTGATATCGTTGGGATGTTTATAGTGTCCTCCACCATGAAAACAAATGCAAAATATTTGTTTAAATTATCTGCCATTTCCCTGTTCCCTGTTATCAATTTTCCAGTCGCATCCTCTAAGGGTCCCACTCTCACTTTAGCCACTCTCTTTCTTTTTATGCACCCGTAAAGCTCCTGCTGTTTGTTTTTATATTTCTTGCCAATTTACTTTGATAATCAATTTTCTCCCTCTTTATTTGTTTTCTAGTCATCCACTGCTGGTTCCTAAAAAATTCCCAATCCTCTGGCCTACCAGTAGTTTTCGCCGCTTTATATGCCTTCGTTTTTGAATGGATGCTCTCCCTGGCCACCTTTGTTAATCACGGGTAGCTCATCCTTCTCATCGAATCCTTCTTTTTGACTGGGATAATTTTTTGCTGAGCGTTATGAAATATCTGCTTCATTGTTTGCTGACCTTCCCCTTAGTCTATTTTCCCAGCTATGTGATGAAGCCTGCAGGGATATATTGAATCACAGTGAGCAATCCTAATAGTAGAGGGTTCAAAGTGGGTCTTCGTGGCCTACAATATTTCACAAATCTGGCTTTTCTAATTCACAGTAAAATCTAGGATGCAGCACAGCCTGGAATACTCCTTCTCCATCACTGCTAACAGAGCTGTTACTCTTACTTGTTCAGTTTTTTTTTGTTCAACTCTGTGAAAATCTGACAATTCTGTCACTGAGATTGGAAGAATTTCCAATTCTCTCTCAAATCTCCCTTCATTTCCATAAGAACAGCTAATGTGAAGACATAATGACATCCAGCTGTCGATGTCCTGTACGAAGTTGCAGATCTGAAGTTTGAATCATTCTTGGAAGTTTTTCACATCTGCTAGGAAGGTAGAAACATAGGAGCAGGAATAGAACATTTGGCCCTTCAAGGCTGCTCCACCATTCAATAGGATCATGACTGATCTGGTTGTGCTCTCAGCTTCACCTTCCTGTCTGCCCTCCATAACCCTTGACTCCCTTGCCTAACAAAAATGTGTAATTATGTCTTGATCAAAGATCCAGCCTCCACTACTTTCTGGGTAAGAGAATTCCACACACCAACGACCTTTTAGGAGAAAATATTTCTCCCAATCTTTGTCTTAAGAGGGAGACCTCTTATTTTTAAACTGTGTCCCTTAATTTTAGTCTCCCTCACAAGAGGAAACATTCTCTGGGTATTCACCCTATCAAGTAACCTCAGGTTCTTCGCAGGTCTGGAAGCATTTCTGGAGAGAGAAATAGAGTTAACATTTCAAGTCCATATGACTCTTCTTTAGAGCTACAGAGAAGTAGAAATGTGATGGATTTTATTCTGTTTAAGAGGGGGTGGAGCAGGATAGAATGTTAGAGATGGGTGACCACTAAGGAGAGATTGACAAAGATATCATGGACACAAGACAAAGGGAGTGTTAATGGTGGTGGTAAAGACTAAAGAAGGTGCTGGTAAGTAAAAGAGGTGCCTTCCGGATTTAACATTGAATTCAACAACTTCAGATAATGAACTCTCTCCTCTGTCATGACCCCCTTTTTAATCCAATTTTTATGTACTTTATTCTTTTATTTATTTGTTCATTTTTTTATCCTATTTCCCCAATCCCCTCTCCCCCCACAGAGCCAACTGTCACTTGTTTCTATGTTGTGCTTCCACAGAGCACTGATCCTTGTTCTGCTATTAACAATTTCTGCTGTCTTATCTTTATGCCACTATCAGCACCTTCTTTAGTCTTTACCACTACCATTAACACTCCCTTTGTCTTGAGTCCATGACATTTTTGTCAGTCTCTCTTTAGCACAGTCACCTATCTCTGACGTTCTATCTTGCTCCATCCCGTCTTAACCAGTATAAATTCCATCACATTTGTACTTCTCTTCAGCTCTGAAGAAGAGTCTTATGGACTTGAAATGTTAACTCTGTTTCTCTCCACTGATGCTACCAGGCCTGCTGAGTTTTTCCAACATTTTCTGTTTTTATTTCAGATTCCCAGCATCTGCAGTATTTTGCTTTTACCTGAGGATCTTATATGTTTAAATAAGATATGGCTCTCTTGTGGCTCTCAAAATCCATTCAATCCTGACTAAACACTCCTGACATCATGTTCCATTGGTCCAATTGTTACTGTTCCAAAAACGTTTATTTACATTATCATGATATCAGCGGTTACATGAATTGTCATCATCGGCGACAGCCCCTCGGAATTGAGGATGATGTCTTTGAGGCTTGGTGAGACTTCAGATGACTGAGGAGGCCAATTCTGGATCCACATGTTCTCCTGCAGTGGGGGCATGTTCTTGCGCAGAAGAGTGAAAATTGCAGCCCTGGATTGACTTCCTTCTCCTTCCTCTACCGCCGCTGTTCAGCCTTGCTGTCGAGTCACTGAGCCTCAATGTGGCTTGTGCCCTCATGAACCAGTGGGTGCTATGCCGAGTGATTGGCAGCATTCTCCTCCCAGTCAGTGTGTTTATGCCTCTTTGCTTTAGGCCAAGCTTGAGTGAATCCTTACACCTTTTGCTTTGGCCACTCTTTGAGCATTGGCCAGCATGAGCTGTGAGAAGAGAACCTGCTGAGGGAGGCAGTTTTCAGTCTTCCGGATGCAATGGCCCATCCATCAGAGTTGGCTCCACAGGAGCAGGGTTTCAGTGCTGTAGATGCAGCTTCAGGGAGGACACTCGTGTTGGCCTGGCCGTCCTCCTATTTGATCGTCAGGATTCGACACAAGCACCACTGATGAAAGCTCTCAAGGGTCTTAATGTGGCATTGGTAGACAGTCCATGTTTCGTTGCAGTAGAGGAGATGGTCAACACACCTGCCTTGTAAACCAGAATCTTTGTTGACTTCCAAAGGTCCCTGTTGTCAAAAACACGTTGGTACAGCTTGAAGAAGGTAGCGTTGGTACAGTTGACTCAGTTTTGGGCTTCCTCATCGGTGGTAGACCCCTGGGAGAGGTGGCTGCCGAGATAAGAGAAGTGCTGCACATACTCCAGAGCCGCCCCATCTGCATGGATGGTGTGCGGAATGCTCAACTGGCTGGGGAAGGTTGGTGAAGGATCTTTGTCTTGGCAATGTTTAAGGACAGGCCAAGCCTCTTAAGTGTGGTGTTGAAGAGGTCAAGCATCCATTGCATGTCCTGTACAGAGTGAGCCATCATGCAACAGTCATCCGCAAACTGACAGTCGTCGATATCCATGGTGGTGAGTTTTGAATTTACTCTTAACTGACCAAGGTTGAAGAGTTTCCTGTCCAGATGATTCTGAATGCTGACACCAGGTGGCAGGTCATCTCGGATGAGGCGGGCGATGATGGTCAGGTAAATGGTGAACAAGGTGGGGGTGATCACACAACCTTGTTTGACCCCAGTCCACATGTGAAAGGTGTCAGTTTCAGATCCTCCACTCAGGTCGGTGGTGGTCATGTTGTCATGCGGGAGTCTCAGGATGGTGACAAATTCCAACGGGCAACAAAAGTGTTTGAGGAAGATCCACAGAGCTTCATGATTTAAAGAATCAAACACACGGAGTTAGGGGTAAAATATTGGCTTGGATAGAGAATTGGCTAACCAACAGAAAGCAGAGAGTCGGGATAAATGGGTCTTTTTCTGGGTGGTAAGCTGTAACTAATGGAGTGCCACAGGGTTCGGTCCTTGGGCCCCAAATATTTACAATCTATATTAATGATTTGAATTCAGGGGTAGAATGTGCTATTCCTAAGTTTGCAGATGACACAAAAATAGGTGGGAAAGTAAGTTGCAATGAAGAAATAAGAAATTTACAAATGGATATGGACAGGTTAGGTGAATGGGCCAAAATGTGGTAGATGGAGTTTAACATGGATAAGTGTGAGGTTATCCATTTTGGTTGGAAGAATAAAAAGGCGACTTATTATTTAAATGGAGAGAAACTTCAGAATGCTTCAGTGCAGAGGGATCTGGGTGTCCTCGTGCATGAATCGCTGAAAGCCAGTATGCAGGTACAGCAGGTAATAAGGAAGGCAAATGGAATTTTGGCATTTATTGCTAAAGGAATAGAGTATAAAAATAGGGAAGTGTTGTTGCATCTGTACAAGGCATTGGTGAGACCGCACCTGGAGTGCTGTGTTCAGTTTTGGCCCCCTTACTTGAGGAAGGATGTAGTAGCATTGGAGGCGGTTCAGAGAAGGTGCACTAGATTGATTCCAGAGGCGCGGGGCTTGTCTTATGAGGAGAGATTGAGCAGTTTAGGCCTATACTGGCTAGAGTTTAGAAGTATGGGAGGAGATCTAATTGAGGTATATAAGATGCTAAAGAGGTTGGACAAAGTAGACATGGAGCGGATGTTTTCCCTTGTGGGGCATTCTAGAACGAGAGGCTAGTTTTAGGCTAAGGGGTGGTAGATTAAAATCAGAGATGAGGAGGAATTACTTTTCTCAAAGGGTCGTGATTCTGTGGAATTCACTACCTCAGAGTGCAGTAGATGCTGGGACACTGAATAAATTTAAGGAGATAAACCAATTTTTAATTAGTAATGGGTTGAAAGGTTATAGGGAGAGGGCGGAAAATTGGAGTTGAGGCCGAAATGAGTTCAGCCATGATCGTAATGAATGGCGGGGCAGGCTCGAGGGGCTGAATTGCCTACTCCTGCTCCTAGTTCTTATGTTCTTGGCTAAGTCGATGAAGGCGAGGAACAATTCTTGATTTTGCTCCCGAAATTTTTCCTGGATCTGTTTAGTCACAAAGACCATGTGTGCAGTACCCAGGGTGATCGGAAGCTGCACTGAGTTTTCCAGAGGAGCTTCTCAGCAACTGGATGAAGGCGATCCAGGAGGATGTGGGCCGGGGTCTTACCCAGGGAAATCCTCCTTAGTTTTCACAATCAGATTTGACCCCTTGTGTAGAATAATGATGGTCGCGTTCTTGAGGTCTCGGGGGATGTCCTTGTCCCAGAAATGGAGGATAAACTGGTTAACTCACATCAATATAGCGAGCCTCAGTGTACAATCCGCCTTAAATTTTATTTGAAATGTTTTGTGAAGTGCTTTGGGATATTTTATTATGTTAAAGGCGATATATAAATACAAGTTACTGTTGTGAGCTGCTCCCACATTGATTGAGTTTTAAACGGAGCCATTTGTACCTTAACAAAAACAGAATTACCTGGAAAAACTCAGCAGGTCTGGCAGCATCGGCGGAGAAGAAAAGAGTTGACGTTTCGAGTCCTCATGACCCTTCGACAGAACTAGGCGAATCCCAGGAAGGGGTGAAATATAAGCTGGTTAAAGGTGGTGGGGGTGGTGGGTTTGGGTAGGGGGAGAGAAGTGGAGGGGGGTGGTGTGGTTGTAGGCAAAAGCAGTGATAGAAGCAGATCATCAAAAGATATCACAGACAGCAGAACAAAAGAACACATAGGTGTCGAATTTGGTGATATTATCTAAACGAATGTGCTAATTAAGAATGGATGGTAGGGCACTCAAGGTATAGCTCTAGTGGGGGTGGAGGGAGCATAAAAGATTTAAAAATATTTTAAAATAATGGAAATAGGTGGGAAAAAGAAAAATCTATATAACTTATTGGAAAAAAACAAAAGGAAGGGGGAAGAAACAGAAAGGGGGTGGGGATGGAGGGGGGAGGTCAAGACCTAAAGTTGTTGAATTCAATATTCAGTCCGGAAGGCTGTAAAGTGCCTAGTCGGAAGATGAGGTGTTGTTCCTCCAGTTTGCGTTGGGCTTCACTGGAACAATGCAGCAAGCCAAGGACAGACATGTGGGCAAGAGAGCAGGGTGGAGTGTTGAAATGGCAAGCGACAGGGAGGTTTGGGTCATTCTTGCGGACAGACCGCAGGTGTTCTGCAAAGCGGTCGCCCAGTTTACGTTTGGTCTCTCCAGTGTAGAGGAGACCGCATTGGGAGCAACGAATGCAGTAGACTAAGTTGGGGGAAATGCAAGTGAAATGTTGCTTCACTTGAAAGGAGTGTTTGGGCCCTTGGACGGTGAGGAGAGTGGAAGTGAAGGGGCAGGTGTTACATCTTTTGCGTGGGCATGTGGTGGTGCCATTGGTGGGGGTTGGGGAGTAGGGGGTGATGGAGGAGTGGACCTGGGTGTCCTGGAGGGAACGATCCCTACGGAATGCCGACAGGAGGGGTGAAGGGAAGATGTGTTTGGTAGTGGCATCATGCTGGAGTTGGCGGAAATGGTGGAGGATGATCCTTTGAATGCGGAGGCTGGTGGGGTGATAAGTGAGGACAAGGGGGACCCTATCATGTTTCTGGGAGGGAGGAGAAGGCGTGAGGGCGGATGCGCGGGAGATGGGCCGGACACGGTTGAGGGCCCTGTCAACGACCGTGGGTGGAAAACCTCGGTTAAGGAAGAAGGAGGACATGTCAGAGGAACTGTTTTTGAAGGTAGCATCATTGGAACAGATGCAATGGAGGCGAAGGAACTGAGAGAATGGGATGGAGTCCTTACAGGAAGCGGGGTGTGAGGAGCAGTGGTCAAGGTAGCTGTGGGAGTCGGTAGGCTTGTAATGGATATTGGTGGACAGTCTATCACCAGAGATTGAGACAGCGAGGTCAAGGAAGGGAAGGAAAGTGTCAGAGATGGATCACGTGAAAATGATGGAGGGGTGGAGATTGGAAGCAAAATTAATAAATTTTTCCAAGTCCTGACGAGAGCATGAAGCAGCACCGAAGTAATCATCGATGTACCGGAGAAAGAGTTGTGGAAGGGGGCCGGAGTAGGACTGGAACAAGGAATGTTTCACATACCCCATAAAGAGACAGGCATAGCTGGGGCCCATGCGGGTACCCATAGCAACACCTTTTATTTAGAGGAAGTGAGAGGAGTTGAAGGAGAAATTGTTCAGTGTGAGAACAAGTTCAGCCAGACGGAGGAGAGTAGTGGTGGATGGGGATTGTTCGGGCCTCTGTTCGAGGAAGAAGCTAAGGGCCCTCAGACCATCCTGGTGGGGGATGGAGGTGTAGAGGGATTGGACGTCCATGGTGAAGAGGAAGCGGTTGGGGCCAGGGAACTGGAAATTGTTGATGTGACGTAAGGTGTCAGAGGAATCACGGATGTAGGTGGGGAGGGACTGGACAAAGGGAGAGAGAAGGGAGTCAAGATAACGAGAAATGAGTTCTGTGGGGCAGGAGCAAGCTGACACGATCGGTCTACCGGGACAGTTCTGTTTGTGGATTTTGGGTAGGAGGTAGAAGCGAGCCGTCTGAGGTTGGGCGACTGTCAGGTTGGAAGCTGTGGGAGGAAGATCCCCAGAGGAGATGAGGTCAGTGACAGTCCTGGAAACAATGGCTTTATGTTCAGTGGTGGGGTCATGGTCCAGGGAGAGGTAGGAGGAAGTGTCTGTGAGTTGACACTCAGCCTCCGCGAGGTAGAGGTCAGTGCGCCAGACAACAACAACACCACCCTTGTCAGCGGGTTTGATGACGATGTCAGGGTTGGACCTGAGAGAATGGAGTGCAGTAAGTTCAGAGAGAGAGAGATTAGAATGGGTGAGAGGAGCAGAGAAATTGAGACAACTAATGTCGCGCCGACAGTTCTCAATGAAAAGATCGAGAGAAGATAAGAATCCAGAGGGAGGGGTCCAGGTGGGTAAAATTGGAGATGGGTAAAAGGATCCGTTGAACTGGGAGAGGACTCCTGCCCAAAGAAGTGAGCCCGGAGACGAAGACAGTGGAAGAAGAGTTCAGTATCATGCCGAGCCCGAAATTCATTGAGGTGAGGGCGTAAGGGTATGAAACTAAGTCCTTTGCTGAGCACTGAACGTTCAGCATCGGAGAGGGGAAGGTCAGGGGGTATAGTGTTTAATTCTGTTTTTGTTTTGGATTTCCAGCAGCCGCAGTTTTTTGTTTTTTAGCCATTTGTACCTTTCTTGCCATTTACGGGAGGCTGAAAGAGGCCGCGGGGCATCTGGGGGTTGTAGTTTTGGACAGTGCGGCTGCGCAGAAAGAACAGGAAGCAGCGGTTTCACAATACACCGCGGCCGGAACTACAGTCCCCAGAATGCGCTGCGGGCGGGGTTTCGGTAACTGAGGCCGCGGCTGGGCTCAGGCCTCAAGCCCGAGCCAAACCCATGGCCGCCAGCGAGCTCCGGCCGCCGGACACTGTCCAGCGGCTGTTCCGCGGCACCAACGCCGCTTCCAACATGAGCGTCCCTGTCGGCACAGCCGGCCGCCCAGGCCCCGGATCCCGAGGCTGCGAGAACGGCGCCTTGATGGGAAACTTTGGGATGTTCATCCAGGGCCTGCTCGGGGTCGTGGCCTTCAGCCTCTTGATGCGTGAGTACCGGCGCCGCGCTGCGCCAGGGGGATCCGGGGTCAGCGATTCCCCCTCAGGGCAGCCGCCAGTTCACTAGTTATCGAGAGGCGGGTGGGTTGATAGTTGTGGGAACTCCGAATGGGGTTTTTGTGAGGGAGGGAGTGTTGATGCCGAGTGTCTTATTCTTTCAGATTGATTCCTCACATTGGGTTTTTACAGCTGGGAGGGGCTGGTGGATATAACATCGACAAAGGGGAGTAGCCCGGGAGCCAGTGGAGCTCATTAAGCACCGGGGTGATGAGTGAACATACTTATGGCCACCAACTTTGGATGAGCTGAAATTTATGGAGTTTCAATTAATCGTTTACTTTTCAATAATGTTTTGGGCTTTTACGTAACGTGTCATATTTCGTGAACCTGGATGAGTTTCTTTGCTCCATTCCCTATGGCCTGTCGAGCTTCAGTCTAAACGTTTTCGTAGTTTGTTGTCTCTACACATGGATCAATCTTGTTCCCTTGCCAATACATTTCTAGTCTTTTCAGTGCAGTGACCAGAATAACTCAGTACTCCAGATGATGTTTGACCAATGCATTGTGAAGACCCAGGGATGGCCACTAGCTGATAGTACATGAGAAGTGATAATGTAGCATAAGAGTGGTAATGTAGCATGAGATTGACAATGGAGGTGTGGTCTGCACCCAGGTCAGAGGGCTGTGAAAATATTTTACTTCTGTTAAAATTTATTTGAGTTTTTTGCTCTTACTGGAACTGCTTCATTTACGTCTTAGGAATATTTTGAAGGAACTTTCAGTTTATTTGAACATTACTCCAGGCTGGTCTCCTGCATAAACAAAAACAAAAAAAACTGCGGATGCTGGAAATCCAAAACAAAAACAAAAACAGAATTACGTGGAAAAACTCAGCAGGTCTGGCAGCATCGGCGGAGAAGAAAAGAGTTGACGTTTTGAGTCCTCATGACCCTTCGACAGAACTTGAATTCGAGTCCAAGAAAGAGTTGAAATATAAGCTGGTTTAAGGTGTGTGTGGGGGGCGGAGAGAGAGAGAGAGAGCTATACCTTGAGTGCCCTACCATCCATTCTTAATTAGCACATTTGTTTAGAGAATATCACCAACTTTAACTTTAACACCTATGTGTTCTTTTGTACTATTGTTGTTGACATCTTTTGATGATCTGCTTCTATCACTGCTTGTTTGTCCCTACAACCACACCCCCCCTCCACCTCTCTCTCTCTCTCTCCGCCCCCCCACACACACACCTTAAACCAGCTTATATTTCAACTCTTTCTTGGACTCGAACTCAAGTTCTGTCGAAGGGTCATGAGGACTCGAAACGTCAACTCTTTTCTTCTCCGCCGATGCTGCCAGACCTGAGTTTTTCCAGGTAATTCTGTTTTTGTTTTTGTTTTGGTCTCCTGCATTCTACTCTTGTAAACTTGTCATCCAAAACTCTGCTGCCCGTTCCTTAGCTCACACCAGATGCCAGTCACCTATCATCCCTCTGCTCACTGACCTACTTTGACTCCCAGTTAAACTACTTTATGATTTTAATATTCTCATCCTTGTTTTCAAATTCCTCCATTGCCTTGCCCCTCCCTATCTCTGTATTCTCCTCCAACCTCAAGTCCTCCAAGATAATCTGAAACGGAATGCAAAATCCCAACAGGACTCTGACTGTATTGCTAGAAATTTTTGTCACAGAAGGAGACCATTTAGCCAAATGTTTCTGTGCTGGCTGAAATAAAGAGATGTTCAGCCTATTCCTACTTTCCTGCTGTGGTTCATGCCCCATTCTCTCAGTCCATTCGCCTCCGTCGCATCTGTTCTGATGATGCCACTTTCAAAGACAGTTCCTCTGACGTGTCTTCCTTCTTCCTTAACCGAGGTTTTCCACCCACAGTGGTTGACAGGGCCCTCAACCATGTCCGGCCCATCTCCCGCGCATCCGCCCTCACACATTCCCCTCCCTCCCAGAAACATGATAGGGTCCCCCTTGTCCTCACTTATCACCCCACCACCCTCTGCACCCCACCATTTCTGCTAACTCCAGCATGATGCCACCACCAAACACATCTTCCCTTCACCCCCCCCCCGGACGGCATTCCACAGGGATCGTACCCTCTGGGACACCCTGGTCCACTCCTCCATCACCCCCTACACCTCAATCCCCTCCCACGGCACCTTCCCATGCAACCGCAGAAGGTGCAACACCTGCCCCTTCACTTCCCCTCTCCTCACCGTCCAAGGGCCCAAACACTCCTTCCAAGTGAAGCAGCATTTCACTTGCACTTCCCTCAATTTAGTCTACTGCATTCGTTGCTCCCAATGCGGTTTCCTCTACATTGGAGAGACCAAATGCAGACTGGGTGACCGCTTTGCAGAACACCTTCGGTCTGTCCGCAAGCATTACCCAGACCTCCCTGTCGCTTACCATTTCAACACTCCACCCTGCTCTCATGTCCATCCTTGGCCTGATGCATTGTTCCAGTGAAACTCAACGCAAGCTGGAGGAACAGCACCTCATCTTCCAACTAGGCACTTTACAGCCTTCTGGACTGAATATTGAGTTCAACAATTTTAGATCATGAACACTCTCCTCCATCCCTACCCCCTTTCCGATCCCCCTTTTTTTTCCAATAATTTTATGTAGATTTTTCTTTTCCCACCTATTTCCAATATTTCTAAATGTATTTCCATCCATTATTTTATCTCTACCTTTTAGCCTTTTTCGATTCCTTCACCCCACCCCACCCCCACTAGGGCTATCTATACCTTGCTTGTCCTGCTTTCTACCCTTAATTAGCACATTCCTCAGATTATATCACCAACTTCAACACCTCTTTGTCCTTTTGTGACATCTTTTGGTTATCTCTACCTATCACTGGCCCTTTATCCAGCTCTACTTGTTCCACCCCCCCTTAAACCAGCTTATATTTCACCTCTTTTCTATTTTTACTTAGTTCTGTTGAAGGGCCATTCGGACTCGAAACGTTAACTGTGCTCCGCTCCACAGATGCTGCCAGACCTGCTGAGTTTTTCCAGGTATTTTTGTTTTTGTTTTGGATTTCCAGCATCTGCAGTTTTTTGCTTTTATCAGAAGATTTAAAGTGATGGCCAAATGTTTATTTAAATGTAGTGAAGGCTTTTGCATCTATCACCCTTTCAGGTGGTGACTTTCAAACCCTCACCATACTTTGGATGAAAAAAATTCTCACCACCTTTTACTTCTACCAGTTGCTTTTAATTTATTCCTCCTGGCTATTGATCTGTTTGCTAAAGGATTTTTTGTTCATGGGAGGTGAGTGTCACTGGCAAGCCCAGCATTTATTGCCATTTCGAAAGTGGATCATTCCTTGCAGCCAAAATTCTCCAGTCCTGATAGCATCCTCATAAACCTTCTCTTTACCCTCTTTAATCTGATCACATCCTTCCTATAATGCAGTGACCAGAACTGTACATACTACTCCAGCTGTGATCTAACTAGTATTTTATGCAGTTCTAACAGAACTTCATTTTCTATGTCTTGGTGAAGAAAAGAAGACATCCGTATTTCTAGCTTGCTAAAATATAAAGACAGATAGTAAGAGTTTCTACAGGTATTTAAAAAAGAAAAGAGCCCTGACCTGAGCGTTGGTCCTATAGAAAGTGAGTCTGGGGAATTAACAATGGAAAATAAGGAGATGGCAGATGAATTGAAACAGGTATTTTGCAAATGTCTTCACTATAGAGGACACAGGTAACATTGCAGAAATAGCTGTAAATCAGGAAATGGGAAGGAGGAGCTCAAAAAAATTACAATCACCAAGTAAGTGATAAAGAGCGAATTGTTGAAGCTGTGGGCTGACAAATCCCTGGGTCCTGATGGTTTTCATCCTAGGGTCTTAAAAGAAATGGCTAGTGAGGTATTTGGTTAATTGGTTTTAATTCTCCAAAATTCTCCAGGTTTAGGGAAGGCTCCTTTAGATTGCAAAATAGCAAATGTAACCCCTTAGTTTAAGAAGGGAGGGAGACAGAAAGCAGGAAACTCCATACCAATTAGTTTAACATCTGTCATAGGGAAATGTTAGAAGCTATCATTAAAGACATTATAGCCAGGCATTCAGATAAATGCAAGGTAGTCAGGCAGAGTCAACATGGCTTTGTGAGAGGGAAATCATGTTTAACCAATTTTTTGGAGTTCTTTGAAGTGCTGTGAATAGAGAGCTGATGGATGTACCGTTCTTGGATTTCCAGAAGGAATTTGATAAAATGCCACATCAAAGGTTATTGCGGAAAATAAAAGCTCATTGTGTAGGGGGTAACATATTGGCGTGGAGAGAAGATTGGCTGGCTAACAGGAAACAGAGGGTGGGCATAAATGGGTCTTTTTGTGGTTGGCAAGATGTAATGAGTGGTGTGCCACAGGGATCGGTGCTGGGACCTCAACTTTTTACAATTTATATAATTGTTTGGATAAAGTGACCAAGGTGCGGTTGCTAAATCTGCTGATGACACAAAGATAGGTAGGAAAGTAAGTTGTGATGAGGACATAGGCCACAAAAGGGATATAGATAGGTTAAGTGAGTGGATAAAGATCTGGCAAATGGAGTATAATGTGGAAAAATGTGAAATTGTCCATTTGGGCACAAAGGATAAAAAATAAGCTTATTATCTAAATGGTGAGAGATTGTAGAGCTCTTGAGATGCAGAAGGATCTGGGTGTCCTAGTGCATGAATCACAAAAGGTTAGTATGCAGGTACAACAAGTAATTAGGAAAGCTAATAGAATGTTTTCATTTATTGTGAGGGGAATTGAATACAAAAGTAAGGAGATTATGCTTCAGTTATACAGGGCATTGGTGAGACCACACCTGGAGTATTCTGTACAGTATTGGTCTCCTTATTTAAGAATGGATGTAAATGCATTGGAAGCAGTTCAGCGAAGGTTTACTGGACTAATAAAAATACCTGGAAAAACTCAGCAGGTCTGACAGCATCATAGATGCTGTCAGACCTGCTGAGTTTTTCCAGGTATTTTTATTTTTGTTTTTGTTTTGGATTTCTAGCATCCGCAGTTTTTTGCTTTTACTAGACTAATAACTGGAACAGGTGGGTTGTCTTATGAGGAAAGGTTGGACTGCTGTGTTCAGAAGAATAAGACACGACTTGATTGAAGCATATAAGACCTTGAGGGGTCTTGACAAGGTGGAAGTGAAAAGGATGATCCCTCTTGTGGGAGAATCTATAACTAGGGAGTCACTGTTTAAAAATAAGGGGTCGCCCATTTAAGACACAGATGAGGAGAAATTTTTTTGAGGGTCGTGAGTCTTTGGAACTCCCTTCCTCAAAAGGTGCTGGAAGCAGTCTTTGAAAATTTTTAAGGCAGACGTAGATAGATTCTTGATAGCCAAGGGGGTGAAAGGCTTTTGGGGTAGGTGGGAATGTGGAGCTGAGGTTGCAATCAGATCAGTTAGGATTTCAATGAATGGTGAAGCACACCGCATTTTAGGAAGAATGGGAGTGTTCTTGAGAGGGTGCAGAGGAGATTTACTGGACTGATTCCAGGGATTGGGGTTAGGTTGGGAAAGCTGATGTTGTTCTCCTTGGTACAAAGGATATTGATGGGAGATTTGATATAGGTGTGCTAGATTATGAGAAGTTTAGATAAGAGAGACAAAGAAAAACTGTTCCCATGAGCTGAAGGTGCAAAGACTTGGGTACACAGATTTAAGATTTTGGGTAAGAGAGGAAGATGGGGGACGTTCCAATGAGTAATGACCTCTGTCATGAGATATTAATGTCTATAATGTTATTGGAAATTATTTTTAAATTGGAACTGTAGATGAGTCTGTGTCTATGTGTGTGTCTGTGTATGCCTTAATTGGATTAAAGCCTGCTCATCTGGGTGCTTGATATATTGTAATTTGAGATGATAATTGAGTAAATAGTAAGGAGGATAGAAGCTAAAATGTAAATTTGCATTTGTTGAATAGAGCATTCAAGGGTGGGAGTAAAATCTTGCACCCACCTGGGATCGCCAAGCAATGTGTTTATATTGCTAATAAAATTAGTGCGATGAAAATGTTATTGTTAGATGTGATGTTAAAACCCTAGGATACCGTGGAAAATTTACATTCAAAGGAAAAGCTAGGTATAAACAGAAAGGAATTTGTGTGTAAGGTAAAGGCATTTAAGATCTAACCAGCCTGTAAGCCTACATCTGTGTTTGCAAAGGAACCAAATTGCAAGGAACCTCATTTTGAATTTGTATGGTCAAATGTGCTTTGCCTGGTGTCTGTTTAAAGTCTAAGGGTTACTGTTGCCTTGGTGAAGATTTACCCGGGAGTGATTAATTTGGGGATTTGTTTAAAAGTTATTATGATTGTAATTTGTGGACATGTTTATGTGTTTAATTTGTTAAATTAATAAATGTTTAATTTAGTTTTATTTAAAAAACCTCTTGAGGCTCGGTGGTCTTATTCCTGAATTCAAATCTGCATCTCAAACATACCAGTTGGAAAATATAGGTCATGTCAGTTGTTCAAGTTTCCCTTTGGGATTTAAACAACTCGGCATTTACCAACTGCTGTGTCATAACACCTGGAACTTGCTGTTTATAAGAGTGGTGCAAACAGAGAAGATAGATGATTTTAAAAGGAATTTGAAAGGGTGTTTTTTGTTCAGGGGCTGTGGACATCACTGGCTAGGCCAGCATTTATTGCCCTTGAGAAGGTGGTGGTGAGCCATGTTCTTGAAAGGCTCCGGTCCATGCGGCGTAGGTACACCCACAGTGTTGTTAGGAAAGGAGTTCCAGGATTTTGATCAGTGACAGTGAAGGAATGGCAAAACATTTCCAAGTTAGGATGGTGTGTGGCTGGGAGGGGTACTTGCAGGTGATGGTGTTCCCATGTTCCTGCTGCCCTTGTCCTTCTGGTGGGAGAGGGCATGGGTTTGAAAGATGCTGTTGAAAGAGCCTTGGTAAGTTGCAGTGTACCTTGTAGGTGGTACACATTGCTGTTACTGTGTGTCGGTGGTGGAGGGAGTGGATGTTGAAGACGGTAGATGGGGTGCCGAACAAAGCAGCCTGCTTTGTCCTGGATGGTGTAAAGTTTCTTGAATATTGTTGGAGCTGCACTCATTCATCCAGGCAAGTGGAGGGTATTCCACCACACTCCTGACTTGTGCCTTGTAGATTGTGGGCAGGCTTTGGGGAGTAAAGAGATGAAGTTACTCGCTGCAGAATTCCCAGCTTCTAACCTACTCTTGTATCACAATATTTATTTGGCTAGTTCTGTTTCTGATCAATGATAACTCCCAGGATGCTGATACTGTGAGAATCCGCGATGGTAATGCTGTTGAATGACAAGGGGCGATGGTTGGAGATGGTCATTGCCTGACACTTATGTGGCGTGAATGCTCATATGCCACTTGTCAGCCCAAGCCTGGATATTGTCCAGGTCTTGCTGCATATAGACAAGGACTGCTTCAGTATGTGAAGAGTTGTGAATGGCATTGAACATTGTGCAATCATCAGCAAACATCCCCATTTCTGACTATGATGCAGGGAAGATCATTGATGAAGCAGCTAAAGATAGGTGGGCTGAGGATACTATCCTGAGGAACTCCTGCATTGGTGCCCTGGGGGATAAAATAATTGACCTCCAACAATCACAACCATCTTCCTTTGTGCTATGTATGACCCCTAGCAATGGACAGTTTCCCCCCTGATTCCCGTTGACTTTGATTTTGCTAGGGCTCCTTAATGCCACACTTGGTCAAATGCTGCTTTGATGTCAGGGGCAGTCATTCCCACCTCACCACTTGAATTCAGCTCTTTTGTCTACGTTGGAACTGTAATGGGGTTAGGAGATGAGTGGACCTGGCAGAACCCAAACTGAGCAACAGTGAGCAAGTTATTGATGAATAAGTACCCCTTAATAGAACTATTGACAACCCCTTCCATCACTTTGTTGGTGATTGAGTGTCTGTCAGGGTGGTGACTGGCCTGGATGGATTTGTGTTTCTTTTTGTGGATAGGACAAAATTTTCCAGATTGCTGGATAGATGCCAGTGTTGTAGCTGTATTGGAACAGTTTGGCTAGGGTGTAGCAAGTTCTGAAGTGCAGCTCTTCAGCACTATTGCAGGAATATTGTCAGGGCCCATCATCAGTATGCAGTGCCTTCGGTTGTTTCTTGACATCATGCGAGTGAATTGAATTGGTTGAAGACTGGCATGTGTGATGCAGTGGATCTCAGGAGTGGATCATCCTCTTGGCTCTTTTGGCTGAAGATTGCTGCAAATGCTTCAGACCTTTTCTTTTGCACTGATGTGCTGGGCTCCCCTGTCTGAGGATGGGAATATTTGTGGAGCCTTCTCTTCCAGGTATTTAATTGTCCACCAACTGGATGTGGCAGCACTGAGAAGCTTTGACCTGATCCATTGATTGTGGGATTGCAAGCTCTATATATCGTATGCAAGTAGTCCTCTGTTGTAGCTTCACCATGTTGATGCCTCATTTTTAAGTATGCCTGTTGTTGCTCCTAGCATGCCCTCCTGCACTTTTCATTGAACCAGGGTTGGCCCTCCGACTTAATGGTAATGATAGAGTGGGGGATGTGGCGGGGCACAAGCTTACAGATTGTAGTTGAATGCAGTGCAGCTGCTGATGGCCCACAGTGCCTCATGGATGCCAATTATGAGTTGCTAGACCTGTTCGTAATCTATCCCATTTAACACAAACGAACAAGGAGCAGGAGTAGGCTATTCAGCCCCTCGAGCCTGCTCCGCCATTTAATAAGATCATGGCTGATCTGATAGTAACCTCAAATCTGCATCCCATCTACCCCTGATAACCTATCACCCCCTTGTTTATCAAGAATCTATCCACCTCTGCCTTAAAAATATTTAAAGACTCTGCTTCCACTGCCTATTCAGGAAGAGAGCTCCAAAGAATCAAGATCCTCTGCGTGAAAAAATTTCATCTCCTCATCTGTTTTAAATGGGTGACCCCTTATTTTTATACAGTGACCCCTAGTTCTAGATTCTTCCACAAGAGGAAACACCCTCTCCACATCTACCCTCTCCAAATCAAGTCGCCTCTTACTCTTCTAAACTCTGGCAGATACAAACCTAGTTTGTCCGACCTGTCTCACGAGTGCCCTGTGCAACTTAAGCATAACCTCCCTACTTTTGTATTTTATTCCCCTCGCAGTAAATTATATTCTATTAGCTTTCCTAATTACTTGCTGTGCTTGAATACTAGCCTTTTGTGGTAGTGCCACACAATATGATGGAAGGACTGTGAAGGCCGGACTTTGTCACCACAAGGACTGCGCGGTGGTTGTTCCTACCAATATTGCCATGGACAGATGCATCTGCGACAGATTGGTACGGATGAGGTAGAGTAGATTTCTTCCTTCTTGTTGGCTCCCTCATCACCTGCCACAGACCCAGCCTAGCAGCTATGTCCTTTAGCTCACGTCGGTAGTGGTGCTACTGAGCCACTCTTGGTCATGGACGTTGCAGTCACCCACCCAGAGTACGTTCTGCGCCCTGGCCACCCTCAGTCCTTCTTCTAAGTGTTGTTCAACATGGAGCAGTACTGATTCATCAGCTGAGTTGGGGTCACAGGTCAAGGTTTCCATGCCCATTTTTAACTTGATACCATGAGGCTTCATGGCATGTGGAGTGAATGTTGAGGACTCCCAAACTGCTCCTCTCAGCTGTATACCACTGTGCCACCTCCATCTCTGGTGGGTCTGTCCTGCTGGTAGGACAGGACATACCCAGGAATGGTGGTGTCTGGGACATCCTGTTATGTATGATTTGGTGATTATGACAATGATTATGCTTAACTGATAGTGGAACAGCTTTCCCAATTTTGGCACAAGCCCTGCTAATGTTAGTAAGAAGAACTTTTCAGGGTTGATGGGTCTGTCATTGTTGTTGCTGTTATTGAGATTGATGCTAGGCGGTTCATCCGGTTCCATTCCTATAGACTTTGTAGTGATTTGATAAAGTTGAGCAGCTTGCTAGGCCATTTCAGAGGGCAGTTAAGATTCAACCACATCATTGTAGATCTGGAGTCACATGCAGGCCAGTTGTGTGTGTGGGCAAACACATAGCAGATGCAGTGTAACGTGGATAACTGTGAGGTTATATGCTTCTGTGTGAAGAACAGAAAGGCAGAGTATTATTTAAGTGGTGACATATTTTGAAATGTGGGTGTACAAAGGGATTTGGGTGTCCTTGTACACCAGTCAATGAAAGTAAATAGGCAACAAAAACAAAAAATGCTGGAACCACTCAGTAGGTCTGACAGCATCTGTAGAAAGACAATTGTCTTTCTCTCTACAGATGCTGTCAGACCTACTGAGTTGTTCCAGCATTTTTTGTATTTGTTTCAGATTTCCAGCATCCGCAGTATTTTGCCTTTATCTTAAAGTAAACAGGCAGGTGCAGCAAGCACTTAGGAAGGCAAATGGTATTTCATTGCAAGAGGATTTGAGTTTGGAAGTAAGGATGTCTTACTGCAGTTTTACAGGGCCTTGGTGAGACTGCAACTGGAGTATTGTGTGCAGTTTTGGTCTCCCTACCTAAGAAAGGCTATACTTGCCATAGAGGGAGTGCTGTGAAGGTTCGATAGGCTGATACTGGGGATGGCAGGACTGTTGTATGAAGAGAGATTGGTTCAACTGGGCCTGTATTCACTAGAGTTTAGAAGAATGAGAGGGGATCTGATTGAAACATATAAAATTCTAACAAGACTAGATGCAGGGAGGATGTTTCCCCTGGCTGGGGAGTCTAGAACCAGGGGCCACAGTCTCAGGAGGATACAGGGCAGGCCATTTAGGACTCAGATGAGGAAAAATTTCTTCACTGAGGGTGGTCAACCTGTGGAATTCTGTACCAAAGAAGGCTGTGGACACCAGGTCACTTAGTAAATTCAAGAAAGAAATTGATAAATGTTTTGATAATAGAGGTATCATAGGCATAGAGAGAAAGCGGGAATATGGTGTTGAGGTAGAGGATCAGCCATGATCATATTGAATGGCGCAGCAGACTCGAAGGGCCGAATGGCCTGCTTCTACTCCTAGTTTCTGTTTCTATTCGACCAGGTAAGGATGGTAGATTTCCCCCTCTCAAGGACATTAGTGAACCAGATGGGTTTTTATGACAATTGACAATGAGTTCAAGGCTACAGGGATTTACTAGGGGAATGGGACTGACTAGAGCTGAGATGGCCTAGACAGGCTGAATGGCCGCCTTCCATGCTGTGATGACTCTAAGGTGACTTCCCCTTAATGAATCCATGCTGACTGTCCTTGGATAATCTGTGCCTTCTAAGCGATTATACTGTACCTCCATTTTTTCCAATAATTTCCTACTGCCAAGGTTTGAAATTACTTGAACTATCCCCTTCTCTCTTGTTTAAACAATGGTTATGATATTTCCAGACCTCAGCACCAGGCTTGTAGCCAAAGAGGATTGCTTCTTCCCCACCCTGGCTTTCGCTTCCATCCCCGACTGCTGGGGGTGGGCATTGCATTGTGACGGTGGACAGTGGTTACAGGCTTTGGAATGCAGGTAAAAGGTGCAGACATTGATTTCATCGGCCTTCAGCTGAGCTGGGACTCCATTTGGGAACAGTCCGTCAGTGTGCGGTTTCTGACATCTGGCACTGACTGAGGTGCTGATCTTAATTTTATAAATAATATGTCATTTAGACGATGATGGATAGTGGTCTGGTCATACAGTATTTAATTGGAGGAAATTTCTGCTTGTCTAATACTGGATATCGGACAAGTAGTCTGATGATTTAGTGACAGTGGAGGAGCACAATATTAGGCAGTTGTCAGTCAGCCAATCTATTGGAAACTGTTTGAGGCCTCTGGATGGATCTCAGGATCTCTACCATGAGTCCCATTCTGTCTTGGGAATTCAATGCTGCGTGCACGTGCACACTCTCCTGCCAGGAGTTGGTGAATTATGAAGAGGACACGGTTTGGGTTTTCCTTATCCATGGTGCTCTGGCTAAGATCAGTTAAAGGCAAAGAATGGGACTGGAGAGCTGTGCTCCAAATGTTTCAAAGTGGTGCAAGATGTCATGTACTTTTAGAAAGTTTATTAAGGGAATGATGTACATCAGGGCTACCACAAAGGAACGTGCTTATTAACAACTTGGAAATAACATCACATGCTTGTTGCAGCAAACAACAGCAAAACAAATGGTTATTTGGCTCCCAGCTGTTGCTATAAATGGCATGGATTTAAAAGAAGCCAACTGGAGCTGGTTTACTGCAAGTCAACCTTGACTAGGCTGCTCCCATACCACTGTAGCCAGCAGATCTGCCCAGTGGTGAGGACCATATACATTAGTGACCTGGGTGAGGAAAGCTCCCGGCCACTCTGGTGGCTGCTGTTGGTAATTACATGTCCGGCAGGCAAGAAGGAGGAGGGGTGTTAAGAGGGAGGGGGGAGCTGACTAGTCCAACGAAAAGGGAAGTAATACTGGATTTGGTGCTGGGGAATGAAGCAGGGAATACTTGGGAAGCAGTGAACACAATATCAGTAAGCTTTGAGTAGTTATGGAAAAGGACAAGAAAAATAGACTGGACACATTCTCACAAGGGAAATGGAAAGGAATTGCAAAGTTAAAGCTTCCTGGATGAGTGAAGCTGTTGAGATTAAAATGGAACAGAAGAGGTGGCGGGGGGGGGGGGGGGTGCTCTTGATAAAAGTTGGGTTCATGCTACAGTAGGAATCCAAGCAGAATAAGGAAAGTACAGGGGAGAGCTTTAGAAGGAATTAAGAGGGGCCAAGAGAATACATGGTAATAGATTAAATGAGCAGGTAAAATAAAAGGGAATGCTTGAAATCTTTTATAAACAGACAAAGAATAAAAGAGCAGTCAAAAGAAGGACAGGGTTGAATAGTCACAATAAGAGAGACTTTCGACAGAGAGCATGGCTGATGTATTAAATGGGTACTTTGCGTCTGTCATTAAAGAGGATGCTATCTATTGCCATAGTAATGGAGAAGGTATTAGAGAAATTAGAATAAAAATAAAAAAAGTACTTAAAAGGTTATTTTGGTTATTGAATTTTGAATAGAAATTGTGGAGGCTTTTACCCACAGCCTTCTTTTGATTATATGAGTACTGGAGGATTGTAAATGTTCCACCCTCGTTGAAAAAGGGGAGCGGGATAAATCTGGCAACCACAGGCCAGTCGGCTCAATGTCACCTGGTGCGGCAACTTTGCGACTAATCCAGGACAACATGAAATGAATTGATATTTGGAGAAATATGGGCTCACAAATGAAAGCCAGTATAGATTTATTAGAGACAATTTGTGTTTGACAACTTGATTGAGGCCTTTTGAAGCATTGGAGAGGGTTGATGAGGGTCATGTGATTGTTGCCCTGTATATGGACTTTCAAAAAGTGTTTGACGCAGTACCACATAAAGGACTGTTAGGAATTAGAGATGGTTTAAGATAGTTATATTTTTGGATGTTAAGATTGAGTTTTAGCTTTAAGTTTAAATTTAATTTGTGTTTCCGCATTGGTGTGTTAAGAAAGGGGGAACTTGAGTTTTGGTTTCACTTTAAAAGATGCCTGCATTTTAATGAGGTTCTACAACTGGAAGAGAAGTTAAACAAACGTGGTAGGAAAAAATTGTGATGTTGCCTAGCAACAAGAGACTCAGAGACAGAAAAAAACAGAAAAGTAGTTTCAGTTCAGTTGGAGCCAGGAGAAGCTGGATACAGCACAGGGAACTGCAGAGAGAGCAGATTTCCCAAAAGAACCAAAAGGTCCCAAAGCCAAGGAGGGGTCCCAAGAAGATCTTCAAGTCAATGGAAAAAACAGGAATCTGGAAAAGGTCCTGTTAAGTGAAGATGAGAGTGAGGAGGAGAGCAAGGCCCCAAGCTTAAAGGGAGAAAGCTTAGACTTAAAGCCAGTTAGGCTTGCGAGAAGCCAGAAAATTCGAGGAGACAGCTCAAAGGTTGGTGACTCCTTACTGTGGGCTTGTGAAGTAGTGGCGTTCTGATGGCATGGCTGAGTATCTGAGAGAGAGTGCGTGGAAGGCAAAGCTTAAATGCACGTGGCAATCCAGGGGAGAGGAATATCAGAATATCGAAACCCTGGAGATGGACCCTTGTGAAAGGCATCCGAGAGAAAGCGTCATTTGGGAGAAGATTCCAAAGTGAGTTCTTTGCGAGTGGAGACTGGAAACCCTCATGTGAAAGACTGAGTTCAGTGAGACCGGTTGGCTCACAATGTGATAACCGTCTGGGGGCGGGAGGGTTGATGAGAGATTTATAACATCTGTTTGGGATGGTGTCTGTCACTTGGTTTCAGGTGTAGTGTGCCTGACCACAGATCGCCTGTTGGTTTACATGGACTGTGTACTTGTTCTGAACATGAGAGTATAAGATAGCTGTTTAAACATGTGCTATCCTTAAGAATCTGTATATATCTATAAAGGTATAGTTGCGGGTGAAGGAGTATTGTAATATAGTTTCTCTTTTATCTTGTTAAATAAATGTTGTATTCTTTTTAAAAAGTTCATCCGCTGACTCGTAAGACTGTTCAATAGCCACTCTCCACATTTCTAGACAAAAAAGAAAAGTTAGGATCTATGAAGCAAGGTTCCTCCCTGGGTTCTGGCTTGTCCAATAGTAACATTAGCTGGGATCATAACAAGACTTTAGTAAAATTTGAAGCCAGTGCATTTCAAGGGACAGTAGCAGCATGGTCACAAAATTGGCTCAGGAACAGGAAGCCGAGAGCAGTGGTGAAGATCTTTTTCTGCCCATACTGGAGGGAAGTATACAGTAGTGTTTCCCAGGGGTCAGTATTAAGACCACTGTTCTTTGATAGAAATTAATAACTTGGATTTGTGTTTACAGGTCATAGTTTCAAAGTTTACAGATGGCACAAACTGGGAAATGTAGTAACTGATGAGGATAATAACGGACATCAGGAGGACTTGGACTGGCAAAATTGGTAGACATATGGTAGATAAAATTTAATGCAAAGACATTCATTTTGCTAGGAAACATGAAGAGGCAACACTTACATGCTGAGAATTAATTTTAAAAAAAGTTGTTGCATTTCCTTACTTAACATCGACTAAGCTTCAAAAGTAGTTCATTAGGCGTGAGGCTTTGTGGAGCAGCCTGGTAGGGAAAATGAGGGCAGGTAATATAAACTAGAGGGCACATTTTAATCTTCTTTTGAAGAACAAAAATACATGGGGTATATGTACAAAAATCTTTGAAGGTGGCAGAACAAGAAAGCTGTTAAAAAGCATATGGAATGCTTGGCTCTTTTTTAAACTGGCGTGGAGTACAAGAGCAAGGAAGTTATGCTAAACCTTAACAAAAACACAAATACCTAGAAAAGCTCAGCAGGTCTCACAGCATCTGCGGAGAGGAACACAGTTAACATTTCGAGTCCGTATGACTCTTCAACGGACCTAAGGAAAAATAGAAAAGAGGTGAAATATAAGCTGGTTTAAGGGGGGTGGGACAGGTAGAGCTGGATAGTGGGCCAGTGATAGGTGGAGATAACCAAAAGATGTCACAGACAAAAGAACAAAGAGGTGTTGAAGCTGGTGGTATTATCTAAGGAATGTGATAATAAAGGTACAGATAGCCCTAGTGGGGGTGGGGTGGGGGGAAGGGATCAAAATAGGCTAAAAGGCAGAAATAAAACAATGATGGAAATACATTTAAAAGTAATGGAAATAGGTGGAAAAAGAAAAATCTATATAAATATTTGGGAAAAAGGGGAATCGGAAAGGGGGTGGGATGGAGGAGAGAGTTCATGATCTAAAATTGTTGAACTCAATATTCAGTCTGGAAGGCTGTAAAGTGCCGAGTCGGAAGATGAGGTGCTGTTCCCCCAGTTTGCGTTGAGTTTCACTGGAACATTGCAGCAGGCCAAGGACAGACATGTGGGCATGAGAGCAGGGTGGAGTGTTGAAATGGCAAGCGACAGGGTGGTCTGGGTCATGCTTGCAGACAGACCGAAGGTGTTCTACAAAGCGGTCACCCAGTCTGCATTTGGTCTCTCTAATGTAGAGGAAACCGCATTAGGAGCAGCGAATACAGTAGACTAAATTGAGGGCAGTGTTAGGTTTATGTTAAACCTTCTTGCGTTCAATTCTGGGCACAATACTTTAGCTAGGTGGGGTAAAGGAACAAAGGGATCTCAGAGTACAAATACACCAATTACTAAAAGTTGTGCCACAAACACTCGGCTTTATTTCTAGAGGGATAGGAAATAGGAGCAGGACTAGGCCATTTGGTCCCTCAAGGCTGCCCCACCATTTAATAAGATCATGACTGATCTGCCCCAGGTCTCACTCCTCTTTCGTGTCAGCTCCTCATAGCCCTCAACTCAAAAATCTATCTATCTCCTCTTTAAATACGTTCAGTGATCTAGCCTCCACAACTCTCTGGGGTAGAGAATTCCAGACATTCACTACCCTCCGAGAGAAGAATTTCCTTCACATCTCGGTTATAAATGAGTGTCCCCTTATTCTGTAACTATGTCCCCTAATTCGAGATTCCCCCACTAGTGGAAACATTTTCTCAACATCAACCCTGTCAAGCCCCCTCAGAATCTTGTACGTTTCAATAAGATCACCCCTCATTCTTCTAAACTCTAATAAATAAAGGCCTAACCTGCTTAGCCATTCTTGATAAGTCAATCCCTTCATCCCAGGAATCAGCCTAGTGAATCTCTTTTGAACTGCCTCCAATGCCAGTATATCCTTTCTTAAATACGGGGACCAAAACTGCACTCAGCACTCCATGTGCGGCCTCACCAACACCCTGTATGGTTGTAACAAAACTTCCCTATTTTTAAACTCCAGTCCGCTAGCAATACAGGCCAAAATTCCATTTGCCACCTTAATTACTTTCTGCACTTGCATGCTAACTGTGTTTCATGCACAAGAATACCCAGTTCCTCTGTGCTGCACTTTTTTGGAATCTCCATTTAAATAACCTGCCTTTTGATTCTTCCCACCAAAGTGAATGACCTCACACTTTCCTAAATTAAATTCCATCTGCCAAGTTTTTGCCCACTCACTTAAATTGTCTATATCCCCTTGCAGATTCCTTATACCCTCATCACAACATGCCCTCCCACCTATTTTTGTAGCATCAGAAAATTTGGATACATTACACTCTGCCCCCTCCTCCATTAATACAGATAGTAAATAATTGAGGCCTTAGGACTGATCCTTGTGGCACTCCACTAGTTACGTTTTTCCAACCTGAAAAAGACCCATTAATCCCGACTCTGTCTTCTGTGTTAACAAATCCTCAATCCATGCTAATACATTACCCCCAATACCATGAGCTCCTATCTTGTGCAATAACCTTCAATGTGGCACCTTATTGAATGCCTTCTGGGAATCCAAATATACTACATCTCCCAGTTCCCCTTTATCAACTCTGCTTGTTATATCCTCAAAGGACTCTATAGCAAATTTGTCAAACATGATTTCCCTTTCACAAAACCATGTTGACTCTGTTTGATTGCGTTAAGCTTTTCTAAATGTCCTGCTCTTTCTTTCTTAATAATAGACTCCAGCATTTCCCAACGACAGATGTTAGGCTGACTGGCCTACCGTTTCCTGCTTTTTGTCTCCCTTCCTTCTTGAACAGAGTCACGTTGGAGGTTTTCCAATCTGCTGGGATCCTCCCATAATCCACTGAATTCTGGAATATTTTGACCAATGCCTCTACTATCTCTGTAGCCACTTCCTTTAAAACCCTTAGATGCAGGCCATCAGGTCCAGGCAACTTGTCTGCCTTTAGTCCCATTAGTTTGTCAAACACTTTGTCCCTCGTGATAGAGACTGTTATAAGATCTCTCTTCCCATTAGCTCCTTGCTTATCTGATATCGTTGGGATGTTTATAGTGCCCTCCATCATGAAGACTGATGCAAAATATTGGTTTAAATTATCTGCCATTTCCCTGTTCCCCGTTATCAATTCTCCAGTCGCATCCTCCAAGGATCCCACGCTCACTTTAGCCACTCACTCTCTTTTTATATTCCCGCAGAAGCTCTTGCTGGTTGTTTTTATATTTCTTGCCAATTTACTTTGATAATCAATTTTCTCCCTCTTTATTTGCTTTTTAATCATCCCTGCTGGTTCCTCAAAAAATCCCCAATCCTCTGGCCTACCACTAGCTTTCGCCGCTTTGTATGCCTTGGTTATTGATTGGATGCTCTCCTTGACCACCCTTTGTGAACCATGGGTGGTTCATCCTTCTCATCGAGTCCTTCTTTTTGACCAGGATAAATCTTTTGCTGAGCGTTATGAAATATCTGCCTAAATGTCTGCCACTGCTCATTTGTTGACCTTCCCCTTAGTCTATTTTCCCAGCCCGCTTTAGACAACTCTTCATACCTCTGTAATTGCTCCTATTTAAGTTGAGGACACTGGTTTGAGACCTGAGTTGTTCGCCCTCAAACTGAATTTGTGTTCGCTACCCCCTAGAGGATCCTTAACTATGATATCTCTTCTTAATCCCACCTCATTACACATTACTAGATCTAAAATAGTCTGTTCCCGGGTAGGTTCAGTGATGTATTGCTCTAAGAAACAATCCCTGATACTCTCTTCAAATTCATCTTCCGTGTTACCCCTGCCAATCTGATTTGTCCAGTCAATATGCAGATTCAAATCACCCATGACAATTGTAGTGCCTTTCTTGCACGCCTCCATAATTTCCTGATTTATACTTTGCCCTACATTGAGGCAACTCTTTGGGGGCCTACAGGCGACTCCCGCCCATGACTTCTTCCCCTTGCTATTCCTTATTTCCACCCAAACTGATTCTACGTTATGATCTATTGCATTTATTACTCACCACTGCACTGATACCTTCCTTTATTAACAAAGCTACCCATCTCTTTTTCCTTTTTGCCTATTTTTCAGGAACGTCGAATACCCTTGAATATTGAGTTCCAGTCTTGGTCACCCTGCAACCGCATCTCTGTAATAGCTATTAAGTCATATTTATTTATTTCTAATGCTGCGTGCATTTAGATCAACAGCCTTAAGCTTTGACTTTTTACCATTATTACTCATTCTGGCTTTGATTTCTGCTGCACTTTTTTGCTTGTATTTTCTGCTTCTTGTCACACTTTGATTATCTTTCGCCTCTTCACTACATTGAACCTCTGCTGTCTTGTTTCTTTTTGATTTTAAAAACTTTCCTTCAATGAACCCTCTCCCTTGCCCTGCACTATTTAGTTTAAAGTCTTGTCTACAGCCCTAGTTATGTGATTCACCAGGATACTGGTCCCAGCATAGTTCAAATGAAGCCTGTCCCAATGGAACAGCTCTCTCCTTCCCCAGTAATGGTGCCAGTGCCCCATGAGTCAGAACCCATTTCTCGCACCCCAATCTTTGAGGAACGCACTTACCTCTCTAATCTTATTTACCCTATGCCAATTTGCACATGGCTCAGGTACTAATCCAGAGATTATTACCTTTGTGGTTCTGCTTTTTAATTTAGCACCGAGCTGCTTGTAGTCCCTCAGCAGAACCTCTTTCCTAGTCCTACTTATGTCCTTGGTACCTACGTGGACCACGACAACTGGACCCTTTCCCTCCCACTCCAAGTTCCTCTCCAGCCCAGAAGAGATGCCCTTAACCTAGGCAACAGGTAGCCAACACCACCTTCGGGACCCTGACTTTGCTGCACAGGAAAGTATCCTAACTATGCAACCCCTATTATTACTACATTTCTCTTTTCTTCCCCCCCTCTTGAATGGTGCTCTGTACCATGGTGCTGTGTTCAGTTCGCTCATCCTCCTGGCAGTCTGTGCCCTTGTCCACACTGGGAGCAAGAACCTCGTACCTATTGGACAAGGGCACTGGCTGAGGCTCCTCCAAAGCTAAATTTTGGATCCCCATACATGCCTCACTCAGTCACACCCTCCTGTCCCTGGCCACAGTCCAAATTTGATGTAATTAATCTAAGGGATGTGACTGTCTCCTGAAACAGTGTCCAGGTAACTCTCCCCCTCCCTGATGTGTTGCAGTATCCACAGCTTTGACTCCAGCTCATCAACTCTGAGCCGAAGTTCCTCAAGCAGCCAGTGCTTGCTGCAGATGTGTTCACTGTGGATCACACTGCCGTCCATCAGTGCCCACATTCTACAGCTGCAACACATCGCCTGCCCAGCCATCTCTATTCTATTTAATTAATTAATTTGGGTGTTAAATATTTTAAACACGAATTTCTTAATTGTACTGTTCAGCTGTAATAACGTCTCCTTATTTAAACCACTTGGCCAATCAAAAGAGACATGGAAGAGAAACCCACCAATTACCTACCTGTTTCCCTTTGACTAGAAACAGGTCCCCCTCTCGCACTCTCCTCCTAGGTGCTGCTGATTGCCTGTCCCAGGGTCCGCCTCTCGCACTCTCCCCTAGGTGTTGCTGACTGCCAAGCTCGGAGTCCTCCTCACACTCCCCTCTAGAATTGAAAAATATAAGTTATGCTAAACATATATCAAGCCTTGGTTAGATCACACTTGCAAGTATTGTATACAGTACTGGTTGCCATATTAAAGAAAGGACATAGAGGCACTGGAGAGGTGCAGAGAAGATTTTACAAGGATGATACAAGATATGTGTGGGTATCTGTACTAAGAAAGGATTGACAGGCTGGATCATCTAGGGGTGTTCAATATTTGGGAAGGACAGACAAATAGGGAAAGGAGATGGGGTAACACTGATAGTAATTGAGGGAATCAATGCAATAGTGAAGAAGGATATTGGCTCAGAAAATTGTGATGTGGAATCTATTTGGATGGAGATAAACACCAAAGGGCAGAAAAGATTGGGGGTTATCTAGAGGCCCCCAAACAGTAATGAAAATGTAAGGGAAGGCATTAAACAGGAACTCAGACGCATGCAATGAGGGCCCAGCTGTAATCATGGGTGATTTTAATTTACACCTACATTGGATAAACCAAACTAGCAATAATACTTTGGAAGAGGATTTCCTGGAATGTGTACGTGATGGTTTTTTTAGACCAATATGTTGAGGAACTAATTAGAGAGCAGGCTATTCTAGACTGGGTATTGTGCATTGAGAAAGGATTAATTAACAATCTTGTTGTGCAGGGTCCCTTGGGGAAGAGCAATCATAAAATGATAGAATTGTTCATTAAGATGGGGAGCGAAGAAATTGAATCTGAAACTAGGGCCTTGAATCTAAATAAAGGGAAGTACAAGGGTATGAGGCGTGAGTTGATGATGGATTGGGGAACCTTACTAAAAGGGTTGATGTTTGATAGGCAATGGCTAATATTTGAGGAACGTATGCATGAATTACAGCAATTATTCATTCCTGTCTGTGCAAAAATAAAACAGGAAAGATGGCTCAGCCATGGATTATAAAAGAAATTGAGGATAGTATTAGATCCAAAGAAGAGACATATAAAATTGTCAGAAAAAGCAGCAAGCCTGAGGATTGGGACCAGTTTAGAATTCAGCAAAAGTGGACAAAAAGATTGATCAAGAAGGGGAAAATGGACTATGAGAGTAAACTTGCAGGGAATATAAAAAATGACTAAAAGCTTCCATAAATATGTGAAGAGAAAAAAATTAGCAAAGACAAAAGTCAGAAATGGGGGAAATTATAATGGGAAACACAGAAATGGCAGAAGAATTGAACATGCATTTTGGTTCTGCCTTCACAACAAAGGACAAATAATACCCCAGAAATTTTAGGGAACCAAGGATCTAGTGAGAGGGAGGAATTGAAGAAAATCAGTATTAATTAAAAAATGGTGCTAGAGAAATTAATGGGGCTAAAGGCTGAAAATCCCCAGGGCCTGATGATCTAGTGGCCCTGGAAATATTGGATGCATTGGTGATCATCTTCCAAAATTCTATAGATTCTGGAGCAGTTCCTACGGATTGGAGGGTGGCAAATGTTTCCCCGCTATTTAAAAAAGGAGCGAGAGAAAAAACAGCATTACAGACCAGTTAGCCGAGCATCCGTAGTGGGGAAAATGCTAGAGTCTATTATAAAAGATGTAGTATCAGAAGACTTGGAAAGCATTAACAGGATTAGACAAAGTCAGCATGGGTTTATGAAAGGGAAATCATGCTTAACTAATCTACTGGAGTTTTTTTTGAGGATGTAACTAGTAGAATAGATAAGGGAGAACCAATGGATGTGGTGTATTTGGATTTCAAGAAGGCTTTTGATAAGGTCCCACATAAGAGGCTAGTGGGAAAAATTAAAGCACATGGGATCAAGGGTAATATACTGGCATGGATTGAGCATTGGTTGACAGACCAGTAGAGTGTGGGAATAAATGGGTCTTTTTCCGCATGGCAGGTGGTGACTAGTGGTGTACCGCAGGAATCAGTGCTTGGGTCCCAGCTATTCCCGATATATATAAATGACTTGGATGAGGAAACCAAATGCAATATTTCCAAGTTTGCTGATGACAAAACTGAGCGGGGTTATGAGGAGGATGCAAGGAGGCTTCAGGGTGATTTGGACAAGTTGCATGTGTGGGTAAACACGGTAAATGCAGTATAACGTGGATTAGATGTCAAGTTACATGCTTCAATGTGAAAAACAGGAAGGCAGAGTATTGTTTAAATGGTGATATATTAGGAAATGTGGATGTACAAAGGTAATCTGGGTGTACTTGTACACCAGTCAGTGAAAGTAAACAGGCAGGTGCAGCAAGCAATTAGGAAGGCAAATGGTATTTTGGCCTTCATTGCAAGAGGATTTGAGTTCAGAAGTAGGGATATCTTTCTGCAGTTATACAAGGCCTTGGTGAGACCACACCTGGAATATTGTGTGCAGTTTTGGTCCCTCTACCTAAGGAAGGATATACTTGCTGTAGAGGAAGTGCAGTGAAGGTTCACTAGGTTGATACCGGGGATGGCAGGACTGTGGTATGAGGAGAGATTGGTTTGACTGGGCCTGAGTTTAGAAGAATGAGAGGGGATCTGATTGAAATGTATAAAATTCTAACAAGGCTAGACAGGCTGGATGCAGGGAGGATGTTTCCCCTGGTTGGAGAGTCTAGAACCAGTGGTCGTAGTCTCAGGATTCAGGGCAGGCTATTTAGGACTGAGATGAGGAAAAATTTCCTCACTCAGGGTGGTTAACCTGTGGAATTCTCTGCCACAGAAGGGTGTGGAGGCCGAGTCACTGAGTATATTCAAGAAAGAAATTGATAATTTTTTGGATATCATGGGGCATGGAGAGAAAGCGGGAGTATGGCGTTGAAATAGAGGATGAGCAATGATCATATTGAATGGCGGAGCAGGCTTCTTGGGCCGAATTGTCTATTCCTAGTTTCTATGTTTCTATCTTTCTTTTCTTGAAGAAAGGCTGAGGAGGAATCTAATGGAGATATTAAAATTGATGAAAGGCTTTGGTGGAGTGGATGCAGAGAAAATGTTTTCTCTTGTGGGAAAGAGCATGACCAGAGACCATTAATAAAAGATCGTCGCCAAAAAATCCAGTAGGGAATTCAGAAGAATCTTCCTCGCCCAAAGAATGGTAAGAATGTGTAACTTGCTACCACAGGAAGTGAATAGTATAGACGCAGTTAAGGAGAAGTTAGACAAGCATATGGGGGAGAAGGGAATCGAGCGTTATGATGGTATATTTAAATAAGGATGGATAAGAGGAGGCTCAAGTGGAGCATACATGCCAGCATGGACTAGTTGGATTGAATGGCCTGTTTCTATGCAAAATATCTTTTAATTCTATGTAAATGAGATTTAAATTTTCACCTGCAAAACAATCAGCATTTGTTGAATTAAATAGAGGAACTTAAATTGATATGTTGCTTTGTTTCTTGCAGTGAAACGTTTCCGAGAACCAAAGTATGAGAGACGACCGTGGAAGATATGGCGAGTATTGATCGGTTAAGATAATCGTCCCTATTGATCTGTTCTTACCCTATTTAAGTTATCTTTCCTCCAGTTAATTATTCTTACTCTGGATTGTTCTTTGTCCTTTTCCATAGCCAGCCTAAACCTTAAGGTACAATGATCACTGTCTCTTAAATGTTCCCCTATTGCCTTTTGATCCACATGCCCAACTCATTCCCAATAACCAGGTTCAGCAGGGCCTCCTTACTTGTTGGACTGGAAACTTACTGCTGTAGAAAATTGTCTAGAATGTGCTTTAGGAACTCTTGCCCTCTCTTCCCTTTACACTACTACAATCCCAATCTATATTCGGGTAATTGGCCCCCCATTTTAGCTTTTTAATATTTGCAACTCTCTGTAATTTCCTTGTAAATTTGTTTCTCTATACTCTTCTCATTAGTTGTTGGCCTATAAAGTATATTAAGAAAAATGTTTGCACCTTTTTTGTTACTTTGCTCTCGTCAAATAGATTCTGCCTTTGACCCCTCAGGGACATTATCTTTCTCCAGCACTGCAATGCTCTCCTTAATTAATACTGCAAACCCTCTCCCTTTTCTTTTTTCCTATCTTTCCTGAACACCTTGCATCCAGGAATATTTAAATCCAGCTTTCCAGCACCTGGTCCATAGCCTCACAGGTTTCAGCACTTCAGGTGCAGATCCAGATACTTTTTAAATGAGTTAAGTGATTCAGCCTCAGCCATCAATTTTGGCAGTGAATTCCAGAAGACTATCACCCTCTGGGTGAAAAAAGTTTTCGTCATGTCCTCTGTGATCCTTCTACCAATCACCTTAAATCAATGTCCCCTGGTAATTGACTTCTCAGCTAAGAGAAACAAGTCTTCCCTGTCTACCTTATCAAGGTCCCTCATAATTTTGTACACCTCAATTAGGCCATCCCTTCAGCCTCCTCTGTTCTAAGGAAAACAACCCTAGCCTATCCAATCTTCCCTCATAGCTGCAGTTTTCCAGTCCTGGTGACATTCTTGTAAATCTCCTCCATACTGTCTCCTGAGAAATTATGTCCTTCATGTAATGTGGTGACCAGCACTGTGTACACAATTCCAGCTGTGACTTAACCTGTGTTTATACAGTTCCATCCCTGCTCTTGTATTCAATGCGTCTTCCAATAAAAGAAAGCATTCCATATGCTTTCTTTACCACCCTATCCACCTGTCCTGCCACCTTCAGGGACCTGTGGACATGCACTCCAAGGTCTCTCTTCCTCAATCCTCTCAATATCCTCCCGTTTATTACACTCCATGCATTCATGTACATGCAAGTAACTCTGATTTATATTTCATTACTTTCTCCCTTTCTCTGAACTCCCCTATTAACTTACTATTCCCTATTCTAGTGCTATCTACCTGTCCCAGCATTCTATGCACCATGGTATACCTCTCTGGTATTACCACCTGGTTCCCATACCAAGTTAGTTTAAACCCTCCCCAATAGCACTAGCAAATCGTCTTGCAAGGAACTCAGCCCCTGTTTAGGTGCAGCCTCTCCAGCCTGTACAGCTCTCCAGGGCTGCTTCCAATGTCCCAAGAATCTAAAACCCTCCCTCCTGCGCCAACTTTCCAGCCACGCACATTCATCTGCTTTATCCTCCTATTTCTATACTCACTTGCATGTTACTAGTCTTATTGAAGCATATAAGATGCTGAGGGGATTTGATAGGGTGGATATCAGGAGGATGTTTTCACTTGTGGGAGAGACTAGAACCAGGGGACATAGACTAAGAGGTTGATCATTTAAGATGGAGATGAGAATTTTTTTTCTCTGAGGGTCGTTAGAATGTGGAATTCGCTTCCCCAGAAAGCAGTGGAAGCTGGGTCATTGAATTTGTTCAAGGCATAATTAGACAGGTTTTTGATAGACAAGGGAATCAAGGGTAATGGGGTTGGCAAATGGCAAAATGAAATTGAGACCACCACCAAATCAGCCATGATCTTATTGAATGGCAGAACAGCTCAAAGGGCTGAATGGCCTACTCCTCCCCCTAAATCCTGTGTTCCTATGTACTGGGAGTAATCCGGAGATTAACACACTTGAAGTCCAGTTTGCTAATTTCCTACATAGCTCCCTAAATTCTGACTGCAGGACCACGTCCCTCTTTCTGCGTATGTCCTTGACCCTGGCACCAGGGAGGCAACACGTCATCCTAGATTCATGTCTCACTCCCTCAGCAAACCCTCTTTCTTAATCCTACCTATGTTGTTGGTACCTATGTGGACCACAACAGCTCAGTCTTACCCCTTCCCACTCAAGTTCCTCTCCAGCCCTGAGTAGATCTGCTTAACCTTGGCACTGAGCAGTAACAATAGCCTTTGGGACTAATGCTAACAGCTGCCGAGAAGTGTCTATACCCCTAACTATACTAGCCCTTACTACAATTACATTCCTTTTGTTCCCTCCACTTGAATGACCTTCACCAAGGTGATGTGGTCAGTTTGCTCAACTTACCTGAAGTCATCGCTCTTGTTCACACAGCTTGCAAGAACCTAGAACCTGCTGGACAATTGCAAGAGCTGAGGTTCCCCCATTGCTACCTTCCAGATCCCCATAACCTGTCTCCTACATTCACACCCACCTGTTCCTGACCCTGGATCAAATGTGAAGTATCTAGTCTAAGGGATGTGATTGCCTCCTGGAACAAAGTGTCCAGGTAACTTTTCCCTCCCTAATGCATCGTAGTTTCTGAAGCTTAGATTCCAGCTCATCAACTCTTAGGTGAAGTTCCTTGAGCTGCAGACACTTATTGCAGATGGTGTTGCTGTGGATCACATAGGCACCCAACAATACCTGCAGCTGCAACATATCACCTGCTCTAGTACCTTTTATTTTGTTTTTATTGAACCAATCAAGTTTCAAGTGTAGATCATCACTTGACAATTATCTGTGATATGTTAAGGAGTTTAACTTGTTATGCTATAAATTTAATATAGGCTTGGCCTAAATAGCCAAGTGGTTATGGTACTGGGTTTGTAACCCCAAAATCAAGAGTTCAAATCTCACAATCGTAAACTATGAAACAATGTAACTTCATCTGAAGCAGATGGAAATGGGTTTGTACTAGCTTGGCTTAAATAGCCAAGTGGTTATGGTACTGGGTTTGTAACCCCAAGACTCAAGAGTTCAAATCTCACAATGGCAAACTATGAAACAATATAACTTCATCTGAAACAGATGGAAACAGGTTTACTCAAAAAGAGTATCAAGAGTTCAAATCTCACAATGGCAAACTATGAAACAATGTAACTTCATCTGAATAGGAACAGATAGAAACGTGTTTGTACTCGAAAGAGTTATAAATTTAATATAATACTTAGCTTTTCAGTACTGGTTTAAACAACTGCCCTAGTTTAGAGGAGGAGAAAACCTTAAAACTCACCGATTACCTACTTGCTCAGCTAGTTAATGCCTCCAGGTTTCAGCGCTCAGGCCTTGCTGCCTTTGGCTTCTTCTCTTGGATCGCTCCTTTTTTTTGTAAAAAGCCAGAATAGCACCTCCTCCCTCACTTACCACATTTAAGCACTTTGTCCTGCTGCACTTAGTCTCCAGCTGCAAGGTCGTGCGCACACATTTTCTTTCTCTATCACCCTACCCACACAGCTCTCCCCACCTTCGTTCAGACAGTAAAGCAGCCCTGATACCCACCCTCCAGGGTCACTCCATTTCTGCTTTTCTATCTCTGCCATCCCACCTGCTTTACCAAATGAACAGAATTGCTGTTGAACACTGCAGCAAGAATTCCTAACTATTGCAGTTACTGAAGACCTGGGGTCACTATACATACAGGCTTTGGATCCTTGGTGTACTAGTGATTCCACTGCAATGTTTTTAATTACAATGATCCTCACAGTCTATTTTCTAATCACTAATCAATATTTCATAAATAATAGTTGAGCTTGTTGCTTTTGCAGGTTCTTGGATACTTCGAAGCAGGCTATTGGGATGCTCTTTATCCACTTTGCCAATGTCTATTTGTCTGACCTGACTGGAGAGGACCCGTGTTCACTGTGAGTGATGTCATTTGCACACCACTTATCTGTCACTTTTGCAGAGTTACAATTTTCCAAAAGCCTTAAATCTCAAATTTCCACGTTTATGATTCAGATGAGCTCACAGCCTTGCTCACTGTAATCTACCATGATTCTTAAAATTCACGAATGCAAGCGGCGATATTTATTTAGAGTAGGAATGGGACTACTGTTCACTACCTGTCGTTCACTGCTCATTACCATTTGCTGCTGCTCAGTGCAGCTCACCTGTTACCACTGCCCATTGTTCATTTTCACTTAGTCATTCACTGATTGCCATTGTCATTTATGGTCATATTTATATCACACACAACACCAAATATCCCAAGGTGCTTGATGGGTGTAAATCAAACAAAATATGAACACTTCGTATGAGAAAAGCTCAAAGAAGTAGAGCCATTACTATACAGAAGGAGGCCACTTAGCCCATGGAGTCCATGCTTTCTGTAGAGCAATTAGGTTAGCCCAATTTCCCCCACTCAATCCCTGTAGCCCTGTAAGCTTATTTTTCTCAAGTTAGTTAATTTATTTAATTTCCTTTTGAAATCATTGATCATCTCCACTTCCACCACTCTTGTGGGCAGTGGGTTTCAGGTCATTACCACTTGCTACGTTAAAAACAGCTTTTCCTCCCCCTGACCAAACTTAAGCCAAAACCATAAATCTATTTTCTGTGGACCTTGCACCATCAGCTAATGGGGATGGCATAGCTTTGTCTACCCTGTCTAAACCTGTAATAATTTTGTACACCTCTATCAAATCTCCCTTCAATCTCCTTTACTCCAAGGAGAACAACTGAAGCTTCCCCAACCTTTTTTATTCTTTTATGGGATGTGGGCGTTGCTGGCAAGACCAGCATTTATTACCCATCCCTAACTGCCCTTGAGAAGGCGGTGGTGAGCTGTCATCTTGAACTGCTCCAGTCCATGTGCTGTGGGTACACCCACAGTGATGTTAGGAAGGCAGTTCCAGGATTTTGACCCAGTGACAATGAAGGAATGGCGATATATTTCCAAGTCAGGATGGTGTGTGGCTTGGAAGGGAACTTACAGGTGGCAGTGTTCCCATGTGTTTGCTCCTCTTGTTCTTATTGATGGTAGAGGTTGTGGATTTGGAAGGTGCTGTTGAAGGAAGCTTGTGAGTTGCATCTTGTAGATAGTACCCACTACTGCCACTGTGCGTCGGTTGAATTGAGTCCTTTTATTTGGCCTTGCATTTGGCAACTGACATTTTTCTGTTCCTGTTTCAGGTATCTCATTAATTTTCTACTGGATGCCACTCTGGGAATGCTTTTGATCTACGCTGGCGTGCGAATAGTGGGTGTCCTTGTGGAATGGCGACACTGGGAGTCTCTTCGTTTTGGCGAGTATGGTGAGAAAACATTAATTGTGTTCTTATTTTTCTGTCTCTTTAGCTTTTTATTCCCCATGTTGAAGGCACAGAGTTTGGGATTTTTGTACCTTTGGCTGTGTGTGTGAGGCAACAGAATAGGAAGCAGCTGCTATTTTGCCTCTTGGTTGAAGGTAAGTTACTTGATGCAGAGTTTGATGACTCAGTGGTGTGTGTTAGAAGCATCACACACTTTGAAATATAATTGGTCCAAATATGACTGATGAGAATATCTACTAGACTTTGTGATGGAGCTTAGAGTAAAGTGCTAAACAAATTCTGACTAATTTCAAAGCACAGCTATGTGCTGCAATACGAAGGGACTGACTCAGCCAGCAGTGAGATGGAATTTTTGATCGGAAAGGTGCAGCTGAAAAACACTAAGCTTAATACTATCCCAGATAAAGCATTTGGCAGCCTATCAACCGCTTGAAACATCCATGCCTTCCAATGTACACTGTGCACATTCCTGGTGAATATTGTGTTGCTGGGCCACGTTAATATTGCATCCTGTGGTGGGTGGATATCATTTATTACATGTTGCAACTTGTTTTTTGCTTTGAATTGAATCATTCCTTGCCAGCTGTGTGGAAGACAAGGCTTGAAATGGATATGCTGAGGATTCTGTTGCATCCATATATGGTGACAAAAGTCAATTCTACTTAAAGCAGTTGAGATGTTGCTGGAAAATAACAGTCCCTAATGGATGGAAATTTGTGCGTGACAGATTTAATAACAAAGCAGGACCAAGTTTGTGGATGAAGTAGATTGTTCAGGGAGCCTTGTCTTCCTGAATCTTTGTTTGAAAGCAAAGTTTATGTTTAATAGTACTTCTGTGTGTGGATGCACTTTTCGTGTAATGAAGTATTTTGAGACAATCAGATGTAGAATCATCCCCCAGAATCCATTGGTAATTGCTTGTTCCAACATTGCCATTCTTTTAATCTTTGATGACATCAATGTTTTGAATCTAGCAGATATTTAAACCAAACTGAGATTGATATCTTCACAAGGAGGTTCACTATTCCAGGTAAAGTGAAGTTTTTTTGTGCTTTTTGAAATCTTCCTGATTTGGGTATGAGGAAGGAGATGTTTGGATCAGGCCAGAATATTAAAAATAATGGAATTTGGTGGAGTGAGGAGTGGGGAGTGACCAAACTAAGAAACCCAAACTAAAAAGCTGGTAAGTTAATGCTTGGAGAGCAAGAAAGACAAATAAGGAACTATTCATTGATTGGATCAAGATTTCCAATATACTTGGGCATAAAATCTTGAGGTTAAGGGAAGAACGAATGGGAAGATTGGTTGTGGTATTAATAGATATTAACACTAGTGAATTTAACTATCAAAGTGGTGCAAACAGAATCCCTTTGGTTATGGTAAAGAGTTGCAAAAGATCAGTAATGTTGCTGGGAGTATATTTTTGGTGACGAAGCAGTACCAAGGATAATGAGAATTAAAATTGTTGATAAATTTGAGAGATATATTTTAACAAAAAAAGTTATAACAGGAAATGTTAATTATCAGAAATTGACTGGTGTGGAGAATATATTTAAAATGAAAGAGGGGAATTTAAGAACTTTTTTGTGGATTTTGTTGCCCATCACTAATTGGCCTTGTAAAGGTGGTGATGATCTGTGTCCTTCAACAACTGCAGACCTTGTGTAGATACACCCACAGTGCTGTTAGGAAGGGAGTTCCAGGATTTGACCAGCAACAGTGAAGGAATAGTGATATATTTCCAAGTCAGGATGGTGACCTGACTCCCTTCGGAGGGGAGCTTCCATGTGGTGGTGTTCTTATCAATCTGCTGCCCTTGCCCTTCTAGATGGTAGTGGTTGTGGTTGGAAGGTGCTGTCTAAGGAGCCTTAGTGAGTTCCTGCAGTGCATCTTGTAGATGGTACACACTGCGGCTACTGTGCATTGGTCTTGGAGGGAGTGAATGTTTGTGCATGTGGTGCCAATCAAGTAGGCTGCTTTGTTCTGGACGGTTCAAGCTTCTAGATTGTTGTGGGAGCTGCACTCATCCAGACAAGTGGGGAGTATTCCATCACACTCCTGATTTGTGCCTTGCGGATGGTGGACAGGCCTTGGGGAATCAGGAGGTGAGTTACTCATCACAGGATTCCTAGCCTCTGACCTGCTCTTGTAGACACAGTATTTATATGGCTAATTCAGTTCAGTTTCTGGTCAATGGTAACCCCCAGGATGTTGGTGGTGGGGAATTCAGTGATGGGAATGCCATTGAATGTCAAGGGGCGATGGTTGGATTCTCTCTTGTTGGAGATGGTCATTGCCTAGCACTTGTGTGGCACGAATCTTACTTGCCTCATGTCAGCCCAAGCCTGGATATTGTCCAGGTCTTGCTGCATTTGGACATGGACTGCTGCAGTATCTGAGGAGTCGTGAATGGTGCTGAACATTGTGCAATCAGCAGCGAACGTCCCCACTTCTGACCTTATGATGGAAGGAAGGTCATTGATGAAGCAGCTGAAGATGGTTGGGCTGAGGACCCTGAGGAACTCTTGCAGTGATGTGCTGGAACTGAAATGACTGACCTCTAACAACCACGACCAACTTCCTTTTGTGCTAGGTATGAATCCAACCAGTGTAGAGTTTTCTCCCTGATTCCCTTTGACTCCAGTTTTGTTAGGGCTCCTTGATGCCACACTCTGTCAAATGCGGCCCTGATGTCAAGGGCAGTCACTCTCACCTCACCTCGGGAGTTTAGCTCTTTTATTCATGTTTGAACCAAGACTGTAATGGGATCAGGAGCTGAGTGGCCCTGGCAGAACCCAAACATGGTGTCGGTGAGCAGGTTATTGCTAAGCAACTGCCTCTTGATAGCATTGTTGATGAACCCATCCATTACTTTACTGATGGAGAGTAGACTGATGGCTGGGTTGGATTTGTCTTGCTTTTTGTGTACAGGACATACTTGGCAATTTTCCACATAGCCGGGTAGATGCCAGTGTTGTGGCTGTACTTGAACGGCTTGGCGAGGGACACAGAAGGTTCTGGAGCATAAGCCTTCAGTACTATTGCTGGAATATTGTCAGGGCCCATAGCCTTTGCAGTATCCAGTGCCTTCAGCCGTTTCTTGATATCACGTGGAGTGAATCAAATTGGTTGAAGACTGGCTGGCTGAAACTGGTGATGCTGGGGACCTCTGGAGGAGGCCAAGATGGACCATCCACTCGCTACAATCTTCAGCCAAATGCTTCAGCCTTATCTTTTGCACTGATGTGCTGGGCTCCCCCATCATTGAAGATGGGGATATTTGTTGAGCCGCTGCCTCCAGTGAGTTGTTTAATTTTCCTCCTCCATTCATGACTGGACGTGGCAGGACTGCAGAGCTTAGATCTGATCCTTTGGTTGTGCGATCACTTAGCTTTGTCTATCACTTGTCGCTTATGCTGTTTGGCATGCAAGTAGCCCTGTGTTAATAACTTCACCAGGTTGACATCTCACTTTTAGGTAAGCCTGGTGCTGCTCCTGGCATACCCTCCTGCACTCTTCATTGAACGAGTGTTGATCTCCTGGCTTGATGGTAATGGTAGACTGGAATATATGCCGGGCCATAAGGTTACAGATTGTCTTCGAGTACAATTCTGCTGCTGATGGCCCACAGCACCTCATGGATGTCCAGTCTTGAGTTGCTAGATCTGTTTGAAATCTATCCCATTTAGCACGGTGGTAGTGTTACACAACATGATGGAGGGTATGCTCAATGTGAAGGCGGGACTTCTTCTCCAGAATAACTGTACGGTGGTCATTCCTACGGATGCTGTCATGGACTGATGCACCTGTGGCAGGCAGGCTGGTGAGGATGAGGTCAAGCATGTTTTCCCCTCTGGTTCCTTCACCACCTGCCATAAAAGCAGCACGAGAGCGGTGGAGCAGATAAAACAGCTGGTAGTCCCTCAGCTGGGAGGCAGTGTGAGAGGAATAGGTGGCTTAGGTAAGATTTAAAAAGAGCAGGAGCTGAGTCAGAGCAGAGATTTAAAAAGAGTGAGAGCTAGACTCGGGGCTGAAAGCGGCACGAAGATGTCACGATTCAAAAAGTGACATGATGCAGGCAGTTGATTGGTAAGTAGGGTCAGGCAAGTACTTCTACTATTTCTACTAATTAAGCTAATGGACTGCAGCAATTTAATCAAAAGGTGAGGACTTTGGCCTGTAGTGGGCGTTTGGGTGGAATAAGGCACCTAGCATAATTAGTATTCTTTAAAGGGAGTAACCAACGAGCTTAATCTAAAGGGAAGTCATGACAGCAGAACCTGCACCCTTGATATGCTCCCCCTGTGCTATGTAGGAAGTTATGGACACTCCCATGTGTGCAGGCAACCATGTGTGCAGCAAGTGTGCCTAGCTGCAGCTACTGGCTAAACTCATTTCGGAGCTGGAATTGTGGGTGGATTCACTGTGGAGTGCCTGTGGTGCTGAGGTTATTGTTGTCAGCACGTTCAGTGAGGTGGTCACAATGCAGGTAAAGACTGAACAGACAGAAAGGGGATGGTTGACCACCAGGCAGAGGAGAAGAAGGCAGGTAGTACAAGAGAGTCCCCTTCTCTATACTGTTTTGGATACTGTTGAAGGAGACGACTTCTCAAGTGAAAGCAGCAGGAGCCAAGTCCATGGCGCCACGGGCGGCTCTGCTGCACAAGATGGGAGGAAGAAGAGTGGCAGGGCCATAGTGATAGGGGATTTAATAGTAAGGGGAACAGACACATGTTTCTGCAGCCGCAAAAGAGAGTCCAGGATGGTATGTTGCCTCCCTGGTGCCAGGGTCAAGGATGTCTTGGAGAGGCTGCAAGGTATTCTAAAGGGGAGGATGAACAGTGATCTTGGTTTGTATTGGTACCAACAACATTGATTAATGGAAAGGATGAGGCCCTATAAGCTGAATGTAGGGAGTTAGGACATAAATTAAAAAGTAGGATCTCAAAGGTAGTAATCTCAGGATTACTGCCAGTGCCATGTGCTAGCGAGAGTAGAAATAACAAGATATATCGATGAGTACATGACTGAAGAAATGGTGCAGAGGGGAGGGGATTCAGATTCCTAGGTCATTGGGACCGGTTTTTGGGAATGTGGTACCTGTTGGGGAGGGTTTAAACTAGAATGGCAGGGGGGGTGGGAACCTGAGCAGGGAGACAGAGGAGGGGGAAACGAGGATTGAAGCGAAAGACAGAAAAGTAAGAAGCAAAAGTGGAAGGCAGGAAAAACAAGGGCAAAAAGCAAATTGGGTCATAATGCAAAATAATGCTAAGATGACTCAAGGTTAAAAAGACAGGTCTAAAGGCATTGTATCTTAATGCGTAGAGCATTCTCAATAAGGTAGATGAATTAACAGCTTAAATATATATAAACGGTTATGATATAGTTGCAATTACGGAGATAGGGCTGCATGGTGACCAAGGATGGGAACTGAACGTCCAAGGATATTCAATATTTAGGAAGGACAGACAAAAAGGGAAAGGAGGTGGGGTAGCACTGTTAGTAAAGGAGGAAATCAATGCAATAATGAGGAAGGATATTGGTTCAGAAAATCATGCTGTGGAATCTATTTGGGTGGAGATAAGAAACACCAAGAGGCAGAAGATGTCGGTGGGGTTTGTCTTTAGGCCCCTAAGCAATGATGGAGATGTAAGGGAATGCATTAAACAGAAATTAGAAATGCCTGCAATAAGGGTACAACTGTAATCTTTCCATACGCTTTAATCTACATATATATTGGACAAACCAAACTAAAAATAATACTGTGGAGGAGAATTTCCTGGAGTGTGTACGTGATGGTTTTTTAGACCAACACGTTCAGAAACCAACTGAAGAGCAGGCAAAGCGAGATTGGGTATTGTGCAATGAGAAGGGATTAATTAACAATCTTGTTGTGCGTGGTCCCTTGGGCAAGAACGACCATAAAATGATAGCATTGTTCATTTAAGATGGAGAGAGAAGGAGTTGAATCCGAAACTAGAGCCCTGAATCTAAATAAAGGGAACTACAAGGGTATGAGGTGTGAGTTGGCAATGATGGATTGGGAACCTTACTAAAAGAGTTGATGATGGACAGGCAACGGCTAATGTTTAAGGAACACGTGCATGGATTACAATAATTATTCATTCCTGTCTGGCTCAAAAATAGAACAGGAAATGTGGCTCAACCATGGATTACAAAAGAAATTAGGATAATATTAGACCCAAAGAGGAGACGTATAAAATTGTCAGAAAAAGCAGCAAGCCCGAGGATTGCGACCAGTTTAGAATTCAGCAAAAGTGGACAGAAAAATTGTTCAAGAAGAAGAAAAGGAGTATGAGAGTAAACTTGCAAGGAACATAAAAACTAACAGAAAACTTCTATAAATATGTGAAGAGAAGGATTAGCAAAAACATAAATCAGAAACGGGGGAAATTAATAATGAGGAACAAAGAAGTGGCAGAAGAATTGATTTTGGTTCTGTCTTCACAAAAGAGGACAGAAATAATTTCCCAGAAATGTTAGGGAACCAAGGGTCTAGTCAGAGGGAGGAATTGAAGAAAATCAGCATTAGTTAAAAAGTCGTGCTAGAGAAATTAGCGGGGTCAAAGGCTGAAAAATCCCCAGGGCCTGATAATCTACACCCCAGGGTACTAAAGGAAGTGGCCCTGGAAATATTGGATGCATTGGTGGTCATCTTCCAAAATTCTATAGACTCTGGAGCAGTTCCTACAGATTGGAGGGTGGCAAATGTAACCCCACTATTTAAAAAAGGAGGGAGAGAAAAAACAAGATTACAGACCAATTAGCCTAACATCAGTAGTGGGGAAAATGCTATAGTCTATTATAAAAGACATGGTAACAGAACACTTGGAATGAATTTTCGGGATTAGACAAAGTCAGCATGGGTTTATGAAAGGGAAATCATGCTTAACTAATCTACTGGAGTTTTTTGTGGATGTAACTAGTGGAATAGATAAGGGAGAACCAGTGGATGTGGTGAATTTGACCTTCAAGAAAGCTTTTGATAAAATCCCACACAAGAGGTGTTATGATACAGCAGATGGTAAAACTGAGTTATTTAAAAATCCCAGAGGGCAACTTTAAGCAACTGTCATAACCTGTATTTAAGTGGTGCATTTGAGATGCAGCTCTAAATTCAGGAATCAGACCGCCAGTTCTCGAGAGGCTTTTATATCAAATTACATGAGACATTTATTAATTTACACAAATTATACATATACACATGGCTGCAAGTTACCACTATCATAACTTTTAACAAATTCCCAAACTAATCTCCACTAAGGCAACAGCAACCCATAGGCTTTAAGCAGACACCAAGAAAAACACTTTCACCGTACAAATTCAAAATGAAGTTTCCTTTCACTTTGGTTCCTTTTGGAGACCCAGTGGTAGGCTTACAGTCTTTGATCTTACATTGCCCCTGTCTCCCCGCACACAACTGCTATCGGTTATACCCAGCACATCTCATTGAATGTAAATTCTCATTGTATCACCAGCCCCTTTGAACTCTACCTCTTCTAACAATAAAACCCCTTTCATAGTACCAATTTCATTAGTAATATGAACATTGCTTGGTCTCTGCTTGCTAGGTGCCAGCTTTCACTCCCTTTCTTGAATGCTCTATTCAACAAAATGCAAATGCACGCTACCTCTTTTACATCTCAAAACTACTGTACATCAAAGTACCCAGACTAATCCAGTTAAGAGACACCCACAGACTAAACCTCTATGTAACAAAAATAATTTCCAATAATGCTATATACACTGCTAACTTCATGACAAGAGGCTAGTGGGCAAAATTAAAGCCCATGGGAGTGGGGGTAATATACTGGCATGGACTGAGAATTGGTTGACAGACTGGAAACAGAGTGTAGTTAAGTGGGTCTTTTTCCTTATGGCAGGCAGCGACCAGTGGTGTACAGCAGGGATCAGTGCTTGGGCCCCAGCTATTCACAATATGTATAAATGACTTGGATGAGGGAACCAAATGCAATATTTCCAAGTTAGCTGATGACACAAAACTGAGCGGGGTTGTGAGGAGGATGCAAGGAGGCTACAGGGTGATTTAAACAAGTTGTCTGCGTGGGCAAACATATGGTAGATGCAGTATAACATGGATAAATGTGAAGTTATACACTTCGGTGTGAAAAACAAAAAGGCAGAGTATTATTTAAATGGTGACATATTGGGAAATATGGATGTACAAAGGGATCTGGGTGTTCTTGTACACCAGTTAATGAAAGTAAACAGGCAGGTGCAGCAAGCTATTAGGATGGCAGATGGTATGTTGGCCTTCATTGCAAGAGGACTTGAGTTCAGAAGTAGGGATGTCATTCTTCAGTTATACAAGGCCTTGGTGAGATCACACCTGGAGTATTGAGTGCAGTTTTGGTCTCCCTGCCTAAGGAAGGCTATACTTGACATGGTGGGAGTGCAGTGAAGGTTCAATAGACTGATAACAGGGATTGCAGGACTATCGTATGAGGAGAGATTGGTTCAACTGGGCCTGTATTCACTAGAGTTTAGAAGAATGAGAGGGGATCAGATTGAAACGTATAAAATTCTAACTGGGCTAGACAGACTGGATGCAGGGATTTTCTCCTGGTTAGAGAGTCTAGAACCAGGAGCCACGGTCTCAGGATATGGGGCAGGCCATTTAGGGCTGAGATTAGGAAAAATGTCTTCACTCAGAGTGGCTAACGTGTGGAATTCTCTGCCACAGAAGACTATGGAGGCCGAGTCACTGAGTATATTCAAGAAAGATATAATTTTTTGTATGTTAGGAGCATCAAGGGGCATGGAGAGTAAGTGGGAAAATGGCATTGAGATAGAGGATCAGCCATATTCATATTGAATGGTGGAGCAGGCCAAATGGCCTACTCCTAGTTTCTGTGATCCAGTCTAGCAGCTGTGTCCTTTAGGACTCAGCCAGCTCAGTCAGTAGTGGCTACAGAGCCACTCTTTGTGATGGGCATTGAAGTCCCCCACCCAGAGTAGATTCTGTGCCCTTGCCACCCTCAGTGCTTCCTCCAAGTGTGTCCAACATGGAGGAGCTGAGGACTCCCAGGGCAACTCCCTCCCGACTGTGCTGCCACCTCTGCTAGGTCTGAACATTGACTAGTCACTAGTCAAATGTTGGTAAGGAGGACTTTGCAGGGTTGACATGTCTGAGTTTGCCGCTGTTGTTTCCAGACCCCAGGCCAATGCCGTGTGGTCCATTCGATTTTGTTCCTTTATTTGAGGCTTTGTAGTGGTTTGATACCAATGAGTGGCTTGCTATTTCATTTCAGAGGGCACTAAAGAGTCAGCCTCTGGAGTCACATGTAGGATGATAGATTGCTTTTCCTAAACCAGATGGGTTTTTACAACAATCGGCAATGGTTTCATGGTCATCATTAGACTTTTAATTCCAGATTTTTATGAATTCAAATTTCACCATCTGCTGTGGCGGGATTCAAACCCAGGTCCCAGAGCATTACCCTGGGTCTCTGGATTACTATTCCAGTGCCAATACCACTATGCCATCGCCTCCCCTTCAGATTTTCAGAAGGCTTTGGTAATGTCCCATACAAGAGATTAGTAAACAAAATTAGAGTACCTGGGATTGTTGGGAATCTACTGGCATGAATTGAGAACTGGTTAATGGACAGAAAACAGAGAGTAGGTGTAAATGGGTCATTTTCAGGTTGGCCGGCTGTGACTTAGTGGGGTACCACAAGGTTCAGTGCTTGGGCCCCAGCTATACACAATTCATATCAGTGATTTGGACGTGGGGATCAAATGTAATATTTCCAGGTTTGCAGATGACACAAAACTAGGTGGAAGTGAGAGTTGTGAGAAGGATGCAAAGGTGCTTCAAGGCAAGTGGGCAAAAATTTGGCAGATGGAATACAGTGTAGAGAAATGCAAAGTTATCCACTTAGATAGACAAAACAGAAATATAGAGTATTAAATGGTGAAAGGCTGGAAAGTGTTGAACTTCAAAGGGACTTGAGTGCCTTTGTTCATGAGTCACTGAAAGCTAACCTGCGGATGCAGGAAGCAATTAAGAAGGCAAGTGATATGTTGGCCTTTACTATAAGAGGATTTGAGGAGTAAAGATGTCTTACTGCAATTATATAGAGCCTTGGCATGACCACTCCTGGAGTATTGTGTATAGTTTTGGTCTCTTTACCTAAGGAAAGATATATTTGCCATAGAGAGAGTGTAACGAAGGTTCATTAAATTAATTCCTTAGATGGAGGGATTGTCCTATGAGGAAGGATTAAATAGACTGGGTCTTTATTCTCTGGAGTTTAGAAGAATGAGAGGGAACATACAAAATCCTTATGGGCTCGACAGGGTAGATGCAGCAAGGCTGTTTCCTTGGTTGAGGGGTCTAGAACCAGGGGTTGCAGTCTCGGAATAAGGGGCAGGCTGTTTAGAACTGAGGAGGAAGAATTTCTCTACTCAGAGGGTCATGAATCTTTGGAATCCTCTGCTTCAAAGGGCTGTGAAGGCTCAGTTGTTGAGTATATTCAAGACTGAGATTGATATATTTCTACATTTTAAAAACATCAAAGGTTACAGGGATAGTGCAGGAAAATGTTGAAGTAGAAGATCAGCCATGATCTCATTGAATGGCGGAGCTGGCACAAAGAGCTGAATGGCCTACTCCTCTTATTCCTAACGTTCTTATGTTTTATGTTTTTACGACCGGAACTTCATAAGTCCATGTTTCACTCTGTACTCAGCCATTATTGTCCATGTGCTCAGTGGCTCTGTCTACATCAGCTGTAGGAATCTTACAGGACTGTACTTTCCTGGTTTTTACTACCTTCCTTTCTTAAATAGTGGAGTGACAGTTGGAAAATATAAAATATGAATGTTTACATTTTGAAAATAGGGATAGGAAATGCATCTTAAATGATCAGATTTTAAGTACAATGCCATAAAAATCAAACAGTCCTTAGCTTAGCACCTAGGGGTACAAAGTATAAAAGCAGGGAGGTAATTTCAAACTTGTAAAAGTATTTGGATTATTAGGTGTGATATCTTTCTTTATCATGTATATTCTGTGACAACAATGCTGCAGTATCTGTTGGACCTAAACTGCGCTATTAAACTCTTCTGTCCAGTGCATCTACTTTGTGTGGTCCACCAGAAATAGTATCTCTGAAAAGTGGAAAGTTGTATCTGTTAACCATTTGGACTGCAAGGACAGGTGAGTTGAGTGGAGCAGAATGTTCCTGATTATTCTGTTTTCATGCAGCATTTGCTGCATGATTAATGTGATACTTCACAAAGATAAAAACAAAAAAACGGCGGAGGCTGGAAATCCAAAACAAAAACAGGATTACCTGGAAAAACTCAGCAGGTCTGGCAGCATCGGCAGAGAAGAAAAGAGTTGACATTTCGAGTCCTCATGACCCTTCGACAGAACTTGAATTCGAGTCCAAGAAAGAGTTGAAATATAAGCTGGTTTAAGGTGTGTGTGTGGGGGGGCGGAGAGATAGAGAGAGAGAGAGAGAGAAGTGGAGGGGGGTGTGGTTGTAGGGACAAACAAGCAGTGATAGAAGCAGATCATCAAAAGATGTCAACAACAATAGAACAAAATAACACATAGGTGTTAAAGTTGGTGATATTATCTAAACGAATGTGCTAATTAAGAATGGATGGTAGGGCACTCAAGGTATAGCTCTAGTGGGGGTGGGGAAAGCATAAAAGATTTTAAGATATTTAAAAATAATGGAAATAGGTGGGAAAAGAAAAATCTATATAATTTATTGGAAAAAAAAACGAAGGGGGAAACAGAAAAGGGGTGGGGATGGGGGAGGGAGCTCACGACCGAAAGTTGTTGAATTCAATATTCAGTCCGGAAGGCTGTAAAGTGCCTAGTCGGAAGATGAGGTGTTGTTCCTCCAGTTTGCGTTGGGCTTCACTGGAACAATGCAGCAAGCCAAGGACAGACATGTGGGCAAGAGAGCAGGGTGGAGTGTTAAAATGACAAGCGACAGGGAGGTTTGGGTCATTCTTGCGGACAGACCGCAGGTGCTCTGCAAAGCGGTCGCCCAGTTTACGTTTGGTCTCTCCAATGTAGAGGAGACCCCTTTGTCTCTTCTACATTGGAGAGACCAAACGTAAACTGGGCGACCGCTTTGCAGAACACCTGCGGTCTGTCCGCAAGAATGACCCAAACCTCCCTGTCGCTTGCCATTTTAACACTCCACCCTGCTCTCTTGCCCACATGTCTGTCCTTGGCTTGCTGCATTGTTCCAGTGAAGCCCAACGCAAACTGGAGGAACAACACCTCATCTTCCGACTAGGCACTTTACAGCCTTCCGGACTGAATATTGAATTCAACAACTTTAGGTCGTGAGCTCCCTCCCCCATCCCCACCCCCTTTCTGTTTCCCCTTCGTTTTTTTTCCAATAAATTATATAGATTTTTCTTTTCCCACCTATTTCCATTATTTTTAAATATCTTAAAATCTTTTATGCTCTCCCCACCCCCACTAGAGCTATACCTTGAGTGCCCTACCATCCATTCTTAATTAGCACATTCGTTTAGATAATATCACCAACTTTAACACCTATGTGTTCTTTTGTTCTATTGTTGTTGACATCTTTTGATGATCTGCTTCTATCACTGCTTGTTTGTCCCTACAACCTCCACTTCTCTCTCTCCCCCCCCCCTCCCCCCCACACACACACACACACACACACACACACACACCTTAAACCAGCTTATATTTCAATTCTTTCTTGGACTCGAATTCAAGTTCTGTCGAAGGGTCATGAGGACTCGAAACGTCAACTCTTTTCTTCTCCGCCGATGCTGCCAGACCTGCTGAGTTTTTCCAGGTAATTCTGATACTTCACAAAGTAGGGTTCACAGTGCCATTCGGTAAAATGTTATTATATTCTATTGTTGTAGCTGATCAAAGTGATACTAAAACTCTGTTCGCTGTAGCTTTAGTAAAATGCTTGAATATGTGCAAATAATTCAATTTCCTTAAAGAGTTCAAGCCCTTTTTATTGTCATATTATGCAGCTGGGATCAGCGTGCCGTGGTGCAAAGGAGGCATTAACTTGTGCGTTCCTAATTTTAACAAACTGAGCATGCAGCTGGCATAATTGAGATTCCTGTCAGGAGTGGTGGCTGCCTCAAAGTACATGCTGAATGTTAATACTTAGGATTATGCATTCAATACAGCTCACAACGTCAAAGATCCCTTCACCTTTGACTGCTGTTTAGTGTTTTGCTGTTGACATTCCCCTGGAGCTTCCCTCGATGTCAGAATCCAGCAAGATTATTCACATAAACTCAACCATACAGTTTTGTACATAATTAAAACTTCCAAATGTTTCATTTATGCAGTAGCAGCAGCACCCTTCATTTATGCAGGGCTTTTAATGCTTCAAAGCAGTGTCACCAAGCCCCAAAGGAGGCATTAAGAGGGCTGACTAAAAGTTTGATCAGCAAAGTAGGCTTTAATAAGAGTCTTAAGGAGTAAAGAGAGTTGGAGAAGCTCAAGGCCAAGGCAGCTGAATACATGGTCACTAGTGATAGAGGGAAATGTACAAGAGACCAGAATTGGAGGAGCGCCGAGATTTTTAAAGATTCTTCCATGGGATGTGGGCATCGCCAGCATTTATTGCCCATCCCTAATTGTTCTTGAAAAGGTGATGGTGAGCTGCTGCACTTAATCTTGTGCAGGTACACCCACAATGCTGCTAGGAAGAGAGTTCCAGGATTTTGATCCCATGACAGTGAAGGAATGGTCGATATAATTCCAAATCAGAATGGTGTGTGGCTTGGAGGGGAACTTGCAGGTAATGATGTTCCCATATGGAGGGTTGTCGGCCTGGAGGAGGCTACAGATAGGGACAAGGTGAAGCCATTGTGGAATTTGGACATGAGTATTACACACTAATTTCTCTTCTCACCACCCGTCCATTAACAGAAAGGTGTTTTGATTCCCCCTTTATAAGTGGCGGTGTATTTCCCAGCGCCTCAGTTTTGGTGTGATCCAATTTCTTTTAATAACCCACAGCAAACCAAGATAGGTTTAATTCAAAGGATTAGTTTATTTGCACACACTCAAAACGTGGGAGGAGGGTGGCAACGTTGCCTCCTGTATATTCACACAGTAAAAGAGGGATAGAGAAAAGAAGGTTTTATTGTGTAGAGACCATGAGAAAGAAAGATTGTTTCACGTGGGTTCCAGAGTCTATAATTGAAGTCCAGTGAGGTATTTCTTCACGGAGGCCCATGAACTCAAAACAGATGCTTGTTAAATCACTTTTCTGGTGGTGTTGGCTTCACACGATGAGATCGGCATGCAGAGATTAATTAGTCTTGTAGGTGATGGTGCAGAATTTCTGGTAGAAGCAGTGTGGACGGGGCTAAGTGTCCAACCTGGACCAGAGCTTCTTGCTGTGACACTGCTAGTGAGATGGTAAAGTGGCAGACTGACTTTGTAGTTCCATAAGGCAATATTGCTGGTTCCATAAGCCAGAGGTCTATGTCACATGATTCCCACAGTTTCTTACTGTCTTTGACAAATGTTGTATATCCCTCGTTTGAGTCGCCGAGATTATTAAATGTTTCGACTATTAGAATTGAAAGAAGGTTGCAGGGCCCTTTGTCCTAGCAGACAAGTAGACTCTGGTTGGCCAGCCTGGATTATGAAATGCAGATGGCGTTTATATAGCTCTCTTTGAATTTGGTCTATGTAGCCCACAGGGGGGGTCGTTGGTGTCTCTTTAGATGCAAGTTTCTCTGATACTGCCAGTTAGCTCCTTTGTTTGAAGGTCACAGGTATAGATTCAGCTATTTATGGGTCTTTGTCTAGTGTTAACTTTTTTTGAATAGCATGGATGAGGCTTTAGTCCCTTCACTGTCCTTGCAGTCTTTGGTGTGGAGGTGGGGAATGAATGCTATTTTTTTTAAATGTATGTGGTCTTAGGAAGGAAGAATAGGAAGTAAAGAAGTATGCATTCATTCTCTCATTCACACTGGCATGTCAGACATGCAGCTAGCAGAGGCAATGGCAGTTCCCTGCTTCCTTTTCCTTTTTTGAGGTTTACACTTGGGTTAGTGCATCAGTGAGGACGTTGTCCTGTCCCGGGATGTGGAATGTTTAGGTGACCTGGGAAGATTCAAACCTGCCCTTATGGGGAACTCTATTTTGGGGCCGGAGATCTGAATTCCCTTTGGGCATAAGCCATTGGTCTCGACTCTTGTCCAACTCCTGATTAGGTGTCTAAAAGGTCTGGGGGTTGTGTAGGATGGTTTAGCACTCTGGTGAGTAATTGGCACGCTGCTGCAGGCTATCTGCAGGGTAATGCTGAGGGTCTCATTCTGAGAGTGCCAGGTCTTTTGATCATAGGGCTGAGCAGCTCTTGTCAAGCTTAGCTCCTCCCTGTCCACCTTGATAACCTGAGGATTTAGCTGTACATATGCAGGGACTATGGTTAGGCTGATGGTCAGGAGATTGAGGTGTTTTTACGTTGGACTTTGGCCTTTTTCAGGGATTCCAGTTCAGTATCTGGCCTGTGCGCTAGCACAACTGGGGTGTTCCAGCTTCTGTTGCTAGGTGCTTTGGGTTGGCACGGCAAAAGGCGTGCAATTTGCTCCTGAACTTGGGCCAGTTTTTCTGGGCTCAGATGATAGCAAGAGTGCATCCTGGAAAGGACCTTTCCTGCATCTATACCAGGTAAGGCTACAGTGCTGAAGCTTGCAGGGGGAACAGTTGTTATGGTTGGCTTTTCAATTAAGTGAGGCATCGCCACTCTTTTGCCCAATTTGGGCACTTTCCAGGTCCCCATTTAAATTTGCCATGAAGCTACCAGCCAGACCAATCACTGGCTTCTTAGCTGAGCCCTTTGGATTGGGAAGGGGCACTCTCCTGACATGTTACATATCCTGTGGAATAACATTGCCCTCAAGTGGAGGTGCAGCTCCAACTACACCCCGTTATAGCTTTTCGACTTTTGTGGGGTGGGGTGAGCGCAGGGAACAAATCACTCCCTTTCTGATCATCAGTTTGGGAAGTCTTTGTCCCTATTAGAAATTAGAGATGGATGCAATAAAAGAACATCTGTAATTATGATTGACTTTAATCTGCAAATAGATTGGGTAAATCAAATTAGTAACAATACCGTAGAGGAGGAATTCCTGGAGTGTATATGGTATGGTTTTCTGGACCAATACGTTGAGGAACCAACTAGAGAACAGGCCATCCTAGACTGGGTATTGTGTAATGAGAAAGGAATAATTGGAAATCTAGTTGTGCGAGGCCCCTTGGGGATGACTGACCATTATATTGGATTCTTCATCAAGATGGAGAGTGATGTAGTTGATTCTGAGACTAGGGTCCTGAATCTTAATAAAGGAAACTTCGATGGTATGAGGCGTGATTTGGCTACAATGGATTGGGAAACATTACTTAAAGGGATGACAGTGGATAGGCAATGGCAACATTCAATGGGCGCATGGGTGAACTGCAACAATTGTTTATTCCTTGTCTGGTACAAAAGTAAAACGGGAAAGGTAGCCAAACCATGGCTTACAAGGGAAATCAGAGTTGGTATTCGATGCAAGGAAGAGGCATACAAATTGGCCAGAAAAAAGCAGACCTGATGATTGGGAGCAGTTTAGAATTCAGCAAAGGAGGACCAAGGGATTAATTAAGAAGAGGAAAATAGAGTACGAGAATAAGTTTGTGGGGAACATAAAAACTGACTGTAAAAGTTTCTATAGGTATGTGAAGAGAAAAAAATTGGTGAAGACAATTGTAGGTCCCTTACAGTCAGAAACAGGGGAATTTATAATGGGGAACAAAGAAATGGCTGACCAACTAAATATATACTTTGGTTCTGCCTTCACAAAGGAGGACTCAAATGACATACCAGAAATGTTGGGGAACACAGGGTTTAGTGAGAGGGAGGAACTGAAGGAAATCAGTATTAGTAGGGAAATGGTGTTGGGGAAATTGATGGGATTGAAGGCCGATAAATCCCCAGGGCCTGATAACCTTCATCCCAGAATACTTAAGGAAATGGCCCAAGAAATAATGGATGCATTAGTGGTCATCTTCCGAGATTCTATAGACTCTGGAACAGTTCCTACAAATTGGAGGGAAGCTAATGTAACTCCACTACTTAAAAAGGGTGGGAGAGAGAAAACGGAATTATAGACCAGTCAGCCTGACGTTGGTAGTGGGGAAAATTCTAGAGTCCATTATAAAATATTTAATAGCTGAGCACTTGGAAAACAGTGTCCGAATTGGACGGAGTCAGCATGGATTTATGAAAGGGAAATCATGCTTGACAAATCTATTGGAATTTTTCAAGGGTGTAATTAGTTGAGTTGATGAGGGGGAGCCAGTGGATGTGGTTTAGAAGGCTTCAGAAGGCTTTCGACAAAGTCCCTCAGAAGAGATTGAGATGGATAGAAAACTGGTTGGCAGACAGGAAACAAAGAGTAGGAATAAACGGGTCTTTTTCCGAATGGCAGGCAGTGACTAGTGTGGTGGTGCTGGGACCCCAGCTATTCACAATGTATATTAATGATTTAGATGAGGGAACTAAATGTAATATCTCCAAATTTGCAAATGACACGAAGCTGGGTGGGAGGGTGAGCTGTGAGGAGGATGCAGAGATGCTTCAGTGTGATTTGGACAAGCTGACTGAGTGGGCAAATGCAGTATAATGTATAAATATGAGGTTATCCACTTTGATAGCAAAAACAGGAAGGCAGATTATTATCTGAATGGCTATAAATTGAGAGAAGCGAATGTACAACGATAACCTGGGTGTCCTCGTACACCAGCCGCTGAAGGTAAGCATGCAGGTGCAGAAGGCAGTAAAGAAGGCAAATGGTATGTTGACCTTCATAGCCAGAGGATTCGAGTAATGGAGCAAGGATGTCTTGCTGCAATTATACAGGACCTTGGTGAGACCACACCTGGAATATTGTTTACAGTTTTGGCCTCCTTTTCTGAGGAAGGATGTTCTTACTATAGAGGGAGTGCAGCGAAGGTTTACCAGACTGATTCCTGGGATAGCGGGACTGACATATGAGGAGAGATTGAGTTGGTTAGGATTATACTTGCTGGAATTCAGAAGAATGAGGGGGGATCTTAAAGAAACCTATAAAATTCTATCGGGACTCGACAGGATAGATGCAGGAAGCATGTTCCCGATGGTGGGATAGTCCAGAACCAGGGGTCACAGTCTTGAGGATATGGGGTAGACCATTTAGGATTGAGATGAGGAGAAATTTTTGTCACCCAGAGAGTGGTGAGCCTGTGGAATTCGCTACCACAAAGCAGTTGAGGCCAAAACATTGTATGTTTTCAAGGAAGAGTTGGATATAGCCCTTGGGGTGAAAGGGATCAAAGGATATGGGGAGAAAGCGGGAGCAGGCTTTTGAGTTGGATGATCAGCCATGATCATAATGAATGGCAGAGCAGGCTCGAAGGGCTGAATGACCTACTCCTTCTAGTTTCTATGTCTCTATTTAATATCAGAAAGAAGGTTTCTGCCAGCCATACTTATGGCAATTCCTTAACCGTTATCCTTCCTGGTTTTAATAGCTTGCCTTCCTTCAGGTTTTTACTACGTGGGTCATGTCCCTCACTATCTCTTTCCCTCCTCTTGGACATTTCTGTTCCTTGTTTAATTTGGGGACATTCTGAGAGGCTGTTTCCTCTTTTAATTTAGCAGGCCGTGCTACATTCGAGCAGCCCTCATTCAATGTTTATGGGTGCAATTTCACCCTTTTGGGCCTTTCCTTTCCCAGTTTTCTGCACTCCTGCAGATTTCTGCTGGCTGATGTGGTCCACTTCTTTCACTAGCTAACACCTCACTGCCAGCCAAAGCGTTTCCAAGGAGGAAATTGATTCCTGCTACTGGTAGTTCAGGGGAAATTCCTACTGTAACAGAGGCTGAAACAAAATTATACTCTTGGTGGACCTTATGGAGGGGTGCAAACACAGATCCCCCCTCCCACTTCACTGATCAGGGCTTTGACCTTCAGGGAGGACTCTGGGTTGGGGGTAGTAGGGTAGGTTTAGTTTTCCCTCCAACATAAAGGACTGAGTGGCCCCTGTGTCCCAGAGCAGTACGACGGACTTGGTCACATTTTGGGATGGGTGGAGGGGGGCACTGTTCCTGAAAGGACAAAACTCCAGAAGCACTCTGGGAGCTTGTCCAGCTCAGACACACATAGTGTCATGACTTCTAAAGGGTAGGTTTTGGGAGTGAGAGTCTCTGCCTGCTCTGCTGCGCTACCCATTGGGGTGTCCTTTGGGAAACTAGTGCAATGGAACTCTATTAGACCTACAGGCTTTCCTCACAATCTCCAATACTCATGGTATTGGAATGGCCTATTTTTTTTACAATGAGAACACACCGGTCTTCAGGGGGCTCTCCCTTGCAGCTGCAGGAGGGCTTCTCGCACCCTCCTTGATGCTTTCTTTACTGGGTGGGGAGCTTCTCCTCCTAGGTCATCCTACTTATCTGCCCAATACTAATGGGAATGGTTTAGAAAGTGCCTGCCTGGGTTTCCAGGCTTATGGGTGAGATTGCAGCTGTCTGCTGTGACTGCTGCATCCCTGGCATGAGGATTATTTACTCCTCCAAGTACGTCTGCAGGTTGGAGGGTAGGAAATTAGAGTTCCTCCAACAATACCAACTTGGGCAAACCCCTCAGGTGCATGGGATTTTTAGGGACTTTATCATCGGTCGAATGGGATTTGATTCAGCCGTTCAAACTCGATGTAGGTTTGTGTGGGCTTCTTATGAGCGTTCTGGAATTGCTGGCGATATGCCTCCAAGACTAACTCATAGGCAGCCTTGGTCTGCTCATAACTCGTGGACACATCAGGAGTCAGTGTGTAGTAGACCTCTCGTGCTCTCCCTGACAGCTGCCCTTGAATTAAAAATGTCCAAATATCTGATGGCCATTTTAGCTGTCCTGATACTTTCTCAAAAGTGGCAGAAAATAAGCCTACATCACTCTCTTCGAATTTTGAAATGAATCTAGTATACTTGAGGGCCTCGGAGAGCAATTCTGGGTTAGAGAGATAGGGGTTGCTGCGGGGTAGAGAGAGATTTTCCCTCAGCTTCCAACTGCCTGGTCTCTTTGAGCTGCTAGATCCATTTACAATTTTCAGAGCTGGAATTCTTCTCTCTCCCTTTGTTCTGTCTCTCTTTCCCTCCTGAAATTCTAGCTGCAGTCTGAAGTTTTCCAGCTTGAATTTGGCTTTGGGTGGTGGGATTTGGAGTCAAACTACATCAAACTGATGCATTGGTAATGAGAGATCCAAATGTTCTACCCACAACTGGATCAGTTCGCTTCTTTTCACTTTACTGGGTACTTTTAACTGTACTTCCCTTGCTCAGCTTTCAGTTGCTGTATCCTAAAGGCAGCTAAAGTTTCACTGTTCAAATTTGCTTACTGGACCCACGTTTGGGCATCAAAAGTTGCCATTTTCTTAGTGTTAGGGAAAAGGAAGTTGTGTGGTAAGCTATTGTTTTAAAATATGTACCAGCCACTAATTTTTTTTCTTTTGGCTTCCAATTGAGTCTTTTAAATCAGATTTGGCTCGTGTCTTAACTTGAACTCTGGTCAAATTCAAATGGGTGAACCCGGATTTGAGCTCCCAATTTCTGCTATGGACAGGAGTGGGGTTAATTTAAACAGCACTAATTTCTCCTCTCACCACCTGTCCATAATGTCATGAACATTTTACTCACAGAAAATGGTTCATCTTCAAGGACTAAGGACATTTTGGAAGAATTTGTGTTTTAAAATACACTGTCCCTTAAAGGGTTAATGCAGGACTTAGCTAGAAACTAGGAGCAGGAGTAGGCCATTCGGCCCTTTGAGCCTGGTCTGCCATTCAATACGATCATGGCTGATCCTCTATCTCGATGCCATATTCCTGCTTTCTCTCCATACCCCATGATGCCCTTTAGTATCCAAAAAATTAACAATTTCTTTCTTGAATATACTCAGTGACCTGGCCTCCACGGCCTCTGTGGTAGAGAATTCCACATGTTGACCACCCTCTGTGTGAAGAAATTTTTTCTCACCTCGGTCCTAAATAGCCTGCCCCATATCCTGAGACACTGGCCCCTGGTTCTAGACTCCCCAACCAAGGGAAACATCCTCCCTGCATCTAGTCTGTCTAGCCCTGTTAGAATTTTATATTTCAATCACTCTAGTGAATACAGGTCCAGTTGAACCAATCTCTCCTCATACTACAGTCCTGTCACCCACGGTATCAGCTTAGTGAACCTTCACTGCTCTCCCTCTAGAGTGAGTATATCCTTTCTTAGATAGGGAGACCAAAACTGCACACAATACTCCAGGTGCAGTCTCACCAAGGCCCTGTAAAATTGCAGTAAGACATCCCTCCTCCTGAACTCAAATCCTCTTGCAATGAAGGCCAACATACCATTTGCCTTCCTAATTGCTTGCTGCACCTGCCTGTTTACTTTCACTGGCTGGTGTACAAGGACACTCAGATGCCTTTGTACATCCACATTTCCCAATATGTCACCATTTAAATAATACTCTGCCATTCTGCCTTTCACACTGAAGCGTATATCTTCACATTTATCCATGTTATACTGCATCTGCCATGTATTTGCCCACACACACAGCTTGTCTAACTCATCCTGAAGCCTCCTTGCATCCCCCTCACAACTCACACCCCTGCCCAATTCTGTGTTGTCAGCAAACTTGGAAATATTGCATTTGGTTTCCTCATCCAAGTTAGCTGGGGCCCAAGTACTGATCTCTGCAGTACACCACTAGTCGCTGCCTGCCATCTGGAAAAAGACCCATTTATTCCCAATCCACTGTTCTCTCGTCGGGACCTGGAAAAATTTATTAATTTTGCTTCCAATCTCCACCCCTCCATCATTTTCACATGGTCCATCTCTGACACTTCCCTTCCCTTCCTTGACTTCTCTATCTCAATTTCTGGTGATAGACTGTCCACCAATATCCATTACAAGCCTACCAACTCCCACAGCTACCTCGACTACTGCTCCTCACACCCCGCTTTCTGTAAGGACTCCATCCCATTCTCTCAGTTCCTTTGCCTCCGTCGCATCTGTTCTGATGATACTACCTTCAAAAACAGTTCCTCTGACATGTCGTCCTCCTTCCTTAACCGAGGTTTTCCACCGTTGACAGGGCCCTCAACCATGTCCGGCCCATCTCCCGTGCATCCGCCCTCACGCCTTCTCCTCCCTCCCAGAAACATGATAGGGTCCCCCTTGTCCTCACTTATCACCCCACCAGCCTCCGCATTCAAAGGATCATCCTCCGCCATTTCCGCCAACTCCAGTATGATGCCACCACCAAACACATCTTCCCTTCACCCCTCCTGTCGGCATTCCATAGGGATCGTTCCCTCTGGGACACCCTGGTCCACTCCTCCATCGCTCCCTACTCCTCAACCCTCACCTATGGCACCTCCCCATGCAACACCTGCCCCTTCAATTCCTCTCTCCTCACCGTCCAAGGGCCCAAACACTCCTTTCAAGTGAAGCAGCATTTCACTTGCTTTTCCCCCAACTTAATCTACTGCATTTGTTGCTCCCAATGTGGTCTCCTCTACATTGGAGAGACCAAACGCAAACTGGACGACCGCTCTGCAAAACACCTGCGGTCTGTCCGCAAGAATGACCCAAACCTCCCTGTCGCTTGCCATTTTAACACTCCACCCTGCTCTCTTGCCCACATGTCTGTCCTTGGCTTGCTGCATTGTTCCAGTGAAGCTCAACGCAAACTGGAGGAACAGCACCTTATCTTCCAACTAGGCACTTTATAGCCTTCCGGACTGAATATTGAATTCAACAACTTTAGGTCTTGACCTCCCTCCTCCATCCCCACCCCCTTTCCGTTTCTTCCCCCTCCTTTTTGATTTTTCCAATAATTTATATAGATTTTTCTTTTCCCACCTATTTCCATTATTTTTAAATCTATACCTTTTATGCCCTCTTAGTCTTATTCCACCCCACCCCCACTAGAGCTGTACCTTGTGTGTCCTGCCATCCATTCTTAATTAGCACATTCGTTTAGATAATATCACCACCTTTAACACCTCTTTGTTCTTTTGTCTGTGACATCTTTTGATTATCTGCTCCTATCACTGCTTGCTTGTCTCTACAACCACCCGCCCCCCCCCACCTTAAACCAGCTTATATTTCACCCCTCTCATAATTTTACTCAGTTCTGTTGAAGGGTCATGAGGACTCGAAACGTCAACTTTGTTCTTCTCCGCTGATGCTGCCAGACCTGCTGAGTTTTTCCAGGTAATTCTGTTTTTGTTTTGGATTTCCAGCATCCGCAGTTTTTTGTTTTTATCCACTGTTCTCTTATCTATTCTACTAGTTACATCCTCAAAAAACTCCAGTAGATTAGTTAAGCCTGATTTCCCTTTCATGCTTACTTTGTCTAAGCATGGATTTGTGAAGGTGTGGTCGTGTCTCACTAACTTGATCGAGTTTTTCAAGGAAGTGACAAAGATGATCGACGATGGAAGGGCAGTGGATGTTATATACATGGATTTCAGTAAGGCCTTTGACAAGGTCTCTCACAGCAGACTGGTACAGAAGGTAAAGTCGCACGGGATCAGAGGTGAGCTGGCAAGATGGACACAGAATTGGCTTGGTCTAGAAGACAGAGGGTAGCAGTGGAAGGGTGCTTTTCTGTTTGGAGAGCTGTGACTAGTGATGTTCCACAGGGATCAGTGCTGGGACCTTTGCTGTTTGTTGTGTACATAAATGATTTGGAGGAAAATGTATCTGGGCTAATTAGTAAGTTTGCAGTCGACACTAAGGTTGGAGGAGTTGCAGATAGTGAAGAGGATTGTCAAATGATACAACGGGATATAGATCGGTTGGAGACTTGGGCGGAGAAATGGCAGTTGGAGTTTAATCCCGACAAATGTGAGGTAATGTATTTTGGAAGGTCTAATGCAGGTAGGAATTATACAGTAAATGACAGAACCCTTAAGTGCGTCGACGGGCAGAGGGATCTGGGTGTACGGGTCCACAGGTCACTGAAAGTGGCAATGCAGGTGGATAAAGTAGTCAGGGAAGGTATATGGCATGCTTGCCTTCATTGGGAGGGGTATTGAATATAAAAGCTGGGAAGTCATGCTGCAGCTGTATAGAACCTTGGTTAGGCCACACTTGGAATATTGCATGCATTTCTGGTCGCCACATTACCAGAAGGATATGGAGGCATTGGAGAGGGTGCAGAGGAGGTTTACCAGGATGCTGCCTGGTCTGGAGGTTATTAGCTATGAGGAGAGGTTGGAGAAACTCGGATTGTTCTCATTGGACGCCGGAGATTGAGGGGTGACTTGATAGAAGTTTACAAAATTATGAGTGGCATGGACAGAGCCAATCCACAGCCTGAAGTGAATATAAGCTGCTCCTAAGTTCTACGTGCTTGAATAGAGTACCTGTGAGTGTTCTTCCAGGCCGCTTGAAAAGCAGTGCCAGAGTCATGGATTGTTTTGCTGATCAGTGCTGAGAGACTAACCAAATAGCCCAGATGCCATTTTCAAAGACTTCACCATCTACCCTTTGTCTTTGAAACATGGACTTTTAACCTTTGGCAGAATTTCTCCATTTCTATCTTGCAAGAGTAATTAGTATAACTTCATGTTTCACACTGTACGTTGATAAACTTTGCCTTTCTATTTGACAAGACTAGTCTTATAATAAACTAAGAAGTTTGTTAGACACACAAACTAGGAGCGGGAGTAGGCCTGTTGTTTATTGAAGGAAGCCTGGTTAAAGCCTCTTTTATTTTGGTTTCCAGTAATGAAGGTAAACAATGGGCCATTTTGATGAGTAAATTAATCTTTTAAACTAATGGTATGACCTGTGGAGTAGTAGGGCTATATCAATAGTGCCCCTCCCATCCCAGCCGTAACAGTAAACAGAAAGTTGTTTTTGATTTGCTTCCCCCTTTATAGGCAGTGATGTGTTTCCCAACCCCTTTGTTTTTGTGTGATTGAATTTCTATGTATAACCCCACAGCAAACTTGAGATAGGATGAATTCAAAGGGTTAGATTGTTTGCACACACTCAAAACGCGGGAGAAGGATTGCAATGTTGCCTGTTGTGTACTTATACAGTAAAAGAGTGATGGAGAAAAGAAAAAGACCACAGAGAAAAGAAATATTGTTTCACGTGGATTCCAGAATCAAAGCCCAATAAGGTATTCCTTCTTGGAGGTTTGTGAACTGAAAACTGATACTGGTTAATTTACTTTTCTGGTGGTGTTGGCTTCATACAATGAGATAGGCACGCAGAGATGAATTAGTCTTGTAGGTGGTGGTACAGAATTTCTGGTAGAAGCAGTGTAGATGGGGCCAACTGTCCAATCTGGGCCAGAACTCCTCACCTGTGATGCTGCTAGTTAGATGGTAAAATGGAAGACTGATTTTGCAGTTTCACAAGGCAATCTTACTGGTTCCAGAAGCTAGAGGTCTTTGTCAAATGACTGCCACCGCTTCATACTGTTTTTGACAAAGGACGTATATCCGCATTTGGGTCCCCAAGATTGTTAAATACCTCAGCTATTAAAATTGAAAGGAAGGTTGCAGGGCCCTTTGTCCTAGCAGACAAGTAGACTCCAGTCGGCCAGCCTGGGTTATGAAATGCAGATGGCCTTTGTATAGCTCTCTTTGAATTTGGTCTGTGCAGAGGTTTGTAGTGGCGTTCCCAGGGGTCAGTATTGGGACCCTTGCTCTTCCTGGTATATATGAATGACCAAGACTGTGGTGTTCAGGGCATGGTTTAAAAATTTGCGGATGATATGAAGGTTGGAAACTTGGTCAACTGTGATGAGGATAGTCTTGAACTTCAAAAGGACATAGACATGTTGATGGATTGGGCCGACAAGTGGCGGATGAAGTTCACTGTAGAGAATTGTGAGGTGATTATTTTGGCAGGAAGAATATGGAGAGTCAGCATAAAGTAAAGGGAGAATCCCTAAACGAGGTGCAGGAACAGAGGCTTAATGTACATAAGCCATTGAAGATGGGAGGGCATGTTGAGAGCAGTTAATGAAACATATAATATCTTGTACTCAGTGCCCTTATTAATAAAGTTTAAGAGTAAGGAGGTCATGTTGAACTTGTACAAGACACTAGTTAGGCCTCATCTGAAATACTGCATCCTGTTCTGGATGCCATACTTGAAGGATGTGAAGGCATTGGAGAGTGTACAGAGGATTTTCACAAGAATGATTCCAGGGATAAAGAGCTGTAGCTATGCAGATAGATTGAGAGGTTGGGATTGTTTTCCTTGAAGAGAAGAAGCCTAAGAGGGAACTTCATAGGGGTATTCTATCCTGAGGGGTGTGAACAGGGTAAATAGTGAGAAACTGTTCCCACTCAAGAGAACATCAAGAACTAGAGGGCACAGATTCAAAATAATTGGCAAAAGGAGTAAAAGTGACATAAGGACAAACTTTTTCACCCAGTGGGTGTTTGGAGCCTGGAACGAACTTACTGAGAGAATGTGCAAAATAACCAATGAGACAGGGGAGTTGGACCAGGTAGAACGCTCTTTCAGAGAGCCAGTGCAGATTCAATGGGGCCGAATGGCCTCCTCCTGCACTGTAAAGATCCTGTGACTCTAAAGGAGTGGGACTTAGCGGGAGATATGGGTAACAGAGTTTTGAGTGAGGTGAATTTATGGAGTGCACAGGATGTGTGTCTGACCTGGAATGGTCTAGTCTGCACGTAACAGACATGAATGAGAGTTTCAGCAGCAAATGAGCTGAGGCAGAGATCATAACAGTCAGTGTTACGCAGGTGAAAGTAAGTGATCTATACAATGGAGCAGATGTGGAGTTGGAAATTCAAACAGCATTACATTGTCAGCAACCTCAGCATTTTATTGGCTTCAACCTGAGTCAGCTGAGGAGATGGTTAGAATGGAAGGTGAGTGCATGGAATTTGTTGTGGAGACTGAACTTGATGGCTTCTGTCTTCCCAATGTTTATAACTGGAGGAAACCGAAGCTCATTTATGACCGGTAGTAGGACAGGTAGTGTGGCAATTTAGTGACAGCGATGGGGCCAAAAGAAGTGGTGGTGAAGTAGAATTGAATGTAACCAGTTTGCTTATGGAACCTACCGTCATATTTTTGGATGATGAAGTCGTGTACAGTTGAGAAATAGGAGGGGGCCAAGGGTAGATTCTTGGGGCACACAAGTAACATGAAGGAGCAGGAAGTGTAGCCTTTGAAAATGATACTTTGGCTGTGAATGGATAAATAGCATGGAATAAGGCAAAGGTGCAGTACCACCCAGCTTGATCACAGAAAAGAGGCATTTGAGGAGGATGGAGTGGTCAGCCTATTCAAAAGCTGCAGTTGCATTGAGAAGGATGAGGATGAATAATTCACCATAGTCACATTTACCAAGACTAACATCTGTTACTTTTGATGAGGACAGGATCAGTAGTGTGGTAAGAGGCAGAAACCTGATTGGAGGAATTCAAACGTGGAGTTGCGGGAAAGATGGCTATCAAATTAGAAAGTAACAACATGTTCAAAGAGAGTGTAAAGGAAGTTGCAGATGGGGCAGTTGTTTGTAAGGACAGAGAGGTCGAGAGTTTGACGGGGGTGGGGTGGGGGGGTGCGGGGGTGTGATAATGGCAGACTTGAAGGGGATAGAACAGGACCTGAAGTGGAAACAATTTACAATATAAGCTAGCATGAGAACCAGGAGGAGGTTGGATGGTCTGTAATTTGGTAGGACTAAGGTCAAGAGAGAAGGAAATGGACCTCATTGATGAGATGAGAGAAAAACCTAGAGCAAGATGGATCCAGGGCTAGGCAGGGAGACCTTGGTGAAATTGCAGTTACGATGTAGTGCAGACAAGGGAATATCTGACAGCCTCTCCAGGATGGTTCAAATGTGGAAACATAACTTTCCTTTCCCGGGTGTCGCCTTTAATCAAGCACAATTTTAAAAAAAAATAGTGTAATTGCTTAGGGGAATAGGTCAGGACCTAAATCTTTCTGAGGGATGCTGTAAGATCATTGCACGAGGCTGCAAAATATATCAATTTACTAACCATATCTGGTTTCTGATTTTTATTAAAGTTATACATCCTTAGGTTGTGTAATTTTTTAAAAATTCATTTGGAACATGGGGCTTTATGAAGATAATTCCAGGATTCTGACCCAGCAACAGTGAAGAAACAACAATGTAGTTCCATATCAGGGCTGAGGGAACTTGCTGGTGGTAGTGCTCCAATGCATCTGTTGCCCTTGTCTTTCTAGATGTTGGGTGTTATGGTTTTGGAAGGTGCTGTCAAAGGAGCCTTGGTGAGTTGCTGCACTGCATCTTGTAGATACAAATGAGCAAGGATCAGGAGTAGGCCATTCAGCCCCTCAAGCCTGCTCCACCATTTAATAAGATCACGGCTGATCTGATAACCTGAAATCCGCATCCCACCTACCTCCGATCACCCCCTTGCTTACCAAGAATCTATCCACCTCTGCTTTAAAAATATTCTGCGTGAAAAAATTTTGCCTCATTTGTTTTAAATTGGCAACCCCTTATGTTTAAACAGTGACCCCTAGTTCTAGATTCTACCACATGAGGAAACATCCTTTCCACATTCACCCTGTCAAGACTTCTCAGGATCTTGTATGTTTCAATCAGGCCGCCTCTTACCCTTCTAAACTCAAGTGGATACAAGCCTAGTCTGTCCAACCCACCCATTCCACATATTAGTCTGGTGGTTAGATGGTACACACTGCTGTCACTGTGCACCGCTGGTGGAGGAAGGGAATGAAGGTGGTGGGTGGGGTGCAGATCAAGTGGGTTGTTTCATCTTGGATGGTGTCGAGCTTCTTGAGTGTTGTGGGAGTTCATCCAGGTGAGTGGCAGGTATTCCATCACACTGCTGACTTGTGCCTTCTAAATGGTGGACAGGCTTTGGGAAGTCAGGAGGTGAATTACTTGCCAAAGAATTCCCAGCGATAAAAACTGTGGATGCTGGAGATCCAAAACAAAAAATAAAAAATACCTGGAAAAACTGAGCAGGTCTGCTGAGTTTTTCCAGGTATTTTTTACTTTTTGTTAAAGAATTCCCAGCAACTGACCTGCTCTTGTAGCACAGTACTTATGTGGCTGGTCCAGTTCAGTTTCTGGCCAATGGTAACACCCATGGTGATGTTAGTGGGAACTCAGTGATGGTAATGCTATTGAATATCAAGGGGGTAAGGTGGTGATTGGACTCTGTTGTTGAAGTTGGTCTTCCTGCCACTTGTGTGGCATGACTATTACTTGCCACTTATCAGTCCAAGCCTGAATGTTGTCCAGTTCTTGCTGCAATTATTTATTGAACTTAAAATGAAATAATCCAGCTGTTAACTGGTTGCATGCAGCACTAACTCCATGTACTGAACTTTAATTGCAGGGGACCCAGTGGAGTGCAGTGCCTGGGTTGGACAGTGTGCACTTTACCTGCTAATTATGATGTTGGAGAAGACTGTGGTGATTGTAGTGCTGCTCTTACCTCAGTGGAAGAAGGTTTGTATTCTTTGTCCCCTTCCTCTCCAGTCTTGACTCAAACTTACAATGTGTGTTCCTGAACTTTTCATTTATTTTTGTTCTATATTTCAATTGTCACACAAAATTGTGATTAATGCGCTCATTGAAGCGCACAGATTGCGGGCCAGTTGGGATGCGGTCAGTACTTCCCTATTGCGAATGGACTGGTTGATACGATCCGCCAATTGTTGGGATGTACGACCTATAGTTCCCCTTAGTTGAAGGGTCAGTCACAAGGGAGCGTAAGTTCAAGGAGAGGGGCAGGAAGTTTAGGGGGAATGTGAGGAAAATCTTTTTTACCCAGAGGGTGGTGACGGTCTGGAATGTGCTGCCTGGGAGGGTGATGGAGGTGAGTTGCCTCACATCCTTTAAAAAGTACCTGGATGAGCACTTGTCATGTCATAACATTCAAGGCTATGGACCAAGTGCGGGTAAATGGGATTAGGTGGGTCAGGTGTTTCTCACGTGTCGGTGCAGACTCGATGGGCCAAGGGGCCTCTTCTGCACTGTGATTCTGTGAAATGCCTGGCATCACACCCGCACTGAAATTCATATACCATGCATCAAGGCCATCCTGTGGGATAATTGCTACCCTGATCAGATCATTGCTTGTTGTGTATCGTGCAAACTCATGAATGCGCCTAAGGCTGCCAGTTTCGATCCTGAAAAGTGCCCAGTCACCCTCAGATTACCACGGAAGGGTAAGGTGCCTCAAAAATTTGAGCAGCAGGTGAAATTAGCCGTTGTACACTGTTACTATGCAGTGGCAACATGAGTGGTATTCTGCACTAATGGGATGCTGCCATCAAGCCAAAGAGAATGTTTGCCTACCACACAAATGAGTAATGCATTATATGAATTTCAGTGTAGGTGTGGTGCCAGATATACAGGCCTTACATCCCAACGATCGTATCAAAAAGCATTCCCTTTGACTGGTTGCAACAGGCAAAATATTGACCGGATCCAACCAGTCCTTGCTTGCAAAACTCAAAACATAGTGACCAACATTAGATGTGACTCCGTAATTGGACAGCACCTGCTAAGCAATCCTATTTGTGCTAAGAGTGGCATTGAAAACTAATTGAAGATTCAGTCGGACTTGCTGTGTGGCTTACTTACGCTGTGTGTTCTAGAAACAACAACACGTGGGGCCCTGTCCTTTGCAGACAAAAGGAACATGTCCACATGTTGTGCTCTTTTCAACTAAACAAAAGCTTAGGGAACAGTCATTCTCTGGTTCATTCCCCAGGGCAACGCCTCCACCAATCAGCACTCTTCAAGCAGTGTAAATCATTTTTTTTACCTGACTTGATTGGAGAAGCCTTGATGAGTGCAAAATGAAAAGCTTTCTTGGCATGACATTTTAATTCAGCAATCCTTTTTTTCTGTTCTTTCGTGGGGTGTGGAGGTCTTTTGTTGCCCATCCTTAATTGCGCTAGAAATGAGTGGTTTGCTAGGCCATTTCAGAGAGCAGTTAAGAGTCTTATTCACGGGATGAGGGTGTCGCAGCTCGGCCATCTTCAGCTGCTTTATCAATGACCTCCCTTCCATCATAAGGTCAGAAGTGAGGATGTTCGCTGATGATTATACATTGTTCACCATCAGGTACCGAAGCAGTCCTTGTCCAAATGCAACAAGACCTGGGCAATATCCAGGCTTGGGCTGACAAGTGGAAAGTAACGTTCACGTCTCACAAGTGCCAGGCAATGACTATCTCCAACAAGAGAGAATCTATCTATCACCCAATGACATTCAATGGCATTACCATTTCTGAATTCCACATCAACATCCTAGGGGTTGCCATTGACCAGAAACTGAACTGGACTAGCCATATACATACTGTGGTTACAAGAGCAGTTCAGAAGCTATGGATCCTGCGGTGAGTAACTCACCACCTGACTCCCTAAATCCTGTACACCATCTAGAAGACACAAGTCAAGAGTGTGATGGAATACTCCCCATTTGCCTGGATGAGTGCAGCAATACTTGAGAAGCTTGACGTTATCCAGGACAAAGCAGCCCGCTTAACTGGCACCACACCCACAAGCATTCACTCCCTCCACCACTGATGCACAGTAACAGCAGTGTGTACCATCTACAAGATGCACTGCATTAACTCACCAAGCCTTCTTCGACAGCACCTTCCAAACTCTCAACCACTACCATCTAGAAGGACAAGGACAGCAGACATATGGGAACACCACCACCTGAAAGCTCCCCTCCATTCACCACCAGCACCATCTCGAGGGCAATCAGGGATGGGCAATAACTGCTGGCCTAGCCAGCAACACCCACACCTCAAGAATGCCTCTTGAACCACTGGAGTCCATGTGGTGTAGGCACACCCACAGTGCTGTTAAGAAGGGAGTTCCAGGATTTTGACCCAGTGACAGTGAAGGAACGGTGATATATTTCCAAGTGAGGATGGTGAGTGGCTTAGAGGGGAACCTCCATTGGCGGTGTTCCCATGTGTTATGTACTGTATGTCTTGTTTAGCTTGCCATACATTGCAAGTCAGTGCATTATGGGATCACCAAATCCATTTTGTCATTTTGGTTGCTGAAGTAAAATAAAACGGAAGCTTTAATGTTCGATCATCTCCGCGTCTACGTGTGTATTGATTAATCTTTGAAAAGTTAGCGGCAGCACCAGTACTTTATTAATTCATTCACAGATGTGGGCTTTGCTGGTTGGGCCAACACTTATTGCCCATCCCTAGTTGCCCTTGAGAAGGTGGTGGTGAGCTGCTTTCTTGAACTGCTGCAATCCATGTGGTGTAGATGCACCCACAGTGCAGTTAGGAAGGGGGTTGGGATTTTGACCCAGTGACAGTAAAGAAATGCAATGTATTTCCAAGTCCAGATGGTGAGTGGCTTGGAGGGGAACTTGCAGGTGCTGTTGTTCCCATACGTCTGCTGCCCTTGTCCTTTTGATGATAGTGGTCATGGATTTGGAAGGTGCTGTCTAAGGAGCCTTGGTGAATTCCTACATTGCATCTTGTAGATGGTACACACTGCTGCTACTGTGTGTCGGTGGTGGAAAGAGTGAATGTTTATGGATGTGGTGCCAATCAAGCAGGCTGCTTTGTTGTGGGAGCTGCACTCATCCAGGCAAGTGGAGAGTATGCCATCACCGTCTTGTAGATGGTGAACAGGCTTTGGGGAGTCAGGAAGTGAGTTACTCGTCATAGGATTAAAGCGTAACAAATTGGCGATGAGGAGAATGGACCTTAGCGGTAATGCTACCCAAAGCAAAACTAAAGTGGAAAAAGCTGGTAAAAGAAAATTAGTTTTAAAAAAAAAGCCTGCCCGGCAATACTCCTGAAGCGCAAAGTTCAAAAACAACAAGGCCCTGCATAGTTAATAGAGAAAAAAAAATCACCCAGAGAAGTGTTGCTGCAGCTCAAATTGTGACAAATTTACTGGGAGAGGACAGGCTGGCTGCAGAGAACCCCTAAAGTTCAGAAAAAAAGCAACACCTGCAGAATAAAAACAAAACGAAAAAAATTTCCTTGAGGCCGAAGAGGTTTCTATAGTGATTCTTGAAAAGTTTAGAAAAAGACCACGCTTGCTAGGAGCCCACCATGACCAGAAAACCACAGGAAACAGCTGCAGGCAAGCCTGAAGTAAAAGAGTTACTGCTCTTAAAGTGGCAATACATTTAAGGTGGAAAATGACTATACTTACTGGACCTATGGGACATTTTGATGAGACTGTTGAACAGTGGAGCTCCTACACTGTGCGATTTGAATTTTGTGTCCTTGCAAATGCAATTGAAAATGATAGATGCCAACTTAAGTGTGATGGGAGCTAAAACCTTTGGCTTATTAAGAAGCTTGGTGCAGCCTGACAAACTTGGCACAAAATCATATGAGGACATTATAAAAGTCCTGGAGATGCATTTCCCTCCTTAGCCACTTGTCACAGCAGAAAGATTTAGGTTTCACAAAAGCAACCAAGAGAGGGAAACAATTATGCAGTATATTGCAGTACTTAAAAAGCCCACTGAATATTTTGAATTCAGTGAAATACTGAATGATACCCTCTGTGACAGGTTAGCCTGTGGCCTTCGTAATGAAGCAATCCAGAAATGCCTCCTAACAGAAGCTAACCTCACTTTGCAGAAAGTCAAAGAGATTGCAGTCTCCATGGAGCTGGCTGCAAGAGAAGCACAGCAGCTAAATGCATCAGCTAGAGTGTATAACGTGACAGCTGAGCATGCACAAAAGATAACATGCAACCAAGAATGTTATGTTGTGGAAAGCCTGATCACTATTCATCTGAATGTTGGTTAAGAGACCTTCAATGCTGTCAGTGTGGCAGGAAGGGACACATTGAACATGCCTGTAAAAACAAAAAAGTAGCAGTGAATCGGAAAAGCAAACCAGTGGAAAGCTGCAGTCTGGCGTAAGAAGAAAAAAAATCTGCATGTCATACAGCAGGAACGGGAGGACCCGAGTGCCATTGAGTCCGAAGTTGTTCTCATATGATTTTGTTCCAGGTTTGTCAGGCTGTACCAAGCTTCTTAATAAGCCAAAGGTTTTAGCTCCCATCACACCTCACCATCTTGTGGCAGGTGGTTCACAGGGCTACTGGGTAACACTTCTGCTGGAGAGCCAACCAATACGTACAGAACTGGATACAGGGGCAGCAGTTTCTGGTTCCCAGATGCTGTGTATAAGGAGAAGCTTAAACATCTTCCCTTGAAGGCTACAAAAATCATTCTGGAAATCTACAGGAGAATCTGTACCTATGATGGGCAGAATAGAAGTTAAAGTGGAACAAAATGGACAGACTGCTAAGCTACCACTGCTTGTGGTGAAAGGCAACTGCCCAGCTTTAGCTGGTTGGTCATGGCTTGAGAAGATCCAGTTAAACTTGGCAAAAGTATACAGCATTGCAAAAGGAGAAATTGGTCTGACTTTATATTTAAAAAAAAAGAGAGAGATTTGGGAAGCATGGAGGGAATGACCATAAAATTGAATATCAAAGCTGATTCTCAACCAAAATTTCTGAAGGTCAGAACCATGCTTTATGCCATATGATCAAAAGTCGAAGCTGACCTGGAACATCTGGTCAAGATAGGAGTCTTGGTACCTGTCTCCCATAGCGAATGGGCAACACCCATCATTCTAGTGCTTAAGAAAGACAGCTCGATACGTATCTGTGGAGATTTCAAAGTTACTGTTAATCGTGGTGTGCGCTGAACAAATTCCACTTCCCCATACTGAGGACATTTTTTGCTAGCCTGGCTAGTGGACAGAAATTCAGCAAAATAGATCTTTACCAGGCCTACTTATAAATGGAACAAAAACAGAAAATGCTGTAAAAACTCAGGTCTAACAGCATCCGTGGAGAGAAAAAAAGAGTTAACGCTTTGAGTCCATATGAATCTTCAGAGCTAAAGAGAAGTAAAAATGTAATGAAATTTATACTATTTAAGGGGGGGTGGAGCAGGTGAAGCAGATAGAAGGCTAGTGATAGGAGGGGGCAAAGGAGAGATTGCCAGAGATGTTGTGGCCAAAAGGACAAAGGGGTGTTGATAGCGATACTGCTAAAGTAGGTGCTGATGGTGGCATTAAGATCAGAAAGCAGAATGTGATGGCAGGCCAAGGGTAAGCACTCTGGAAAGAACAACATAATTAAGTGACAGATGGTCCTTGTGGGGGTGGGGGAGGGGACGGTGGTGGGGAAAAAAGATTGAAAATAGGATAAAAGGTAGGGATAAAACAATGGATAAAAATGAAAATAAACAAAAGGTGGATAAAAAAAAATTAAAAAATTAAAAAATAAAAGTTAAGAAACGGGAATGAATATTGAAAAAAGGGGTGAGGATGGTGGAGAATTCATGGTCTGACATTGTTGAACTCAATGTTAAGTCTGGAAGGCTGTAAAGTGCCTAATTGGAAGATGAGGTGCTGTTCCTCCGGTTTGCGTTGAGCTTCACTGGAACATTGCAGCAGGCCAAGGATGGACATGTGGGCATGAGAGCAGCATGGGGTGTTGAAATGGCAAGCGACAGGAAGGTCTGGGTCATGCTTGTGGACAGACCGAAGGTGTTCCACAAAGCGGTCACCCAGTCTGCGTTTGGTCTCTCCAACGTAGAGGAAACCGCATTGGGAACAGTGAATGCAGTAGACCAAATTGAAGGAGGTGCAAGTGAAAGCGCTGCTTCACTTGAAAGAAGTGTTTAGGCCCTTAGATGGGGAGGAGGTAAAGGGGCAGGTGTTGCACCTTCTACGATTGCATGGGAAGGTGCCGTGGGAGGGAGATGAGTTGATGGAGGAGTGGACCAGGGTATACCAGAGGGAACGGTCCGGACGGAATGCCAAAGGGTGGGGGGGGGGGGGGGGGGGGGGGAGGGGGTGAAGGGAACATGTGTTTGGTGGTGGCATCATGATGGAGTTGACAGATATGGCAGAGGATGATCTTCAAATGCTGAGGCTGGTGGTGTGAAAAGTGAGGACAAGGGGGACCCTATCATGCCTCTGGGAGGGAGTGAAAGGCGTGTGGGCAGAGGCAGGGAAGATGGGTCGGGACATGGTTGAGGGCCCTGTCAACCACAGTGGGTGGGAAACCTTGGTTAAGGAGGAAGGAACATGTCAGAAGCACCATTTTGGAAAGTGGCATCATTGGAACAGATGCGACGGAGGTGATGGAATTGAGAGAATGGGATGGAGTCCCTACAGGAAGCAGGGTGTGAGGAGCTGTAGTTGAGATAGCTGTGGGAGTTGGTTACCAGAAATTGAGACAGAGGTCAAGGAAAGGAAGGGAAGTGTCAGAGATGGACCATATGAAGGTGATGGAGGGGTGGAAATTGGAAGCGAAGTTGATACATTTTTCTAGCTCCAGACGAGAGCATGAAGCGGCATGGAAGCAGTCATTGATGTACCGAAGAAAGAGTTGTGGGGGGTAGGCCTGAGTAGGACTGGAGCAAGGAATGTTCCACATACCCCATAAAGAGACAGGCATGACTAGGGCCCATGTGGGTACCCATAGCCACACCTTTTATTTGGAGGAAGTGAGACAAGTTAAAAAAGAAATTGTTCAGTGAGAGGCCATCTCTCTGGTAATCTCTCCTTTGCCTCCACCCCTCACTGGCCTTCTATCCAGCTTCACCTGCTCCACCCCCTTTAAACAGTATAAATTTCATTACATTTTTACTTCTCTTTAGCTCTGAAGAGTCATATGGACTTGAAATGTTAATTGTTTTTTTTCTCCCTCTGCAGATGCTGTTAGACCTGAGTTTTCCTAGCATTTTCTGTTTTTGTTTCAGGTTTCCAGCATCCACAGTTTTTTGCTTTTATCTACTTATAAATGCACGTTGATGAGAAGTCACAAGAACATCTTACCATCACGACACACACTGTCTGTGCAGATATTGCCATTTGCCTGTTTGAATAACATCAGTTCAAGCCTTGTTTGAGGGCCATGGACTAGATCCTGAGTGGCTTGTCTGGAGCTCAGTGCTACCTTGACGACACCTTGATAACGGGCAAGGCTGATGAGGATCATCTCAAGAACTTGGATACCATCCAACAAAGGCTAGGGGACTATGTCTGATGGGTTTGCAAAGACAAATGAGCTTTTTCAGCCCTCTGTGGAGTATTTGGGGCATATCATTGATGCTGCTGGGCTTCACAAAGCTCCCTCCCAGGTCAAGGCTCTTGTGGATGCTCCAGCTCCTCAGAATATCAGCCAGCTTTGCTTGTCCTTAAGACTGCTGAATTATTACGGGAGATTTATTTCACGGCTGGCAACCCTGCTGATACCCCTGCATGAGCTTCTGTGTCAGAACAAAGCCTGGAAATGGACAGAAGCCTGTGATGCTGCGTTCAAGAAGGCTAAAGCAGCGCTGACAGATTCTGAGGTACTGACGCACTTTGCGTCCTTACCTCTACAAGGTGTATGTGATGCATCGCCTTATGGAGTTGCGGCCGTTATTTCACACACACTACCCTCAGGTGTGGAGAGGCCCATAGCATTCGCTTCACGGGCTTTAAGCAAAGCAGTGAGCCAATATGCTCAAATTGAACACAAAGCCCTGGGAATCATTTTCAGTTTCCAAAAATTTCACAGTACCTATTTGGATGGAAAATCTTGCTGCTGACTGATCATCGACCATACGCCTCAATATTCGGTCCACACATAAGTATCCCTTCTTTAGCTGCAAGCAGGATGCATTGTTGGGCATTGATGTTGAGTGCTCATAGATATGATGTCAAATATCGAAAATCTAATCCACATGGCAATGTGGATGGGCTTTCGAGGCTGCCTACCAGCCAGCCATGTTGACACTGCTCAGAAAGACATTTCTATTTTGCACACGTGGAGTTGCACACATGGAGAACACATGCATCATTTCAGTCCAAATCAAGAAGGCCACTTGAGTTGACCCAGCATTGTCTAAAGAGATGCATGGCAACTGTTCACTGAGATTCCAAGTCTCACCTGACCTTCATCCTTGTACTTCCAGGAGGATGGAGTTATCAGTCACTTCAGGGTGTTTGCTTTGGGGCATTTGAGTTATTATTCGACCAACATTGAGAAAACTAATAATAAAAACAGAATGCTGGAAAAACTCCACAGGTCTGACAGCATCTGTGGAGAGAGAAACAGAGTTACCTTTTCGAGTCTGTATGTCCCTTCTTCAGAGCTGGCTGGGCCAGCATTTATTGCCCATCTCCAGTTGCCCTTGAGAAGGTCGTGGTGAGCTGTGCTTGGTGGTGGTGTGCTGCCTTCTTGAACCGCTACAGTTCATGTGGTGTAGGTACACCCACAGTGCTGTTAGGAAGGGAATTCCAGGATTTTGACTCGGCGACAGTGAAGGAACAGCGATATATTTCCAAGTCGGTTGGTGAGTGACTTGCAGGGGAGCTTCCAGGTGGTGGTATTCCCATCTATCTACTGCCCTTGCCCTTCTGGATGGTAGCAGTTGTGGGTTTAGAAGGTGCTGTTTAAGGAGCCTTGGTGAATTCCCACAGTGCATTTTATAGATGGTACATACTGCTGCTACTGTGCTGCAGTGGTGGAACAAGTGAATGTTTGTGGATGTGGTGCCAATCAAGCAGGGCTGCTTTGTCCTGGATGGTGTTAAGTGCCTGAGTGTTGTGGGAGCTGCACTCATCCAGGCAAATGGGGAGTATTCCATCACACTCCTGACTTGTGCCTTGTAGAGGGTGGACAGGCTTTGGGAAGTCAGGAGGTGAGTTACTCATCGCAGGGTTCCTAGCCCCTGACCTGCTTTTGTAGCCACAGTATTTATATAGCTAGTTCAGTTCAGTTTCTGGTCAATGGTAACCTCCCAGGATTTTGATAGTGGGGGATTCAGTGATGGTAATGCCATTGGATATCAAGGTGCAATGGTTGGATTCTCTCTTCTTGGAGATGGTCATTGCCTGGCACTTGTGTGGAACGCATGTTACTTGCTGCTTGTCACCCCAAGCGTGGATGCTGTCCAGGACTTGTTGCATTTGGACATGGACTGCTTCAGTATCTGAGGAGTCACGAATGGTGCTGAACATTGTGCAATCATCAGCGAACATCCCCACTTTTGACCTTCTGAAGGAAGGAAGGTAATTGATGAAGCAACTGATGATTGGGCTGAGGACACTACCCTGAGGAATTTATACAGTGATATCCTGGAGCTGACCACAGTCATCTTCCTTTGTGCTAGGTATAACTTCAACCAGGAAAGAGTTTCCCCTGATTTCTATTGACTCCAGTTTGCTAGGGCTCCATGATGCCACACTCGGTCAAATGTTGCATTGATGTCAAGGGCAGTCACTCGTGCCTCACCTCTGGAGTTTAGCTCTTTTGTCCATGCTTGAACCAAATAAAACAGAAGCTGCAATGTTCAATGACCTCCATGTCTGTGTGTATTGATTAATCTTTGAAAGGTTCATCAGCAGTACCAGTATTAAAACGTAACACCATATATCTGCTGCCCTTGTCCTTCTAGATGGTAGTGATCGTGGGTTTGGAAGGTGCTGTTTAAGGAGGCTTGGTGAATTCCTGCAGTGCATCTTGTAGGTGGTACACACTATTGCCCTTATGTGTCAGTAGTGCAGGGAGTGAATGTTTGTGGATGTGGTGCCAATTAAGCGGGCTGCTTTGTCCTGGATGGTGTCAAGCTTCTCGAGTGTTGTGGAGCTTCACTCATCCAAGCAAGTGGGGGGTATTCCATCAGACCCCTGACTTGTGCCTTGTAGATAGTGGACATGCTTTGGAGAGTCAGGAGGTGAGTTGCTGCAGGATTCCTAGTCTCTGACCTGCTCTTGTAGTCCCAGTATTTATGTGGCTAAACCATTTCAGTTTCTGGTCAATGGTGACCCTCAGGATGTTGCTAGTGGGGGATTCAGCGATGGTAATGCAATTGAATGTCAAGGTTTCAGGATGAGCAAACTAAACATGGCACTGAAATACATGAAGCTATTCAGTTGGGGGGAGCTAAAAGGAATATAGTGGTAGTAGGGGACAGTAATATGAGGGGGATTGACACTACTCGCTCTTTGCTGCAGAGAGTATCCAGACGGCTGTGTCACCTGCCCAGTGCCAGGGTTCAGGACAACTGCTCAGAGCTGGAGAGGAACTTGCAGTAGGAGGGAGAAGATTGATTTGTCATGGTCCATGAAGGTACCAACGACACAAGCAGAACTAGGAAAGAGGTTCTGCATAGAGCCAGTTAGCTTAACATCTGTTATAGGAAAAATGTTACAAGCTGTTGTTAAAGATGTTATTGCAAGGCACTTGGAAAAATTCAGGGTAATCAGGCAGAGTCAACATGGTTTTATGAGGGAAACGATGTTTAACCAATTTATTGGAGTTCTTTGAAGAAGTAACATGTGCCGTGGATAAAGGGGAACCAGTGGATATACTGTATTTAGATTGCCAGAAAGCATTTGGTAAGGCTATTGTGGAAAATAAAAGCTCATGGTGTATAGGTAACATAGGCATGGATGGAAGATTGGCTAGTTGACAGGAAACGGAGGGTAGTATAAATGAGTTTTTCTGGTTGGCAAAATGTAATGAGTGATATGCCACAAGGATCAGTGCTGGGGCCTCAACTTTTTGCAATTTGCATCAATGACTTGGATGAAGGGACCAAAGGTATGGTTGCTAAATTTGCTGACGACACAAAGTTAGGTAGGGTAGTAAGATGTGAAGAGGACATAAGGAGGCTACGAAGGGATCGAGGTTGAGTGGGCAAAGACCTGGCAAATAGATATCAAGTGGGAAAGTGTGAAATTGTCCATTTTGGAGGGAAAATGAAAAAGCATTTGTCTAAATGGTGAGAGATTGCAGAGCTCTGAGATGCAAGGGATCTAGGGGTCTGAGTGCATGAATCACAAAAGGCTAATATACAGGTACAGCAAGGAACTAAGAAAGCTAATATAATGTTATTATTTATTGCAAGGGGAATTGAATACAAAAGTAGGGAGGTTATGCTTCAGTTGTACAGGGCATTGGTGAGACCAGATTTGGAGTACTGTGTACAGTATTGGTCTCCTTTATTTAAGGAAGAATGTGTTGGAAGTAGTTCAGAGAAGGTTTACTAGACTAATTCCTGGATTGGGCAGATTGTCTTATGAGGAAAGGTTGGACAGGCTAGTCTTATATCTACTGGAGTTTAGAAGAGTAAGAGGTGACTTGATTGAAACAGAGAAGATCCTGAGGGGTCTTCACAGGGTGGATGTGGAGAGGATGTTTCCTCTTGTGGAAGAATCTTGAACTAGGGTTCACTGTTTAAAAATAGGCACCTCACATTTAGGACAGATGAGAAATATTTTTTCTGAGGGGGTAGTGAGTCTATGGAAAGGTGGAAGGTTGTTCAGGGTAGGCAGGAATGTGGAGTTGAGGTTACAATTAGATCAACCGTGGTCTCATTGAATGGCAGAGCAGGCTCGAAGGGCCAGGTGGCCTACTCTTAATTTGTATGTTTGCATGTTAGACCTCTGCAGTTATATTAACATACGAACTAGGGGCATGGGTCAGCCATTCGGCCCCTTGATCCTGCTCCACCATTTGATAAGATCATGGCTGATCCGATTGTGGCCGAAACCAGTGCTTCCCAAGCCTTTTCTTTTTGTGACCAGTTATGACCCTGGACCAGATGACCAAGTTTTTGCAACGATCCAGTTAGGGACCAGCAGCCTTTTGTTTAAAGTAGACCAAAGTTTGTGATCCAAGGTGCATGCTAAGAGACTAAAGCTACAAGATTCCACAGTTTCTCAACAAACAAAATAAACTTTTGTTTAGTTTTTTTGACTTTGGAAAGTAATTTACAATATCTATCATACTCTAACATTCAGAATTAACACGAGGTACATTCAGAATTAACATGCAAACTGTGGTTGAGCACACTCCACTGCACATTAAATGGCAGATACAACCAAGACAGATTCCATGAATTTCTCAGCAGCCCACCCAGATATCAGTATTCACTGAGTTGCATAATGCTATGAAAAATATTTAGTCTCTCTGATCAGGGCTTTTAAGTTGTCACTATTTCTATTTGAAGACCTAGCCTCAGAATTCCCTTCAAACTTCGTTCCAACTTGGACTGTCTCAGCACCTACTCACTGCCCAGGGTTTCATCCTCATTTTCTGAGACTAAGTTCACCTGGATTACTGAGTCTGCACTCCAGCAGCAACCCGCTTGCACAACTTCAACTGTTAAGAATGCTGAGCAATACACCACTGCTCCAAAGGGATACTTTGCCCTTATCTCTTACCCCACACCCCTGTCTCTTCACCCCTCTCACCCATCAATATCAACCAGAACTGAACTGGCCCAGTCATATAAATAAAGATGGATACAAGTGTGAGAACAAGTTCAGCCAGACGGAGGAAAGTAGTGGTGGATGGGGATTGTTCGGGCCTCTGAGCCTCCCCTCTCCTAATATTCACTCAGTTCTGTTGAAGGGTCATGAGGACTAGAAACATCAACTCTTCTTATATGCCGATGCTGCCAGACCTGCTGAGTTTTTCCAGGTAATTCTGTTTTTGTTTTGGATATAAGAGCAGGTCAGAGGCTAGGAATTCTGTGGTGAGTAACTCACATCTTGACTCCCCGAAGCCTGTCTGCCATCTACGAGGCACAAGTCAGGAGTGTGATGGAATACTTTCCACTTGCTTGGATGAGTGCAGCTCCAACAACACTCAAGAAGCTTGACACTATCCAAGACAGAGCAGCCCACTTGATTGGCACCCTATCCATTCCAATAAACATTCATCCCCTCCACCACCAACACACAGTAGCAGCAGCGTATACGATTTACAAGATGCACTGCTGCAACTCGCCAAGGCTTTTGGACAACACCTCCCAAATGCACGACCTCTATACCCCTGCCTCCACCGTTCTCGATCCTCTGAGAGCAAAAATTTCTCCTCACCTCCATCTTAAATGAGAGACCTTTATTTTTAAACCATGTCTCCTTGTTCTAGATTACCCCATAATCTTCTAAACTGCAAAGGATATAGGCCCAGCCTGTCCAACCTTTCATAAGATAATCCCTCCATCCCAGCTATCAGTCAAGTGAACCTTCTCTGAACTGCTTCTCCTGCAATTATATCCTTTCTCAAGTAATGAACAAACCTGTACACAGTACTCCAGATGTGGTCTCCCCAATGCACTATACCGCTGTAGCAAACTTCCCTACTTTTATATTCCATTACCTTGCGATAAATGACAACATTTTGTTTGCCTTTCTAATCACTTGCTGTACATGGATGCTAGCTTTTGGTGATTTATGTACCAGGACACCCAGATCCCTCTGTACCACAGAGTTCTGCAATCTCTCTCCAATTAAATAATGTGCTGCTTTTCTATTCTTCCTGCCAAAGTGGGCAAGTTCACATTTTTTTACATTATACCCCATTTGCCACAGTTTTGCCCACTCACTTATCTATATTGTCTTGTGGTGTAGGTGCACCATAAGACATAGGAGCAGAAATTAGGCCATTCGGCCCATCGAGTCTGTTCTGCCATTCAATCATGGCTGATAAGTTTCTCAACCCCATTCTCCTGCCTTCTTTCCGTAACCGTGGATCTCCTTACCAATCAAGAACCTATCTATCTCAGTCTTAAATACACTCAATGACCTGGCCTCCACAGCCTTCTATGACAATGAATTCCATAGATTCACCACTCTCTGGCTAAAGAAGTTTCTCCTTATCTCTGTTCTAAAAGGTCTTCCCTTTTCTCTGAGGCTGTGCCCTCGGGTCCTAGTCTCTCCTACTAATGGAAATATCTTCCCCACGTCCACTCTATCCAGGCCTTTCAGTATTCTGTAGGTTTCAATCAGATCCCCCCCTCATCCTTCTAAACTCCATCAAGTATAGACCCAGAGTCCTCAAACGTTCCTCATATGTTAAGCCTTTCATTCCTGGGATCATTCTCGTGAACCTCCTCTGGACCCTCTCCAGAGCCAGCACATTCTTCCTGAGATACGGGGCCCAAAATTGCTCACAAATGTGGTCTGACAAGAGCCTTATAAAACCTCAGCAGCACATCCTTGCTTTTATATTCTAGTCCTCTCAAAATAAATGCCAAGATTGCATTTGCCTTCCTAACTACCGCGTCTACCGGCAAGTTAACCTTAAGAGAATCTTGGACTAAGGCTTCCAAGTCCCTTTGCACTCCAGATTTCTGAATTCTCTCCCCATTTAGAAAATACTCTATGCCTCTATTCTTCCTACCAAAGTGCGTGACCTCACACTTGCCCATGTATTCCATCTGCCACTTCTTTGCACATTCTCCTAACCTGTCCAAATCCTTCTGCAGCCTCCCCGCCTCCTCAATACTACCTGTCCCTCCACCTATCTTTGTATCATCTGCAAACTTAGCCAGGATGCCCTCAGTTTCTTCATCGAGATCATTAACGTATAAAATGAAAAGTTCTGGTCCCAACACTGACCGCTGCAGAACTCCACTAGTCACCGACTGCCATCCTGAGAAGGACCCCCTTATCCCCACTCTCTGCCTCCTGCCAGACAGCCAATCTTCTATCCATGCTAGTACCTTGCCTCTAACACCATGGGCTCTTATCTTACTGAGCAGCCTCCTGTGCGGTACCTTGTCAAAGGCCTTCTGGAAGTCCAAGTAGATAACATCCATTGGCTCTCCTTTGTCTAGCCTACTCGTTACCTCCTCAAAGAATTCTAACAGCTTTGTCAGGCATGACCTCCCCTTGATGAAACCATGCTGACTTTGCCCTATTTTACCATGCATTTCCAAGTATTCTGAAATCTCATCCTTAATAATGGACTCTAAAATCTTACCAACGGCCGAGGTCAGGCTAATCGGCCTGTAATTTCCAGTCTTTTGCCTGACTCCCTTCTTAAACAGAGGGGGTACATTAGCGATTTTCCAGTCCTCTGGGATCCTCCCTGATTCCAGTGATTCCTGAAAGATCACCACTAATGTCTCCACTATCTCTTCAGCTATCTCCTTCAGAACTCTGGGGTGTAATCCATCTGGTCCAGGTGATTTATCCATGTTCAGACCTTTTAGTTTCCCTAGCACCTTCTCCTTGGTAATGGCCACCATAATCACCTCTGCCCCCCGACTCTCTTGAACTTTGGGGATGTCACTCGTGAAGACTGACGCAAAGTACCTATTCAGTTCCTCCGCCGTTTCTTTGTTCCCCACTACTACTTCTCCAGTGTCATTTTCCCGATGTCCACTTTTGCCTCTCTCTTACCCTTTATATAACTAAAAAAAGCTCTTGCAATTTTCTTTTATATTACTGGCTAGTTTACCCTCATATTTAATCTTCTCCCTCCTAATTTCATTTTTAGTTGTCCTCTGTTGGTCTTTGTAGGCTTCCCAATCCCCTGGTTTCCCACAGCTCTTAGCCACATTGTATGCTTTCTCTTTAGCTTTAATGCTGTCCCCGACTTCCCTTGTCAGCCATGGTTGCCTCGTCCTCCCTTTAGTGTGCTTCTTATTCCTAGGGATGAATTTTTGCTGTGTCTCCCAAGTTACTACCAGAAACTCCTGCCATTGCTGTTCCACTGTCTTTCCTGCTAGGCTCATCTCCCAGTCAATTCTGGCCAGCTCCTCCCTCATGCCTCTGTAGTTGCCTTTATTCAACTGTAATACTGTTACATCTGATTCCAGCTTTTTCCTCTCAAATTGCAGGGTAAATTCTATCATATTATGGTCACTTCCTCCTAAGAGTTCCTTCACCTTAAGCTCCCTTATCAAATCTGCCTCATTACACATCACTAAATCTAGAATTGCCTGTTCCCTAGTGGGCTCCACCACAAGCTGCTCCAAAAAGCCATCTCGTAGACATTCCACAAATTCCTTTTCTTGGGATCCACTGCCAACCTGATTTTCCCAGTCTACCTGCATATTGAAATCCCCCATGATCACTGTAACCTTGCCTTTCTTATACGCCTTTTCTATCTCCTGGTGTATCTTATGCCCCACATCCTGACTTCTGTTCGGAGGCCTGTACACAACTCCCATTATGGTTTTTTTACCTTTGCGGTTCCTCAACTCTACCCACACAGATTCTACATCATCTGACCCTACATCATTTCTTGCTATCAATTTAATATCATTTCTTAATAACAAAGCAACCCCACCCCCTCTGCCAACCTGCCTGTTTTTTCGATAGGATGTATATCCTTGGATATTTAGCTCCCAGTCCTGATCCCCTTGCAGCCATGTCTCCGTAATGCCCACCACATCATACCTGCCAATTTCAATCTGCGCCACAAGCTCATTTACCTTATTTCGTATACTGCATGCATTCAGATACAACACCTTCAGTCCTGTATTTCCTGTCCCCTTTCTCATTGTCGTCCCTTTATCTGATGTGCTTGAAGTTAGATTCCTAGCCCTTTCCAAACACTGTCCTATTTTGTGTTCTGGAGACTTTACTAGCCTCTCCAGGGGTCTCCTTTCTTTTCAGTTTTTTCGTAATTTTCCATGAAGTTGAATCCACCCCCCAACACGCTAACCTGCTGCTTTGTTTCACATTAGTCATACTTCTTAGAGTTTTACCCTTCCCTCCTCCGCCCACTTTCTAGTTTAAAGTCCTGTTGACCACCCTATTTACCCTTTTCGCTAGGGTTCAGGTACAGATCCTCATGGTACAGATCCCTCCTGTTCCAATACTGATGCCAGTGCCCTATGAAATGGAATCCCTCTTTCCCGCACCACTCCTTTAGCCACGTGTTTACTTCCCTTATTCTTGCGTCCCTATGGCAATTTGCACGTGGCTCAGGTAGTAATCTGGAGATTATAACCCTTGAGGACCTGTTCTTTAATTTAGTTCCTAGTTCCTGATAATCCCCAAACAGGTCTTCTTTCCTAGTGTTATCTATGTTATTTGTCCCGACGTGGACCACAACAACTGGATCCTCCCCCTCCCTCTCCAATATCCTTTCAAGCTGGTCAGAGATGTCCCTCACCCTGGCACCGGGCAGGCAACATATCGTGCGGGACTCTCGATCCTGCTTACAAAGGAAGCTATCAATTCCCCTAATTATACAAACCCCTACAACTACTTTTGCTCCCCCCTCTTGAATGGCCTCCTGTGCCATGGTGCCGTGGCCAGCTGGCTCATCCTCCCTACAGCCCTGTTCCTCATCCACACAGGGAGCAAGTACCTCGTACCTGTTGGACAAGGTCAAGAGCTGAGGCTCCTCTGTTCCTGAACACAGGATCCCTCTACCTGCCTCACTTGCAGTCACACCCTGCTGACCCTGACCACTGACCGGACTTGAGGTACCCACAGCACTGATAGGGGATTCGTTCCAGGATTTTGACTCGATAGTGAAGGAATGCCAAGTCAGTTAGCTTGCAGGTACAGCAAGTAAATAGGGAGGCAAGTGGAATGTTGATCATTATTTCAAGGGGCATGGAGTGTAAAAGTTGGGAAGCCTTGCTACAACTGTAAGGACATTGGTGAAACCGCACCTAGAATACTGCAAACAGTTTTGTTCTAACTCAGAAAATGTTCACTCGGTTGATTACTTGGTTGAAGGACCAAGGTACTTCACGATTTTCTGTTCCCTGGTGAATGTGCACTAGCTGCTAGATCAGTTCACTTCATCCTGTTTCACTCAGTCATAACATCCAGAGTCTGTCAAAGGTCCTGTCCCTTAACGTTCTGAGAATTCCCAAATCTTCTAGTGACCTTAAATCTCTGCAGGTTCCTTCTCTTTATCTAGAGGGCAAGCTTTCAATAACATTCTGCCTTGTAACTAGCAGAGGAGCTTTTCCCTTCTGGTCCCAATGGCTGCTGCTGCTTCTCCTGCTCTCCATCCCTCCCTCAGCTTACGTCTACACAAAAGCAAGAACAGTGCCTCAGAGTCTTTTGGTCTACCCATGGCAATACCAAGTGTTAAATCTGGCACGTGGATTTCAACAACATCTGACCTGAGCTTCCTGTGCTCATGGCAACTAGGTCACATCAGCTTGCTGCAGCAGGTCACATGCCCCATTTCATTGCATCGTTTTACCTTGAATTAAAGGGACACTCCAAAACATAATCTTATAATACCATGCATTTTATAACACAATAGTTCTGCCCAATGTGCATGCAAGACTTGGACTGTGTATCAGCGTCATACCAAGAAGCTCAACCACTTTCACTTGATCTGCCTTTTGAAGCTTCTGAAGATCAAATGTTGGGACAAAATACCAGACAACGAGATGCTCACCTGAGTTGGCATGCCAAGTTAAGAGGGTATTTCCTCCTATCCAGCAACTACCACATAGGCCACATAGTTGAAGAGGAAAAACTACAATCCCCGATCACACAGCGACCACAGAGACTCAGGCTTCCTTTCACCGGTTTATTCAAGCATATGCAAGGGAGCCGCAATCATTCCTGAAAATGACCCAGCTCCCAGATTGATTACATTTCATTACTTTTATACTTTTTCTTATCACAGTACATTTGAGTACGTTTGAATATATCCAATCGGTAACCGACACACAGGTACCATGTTAAAACTATCCTAGAGTACATAAACATATGATTCTGGTAACCAATTATTCTAAAGGGTGTATACATAATTATATTATCCAATCAAAATTAAAACACGTACACAAAGACCTTGATTCTCATATCTCAGAACTGTTCGTGTTTCATCAAAGATCTCTCTTGTCTTTGTATGTCCTCCCATATCTAAGCTAAAACATCTGCCCCATCCCTATTTGAAAGAGGAGTATATCTAATCCAACTTTGTTATGTTTTATCTCCAGTCCAGCTCTCAAGGCTTCAACGCACCATTGCAGCACTTGAATGGTTCTGCCTGTGCCTGGACATTAGCTCATCTCTTGAAACTGCATAAATCTCACAAAACTCAAAGCCCCTTTGTGTGCAAGGTCCATCCGCTTACACTCAGCTGTCAATAGGTTTAGTATCGTTGGCTGCTTGGAAATTTTAAGTATGTTCAATAAATTCTTACTGTGTATTTTAGCATTTTTAATTTTCTCCTAACTGCAAGCATCCACACTATACTAAGGTAGTCACATTGGGCTGGTAATGTAGCTGGAATGTTTGACACTCACTTACCAAATGGAGAGCTTGAGTCTGTGGTACGTTGTCATGGTGGTCAAAGGAAGAACATTCTGAAGGCTTCACTGAGGAGTTTTGATATCACAGAGTCACAGAATCACAGTGCAGCAGAGGCCCTTCGGCCCATCGAGTCTGCACCGACATGTGAGAAACACCTGACCTACCTACCTAATCCCATTTACCAGCACTTGGCCCATAGCCTTGAATGTTATGACGTGCCAAGTGCTCATCCAGGTGCTTTTTAAAGAATGTGAGGCAACCCGCCTCCACCACCTTCCCAGGCAGCACATTCCAGACCGTCACCACCCTCTGGGTAAAAAAGTTTTTCCTCACATCCTCCCTAAAGCTCCTGCCCCTTACCTTGAACTTATGTCCCCTCGTGACTGACCCTTCAACTAAGGGGAACAGCTGCTCCCTATCCACCGTGTCCATGCCCCTCATAATCTTGTACATCTCAATCAGGTCACCCCTCAGTCTTCTCTACTCCAACGAAAACATACCAAGTCTATACAACCTCTCTTCGTAACTTAAATGTTTCATCCCAGGCAACATCTTGGTGAATCTCCTCTGCACCCCCTCCAGTGCAATCACATCCTTCCTATAATATGGCGACCAGAACTGCACACAATACTCCAGCTGTGGCCTCACCAAGGTTCTATACAACTCCAACATGATCTCCCTACTTTTGTAATCTATGCCTCAATTGATAAAGGCAAGTGTCCCATATGCCTTTTCCACCACCCCACTAACATGCCCCTCCACCTTCAAAGACCTATGGATACTCACGCCAAGGTCCCTTTGTTCCTCAGAACTTCCTAGTGTCATGCCGTTCATTGAATACTTTCTTGTCAAATTACTCCTTCGAAAGTGTATCACCTCACACCTTTCAGGGTTAAATTCCATCAGCCACTTATCTGCCCATTTGACCTTCCCGTCTATATCTTCCTGTAACCCAAGACACTCAACCTCTCAGTTCACCACCCGGCCAATCTTTGTGTCATCCACAAACTTACTAATCCTACCCCGACATAGTCATCTGTGTCGTTTATATAAATAGCGAATAATAGGGGACCGAGCACAGATCCCTGTGATAGGCCACTGGACACTGGCTTCCTTCACTAAAGCATCCTTCTGTCATCATTCTCTGCCTCCTACAACTAAGCCAATTTTGAATCCACCTAATCAAATGACCCTGTGTCCATGTGCATTTGCCTTCTTTATAAGTCTCCCATATGCGACCTTGTGAAATGCTTTGCTGAAATCCATATAAACTGCACTACCCTCGTCTACACACCTGGTCACCACCTCAAAAAATTCAATCACATTTGTTAGGCATGACCTCCCTCTGACAAAGTCATGCTGACTATCCCTGATCAAACCTTGCCTCTCCAAGAGGAGATAGATTCTCTTCTTCAGAATTTTCTCTAATAGTTTCCCTACCACTGACGTGACACTCACTGGCCTATAGCTCCCTGGTTTCTCTCTACAACCCTTCTTAAATAGCGGAACAACATTAGCTGTTGTCCAGTCCTCTGGCACCGTCCCCGTGGCCAGAGAGGAATTAAAAATTTGGGTCAGAAGGCGCTACGATCTCCTCCCTTGCCTCCCTCAGTAGTCTGGGACGCACATCATCTGGACCTGGAGATCTGTCCACTTTTAAGCCTGCCAACACCTCCAATACCTTGTCACTCCCTATATCAATTTGTTCAAGAACCTCGCAGTTTCTCTCCCCGAGTTCGATACCTTCATCCTCATTCTCTTGGGTGAAGATGGATGTGAAGTATTCGTTCAACACTCTAGCGATGTCCTCTGGCTTCACCCGTAGATTGTCCCCTTGGTCTCAAATGGGCCCTACTCTTTCCCTGGTTATCCTCTTCCCATTGATATACTTAGAATATCTTGGTATTTTCCCTTCTTTTACCAGCCAGAGCTTTCTTATATCCCCTCTTTGTTCTCCTAATTGCTTTCTTAAGCTCCACCCTGCACTTTCTGTACTCTAGTAATGCCTCCACTGATTTGCTTCACTTGTACCTGCTAAAAGCCTCTCTTTTCCTTCTCATCATATCCTGAATATCTCTGGTCATCCATGGTACTCTGGGCTTGTTACTCCCTCCTATCACCCTAGAGGGAACATATTGAGCCTGTACCCTCCCCATTTCCTTTTTGAATGCTCCCCACTGCTCCTCTGTAGATTTTCCCACAAGTAGCACCTGTCTGTTCCCCTGACTATAGAATCCCCTATTACTATTGCTCTTCCTCCCCTCTTGTACAGACAGGCTGCGTGTGGTGCCAGAAGCTTGGCTCTGTCTGCACTCCCTGGAGGAACCAGCGCCCTCATTAGCCTCCAAAATGGAATACCGATTTGCGAGCAGGACCCCTGGTGTCCCCTGTTTCTCTTGGACTGCCTGGTGGTCACCCATTCCCTTCCTTCCTGAAGTTCCTTCAGCTGCGGTGTGACCATCTCTCAACGTGCTTTCCATGATGCTCTCAGACTCGCGGATGCTCCACAGTGTCCCCAGCTGCCATTCTAGCTCTGAAACCTGAGATTCCAGGAGATACAGCTGGGCTCACTTCCTGCACACATGCTGGTCCCGGGCACTGGAAATGTTCCCGGCTTCCCATGTGGAACACGAGGAGCACACCACGGCTTTGAGCTCCCCTGCATGACTTATCTCTTTAAATTAAACCTTCTAAATCAATTCCTCAGGGCTCTTCTTTCCTGATCCTCGTTACTACAGAATATACAAACTATAAACCACAAAAAGACCTTAAACTATAAGCGATAAAAGTAGTAAATACTTACCCACTACTTACCAGTCATTCCTTTCCCTTGTAGCCTCTACTGCTGCAGCAGGGCAAGACCACTCTCTGAAGATTTAAGAAGTGGGATAGCAAAGAAAAAATGCAAAGAGCATCTCTTCCCGTCTGCACCAAATTCCCACTGTGCACCAAATTGCCAATGTCCACACTCACTCTGGCTGTGTCTCACTCACGATGAAGTTTCTCCCCATTCATGTACAAGCACACTGTAGTGTGCTTCTAAATAGTCCCTTTCTTAAATCGAGCTGAGATGACTCACACTAGTTAAGCTTCAAATAGTAATCGACATCTATTCAGTCCCTAATCAGGCTTCAGGTGATTGACAGTTAACTGTCATACAGTCAGCTGAGTCAACTACCTTACCAACCTCTTAACTAGATTACTGAACTTACAAAAATTAAAAGCGAAATTATTAACCTCGAGCCCTGGGGGGAAGCTTGCCCAGCACCATTGGACTATATAAAAATGAGTGAGGCCTTTATTGAAAGCAAGCACCTATCACAGGCAGAGGAAAAAATACAAGAAGAGAAAATCCCAAGCAGTTCGTCCAAAACTCTGTTGTTTTTGCTATCCTGTTCTGCTAAGCAAAAGCTTCCAGACACAGATTTGCCTTAACGGTCTCCTGTGGGCCACCAGGACCCTTTCAAACACACCAGATGATGGACATAGTCATCTTTGCCTCGAAGGCCAAACGTCAGTTGCAGGTTTGGTAGGTGCTGTTGAAGGAGGCTTGATGAGATGCTGCAGTGTATCTTATAAATGATACGTACTGCAGTCACTGTGCATCGGTGGCTGAGGGAGGGAAGGTTTATGATAGGGTCCCGACCAGGCAGACTGCTTTGTCCTGGATCACGTCGAGCTTCTTGAGTGTTGTGAGAGCTGCACTCATCCAGGCAAGTGGAGAGTATTCCCTCACACTCCTGATTTGAGACTTGTAGCTGGTAGACAGGCTTTGGGGAGTCAGGAGCTGAGTTAATCAAGCAGTTCTCAGCCTCTGACCTATTCTTGTAGCCATTGTGTTTATAAGGCTGGTCCTGTTAAGTTTCTGGCCAATGGTGACCCCCGTCATCTCCCCCACCCACCCACCAGGATGTTGATGGTGGAGGTGTCAGTGATGGCAATGCTACTGAACATCTTGTTGGAGATTGTCATTGCCTGCCACTTGTGTGACCCGAGTGTTACTTATTAGTAAAAGCCTGAATGTTTTCCAGGTCTTGCTGCTGGTGGACATGGACTGATTAGGTATCTGAGGAGTTGCTGAATATCAGTAGGTTTTTCACCTACAGAAAGCATTACACCTGAACCAATCCTATCACACAGTGGGTTTGGCTGAAGACAGACCTTCAAACCAATCTACTGTCATCCTATCAGGACTCTACAGTCTCACCTTTATAGTACCTGGTTAGTAAGCCCTGGCTGTGATCACCATTATGAAATCCTTCAGCCTGTTATGCACTATCCATTTATATGGTCCTATTATAGACACATTCTTGAGAGGTTGAAGCCCCCCAAGAGAATGAACCATTGCTCCTAGATTTTACCACTGATTCTCCCAAGCCTTGTTGCTGATAGTGGAATGATGAATTGTTGCAGAAAGCAGTTGCATAAATATTTGGGATTGGGTTACTGGGGTGCATGCAGACTGAAATAATTAGATATCAGGACCAGGGCAAGGGGGATCTTGGGTGGTTTGACCTGTTGGACTAGAGGAAGCCAGGGAAGTGGCAGAGGCAGCTGGGTGGATGTTCTCAATCTCAGTGACAAAGTCCATGAGCTCCTCATACTTGTTGAGGTTGGAGGGAGCAGGGAAGAAAGGTTTACAAAGATGGTTTGAAGTGGAGAATAGAAGCTGCGGATTTTCTTTGTATTTCAATTTTGCAATTTGCATTGAATTATACATCTGGCATGGAAGGAGCTTGCAGATTGGGTGGTCAGTGAAGTTGGCATTCAAAGGGTATTGCGGATGGGCTGATGTGGACTGTGGAAGATGATTGTGGGTGTGGTGGTCAGTGACACAGGCCATGAAGGCGATTGCGGGTGGGGTGGTCGGTGACATCTGCTTTCGAAGGAGATTATTGATGGGGTGGCCGGTGATGTGGGCCGTGGAAGGGGATTGCGGGTGTGGTGATCGGTGATGTGGACCGTGGAAGGAGATTGCGGGTGTGGTGATTGGTGATGTGGGCTGTGGAGGATATTGCAGGTGTGGTGGACGGTGATGTGGGCTGTGGAAGGAGATTGCGGATGTGGTGGTTGGTGATGTGGACGGTGGAAGGAGATTGTGGGTGTGTTGGTGATGTGGACTGTGGAAGGAGATTGTGGGTGTGTTGGTGATGTGGACTGTGGAAGGAGATTGTGGGTTAGGTGGTTGGTGATGTGGGCTGTGGAAGGAGATTGCGAGTGTGGTGATCGGTGATGTGGGCTGTGGAAGGAGATTGTGGGTGTGGTGGTTGGTGATGTGGACGGTGGAAGGAGATTGTGGGTTTGGTGGTTGGTGATGTGGACGGTGGAAGGAGATTGCGGGTGTGGTGGACGGTGATGTGGACGGTGGAAGGAGATTGCGGGTGTGGTGATCGGTGATGTGGGCTGTGGAAGGAGATTGCAGGTGTGGTGATCGGAGATGTGGGCTGTGGAAGGAGATTGTGGGTGTGGTGGTTGGTGATATGGACGGTGGAAGGAGATTGCGGGTGTGGTGATCGGTGATGTGGGCTGTGGAAGGAGATTGCGTGTGTGGTGATCGGTGATGTGGGCTGTGGAAGGAGATTGCTGGTGTGGTGGTTGGTGATGTGGACTGTGGAAGGAGATTGCTGGTGTGGTGGAGATTGCTGGTGTGGTGGTTGGTGATGTGGACTGTGGAAGGATATTGCTGGTGGGGTGGTTGGTGATGTGGACTGTGGAAGGAGATTGTTGGTGTGGTGGTTGGTGATGTGGACTGTGGAAGGATATTGCTGGTGGGGTGGTTGGTGGCGTCAGTATTCAAAGGAAATTGTATAGTGCTGTGGAAGGAGGTTACAGGGGTAACCTTGCTTGGTTAAATAAACTTTTTATCATTTGTGCATTTTTTCTGATTGCTTACAGGTGGCTCTGCTCAATCCAATCCAGAACCCACAGTTGGAGCTAGCGATTGTGATGCTTATAGTTCCTTTTTTTGTCAATGTAAGTAGTCCTTTCAAACTGAAAGGTTTGACCCTGAACTGAGCCACTTGAGTGAATTACTGTTTCTGGCATTGACTGTTCTGATGTAGAGAATGGGTTGATGACAATGAGCTTGGTACAATATGGGAAAGATCCATACATTTTGAAAGTTGAAACATTTGGCTTCTGGAAACTACTCTGCTCATTTTATATTTAATAGCATGAACTCAAACCAACTTTGAGTGTTCGTCGTTGAATATAAAGGGTTGACAAGGTGTAGAAATGCTTGAATGGTGGTAACCTTAATTGTTTGTATTCAGACATGACTCTGTTCAACTAAAACAACGTATGCCATGTAGTATATGGCTACTCAATTTAGGGTAGTAAAGCAGATAATAAGAGCTACAAAAATGGAATGTGAAAAGAAACTTAGAAGGGATATTAACATCAATGCAAAGCATTTTTGCAATTGCATTAGAAAAAAGAGGGTGGTCAGGAATAACGTGGTTCCCTTAAACTGATAATGGTGATGTTGGCAATAAAAATAAAGAAATAATGGATGTGTATAATTATTTTCTATTTACAGTAGAAGAGGTCAGCATGCTAGACATCACAAGGAAACTATTATTGAATCAGGAACAGGGAACCAATAAAATTAACAGAAACATATTAGTAGTTACGGAGAAATTAATAGTGATAAAAACTAACAAATCCCCAAACAGAGCAGATTAACCTTTTTGAACACCAAATGTCTTTTAAACTTTCACATTCTTTAATAGCTTAAAATGATAGAACCAGATAGTTTCCTTTCCAGCATTCAATGGAAGTGGGCAGGAACATTGTGGATGCCCTAACTATTCTGAAAGTTTTCTCGATTTGGGAACTGTTCCTTCAATTGGAAAATTGTGCATGTGTCTCCACTATTTAAGAAAGCTGTGAGGGGGCAACCAGGGGGTTATAAACCAGGTCACCTAACATGTGTTATTGGGAAACTGAGAGTCCATAATTAAGCATAGGGTGACTGAATGTCTTAAATTTTCAGCTGATCAGGGAGAGCATGAATTTGTAGAGTCAGTCATGCCTGATGAACCTGATTTATCTTTTCAAAAAAATTCATTAATATAGTGGACAGGGGAATGTCTATGGATGTTATTTATGTGAACTTCAGAATGCATTTGGTGAAGTCCCTCGTAAGAGAGTGTTGGCAAAATTTGAAGCTTATGAAACTGACAGCAATTTATTGACCTAGTTTTGAAATTTGATGACTGGCAGGAGACACAAAATAGGGTAGGGCAATAGGCAGGTATTAATGCACCTAGTGGTGTCTCGCAAGGATCTGAGTTGGGTTGGAGTTAACTGTTCACCATATTCATTAACGACTTGGAAGATGAGATAGAAAGCCATGTATCCATGTTTGCTGATGACACAAAGATGGGCAGTATTGTGGATGGAAGCTTAAAGTTAGAGATATGCATAGATTAAGTAAATGGGCAAAACTGTGGCAAATGGATTTCACGTAGGTGATTTGAGATCATCCACTTTGGATCTAAGAACAGTGTATGTTCCAAATAGTGAAAATCTAAAAACAGTGGAGGTTCAAAAAGAAATAAAAAATAGCAAATGATTAAATATCAGTTCATGCAGCATCTGTGGAGAGAGAAATAGTGTTAATGTTTTAGGTGGATAACCTTTGATCAGCGCTGGGAAAAGTTAGAAATGTAACGGGTTTTAAGCAAGTGAAATGGGGGAGGGTGAAAAAAGAACAAAAGAGAAAGTCTGTGATGTGTAAGAGAGAAAAGATTAATGACAAGAGTTAGTGGTGTAGGGCTAAGGGGAGTGATAATGGAGCAAGTAAGGAAACAAAAGATGTGTACAGAGGAGGTGCGGATGGCAGAATGATGAACAGCTGCCATCCAAAAGCAAAAATAAGAGATCACAGTATGCAAAGAAAATGGAAACAAAATGGCTCACAGACCACAGTCTGAAGTTGTTGAAATCAGTGTTGAGTCTAGAAGGATGTGAAGTGCCTAATTGGAAGACGAGATGCTGTTCCTCAAGCTTGTGTTGAGCTTCATTGGAACACCTTGGTAGGCTGAAGACAGAGTCAGCGTGAGAGCAAGGTAGAGAATTAAAATGACAGGCAACTGGAAGCTTGGGGTCATGCTTGCAGATTGAATGGAGGTGGTGTGCAAAGCGGTCACCCAATCTGCTTTTGGTCTCCCTAGTGTACAGCAATGCAGTGTAATAAGTTGAAAAAAATACACTTAAATTGGGTTTCACCTGGAAGGAGTGTTTGGGATCTTGGACAGTGAAGAGAAAGAGAGAAATGGGCAGGTGTTGCATCTCCAGTGCTTGCATGGAAAGGTACCATGGGATGTGGAGGTGCTGGGGGAAAATGAGGAGAGGCCCAAGGTGTCTCAGAAGCAATGATTCCTTTTGAATGCTGAAAGGGGCAGGTAAGGTGTGTTTGGGGCTGGCATCATGCTGGAGGTGACAGAAGTGGCGTTGAATGGTTTGTTGGAGGCTGGTGAATTGGAAGATGTAGGCAAGGGAACTTGCCTTGAGAGGGAATGGAAGGAATGAGAGCAGAAGTGCTGGAAATGGAATGGACATAGTCGGAGCCCTGTCAACCATGTGTAGGAGGAAACCTTAGTTGAGAAAAATAGCCTATCAGAAGCGCTGGTGTGGAAGGTTGCATCATCAGAATGGATGTGGCAGAAATGGAGAAACTGGAAGAATGGAATGGAGTCCTTACAGGAAGCATAATGTGAGGAAGCGTAGCCGAGGTAGCTGTGGGAGTTAGTGGACTTATAGTGAATATTTGTTGATAGCCTATCCTCAGAAGTGGAGACACAGAAGTCAAGGAAGGGAAGTGTCAGAAATGGACCAGGTGAAGTTGAGAGAAAGATGGAAATTGTAAGCAAAGTTGATTAAGTTCTCCAGTTCAGGGTGAACACTGCAGTCATCAGTGGAAAAAGAGGTGAGGCAGGTGGCCCAAAGGAAGGAATGTTCCACATACCCTACAAAGAGGCAGGCATAGCTAGAACCCAAGTAGATACCCTTAGCAGCATTTTTCATTTGTAGGAAGTGAGAAGCTGTTCAATCTGAGTTCAAGTTCAGGCAGGTAGAGGAGGGTGCTGGATGGAAACTGATTGAACCTCTGTTCAAGGAAGAAGCAATAATCCTTCAGACCATCCTGGTGGGAGATGGAGTTGGAGCGACTGGACATCCCTGGTGAAGAGGAGACAAGGGCAGAAAATTGGAAACTGTTAAAGTGACAAATGGTGTCAGAGTCAAGGATGTAAATGGGAAAAGACTGGACAAAGGGAGAAAAAATAGTCGAGAAGAAATCAAATCAGTGGGATAGGGGCAGGCTGAGATGATAGGTCTACCAGGGCAGTCCTTTTGTGAATCTTGGGAAGGAGGTAGAGCAGGCTGTTTGGTTTTGGGGAACTACAAGGAGGGACGATTGCGAGTGAGAGTGCTGGGAACAATGGCTTGTTTCTCCAATTCTTTCATTGCCTCGCCCTTCCCCTTCTGTAGATTTTCAGAGCCCCACAACATGCCAAAATACCTGTGCTCTTCTAATTCTGGTCTCTTGAGCATCCCTGATTTTAATCGCTCCACACGTTCAGTTAACTTTTTTTTAATTACTCCTTCATGGGATGTGGGCATTGTTGGAAAGGCCAGCATTAGTTGTCTGTCCGTATTTGCCCTTGAGAAAGTGGCGGTGAGCCACTGCCTTGAACTCCATGTAGTGTAGGTACACCCAGAGTGTTGATGGAGATGAGTTCCAAGTTTCTCACCCAAAGACAGTGAAGGATCGGCAATATAGTTCAAAGCAGTGCTGGATGAGTACAGCTCCAACAAAACTTGGGAAGCTCGACACTATCCAGTACAAAGCTGCCCACTTGATTGGCACCCCACCCACCACCTTCAGCATTCATTTTCTTCACCACCTATTCACAATGGCAGCAATGTGTGCCATCTACAAGATGGACTGCAGCACTCACCAAGACTCCTTCAACAGCACCTTCCAAACCCACAACCTCTAACACCTAGAAGGACAAGGGGGCAGCAGATGCATGGGAACACTACCACTTGCAAGTTCCCCTCCAAGCCACACACCAGCCTGACTTGGAAATACATTGCCATTCCTTCACTGTCACTGAGTCAAAATCCTGGAACTCCCTTCCTAACAGCACTTCGGGTGTACCTACACCACATGAACTGCTGCAGCAGCTCACCACCAACTTCTCAAGGGCAGTTAGGGATGGGCAATAAATGTTGGCCTAGCCAGAAATGCCCCCATCCCGTGAGTCACAGAATCACACAATGCAGAAGAGGCCCTTCGGCCCATCGAGTCTGCACCAACACGTGAGAAACACCTGACCTATCTACCTAATCCCATTTACCAGCACTTGGCCCAAAGGAAGGAATAATTTAAATAAGAAAAAGGAAATGCTGGTCTAGTTCAATTTCAGGCAATGGTAACCCCCAGGAATGTTGATAGTGGGGAATTCAGTGATGGTCATACCATTGAATGTCAAGGGAGATGGTTAGATTCTCTCTTGTTGGAGATGGTCATTACCTGGCACTTGTGTGCCACGAATGTTAGGGCCTAGTCTCTACACTCTGGATTACCCTGCCTGCAACTGTGCAACTAAGACAATAAGAGAAGCAGTGATGTAGTGATATTGTCACTAGACTAGTAATCCAGAGATCCAAGGCAATGCTTTGGCGACCCAGGTTCGAATCCCACCATGACAGATGGTGGAATTTGAATTCAATAAAACCTGGAATTAAAAGTCTAATGAGGACCATGAAGCCATAGTCATGAAAACCCATCTGGTTCACTAGTGCCCTTTAGGGAAGGAAATCTGCCATCCTTACCTGATTTGGCCAACATGTGATTCCAGAACCACAACAATGTGGTTGACTTTTAACTGAAATCGCCTGGCAAGCCACTCATTGTATCAAACCATTAAAAACAATTCAGTCCTCAATGATGGGGTGAGGCCTGTACATCAGTGCAAAAGATAAGGCTGAAGCATTTACTACAATCTTCATCCATAAGTGCCAAGTGGATGATCCATTTCAGCCTTCTCGGAGATCCCCAGCATCACAGGTCCCAGTCTTCAGTCAATTCAATTCACTCCACGTGATTTCAAAAACGGCTGAAGGCAGTGGATACTGCAAAAGCTATGGGCCCTGACAATATTCTAACAGTAGTTCTGAAGACTTGTGCTCCCGATCTTCCGCGTCCCTAGCCAAGTTGTTCCAGTGCAGCCACAATACTGGCATCTATCTGGCAATGTGGAAAATTGCCCAGGTATGTCCTGTACACAAAAAGCAGGACAAATCCAACTAAGCCAATAACTGCCCTATCAGTTCATTCTCAATCATCAATAAAGTGATGGAAGGGGTCACCAATAGTCTATCAAGTGGCACTTGCTTAGCAGTAACCTGCTCACTGACGCACAGTTTGAGTTCTGCCAGGGCCACTCAGCTCCTGACCTTATTACAGCCTTGGTTTGAACATAAAAGAGCTGCACTCCAGAGGTGAGGAGAGTGTGACTGCCCTTGACATCAAGGCAGCATTTGACCAAGTGTTGCATCAAAGAGACCTAGCAAAACTGGAGCCAAGGGGAATCGGTGGGAAAACTCTCCGTGGGTTGGGAGTCTTACCTAGCACAAGGAAGGTCAATGTGGTTGTTTAAGGTCAATCATCTCTGTTCCAGGACCCTACTGCACGAGTTCCTCAAGGTAGTGTCCTAGGCCCAACCATCTTCAGCTGCTTCATGAACGACTTTCATTCCATCATAAGCACAGAAGTGGAGTTGTTCAGCACCATTCATGAATCCTCAGATACTGAAGCAGTCCATGTCCAAATGCAGCAAGACCTGGACAATATCCAGGCTTGGGCTGACAAGTGGCAAGTAACATTTGCACCACACATATGCCAGGCAATGACCATCTCAAAGAGAGAATCTAACCATTGCCCCATGATATTTAATGGCATTACAATCTAGCTATCAACATCCTAGGGGTTATCATTGACCAGAAACTGAACTGGACTAGCCACAAATACTGCAGCAACAAGAACAGGTCAGAGCCTAGGAATCCTGCCACGAATATCTAAAGCCTATCCACCATCTACAAGGCACAGGTCAGGGGTGTGACAGAATACTCTCCACTTGCCTGGATGAGTGAAGCTCCAACAACACTCGAGAAGCTTGACACCATCCAGGATAAAGCAGCCCTACTTGATTGGCACCCCATCCACAAACATTCACTCCCTTCACCACTGATGGACAGTAGTAGCAGTGCGTACCATCTACAAGATGCACTGCAGGAACTCACGAAGACTCTTAGACAACACCACCCAAACCCACGACCGCCATCATCTAGAAGGATAAGGGCAGCAGACACAAGGGAACACCACTACCTGGAAGTTCCCCTCCAAGCCACTCACCATCCTGACTTGGAAATATCTCGCAGTTCCTTCAGTGTCGCTGGGTCAAAATCCTGCAACTCCCTCCCTAATGGCACTCTGGGTGTACCTACACCACATGGACTGCAGTGGTTTAAGAAGGCAGCTCACCACCACCTTCTCAAGGGCAACTAGGGATGGACAGTAAATGTTGGCCTAGCCAGCAATGCCCGCATCCCATGATGAACAGAAGAAAACTCTTCTTCACTTTACCACCTTTAAGGCACTCCTTAAAACCTACCTCTTTGACCAAGCTTTGGTCATCTGACCTAATATTTCCTTTTGCAGCTCATTGTAATGTTTAAAAAATATAATGCTAATGTCAAGCACTTCAGTGAAATCACACCTAGAGTACCATGTACAGTTTTGGTCTCCATTTCTAAGGAAGGATACAATTGTCTTGGAGGTAGTACAGCAAAGGTTCACTCAATCGGTCCCTGAGTTGAGAGATAAAAACAAAAAAACTGCGGATGCTGGAAATCCAAAACAAAAACAGAATTAAAAACAGAATTAAAAAACAAAAAAACTGCGGATGCTGGAAATCCAAAACAAAAACAGAATTACCTGGAAAAACTCAGCAGGTCTGGCAGCATCGGCGGAGAAGAAAAGAGTTGACGTTTCGAGTCCTCATGACCCTTCGACAGAACTTGAGTTCGAGTCCAGGAAAGAGCTGAAATATAAGCTGGTTTAAGGTGTGTGTGTGGGGGGCGGAGAGATAGAGAGACAGAGAGGTGGAGGGGGTTGGTGTGGTTGTAGCGACAAACAAGCAGTGATAGAAGCAGAATATCAAAAGATGTCAACAACAATAGTACAATAGAACACATAGGTGTTAAAGATAAAGTTGGTGATATTATCTAAACGAATGTGCTAATTAAGAATGGATGGTAGGGCACTCAAGGTATAGCTCTAGTGGGTTTTTTTTTTTATTTTATATAATGGAAATAGGTGGGAAAAGGAAAATCTTTATAATTTATTGGGAAGAAAAAAAGAGAAGGGGGAAACAGAAAGGGGGTGGGGATGGGGGAGGGGACTCACGACCTAAAGTTGTTGAATTCAATATTCAGTCCGGAAGGCTGTAAAGTCCCTAGTCGGAAGATGAGGTGTTGTTCCTCCAGTTTGCGTTGGGCTTCACTGGAACAATGCAGCAAGCCAAGGACAGACATGTGGGCAAGAGAGCAGGGTGGAGTGTTAAAATGGCAAGCGACAGGGAGGTTTGGGTCATTCTTGCGGACAGACCGCAGGTGTTCTGCAAAGCGGTCGCCCAGTTTACGTTTGGTCTCTCCAATGTAGAGGAGACCACATTGGGAGCAACGAATGCAGTAGACTAAGTTGGGGGAAATGCAAGTGAAATGCTGCTTCACTTGAAAGGAGTGTTTGGGTCCTTGGACGGTGAGGAGAGAGGAAGTGAAGGGGCAGGTGTTGCATCTTTTGCGTGGGCAAGGGGTTGTGCCATAGGAGGGGGTTGAGGAGTAGGGGGTGATGGAGGAGTGGACCAGGGTGTCCCGGAGGGAGCGATCCCTACGGAATGCCGATAAGGGGGGTGAAGGGAAGATGTGTTTGGTAGTGGCATCATGCTGGAGTTGGCGGAAATGGCGGAGGATGATCCTTTGAATGCGGAGGCTGGTGGGGTGATAAGTGAGGACAAGGGGGACCCTATCATGTTTCTGGGAGGGAGGAGAAGGAGTGAGGGCGGATGCGCGGGAGATGGGCCGGACACGGTTGAGGGCCCTGTCAACGACCGTGGGTGGAAAACCTCGGTTAAGGAAGAAGGAGGACATGTCAGAGGAACTGTTTTTGAATGTAGCATCATCGGAACAGATGCGACGGAGGCGAAGGAACTGAGAGAATGGGATGGAGTCCTTACAGGAAGTGGGGTGTGAGGAGCTGTAGTCGAGATAGCTGTGGGTGTCGGTGGGTTTGTAATGGATATTGGTGGACAGTCTATCACCAGAGATTGAGACAGAGAGGTCAAGGAAGGGAAGGGAAGTGTCAGAGATGGACCACGTGAAAATGATGGAGGGGTGGAGATTGGAAGCAAAATTAATAAATTTTTCCAAGTCCTGACGAGAGCATGAAGCAGCACCGAAATAATCATCGATGTACCGGAGAAAGAGTTGTGGAAGGGGGCCGGAGTAGGACTGCAACAAGGAATGTTCCACATACCCCATAAAGAGACAGGCATAGCTGGGGCCCATGCGGGTACCCATAGCCACACCTTTTATTTGGAGGAAGTGAGAGGAGTTGAAGGAGAAATTGTTCAGCGTGAGAACAAGTTCAGCCAGACGGAGGAGAGTAGTGGTGGATGGGGATTGTTCGGGCCTCTGTTCGAGGAAGAAGCTAAGGGCCCTCAGACCATCCTGGTGGGGGATGGAGGTGTAGAGGGATTGGACGTCCATGGTGAAGAGGAAGCGGTAGGGGCCAGGGAACTGGAAATTGTTGATGTGACGTAAGGTGTCAGAGGAATCACGGATGTAGGTGGGAAGGGACTGGACAAGGGGAGAGAGAAGGGAGTCAAGATAACGAGAAATGAGTTCTGTGGGGCAGGAGCAAGCTGAGACGATCGGTCTACCGGGGCAGTTCTGTTTGTGGATTTTGGGTAGGAGATAGAAGCGGGCCGTCCGAGGTTGGGCAACTATCAGGTTGGAAGCTGTGGGAGGGAGATCCCCAGAGGAGATGAGGTCAGTGACAGTCCTGGAAACAATGGCTTGATGTTCAGTGGTGGGGTCATGGTCCAGGGAGAGGTAGGAGGAAGTGTCTGCGAGTTGACGCTCAGCCTCCGCGTGGTAGAGGTCAGTGCGCCAGACAACAACAGCACCACCCTTGTCAGCGGGTTTGATGACAATGTCAGGGTTGGACCTGAGAGAATGGAGTGCAGTAAGTTCAGAGAGAGACAGGTTAGAATGGGTGAGAGGAGCAGAGAAATTGAGACGACTAATGTCGCGCCGACAGTTCTCAATGAAAAGATCGAGAGAAGGTAAGAATCCAGAGGGAGGGGTCCAGGTGGAGGGAGAATATTGAAGATGGGTAAAAGGATCCGTTGAACTGGGAGAGGACTCCTGCCCAAAGAAGTGAGCCCGGAGACGAAGACGGCGGAAGAAGAGTTCAGTATCATGCCGAGCCCGAAATTCATTGAGGTGAGGGCGTAAGGGTATGAAACTAAGTCCTTTGCTGAGCACTGAACGTTCAGCATCGGAGAGGGGAAGGTCAGGGGGTATAGTGAATACACGGCTGGGGTTGGGATTGGAAGATGGGGTGGGGACGGAGGGACAGGCAGGGGTGGAGGGTCCTAGATGGGTGTTGGTGTCGATGAGTTGTTGGAGCTTGCGTTCCTTAGCACTTGAGAGAAAGAGAAAAAGTTTCTTGTTGAGGCGTCGGATGAGCCGAAGGATAAAATGAAACTGGGGGCACGCGCAGCTTTGAAAAAGGGTACGGCGGTGCTGCTGGAGGGAGAGGTCGAGTGTGTTCATATGGCGGCGCATGGCACTGAGAGTGGATTTCAGAATGTGACGGGAACAGCAGTCCGAGAAACGTTTTATGTCCCGGAGATACCTGTAATCCTGGGTGGGTTCGAAACATGAGGGGTGGAATTTCAGTTGAAATCCATGTGGGGTAAGTCGGAGACGGAGACAGTCACTGAGAAAGGAGATATGGCTGTGAAAGCGGGTTTTAGTAAACACCTTGTCAAACACTAGGAGAGAAATGGAAAGCAATGAAGGTGAACAAGGCAACAGAGAAATCCGGAAATCTTGTCGCAGAGAGGAACAGAACTTCTTCAAGGAGGTAGGCATTTCTTGAAGAGCAGTGGCAGTCAATTAAACACAGAGATAAAAACAAAAAAACTGCGGATGCTGGAAATCCAAAACAAAAACAGAATTACCTGGAAAAACTCAGCAGGTCTGGCAGCATCGGCGGAGAAGAAAAGAGTTGACGTTTCGAGTCCTCATGACCCTTCGACAGAACTTGAGTTCGAGTCCAGGAAAGAGCTGAAATATAAGCTGGTTTAAGGTGTGTGTGTGGGGGGCGGAGAGATAGAGAGACAGAGAGGTGGAGGGGGTTGGTGTGGTTGTAGCGACAAACAAGCAGTGATAGAAGCAGAATATCAAAAGATGTCAACAACAATAGTACAATAGAACACATAGGTGTTAAAGATAAAGTTGGTGATATTATCTAAACGAATGTGCTAATTAAGAATGGATGGTAGGGCACTCAAGGTATAGCTCTAGTGGGTTTTTTTTTATATAATGGAAATAGGTGGGAAAAGGAAAATCTTTATAATTTATTGGGAAAAAAAAGAGAAGGGGGAAACAGAAAGGGGGTGGGGATGGGGGAGGGGACTCACGACCTAAAGTTGTTGAATTCAATATTCAGTCCGGAAGGCTGTAAAGTCCCTAGTCGGAAGATGAGGTGTTGTTCCTCCAGTTTGCGTTGGGCTTCACTGGAACAATGCAGCAAGCCAAGGACAGACATGTGGGCAAGAGAGCAGGGTGGAGTGTTAAAATGGCAAGCGACAGGGAGGTTTGGGTCATTCTTGCGGACAGACCGCAGGTGTTCTGCAAAGCGGTCGCCCAGTTTACGTTTGGTCTCTCCAATGTAGAGGAGACCACATTGGGAGCAACGAATGCAGTAGACTAAGTTGGGGGAAATGCAAGTGAAATGCTGCTTCACTTGAAAGGAGTGTTTGGGTCCTTGGACGGTGAGGAGAGAGGAAGTGAAGGGGCAGGTGTTGCATCTTTTGCGTGGGCAAGGGGTTGTGCCATAGGAGGGGGTTGAGGAGTAGGGGGTGATGGAGGAGTGGACCAGGGTGTCCCGGAGGGAGCGATCCCTACGGAATGCCGATAAGGGGGGTGAAGGGAAGATGTGTTTGGTAGTGGCATCATGCTGGAGTTGGCGGAAATGGCGGAGGATGATCCTTTGAATGCAGAGGCTGGTGGGATGATAAGTGAGGACAAGGGGGACCCTATCATGTTTCTGGGAGGGAGGAGAAGGAGTGAGGGCGGATGCGCGGGAGATGGGCCGGACACGGTTGAGGGCCCTGTCAACGACCGTGGGTGGAAAACCTCGGTTAAGGAAGAAGGAGGACATGTCAGAGGAACTGTTTTTGAATGTAGCATCATCGGAACAGATGCGACGGAGGCGAAGGAACTGAGAGAATGGGATGGAGTCCTTACAGGAAGTGGGGTGTGAGGAGCTGTAGTCGAGATAGCTGTGGGTGTCGGTGGGTTTGTAATGGATATTGGTGGACAGTCTATCACCAGAGATTGAGACAGAGAGGTCAAGGAAGGGAAGGGAAGTGTCAGAGATGGACCACGTGAAAATGATGGAGGGGTGGAGATTGGAAGCAAAATTAATAAATTTTTCCAAGTCCTGACGAGAGCATGAAGCAGCACCGAAATAATCATCGATGTACCGGAGAAAGAGTTGTGGAAGGGGGCCGGAGTAGGACTGCAACAAGGAATGTTCCACATACCCCATAAAGAGACAGGCATAGCTGGGGCCCATGCGGGTACCCATAGCCACACCTTTTATTTGGAGGAAGTGAGAGGAGTTGAAGGAGAAATTGTTCAGCGTGAGAACAAGTTCAGCCAGACGGAGGAGAGTAGTGGTGGATGGGGATTGTTCGGGCCTCTGTTCGAGGAAGAAGCTAAGGGCCCTCAGACCATCCTGGTGGGGGATGGAGGTGTAGAGGGATTGGACGTCCATGGTGAAGAGGAAGCGGTAGGGGCCAGGGAACTGGAAATTGTTGATGTGACGTAAGGTGTCAGAGGAATCACGGATGTAGGTGGGAAGGGACTGGACAAGGGGAGAGAGAAGGGAGTCAAGATAACGAGAAATGAGTTCTGTGGGGCAGGAGCAAGCTGAGACGATCGGTCTACCGGGGCAGTTCTGTTTGTGGATTTTGGGTAGGAGATAGAAGCGGGCCGTCCGAGGTTGGGCAACTATCAGGTTGGAAGCTGTGGGAGGGAGATCCCCAGAGGAGATGAGGTCAGTGACAGTCCTGGAAACAATGGCTTGATGTTCAGTGGTGGGGTCATGGTCCAGGGAGAGGTAGGAGGAAGTGTCTGCGAGTTGACGCTCAGCCTCCGCGTGGTAGAGGTCAGTGCGCCAGACAACAACAGCACCACCCTTGTCAGCGGGTTTGATGACAATGTCAGGGTTGGACCTGAGAGAATGGAGTGCAGTAAGTTCAGAGAGAGACAGGTTAGAATGGGTGAGAGGAGCAGAGAAATTGAGACGACTGATGTCGCGCCGACAGTTCTCAATGAAAAGATCGAGAGAAGGTAAGAATCCAGAGGGAGGGGTCCAGGTGGAGGGAGAATATTGAAGATGGGTAAAAGGATCCGTTGAACTGGGAGAGGACTCCTGCCCAAAGAAGTGAGCCCGGAGACGAAGACGGCGGAAGAAGAGTTCAGTATCATGCCGAGCCCGAAATTCATTGAGGTGAGGGCGTAAGGGTATGAAACTAAGTCCTTTGCTGAGCACTGAACGTTCAGTTCACATTCTGAAATCCACTCTCAGTGCCATGCGCCGCCATATGAACACACTCGACCTCTCCCTCCAGCAGCACCGCCGTACCCTTTTTCAAAGCTGCGCGTGCCCCCAGTTTCATTTTATCCTTCGGCTCATCCGACGCCTCAACAAGAAACTTTTTCTCTTTCTCTCAAGTGCTAAGGAACGCAAGCTCCAACAACTCATCGACACCAACACCCATCTAGGACCCTCCACCCCTGCCTGTCCCTCCGTCCCCACCCCATCTTCCAATCCCAACCCCAGCCGTGTATTCACTATACCCCCTGACCTTCCCCTCTCCGATGCTGAACGTTCAGTGCTCAGCAAAGGACTTAGTTTCATACCCTTACGCCCTCACCTCAATGAATTTCGGGCTCGGCATGATACTGAACTCTTCTTCCGCCGTCTTCGTCTCCGGGCTCACTTCTTTGGGCAGGAGTCCTCTCCCAGTTCAACGGATCCTTTTACCCATCTTCAATATTCTCCCTCCACCTGGACCCCTCCCTCTGGATTCTTACCTTCTCTCGATCTTTTCATTGAGAACTGTCGGCGCGACATTAGTCGTCTCAATTTCTCTGCTCCTCCCACCCATTCTAACCTGTCTCTCTCTGAACTTACTGCACTCCATTCTCTCAGGTCCAACCCTGACATTGTCATCAAACCCGCTGACAAGGGTGGTGCTGTTGTTGTCTGGCGCACTGACCTCTACCTCGCGGAGGCTGAGCGTCAACTCACAGACACTTCCTCCTACCTCTCCCTGGACCATGACCCCACCACTGAACATCAAGCCATTGTTTCCAGGACTGTCACTGACCTCATCTCCTCTGGGGATCTCCCTCCCACAGCTTCCAACCTGATAGTTGCCCAACCTCGGACGGCCCGCTTCTATCTCCTACCCAAAATCCACAAACAGAACTGCCCCGGTAGACCGATCGTCTCAGCTTGCTCCTGCCCCACAGAACTCATTTCTCGTTATCTTGACTCCCTTCTCTCTCCCCTTGTCCAGTCCCTTCCCACCTACATCCGTGATTCCTCTGACACCTTACGTCACATCAACAATTTCCAGTTCCCTGGCCCCTACCGCTTCCTCTTCACCATGGACGTCCAATCCCTCTACACCTCCATCCCCCACCAGGATGGTCTGAGGGCCCTTAGCTTCTTCCTCGAACAGAGGCCCGAACAATCCCCATCCACCACTACTCTCCTCCGTCTGGCTGAACTTGTTCTCACGCTGAACAATTTCTCCTTCAACTCCTCTCACTTCCTCCAAATAAAAGGTGTGGCTATGGGTACCCGCATGGGCCCCAGCTATGCCTGTCTCTTTATGGGGTATGTGGAACATTCCTTGTTGCAGTCCTACTCCGGCCCCCTTCCACAACTCTTTCTCCGGTACATCGATGATTATTTCGGTGCTGCTTCATGCTCTCGTCAGGACTTGGAAAAATTTATTAATTTTGCTTCCAATCTCCACCCCTCCATCATTTTCACGTGGTCCATCTCTGACACTTCCCTTCCCTTCCTTGACCTCTCTGTCTCAATCTCTGGTGATAGACTGTCCACCAATATCCATTACAAACCCACCGACACCCACAGCTATCTCGACTACAGCTCCTCACACCCCACTTCCTGTAAGGACTCCATCCCATTCTCTCAGTTCCTTCGCCTCCGTCGCATCTGTTCCGATGATGCTACATTCAAAAACAGTTCCTCTGACATGTCCTCCTTCTTCCTTAATCGAGGTTTTCCACCCACGGTCGTTGACAGGGCCCTCAACCGTGTCCGGCCCATCTCCCGCGCATCCGCCCTCACTCCTTCTCCTCCCTCCCAGAAACATGATAGGGTCCCCCTTGTCCTCACTTATCACCCCACCAGCCTCCGCATTCAAAGGATCATCCTCCGCCATTTCCGCCAACTCCAGCATGATGCCACTACCAAACACATCTTCCCTTCACCCCCCTTATCGGCATTCCGTAGGGATCGCTCCCTCCGGGACACCCTGGTCCACTCCTCCATCACCCCCTACTCCTCAACCCCCTCCTATGGCACAACCCCATGCCCACGCAAAAGATGCAACACCTGCCCCTTCACTTCCTCTCTCCTCACCGTCCAAGGACCCAAACACTCCTTTCAAGTGAAGCAGCATTTCACTTGCATTTCCCCCAACTTAGTCTACTGCATTCGTTGCTCCCAATGTGGTCTCCTCTACATTGGAGAGACCAAACGTAAACTGGGCGACCGCTTTGCAGAACACCTGCGGTCTGTCCGCAAGAATGACCCAAACCTCCCTGTCGCTTGCCATTTTAACACTCCACCCTGCTCTCTTGCCCACATGTCTGTCCTTGGCTTGCTGCATTGTTCCAGTGAAGCCCAACGCAAACTGGAGGAACAACACCTCATCTTCCGACTAGGGACTTTACAGCCTTCCGGACTGAATATTGAATTCAACAACTTTAGGTCGTGAGTCCCCTCCCCCATCCCCACCCCCTTTCTGTTTCCCCCTTCTCTTTTTTTTCCCAATAAATTATAAAGATTTTCCTTTTCCCACCTATTTCCATTATATAAAAAAAAAACCCACTAGAGCTATACCTTGAGTGCCCTACCATCCATTCTTAATTAGCACATTCGTTTAGATAATATCACCAACTTTATCTTTAACACCTATGTGTTCTATTGTACTATTGTTGTTGACATCTTTTGATATTCTGCTTCTATCACTGCTTGTTTGTCGCTACAACCACACCAACCCCCTCCACCTCTCTGTCTCTCTATCTCTCCGCCCCCCACACACACACCTTAAACCAGCTTATATTTCAGCTCTTTCCTGGACTCGAACTCAAGTTCTGTCGAAGGGTCATGAGGACTCGAAACGTCAACTCTTTTCTTCTCCGCCGATGCTGCCAGACCTGCTGAGTTTTTCCAGGTAATTCTGTTTTTGTCCTGAGTTGAGAGGGTTGTCCTGTGATAAACTGAGTAAATTGGGCCTATATTCTCTGGGGATTAGAAGAATTAGAGGCAATCTCATTGAAGCATACAAGATTCTGAAGGGACTTCCACGTTTAAAGGGACTGTATAACATATAAGTTGCTGTTGACGGTGGTGAAGTCATAGTTGAAGGAATGTAGGAGGAAATGTGAGTCGGTGTTTGGCTTCCGCTCAGTAGAAGACAGCTGACCAGACAATAACAACAGAATCGCTCTTGTCAACACGTTTGATGATAATGACAGGGGTGGACCTTAGAGAATGGGATGCAGCAAGTTCAGAAGGAGTCAAGTTGTGAGTCCTGGAAGCAGAGAATTTCAGATGGCTGATGTCATGCCAGCAGTTATCAAGAGAAGATCAACATAAGAATGCAAGAACTTAAGAAATAGGAACAGGAATAGACCATACTGCTTGTCAAGCCTGCTCAGCCATTCCATGGTTCATGGTTGATTTTCAACTTCAAGTCTACTTTCTAGCCCGCTCCCAAAATCTCTTGATTCCTTGAGAAATCAAAAATCTGTCCATCTCAGCTTCAAATATATTCAACTATAGAGCATCAAAATCCTCGGAGTAGGGAATTCCAAAGATTCACAATCTAGTAAGCGAAGTAATTTGTCCTCATCCCAATCCCAAATAATTGGCACCTTATCCCGGGACTGTGCCCCTTTGCTCGAGATTCCTCAGCCTCTCAGTATCTGGGTAGAGGCAAAGGAGATTCCTCTAAATAAAAGGTGTGTGGCTATGGGTACCTGCATGGGCCCCAGTTATGCCTGTCACTTTATGGGGTATGTGGAACATTCCTTGTTCCAGTCCTACTCAGGCCCCCTCCCACAACTCTTTTTTCGGTATGTTGATAACTGTTTTGGTACTGCTTCATGCTCTCGTCTGGATCTGGAAAAATTTATCAATTTTGCTTCCAATTTCTACCCCTCCATCACTTACATATGGTCCATCTCCGACACTTCCCTTCCTATCCTTGACCGCTCTGTCTCAATTTCTGGTGATAAATGTCTACCAATATTCATTACAAGTCCATTGACTCCCACAGCTACCTCGACCACAGCTCCTCACACCCTGCTTCATAAAAGGAGTCCATCCCATTCTCTCAGTTCCTTTGCCTCCGTCGCATCTGTTCCGGTGATGCCACTTTCCAAAACAGTGCTTTTGACATGTCTTCCTTCTTCCTTAACCGAGGTTTTCCACCCACGGTGTTTGAGAGGGCCCTCAACCGTGTCTGACCCATCTCCCGTGCATCTGCTCTCCCAGAACCATGATAGGGTCCCCTTATCCTCACTTTTCACCCCACCAGCCTCTGCATTCAAAGGATAATCCTCCGCCATTTCTGCCAACTCCAGCATGATACCACCACTAAGCACACCTTCCCTTCACCCGCCCCCGTCGGCATTCCATAGGGATCGTTCCTTCCAGGACACCCTGGTCCACTCCTCCATCATCCCCAACACCTCAACCCCCTCCCACCGCACCTTTTCATGCAATCGCAGAAGGTGCAACACCTTCCCCCCTCCTCACCATCCAAGGGCCCAAACGCTCCTTTCAGGTGAGCTTTACTTGCACCTCCTTCAATTTGGTCTACTGCATTCGCTGCTCCAAATGCAGTCTCCTCTACATTGGAGAGACCAAATGCAGACTGGGTGACCACTTTGCGGAATACCTTAGGTCTGTCCGCAAGCATGACCCAGACCTTCCTGTCGCTTGCCATTTCAACACCCCATCCTGTTCTTACGCCCACATGTCCGTCCTTGGCCTGTTGCAACGTTCCTATGAAGCTCAACGCAAATTGAGGAACAGCACCTCATCTTCCGACTAGGCACTTTACAGTCTTCCAGACTTAACATTGAGTTCAACAACTTCAGACCATGAACTCTGTCCTCCGTCCCCAACACTTTTTGACACCCCTCTTTTTTCTCATTCATTTTTATTTTTTATTCATTCTTTTATTTATTTTATTTATTTTCCCACTCATTTTCATTGTTATTATTTTGAAAATTTATTTCCATTTTTATTCATTGTTTTAACCCCAGCTTTTATCCTTTTCGGTACTTTTTCCTGCCACTGTTCCCTCCCCCCCCATCCCACCCCCATCAGGGCCATCTGTCACTTTCCAGAGTGCTTACCCTGGTCCTGCCGTTATCACATTCTGCTTTCCACTCTTAATGTCACCATTAGCACCTCCTTTAGCCAGTACTACCATTATTAACAACCCTTTGACCTTTTGTTCGACACCTTTCGCAATCTCCTTTGCCTCCACCTATCGCTGGCCTTCTATCCAGTTTCACCTGTTCTGTCCACCTTAAACAGTATAAATTTCACCACATTTCTACTTCTCTAGCTCTGAAGAAGAGTCATACCGACTCAAAACGTTAACTCTGTCTTCCTCTCCACAAATGCTGTCTGACCTGCTGAGCTTTTCCAACATTTTCTGTTTTTGTTTTAGATTTTCAGCATATGCAGTATTTTGCCTTTATCTCAGTATCTACCCTATCAAACCTCTTCAGAATCTTGGATGTTTCAATGAGATCACCCCTCATTCTTCTAAACTCCAGAGAGTATCAGCCCAATTTACTCAGCCTCTCGTCATAGGATAGCCCTCTCAGCACAGGAACCAATGTAGTGAACCTTCACCGTATTGCTTCCTGTGCAAACATATCCTTCTTTAGAAATGGAGACTAAAATTGCATACAGTATTCCAGATGTGACCTCACAAAGCCCTGTACAATTGTGGCAAGACTTCCATATTCTTATGGAACCCTAACCCTAACCCTAACCCAATCCTCTTGCAATAAAGGTCAACATGCCATTTGCCTTCCTAATTGCTTGCTGTACCTGCATGCTAACTTTCTGCTTTTTTATATTCTTTCATGGAATGTGGGTGTTGCTGGCTAAGCCAACATTTGTTGCTCATCCCTATTTTCCCTTCAATTTTGAGTAACTTGCTAGGCCATTTCAGAGGGCAGTTAAGAGTCAGCCACATTGCTGTGGGTCTGGAGTCACATGTAGGCCAGACCAGGTAAGGATGGCAGATTTCCTTCCCTAAAGGACATTAGTGTATGAGATAACTTTTTACTATAATCAAGGATAGTTACATGGTCACCATTACTGAGACTAACTTTCATATTCAAGACTTATTCATTGAATTTAACTTTCACCAGCTACCGTGGTGGGATTTGAATCTTCCCCCAGAGGATTAGTTTTGGCTTCTGGATTACTAGTCCAGTAACATTACCACTACACCACCATTTCCCCCATTATTCCTCCACAAGTATACCGAAGACCTCTGAACATCAACAATTAGAAAGATAAAGGCAAAATACTGCGGATGCTGGAAATCTGAAACAAAAACAGAAAGTGCTGGAAAACTCAGGCCTAGCGGAGTTGAAAAACATTTTGTTAACAAATTTCATGTCTTTTTTTAAAAAAAATTCTGCTTTTCTATTCTTACAAAGTAAATAACCTCAAACTTGAAAATTCCCTGCTTATCACCACTGTTTGCTTCCCTGTCAGTTAGCCAGTTCTCTATCCATGCTAATATATTACCCCAAACTCAATAAGCCCTTGGGAAAAATTCTCCCCCCCATTAGGGGGGAAGTGTGGGCGTGGGCGTGGGCGGGGTGCGCACCGCCATTTTACGTGGGTGGGCCAATTAAGGCCCGCCCAGTGTGACGCCCGCCAAGAAGCACTGAGTGCTCCCTGTGTCGGCCGGGGGTGGGGGGGAGGTGGGGGCGGTGGTGGATTCCCTCAGCCGGGAGTGCTCTCTTTTGCACATGTGCATGAAGGAGCGCACTGATCTCATTGAGGCTAAGTGCTGCCTCAGGGAGATCGGCTCCGAATTAAAATTTGCAATAAAAATGATAGAAGAATTTCCCTGACATGTCCCCTCATCTGACACTGTCACATGTGTTGGGACATATCCATAACTTTAACTGAAACCTTCATTAAAAATTTAAATATCCTCATGAAACCTCATGCCCCCCCCCCCCCCCCCCCCCCCCCCCCCCGTGGATGAGGTTTCATGCTTTGTCTGAAGCCCGCCAGAGCTCCCGGCCTATCCGCCAACCTTAAGTTTGGATGGGCAGGCCCATTAATGATTTCAACTAGTTTCTCAATGGACTCAATAGGCCGTTGACAGGTTGGCGGGAGTGCAGCTGACTCGGCTGCGCCCCCGCCGACCTGAAAATGGAAATGACTTGGGGTGACACCGGGGGTTCCACCCGACGTCATCCCGCGTCATTTTACGTGTTGGCGAGCATTCGTCGACCGGAAGATCACGCCCGTTATCTTGTGTATCTTTTTATTTGTTCATAGGATGTGGGCATCACTGGCTGGGCCAACATTTATTGCCCATCTCTAATTGCCCTTGAGAAGGTGGTGGCAAATGCCACATTTTGTGTGACACCTTATCGAATGCCATTTGGAAATCCAAGTATGCTACATCTATTGGTTCCCCTTTATTGACCCTACTAGTTACATCCTCAAAAAATTCATATAAATTTGTCAAACTTGATTTCCCTGCCATAAACAGAAGGTAAGAGACCAGAGAGAGGTGTCCAGGTTGAGGGAGAATACTGGAGATTGATAAAAGGGGCCACTGCAGGGGGAAGGACTCTTGGCCAAAGAAATAGGCATAGAGGTGAAGGCAGTGGAAGAAGAGCTGAGTTGTGCTGAGCTCAGTTCATTCTGCTGAGGGCATAAGAGTTACTGTTGTTCTCTCTCCTTGGATGCTGCCTGACTTTTTGAATATTTCCAGCATCTATAATATTTTGCTTCTGTACTGAGGTCCAAAAGACTTGGGGGTGGTAGGGAGAATGTTGCGGGGGGGAGGGGGCGCAGTGGTGGGAAGGCATGATCATTAAAATGTCATGAACAGATACAGAAATCTATCAAAAAGGCTAATGGAATGCAGGCCTTTATATCTAGAGGACTAGAACACAAGCTATGCTACAGCTATACTAAACACTGATTAAACAACACCCAGAGTGCTGTGAATTGCTCTGGGCATCACATCTTAGGAAAGATAAATTGGTCTTGGAAGGTATTTTTATTCTTTTAAGGAATGTGGGCGTTGATAGCAAAGCCAACATTTATTGCCCAGATCTAATTGCCCTTGAGATGATGGCGGTGAGCTGCCATCTTGAACCACTGTAGTTCATGTGGCGTTGGTACACTCACACTGCTGTTAGGAAGGAAGTTCCAGGATTTTGACCCAGCGACAGTGAAGGAACAGCGATATAGTTCAAAGTCAGGATGTTGTGTGGTTTGGAGGGAAACTTGCAGGCAGTGGTGTTCCCATGCACCTGCTGCTCTTGTCTTTCTAGATGGTAGTGGTCATGGGTTTGGAAGGTGCTGCTTAAGGAGCCTTGGTGAGTTTCTGAAGCACATCTTGTAGATGACACATACTGCTGACACCTACAACACAGGGACTGCAGCAACTCAAGAAAGGAGCTCACCACTACCTTCTCAAGGGTAATTAGGGATGGACAATAAATGTTGACTTAGCCAGCGACGCCCACATCATGTAAACGAGTAAAAAAAAAATTTACCACCAATTTTAAACCTTAGGAATAGAATAGACCTTAACCCCTTACCAGAAACTCCCCAACGGCTAGCTCCTTTCCCTGTAGTATATAAGAACCAAAGGAAAGTTAAAAAAGCAAAAGGAAACGAACACCTCCTTCCCCTCTTCACCAAGCTCCCCACTCGTCAAACTCAGGTTTGCACTCAGTTTCCTCAGCTGCTCTCTTTATGTACATGTTCCTATGTTAATCCTTAACTCTGCTACATATTTTGCTTTCTCATTCCTTGCAGGCGTTAATGTTTTGGGTGGTAGATAATTTTCTAATGAGAAAAGGTAAAACTAAAGCTAAACTGGAAGGAGAAGCTGGGGAAGACGACTCTAGAAGCAGCAACAAAGTCAGATACAGAAGAGCAGCATCGCATGAGGAGTCTGAGTCTGAGGTAAGCACTGGTCTCATGTCACATGCTGGATCTCTCTGCATGACTGTGGGATTTGTAGGTTCCATAGCAAATTTTTTTTCCCTCCCACACCCCCGCCAAACCTCTCACACTCAGGGGGAACAAGCAAGTGAATGGTTAGAGTCATGGAATGATACTGCACAGAAGGAAGCTAGTTGACACATTGTGCATGTGCCAGCTCTTTGAAGGTGCTTTTCCTGTTAGTCCCACACTTTCCCCAAAGCCCTGATTTTTTTTTTGTTTTCAATTATTTATCAAATCTCCCTTTGAAAAAAGTTACTGTTAAATCTGCTTCCACCACCCTTTCAGGCAGTGCGTTCCAGATCGTAATACCTCCTTGTGGGCGCTAAGATGTAATATTTAAAAAGTAGACACAAGCTACACAAGACTGGAAGGTACAGTGTTAGGAATAATGCAAAATTTGGTGGAATCATAGTAAATATAAAGAGGCCTGAGTTAAATTTGGAACTCAGGCGTGTCAGCACAGTGTGGCTAATAAGGTTGGTGAGTTGCAGGCACAGGTAGCTGTGAGAAAATATGATATAGTGGTGATTAGAGCCATGGAGTCATTTACAACAGAAAGTGACCATTTGACCCATAAGTCCATGTTGGCTCCCTGCAGAGCAATCCAGTCAGTCCTACTATCCTGTAGCCCTTTAAAGTTTATTTCCTTCAAATGTCCATCCGATTTCCTTTTGAAATGATTGATTGTTTCTGCATCCACCACCATTGAGGGCAGCAAGTTCCAGGTCATTACTACTTACTGCATAAAAAAAATCTTCCTTGCATTCCCCCAGCTTCTCTTGTCCAAAATGTTAAATCTGTGTCCCCCAGTCATTGTTCCGTGATCTAATGGGAACAGTTTTTTCCTTGAAAAACTCAGCAGGTCTGGCAGCATCGGCGGATTGTCTGGCTTATCTAAGCCTGTCACATTCTTGCATACTTCTATCAAATCTTTTGCTCCAAGAAGAACAACTCCAGCCTTTCCAACCTAATCTTGTAACTAAAAACCCCTTGCCTGGAACCACTCTGGTAAATCTCCTCTGCACTCTATCAGTTGTACCAAACCGCTACAAAGTCAAGGAGGTATGAAACTAGATGGACCACCTGGCACCGACCTAGGCACCAGTAATGATAATGGCATACCCAGCTGTTTCGACTCCGCAAAGTCTCACTTATTAACATCTGGAGGCTTGTGCCAAAATTGGGAGAGCTGCCTCATGGACTAGTCAAGTAACAGCCTGACTTAATCATTCCTCACAATGTCCCATATACCACCATCACCATCCCTGGGTATGCTCTGTCCCATTAGCAGGACAGACCCATCAGAGTTGGCAGCACGGTGGCATACGTTGGGAGTCCTGAGAGTCCTCAACGTTGACTCTGTACTTCATGAAATCTCATGGCATCAGGTCAAACATGGGCAAGGAGACCTACTGAGTGTCAGCTACTGCCCCTCCCTCAGCTGATGAATCAGTACTCTTCTATATTGAACACCAATTGGAAGAAGCAGAGAGTGACAAGGGCACAGAATGTACTCTGGATGGAGACTTCAATGTCCATCTCCAAGAGTGGCTCGGTTGTACCACTACTGACAGAGTTGGCCGAGTCCTGAAAGACATAGCTGCTAGACTGGACCTGTGGCAGGTGGTGAGGGAACCAGCAAAAGAGAAAAACCTACTTGACTTTGTCCTCATCAGTCTACCTGTTGCAGATGCATCTGTCTATGACAGTATTGGTAGGAGTGACCACCGCACAGTCCTTGTGGAAACAAAGTCAAGTCTTCATATTGAGGATACTTTCCATCAGGTTGTGTGGCACTACCACCATACTAAATAGGATGGATTCAGAACAGATCTAGCAACTCAAAACTAGGCATCCATGAGGCGCTGTGGGCCAAAAGCAGCAACAGAATTGTATTCAACCACAATCTGTAACCCTGTGGCCTGGCGTAATCCCCATTCTACCATTACCAGTAAGTCGGGGGATCAACCCTGGATCAATGAACAGGGCATGCCAGGAGCAGCACCAAGCGCACCTAAAAATGAGATGTCAACCTGGTGAAGCTACATTGCAGGACTGCTTGCATACTGAAAGTGGAAGCAACATGCAATAGACAGAGCTAAGCAATCCCATAACCAACGGATCAGATGAAAGCTCTGCAGTCCTGCCACATCCAGTCATAAATGATGGTGGACAATTAAGCAACTAATTGGAGGAGAAAGGCTCTACAAATATCCCCATTCTCAATGATGGGGGAGTCCAGCACACCAGCACAAAAGGCAGCATTTGACTAGTGTGGCATCAGAGCCCTAGCAAAACTGGAGTCAAGGGGAATCAGGGGAAAACTCTCATAGAGCCATAGAATCGTACAGCACAATAGGAGGCCATTTGACTCATAATGCCTGTGTCAACTCTCTGAAAGAGTCGTGAAATTTAGGCCCACATCTCATGATTATCCAGATGACTAAATTAATCCTCTTCAAGTAAATGTCCAGTTGTCTTTGGAAAGTTCCTATGAAATTTGTTTCCACCATACCTCCAGGCAGTGCATTCCGGATCCCAAAAGTCTTCTGTGTGGGAAAAAATATCTCATTTCCCCTCTCCATTTATTATGCCAATTATTTTACACCTGTGACCTCTGGTTTTCAACCCACTTGAAAGAGGAAATAATTTTTCCCTACTTAATCTATCCTTATAGTAAAACCCCTCAATTCTGAATGCCTCTATTAGGTGTTTCCTGCATTTTTCTGGTGTCTCCCTAGGACTTGTGCTTGGTCTCATGCTATTTTTCATCTACATGCTGCCCCCAGCAAGCTCATTCCAAAACACATCAGGTTCACATGGATGCTGATGACACTGAGACTACTTAATCGCCACCTCCCTTGACTCCTCCACTGACTCCAAATTGTGAGACTGCTTGTCCAACATCCAGTACTGGAAAGACCAAAGCCATTTTCTTCAGTGCTTGCCAAAACACTACCTTCTAGCCACTAACTCCATCCCTCTCCCTGGCAGTTGTCTGTAGTTGAAACAAAACTCATGTGCTTCTGTGCTGCAACCTATGATATATATTGACCAGAACACCAGGATAAACCCCCACTCTTCTTTGAAATAATGCCATGAAATTTTTTACCTAGCACAAAGAAAGATGATTGTGATTGTTAAAAGCAAAATACTGCAGATGCTGGAAACCTGAAACAAAAACAGAAAATGCTGGAAAAACTTAGCAGACCTAACAGCATCTGTGGAGAGAAAAACAGAGTTAATGTTTCGAGTCCATATGACTCTTCAGAGCTAAAGAGAAGTAAAAATGTGACGAAATTTATACTGTTTAAGGGGGGGGGGGGGGGTGATGCAGGTGAAGCTGGATCGAAGGCCAGTGATAGGTGGGGGCAAAGGAGAGATTGACAAAGATGTCATGAACAAAAGGGTAAAGAGGGTGTTAATGGTAGTGGTAAGGGCTAAAAGAAGTGCAGATAGTGGCATAAAGGTAAGAAAACACCAACCCCCTCCACTTCTCTCTCTCTCTCTCTCTCTCTCTCCGCACCCCCCCCCCCACAAACCTTAAACCAGCTTATATTTCACCCCTTTCTTGGACTCGAACTCAAGTTCTGTCGAAGGGTCATGAGGACTCGAAACGTCAACTCTTTTCTTCTCCGCCGATGCTGCCAGACCTGCTGAGTTTTTCCAGGTAATTCTGTTTTTGTTTAAGAAAACAGGATGTGATGATAGTAGGACAAGGTTAAGCACTCTGAAAAGAACATGGACAAGTGACAGATGGTCCTTGGGTTGGGGAGAGGGGACGGTGGTGAGGAGAAAAGATTGAAAATAGGATAAAAGGTGGTGATAAAACAATGAATAAATGAATAAAAATGAAAATAAATAAAAAATAAGTGGATAAAAAATAAAAATAAAAAATAAAAATTAATATTGAAAAAAGGAGGGTAAAAAAAGGGGCGAGGATGGAGGAGAGAGCTCACGGCCTGAAGTTGTTGAACTCAGTGTTAAGTCCGGAAGGCTGTAAAATGCCTAGTTGGAAGATGAGGTGCTGTTCCTCCAATTTGCGTTGGGCTTCACTAGAACATTGCAGCAGGCCAAGGACGGACATGTGGGCATGTGAGCAGGATGGGGCGTTGAAATGGCAAGCAACAGGAAGGTGTGGGTCATTCTTGCAGACAGACCGTAGGTGTTCCGCAAAGAAGTCACCCAGTCTGGAGAGACCAAACGCTGACTGGGTGACCGCTTTGCGGAACACCTTCAGAATCCCCCACTGTCAACATCCTGAAGGCTACCATTGACCAGAAATTGAACTGGTTCGGTCATATACTATGGAAGTATAAGCAGGTTAGTGGTTGGGAATTCTGCGACAAGTAGCTCCAAACTCCCTAAAACCTATTCACCATCTACAAGGTACAAGTCACAGTGTGATGGAATACACTCCAATTGCCTGAATGCATGCAGTTCCAACAATACTCAAGAAACTCAATATCAATCAGGACAAAGCAGTCCGCTTGATCAGCACTCCATCTGCCACCTTAAACATTTCATTCTCCATCGCCAATTCACAGTGGCAGCAGTTTGTACTATATACAAGATGCCCAGCAGTAACTCACCAAGGCTCCTTCGACAGCACCTTCCAAACGAGTGATGCCTACCGCCTAGGAGGACAAGGGCAGCAGATGCACCTGATGTGGTGCCTTCTCAGAATCGACCTAATCGAGACTAAGATACAGGTTAACGATCGTTTTATTCAAGCGAATGCAGGGACAGTCTGCCTTAGACTAGGCTAGCTAAAACAAAACTCTATCGATCACAAGAAAACCATCTTTTTTATACAGTTAGTCACGCACACATTGCGTTATTCAAATTCCAATCTTGTCAATACATAATCACATGATAAACATATGTTCCCAGTTCCAGGTATGTATCTTTTCCTTACCCAAGCAAGGCCTCCTTATCTCATTCTAGCCTGGTACTGTTTGTCTTTACCTTATCTGTTTATCCTCATTCCCCCCTTTATCTCTACTCTCTAGTTACTCCCTTATGATCTCCAAGGTCTTCCTGGAGAGTTCTGCTAATGTTGGCCCTATGGTGTACAAGGTTCGCCTGGAGAATTCTGCTGACCTTGTTTTTTTACCAACAGAAGTCCCTGTTTAACCCTTACACATAGAAAAACCATCACCTTCAAGTTCCCATTCCAGTCACACAGCATCCTGGCTTGGAAGTATATCAGTGTTCCTTCACTGTCACTGGGTCAAAATCCTGGAACTCGCTTCCCAACAGCACTGTGGTTGTACCTGCAGCACATAGACTGCAGCGGTTCAAGAAGGCAACTCACCACCACCTTTTCAAGGGCATTTAGGGATGGACAACAAATGCTGCCCTAGCCAATGAGGCCCACATCCCATGAAAGAGTAAAAGCAAAAGAACTGGATGCAATACTGTAGTTGGGACCTTTCCAGAATTTTACATAGCTTCAGCATAACCTCCCTGCTTTTGTACTCAGTGCCTCAATTTATCGAGCCAAAGATCCCATATGCTTTTCTAAACACGCTGTCCATGTGTCCTGCCACCTTGAAAGATTGATGCACACGTACTCCCAGGTCCCTCTGTTCCTGCACACAGTTTACAACTGTTTATTAAGTTCTCTGCATTAAATGTCATCTGCCACTTATCTGTCCATTCTTCTAGCCTATCTGTCTTGTTCCCTTCCTAACAGCACTGCAGGTGTTCCTACAACGCATGGACTGCAGTGGTTCAAGAAGTCAGCACACTACCACCTCAAGAGCAATTAGGGATGGGCTACACATGCTGGCCTAGGCTGCGATGCCCACATTCCATGAACGTATATAAAAAAAGGCAATTTATACCATCCTCACTGTTTGCCACTCGTCCAAGTTCAGTATCATTGGCAAATTTTGAAATCTTACTCCACATTCCAAGATCCAAGTTACTTACATATAGCAAAAAAAAAGCAGTTGTCCTAGCATTGACCTTTGGGCAATGCCACTCTCTACCACCCCCCAGTCTGAAAAATAACCATCTACCATGACTCGCTGCTTTCTGTCCTTAAGCCAGTTTTTTATCCAGTTGCACACTGGCCGTAGTTTCCATAAGCATCAACTTTGTTAACCAGCCTTTGACTTGGTACTTTGTCAAAGGCTTTCTTAAAACCTATATAGACACCATTCATTACATTCCCTTCATCAGCCTTCTCTGTTACTTCATCAAAAAGTTAATTAGATTAGTCGGGCACGATCTGCCTTTTACAAATTGGTGCTGGCTCTCCTTAATTATCTCAAAGCTCTCCAAGTGCCTGCTGATTCCTTCCCTGATTAAGGATTCTGAAACCTTATCCACCACTGATGTTAGATAACTGACCTGTAGTAATTCAGACTGTCCTTGCAACCTTTCTTGAGAAAGAGTGTCAAATTTGCCACTCTCCAATTTTCTGGCACCTCCCTCATATCTAGGGAAGATTATGCAAGCTTTTCCACTATGTCCACCCCCACTTCCTTTAGCAACCTGAGATGCAAGCAATCCAGACCAGGTGATTTATCCAATCTCAGTATAGTCAGCCTTTCCAGCACCACCTTCCTTTCAATTTTCACACGATCCATTAGCTCTTCTATTTCTGCTTCTACCTATACGTTTGCCAGATTCATCTTCCTTAGTAAACACCAATACAAAGAACTTATTAATTATTCTAGTCTTGCCCTGTGCCTCTAGCATACATATTATAGACCCCCAGATAGTCAGTGGGAAATTGAGGAGCAAATATGTGCACAATTTGTGAACATGTGTAAAAACAAAAACAATATTAGGTGATTTCAACTTTCCCAACATTAATTGGGATAGATAAAGTGTTAAGGGCTTGGATGGAGTGGATTTCTTGAAATGTATACAGGGGAACTTTTTAGGTCAATATATAGAGGGTCCAACAAGGGATGGTGCATTGCTGGACCTAATTCTGGAGAATGAAGCCGGAGAGGTGGTTGATGTGGTGGTGGGCGAGCATTTTAGTGATAGCAACCACAACAAGATACAGTTTAAGCTTGTTATGGACAAAGAAATTGACAAGTTCAAAAAAATGTTTTGGATTGGGGGGGAGTGGATTTTAGTAAAATAAGGCAAGATTTGGACAAGGTAGACTGGGAACAGTTACTTGTGGGGAAATATACAGAGGAACAGTAGGGGGTGTTCAAAAAGGAAATGGGGAGGGTACAGGCTCAACATGTTCCCTCTAGGGTGATGGAAAGCCCAGAGAACCATGGATGACCAGAGATATTCAGGTTAAAATGAGAAGGAAAAGAGAGACTTTTAGCAGATACAAGGGAAGCAAATCAGTGGAGGCATTAGTGGAGTACTGACAGTGCAGGGTGGAGCTTAAGAAAGCAATTAGGAGAGCAAAGAGGGGATATGAGAAAGCTCTGGCTGGTAAAAGCAGGGAAAATCCCAATATATTCTATAAGTATATCAATGGGAAGAGGATAACCAGGGAAAGAGTAGGGCCCATAAGGGACCAAGGCGGCAATCTATGGGTGGAGCCAGATGACATCGCTAGAGTGTTGAATGAATACTTCACATCCGTCTTCACCCAAGAGAATGAGGATGAAGGTATCGAACTCGGGGAGCGAGACTGCGAGGTTCTTGAGCAAATTGATACAGGGAGTGACAAGGTATTGGAGGCTTGGCAGGCTTAAAAGTGGACAAATTTCCAGGTCTGGATGATTTGTGTCCCATACTGCTGAGGGAGGCAAGGGAGGAGATCGCAGGTGTTCTGACCCAAATTTTTAATTCCTCTCTGGCCACGGGGGAGGTGCCAGAGGACTGGAGAACAGCTAATGTTGTAGAGAAAAGCCAGGGAACTACAGGTCAGTGAGTCTCACGTCAGTGGTAGGGAAACTATTGGAGAAATTTCTGAAGGAGAGTATCCATCTCCATTTGGAGAGGCAAAGTTTGATCAGGGATAGTCAGCATGGCTTTGTCAGAGGGAGGTCACGCCTAACATCTAATGTTATGCCTAATCATGCCTCGCAGGAAAGACAGTGGAACAGCAATGGCAGGAGCTTCTGGGAGTAATTTGGGAGACACAGCAAAAATTCATCTCTAGGAAGAAGAAGCATACTAAAGGGAGGATGAGGCAGCCATGGCTGACAAGGAAAGTCAGGGACAGCATAAAAGCTAAAGAGAAAGCATACAATGTGGCGAAGAGCAGTGGGAAACCAGGGGATTGGGAAGCCTACGAAGACCAACAGAGGACAACTAAAAAAGAAATAAGGAGGGAGAAGATTAAATATGAGGGTAAACTAGCCAGTAATATAAAAGAAAATTGCAAGAGTTTGTTTTAGATATATAAAGGGTAAGAGAGGCAAAAGTGGACATTGGGCTGCTGGAAAATGACACTGGAGAAGTGGTAGTGGGGAACAAAGAAATGGCGGAAGAACTGAATAGGTACTTTGCGTGAGTCTTCACGAGTAACAACCCCAAAGTTCAAGAGAGTCGGGGGGGCAGAGGTGAATATGGTGACCATTCCAAGGAGAAAGTGCTAGGAAAACTGAAAGGTCTGAAGGTGGATAAATAACCTGGGCCAGATGGATTACACCCCAGAGTTCTGAAGGAGATAGCTGAAGAGATAGTGGAGGCTTTAGTGGTGATCTTTCAGAAATCACTGGAGTCAGGGAGTGTCCCAGAGGACTGGAAAATCGCTAATGTACCCCCTCTGTTTAAGAAGGAGTAAGGCAAAAGACTGGAAATTACAGGCCGATTAGCCTGACTTCGGTCGTTGGTAAGATTTTAGAGTCCATTATTAAGGATGAGATTTCAGAATACTCGGAAGTGCGTGGTAAAATTGGGCAAAGTCAGCATGGTTTCATCAAGGGGAGGTCGTGCCTGACAAATCTGTTAGAATTCTTTGAAGAGGTAATGAGTAGTTTAGACAAAGGAGAGCCAATGGATGTTATCTACTTGGACTTCCAGAAGGCCTTTGACAAGGTGCTGCAGAGAAGGCTGCTTAGTAAGATAAGTGCCCATGGTGTTAGAGAGAAGGTACTAGAATGGATAGAAGATTGGCTGTCTGGCAGGAGGCAGAGAGTGGGGATAAGGGGGTCCTTCTCAGGATGGCGGCCGGTGACTAGTGGAGTTCCGCAGGGGTCGGTGTTGGGACCACAACGTTTCACTTTATATATTAATGATCTAGATGAAGGAACTGAGGGCATCTTGGCTAAGTTTGCAGATGATACAAAGATAGGTGGAGGGACAGGTGGTATTGAAGAGGCGGGGAGGCTGCAGAAGGATTTGGACAGGTTAGGAGAATGTGCAAAGAAGTGGCAGATGGAATACAATGTGGACAAGTGTGAGGTCATGCACTTTGGTAGGAAGAATAGAGGCATAGACTATTTTCTAAATGGGGAGAGAATTCAGAAATCTGGAGTACAAAGGGACTTGGGAGTGTTAGTCCAGGATTCTCTTAAGTTTAACTTGGAGGTTGAGTCGTTAGTTAGGAAGGTAAATGGAATGTTGGCATTTATTTTGAGAGGACTAGAATATGAAAGCAGGGATGTACTGCTGAGGCTTTATAAGGCTCTGGTCAGACCACATTTAGAATATTGTGAGCAATTTTGGGCCCCGTATCTCAGAAAGGATGTGCTGGCCCTGGAGAGGGTCCAGAGGAGGTTCACGAGAACGATCCCAGGAATGAAAGGCTTAACAAATGAGGAATGTTTGAGGACTCTGGGTCTATACTCAATGAAGTTTAGAAGGATATGGGGGGATCTGATTGAAACTTACAGAATACTGAAAGGCCTGGATAGAGTGGACGTGGGGAAGATGTTTCCATTAGGTGGAGAGACTAGGACCCGAGGGCACAGCCTTAGAGTAAAGGGAAGACCTTTTAGAACAGAGATGAGAAGAAACTTCTTTAGCCAGGGAGTGGTGAATCTATGGAATTCATTGCCACAGAAGGCTATGGAGGCCAGGTCATTGAGTGTATTTAAGACGGAGATAGATAGGTTCTTGATTGGTAGGGGGATCAAAGGTTATGGGGAGAAGGCGGGAGAATGGGGTTGAGAAACTTATCAGCCATGATTGAATGGCGGAGCAGACTCGATGGGCTGAATGGCCTAATTTCTGCTCCTATGTCTTATGGTCTTACAAATTGGATTGAATTTTTTGAGGAGGTGACCGGTGTGTAAATGAGGGTAGTGCAGTTGATGTAGTTTATATGGATTTCAGCAAAGCCTTTGACAAGGTCCCACATGGGAGACTTATAAAGAAGGCAAAGGCACAAGGGATACAAGGTAATTTGATAAGGTGTATTCAAAATTGGCTTAGTGTAGGAGGCAGAGGGTGATAACAGAAGGATGCTTTAGTGACTGGAAGCCAGTGACCAGTGGTATACTTCAGGCATCTGTGCTCGGTCCTCTATTATTTGTCATTTACATAAGTGACATAGATGACTATGTGAGGGGTAGGATTAGTAAGTTTGCGGATGACACAAAGATTGGCTGGTTGGTTAACAGTGAGGTTTAGTGTCTTGGGCTACATGAAGATAGAGACGGGATGGTCAAATGGGCACATAAGTGGCAGATGGAATTTAACCCTGAAAAGTGAGGTGATATACTTTGGAAGGAGTAATTTGACAAAGAAGTATTCAATGAACGACATAGCACTAGGAAGTTCTGAGGAACCTTGGCATGTGTGTCCATAGATCTCTGAAGGCGGAGGGGCATGTTAATGGGGTGGTGAAAAAGGCATATGGGACACTTGCCTTTATCAATTGAGGCATAGATTACAAAAGTAGGGAGGTCATGTTGGAGTTGTGTAGAACCTTGGTGAGGCCACAGCTGGAGTACTGTGTGCAGTTCTGGTTGCCACATTATAGGAAGGATGTGATTGCACTGGAAGGGGTGCAGAGGAGATTCACCAGGATGTTGCCTGGGATGAAACATTTAAGTTATGAAGAGAGGTTGGATAGACTTGGGTTGTTTCCGTTGGAGCAGAGAAGACTGAGGGGCGACCTGATCGAGGTGTACAAGATTATGAGGGGCATGGACAGGGTGGATAGGGAGCAGCTGTTCCCCTTAGTTGAAGGGTCAGTCACAAGGGGACATAAGTTCAAGGTGAGGGGCAGGAGGTTTAGGGGGGATGTGAGGAAAAACTTTTTTACCCAGAGGGTGGTGACAATCTGGAATGCGCTGCCTGGGAGGATGGTGGAGGCGGGTTGCCTCACATCCTTTAAAAAGTACCTGGATGAGCACTTGGCACGTCATTATAACATTCAAGGCTATGGGCCAAGTGCTGGTAAATGGGATTAGATAGGTAGGTCAGGTGTTTCTCACATGTTGGTGCAGATGCAATGGACTGAAGGGCCTCTTCTGCACTGTGATTCTGTGATCACTCTGTTTGTCCTTAATAGGACCCACTCCACCTCTTGCTACCTGCTTACTATTTACACACTGAAGATTTTTGGGTTCCCTTTTATGTTGACTGCCATTCTATTCTCATTCTGCTTATTGCCACTACATCATATTCCCACACTGCTCTTTGTGCTTGTAGGTCACCAGCCTTATTCACTGCATTTTGCGTGTTAACCTACATGCATTGTAGTTCTGTCTGCATTCCTTTTAGTCGTTAGTCCACACCTATCTAATATGGTACTCATAGAATCATAGAAAGCTTACTGCACAGAAAGAGGTCACTTGCCCCATTTAGTCTGTGCCAGTCAAAAAATGAGCTGCCCAACCTAATCCCACTTTCCCGTATTTGGTCCATAGCCCTGTAGGTTACAGCACTTAAAGTGCATATCTAGCCACCTTTTAAATGAGTTGAGAGTTTCTGCTTCTGTTACCCTTTCAGGAAGAGTTCCATATCCCCACAACCCTCAGGTGAAAAAAAAATTCCTCAGCTCCTCTTTAATCCTACTACCAATTAGTTTAAATCTATGCCCCCTAGTCACTGACCTCTCTGCTAAAGTAAATCCACTCTATCCACGCCCCTCACATTTTTGCACATCTCAATCAAATTTCCCCTCGACCTCCTCTGTTCCAAGGAGAGCAACCCCAGCTTCTCCAATCTTTCCTCATAGCTGCAATTTTCCAGTCCTGGCAACATCCTCATAAATCTCCCCTGGACCCTCTCTAATGCAATTATATCCTTTCCGTATTGAAGTGACCAGATCTGCACACAGTTCTGAAGTTGTGACCTACCTAATGTTTTATATAGTTCCAGCATAATCTCCCTGCTCTTATATTATCTTATATCGGCTAATAAATGAAAGGATTCAGTATACCTTCTTAACCACTTGTGGACATTCACTCCAAGATCCCTCACTTCCTCTACATCTCTCAGTATCCTTCCATTTTTTGTGTAATGCTTTGCTTTGTTTAACCTCCCCAAATACATCACCTCGTACTTCTCTGGGTTGAATTCCATTTGCCACTTTTTTGGCCCACCTGACCAATCCATTGACATCTTCCTGCAGTCTACAGCAATCCTCCTCGCTATTAACAGCACGGACAATTTTTGTGTTGTCTGTAAACTTCTTGATAATTCCCTCTACATTTACATCCAAATCATTAATATATACCACAAAAAATAGGGAACCTAGCACTGAGCCATGCGGAACCCCACTGGAAATAGCCTTCCAGTCACAAAAACATCCTACTTCCTTCTTTAGCACCGTCTGACACTTATATTTTATACACCTCATTCCTCTTTCTTACTTCTATATGCTGGTGCCAATCCCCCTGCCAACTGAGTATAAACCATCCCCAAACACCCTAATGAACCACCCTGCAATGGCATTGGTTCCAGTCCTGTTGAGTTGCAACCTGTCCTTTTTGAATGGGTGCCTTTGTCCCAGAACTGGTCCCAATGCCCCAAGAATCTGAAGCCCTCCCTCCTACATCATGTTTCAAGTTATGCATTGATCCTCCCTATCTTCCTATTTCTACTCTGGCTAGCGCACGACACTGGCTGCATCCAGAGATCACTACTCTCAATGTCTTTCTTTTTAAACTTCTTCCCTAGTTCCCGAAAATCTGATCTTAGGACCTTAATATCTGTTCCTTCTATATCATTGATACCAACGTGCACCATAAATTCTGGCTCACTCCCTTCCTCTGCGGAATATTCTGACCCTCTCCATAATGTCCTTTACCCTGGTACCAGAGAGGTGACACACCATGTGGGACTCACGATGACAGAGATGGAGATGGTCATTGCCTGACTCTTGTGTGGTGCAAAATTTACCTGCCCAAACCTGAATGTTGTCCAGGTCTTTCTGTATGTGGGCATGAACTGCTTCAGTATATGTGGAGCTGTGACTGGATCTGAACACTATGCAATCCTCAGTGAACATTCCCACTTCTGATATTGTGATGAAGAGAAGAGTCATTGATGAATTAGCTGAAGATGGTTGAGCCTAGGACACAACCCCAAGGAACATCTGCAGCAATGTCCTCGGGCTGAGATGATTGCCCTCCAACAACCTCAATGATCTTCCTTTATGCTAAGTATGAGTCCAACCAATGGGGAATTTTCCACCGATTCCCATTGAGTACAATTTTGCTAGGGCTCCTTGATGCCACACTCAGTCAAGTATTGCCTTGATGTCAAGGGCAGTCACTCACCTCGCCTCTGGATTTTGGCTCTTTTGTCATCTTTGGACCAAAGCAGTCATGAGCTCTGGGGCCAAGTGGTCCTGGCAGAACTCAACAGAGCATCAATGTGTAAGTGCTGCTTGATAGCACTATCGATGACACCTTCCATCACTTTGCTTGTGACTGAGAGTAGACATATAGGGTGGAAATTGATTGGATTGGATTTGTCCTGATTTTTGTGGACAGGGCATGCCTGAGCAATTTTTAATTTTGTCAGGTATATGACCGTATCATAGCTGTATGAGAACACCTTGGCTACAAACGCAACTAGCTCTAGTACACGTTCAGCGCTACAGCCGAATGTTGTTGGGGCCCGTGGTATCCCATGCACTCAGCCATTTCTTGATATCAGGTGTAGTGCATTGAAATTGCTGAGAACTGGCATCTGATACTAGGGGCCTTAGAAGGAGGCTGAGATGGCACTCCTGGCTAAAGATGGCTTAAATTTACATTTGTGGGCTCTGCCACCATTGAGGATGGAGGTGTTCATGGATCCCCTCTTAATTGTGGTTATGTTAATGGACTAGTAAGCCAGAGACACAGCTTAAATTTACTTAAATAAATCTTGAATAGAAAATTATTATCCGTAATGAATGAATCATGTATGTAACATGTAATCATGTAACTTAAGAATTGTCGTAATGATGCATCTGGTTCACTATGGTTCTTTAGCAGGGGAAATCTGCTATCCTTTTACAATCCGGCTGACCCATGACTCCAGACCCACATCAAAGCGGTTGACTCTCAACTACCCTCTGAAATGACCTAGCAAGCCACTCAGTTGTATCAAACCGCTATAAAAATATAATAAGAAAACCAAATGGACCACCAGCATCAACCTAAGACTGAAAGGCACAACGAGTCTAATCAATCATGCCCAGTCCTCCTCACTAACAACTGGTGGCAGTTCAACAGACTAGTCAAGCAATAGCCTGACATAGTCATACTCACTGAATCATGCCTTACTTTTAATATCCCAGATACCACTATCACCATCCTTGAGTATATCCTTTCCCACCGGCTGGCAGTAGTGGAATACGGTCAGGAGGCAGTGATCTTGGAAGTCCTAAGCATTGATGCTGGACCCCATGATGTCTCATGGCTTCAGGTCAAACATTGGCAAGGAAACCTCCTGCTGATTACCATATACTGCCCTTCCTTGGCTGATGAATCCATATTCCTCCATGGAAGAAGTACTAAGGATAGCAAGGGTGCATAATGTATCTGGGTAGCTGAATATTACCACTATTAACTGAATTGGTCAGGTCCTGAAGGACATAGGTGCCAGACTGGACTTTTTAGCTGTTGAAAAACTGAGGGAATTGATCCTACTTGACCACGTCCTCACCAATCTACCTGTCACAGATATACCTGTGCACGACAGTACTGGTAGGAGTGGCCATTGCCCAGTCCTTGTGGAGACAAAGGACACCCCCATAATGTTGTGTAATACTACCACCTGTTAAATAATTGAGAACAGAGATGTGGGGAAGGAGCAGGGGAGTGGAACTTTGAAAGAGCTGGCACAGTCATTATGCACCAAATGGCATCCTCCTGTGCAGTGTCATTCTATGAACAGCCATAAGGTGAGCAAGCAGTTTGCTGTGTTTTAAATTCAGGGCATCTCTAATGGTTGGAGGCAATCAGTAGCTGGAAATGTTTTTATTCATTCACAGGACATGGACACCGGCGAGGCCAGCGGTTATTGGCTATCCCTAGGTGCTCTGAGAAGGTGGTGGAACTAAATGTTTGCTCGTGCTTCAGACACTATTTTAGCCTGAAATTGTCTTGCAAGCAGAGCACCAAGACTCTGTCCCTTCCTTTTGTTGTTTCTGTGAATTTAAGTGGCACTGCAACCTGTTATTTATTAGTTAATATAAAATTAACCTGTTTTATTTGTTAACCAGTAAAAAAAATCTTTATTTACTTACTCAAATAACTTGAGTTTTACTTTTTTTAGTCTTGAGTTTGCATGACTCTTAATTTTTTCTGTTCACCTTAAAAAAAAGACTGAAGCCATCATGTTCAGTGGCTGCACAAATTGTGTTCCTCTGCTTCCCATTCCAGTGCTCTTCCTGATTGCACTTTTTGAATCAGACTGTTCACATCTCCTGTTCAGTCCTGAGCTGTGTTTCAGACCCCATAACCTCTCCATCACAAATAACACTTTCTTCCACCTCTAGAACATCACCAGCTTCATGATACGCACCCCCTCCCCACCCTTCACCAACACCATCCACCTCAACCTCTGAAATCCTTAGACATTCCTTTATCCCCCTCCAGACTTCATCCCAACACACTTGTCACTGGCTTCCCATCTTCCACTCTCCATGAATTGCAGCTTAGTCAAAAATATACTGCCTGCATACTGTGCCACATTTAAGTGTCCACTCACCCATCAGCCCTGTCTCCACTGACTTGCTTTGGTTCTCCATCCTTCCTATTTAAAGCCCTCATTTTCATCTTCAAGTCCCTCCATGGCCTTATGCCATTCTGTCTTTGCAACTTCTCTACCCCTGTGTTGCTCCCCTAACACAAGCTTTCTCTGGCTTTAGCCTCTTGAGCATTTCCACCTGTGTGCCCCATCCCTTCACTCCACCATTAAGCAGAAGTACTCTTATCTATATGGGTCCCAGGGAGTAATTTTAATCCACAAAAACGACCAGGAGGTGGGTTGATTGTTAAAACCTTTTTAAGGAGACAGTGCGCTTCCATCTTGACACCTCCCATCACTAATCTCCAATATCTCACTGAAGTGGAATGGTCGTAAGTAGAGTGTATTGCAAACAGAATGTAAAAGTTAGAGATCTGATGCGGAGGGAAAGGAGGTGCTGCTTTTTGCTTCCAATACTTATGGTGTTACAGGTAGATATTTAATTTAATCTACCTATAATTTAAACTAGATCAAGTAATTAGCTAAAAGACTACAAATTTTAATCTAAGTTGATTAAATACATTGGACTATCTACATTAAAAAAGTTTATATGGAGGTGGCAGTGCAGTTGACGTATTGTAACTGCAGCATGAGAGTGTTTGCAAAGAGCATCGCAATCCCAGACAACCATATCTGCAGTAAGTGTCTGCAACTTGAGGAAATTCGGCTCAGTTATTGAGGCATTGGGGAAGGGGAGAGTTACCTTGGCATTTTTATCCAGGGGGCAGTCACACCCCTTAGGTAGGGAAGTGGTATGATTTAATGAACACGAACTTGAGAACGTGACAGGACATCAGGCAGGTGCAGTATCGGAGAAGCCTCCGCCTTTGCCCTTATCCAGCTGCCTGTGTGGATGAAGGCAAAGTCTGCAGGGTGACTGCGCAAACTGTCCATGGCGCTTTGGTACATGAGGCAGCACTAGTGCTAGGGGACACAGTTTAAGAATGAGGTCTCCCTTTTAAGACTGAGATGAGAATTTTTTTCTGAGGGTTGTTGGTCTGCCGCATTCTCTTCAGAAAGCAATGGAGATGAGATCATTGAATTTATTCGAGGCAGAGTTAGACAGGTTTCTGATATATAAGGGAGTTGAGGGTTATAGAGGACAGCCAGGAAAGTGGAGTTGAGACCACAAACAGCTCAGCCATGATCTTGTTGAATGGCGGAGCAGGCTTGAAGGGACGATTGACCTGCTTCTGCTCCTAAGTCCAGTGTTCCTATAAGGTGGTATATGAGGCCCTTCAAGTCGGGGGTAGTGAAAAGGAATGCGGTCTTGATAAGGGATAGTATAGTTGGGGGATAGATACTGTTCTCTGTGGCCACAACTGGGAGTTCTGAGGATTGTGTTATCTGCCTGGTGTCAGGGTTAATGACATCATCACCAAGTTGGAGGGCAACTTGGAGGGGGAGGATCCAGTTGTCATGCTCTATGTAGGTTTGGTGTTCTGCTAAGAGAGTTTGAGGAGCTAGAGTTCAAATGAATAAGCAGGACTTTAATAAAATCTCTGGATTACAACCTTACCAAATTGAAACAGAGTGAGAGAGTTGAATATATGATTGAAAGAAGGTAGAGGTTTTGACTTATGGGGCACTGGCATCAATACTAAGGAGAGACAGAGTTGTTCCATTGGGATAGACTCTGCTTAAACCGGGTGGGGACCAGTGTACTGGCAAATCGACTAACTAGGGTTGTAGATAGGGCTTTAAATTAAATTGCTAGGTTCAAGTGAGGGGAAATTTCTAAATCTAGAGAGAAAAATCAAGGCCACAGAGCTGTGTGATGATTTAGAGAAAGATAAGTCGCGTGTGACAGGAACTAAAAGTATAACAATAGTAATGCATCAGCGAATATGTTCAAAATGGGGAGGGGGGAGGGGTGTAAATAGTAAAACAGTTGAAATTGAAGGCACTTTTATCTGAGGAATTTTTAACAGGACAGACAAATTAATACCCCAAGGAGAATTAAATGGGTTTGATCTAATAGAGACATGGCTGCATGGTGACTAAGGTTAGAAAATACATATTCAGTGTACTTGGCCTTTGAAAAGAAAGGCAGAATGGCAAAGGAGGAAGGGTAGCCCTAATCATAGAATGGTTACTGCACAGAAGGAGACCATCCATCATGTTTGTGCTGGATCTCTGCAAGAACAACTCACTTAGTCCCACTCCCCTACCTTTTCCCCAAAGTTGTGCAAGTTGTTTCTCTTCAGACAGCGATCTAGTTCTCTTTTGAAAGCGTCAATTGAATCTGCTTTCACCACACTCAGGCTGTCCATTCCAGTTCCAAATCACTCACTGCATAAAAAATTTTTTCCTCATGTTGCTGTTGCTTCTTTTGCCAATCACCTTAATTTGGTGTCCTCTGGTTCTTAACCTTTCTGCCAACGCGAACAGTTTTTTGCTATCTCCTCTGTCCAGACCCGTCATGATTTTGAACACCTTTATCAAATCTCCCTTTAATCTTCTCTAAGGAAAACAGCCCCAGCTTCACCAATCTAAACACATAATTGAAGCTCTTCATCCTGGAATCATTCTTGCAAATTTTTTCTGCACCTCCTCCAATGCCTTTGCAGCCACCCTAAAGTGTGGTGCCTAGAAATGAGAATGAGGCCAAACTAGTGTTTTATAAGGATTCATCATAACTTCCTTGCTTTTTTACTCATGTCCCTTTTTATAAAGCCCTGGATCCCCAGCGCTTTAACCTCTTTCACAACTTGTCCTGTCAACTTCAATGATTTTAGCACATATGTCCCCAAGGCTCTGTGCTCCTGCACCCCTTTTGGAATTGTATCTTTTATTTTATATTGCCTCCTTGTTTTTCCTATCAGAATGAATCACTTCACACTCCCTACATTGAACTTCATCTGCCAGCCTGTATACTTTCTCTTGAAGTTTATCACTATTCACCTCTGAATTAACTATACTTCCAAGTTTGGTGTCATCCACAATTTTTGAAATTGCTATGCATACCTAAGTCAAGGTCATTCATATCAATCAAGAAAATCAATGATCCTATTACTGACCCCTGGGAAATCCCATGTGGATACCTTCTGCCAGTATGAAAAGCAACCATTCACTACTATTCTGTTTCCTGTCACTTAGCCAAATTCATATCCATGCTGCCACTGTCCCTTTTATTCCATGGCCTTTAATTTTGCTGACAAGCTGCCATGTGGCATTTTATCAAATGCTTACTGGAAGTCCATGGGCACCACATTGCCCTCATCAACCTGCTCTGTTACCTTATCAAGAAATTTATTTAAGTTAGAGAAACACAATAGTCCTTTACAAATCCGTGCTGGCTTTCCTTAATTAATCCATATTTATCAAAGTGACTCTTAGTTTTATCAAGAATTATCTTTCTAAAAACTTTCCCACCACTGAGGTTAATTTGACTAGCTTGTAAATTGCTAGGCTTATCCTTACACCTGTTTTTGAACAATAGTGTAACATTTACAATTTTCAGTCATCTGGCATACCCACTGTGTGTAAGGAGGATTGAAAAATTATGGCCAGGACCTGGCACGAAACCTTCACTCAGTTATACATATTTTCTCCTTTGAATGCAAATTTCCATTGTTACACTATGTCTTTGGACCTTACCCTTCCAAGAACAAAAAACTCTCATAGCACTAAGTTTTACCAGTAAAGTTTGGGAAAAATAAACACACTGTTTCTAAACTTGGCTAGGTGGCACATTTTACCCCTCCTTTGAAAACAATCCAGTCTGGTTTATTGAAAAACGCAAATGCCCTTTTACACCTTACATTCTAAACTTCCCCCATGTTTACATCAAAGCCCTCAGACTAGCTGCCTTCAATCCAATTGAGTCTCACACCCACACACATAGACACACATACCACTATTTTACAATAAATTGCAATAACATTGAGAATTATTATAACTTCCTGGCACCCCCCTCCTTATTGAAAAATGAACCGTCATAATGTAAAAAGACAGCTTCATTTTTATTAACCCATTTTATACTATCTCCTATACTTACATTATTACATTACCAGATGCATGCACTAACATAACAACATATGTATACAAATCCCTCATATCAACAGAAATCATTTCAGTTCAGTGTCCAGGTTTTAAATGTCCAATTTTCCCTTTAAGCTTCAACTCTTGAAAATGTATCTGCAATCAGATTTTCTCATTCCGCTACATTTATAAACTGTAGATTAAATGGTTGCAGTAATAAACTCCATTTGAATAGCCTTGCACTTCTGTCTTGAAATTTGTCCAGAAACTTTAAAGGATTTGTGGTCTGTATAAACAATTGTTTCTGACGAATTGTTTGCAACAAAAATCTCAAAATGCTGCAATGCTAACACCAGACCTAAAGTCTCCTTTTCAATTGTTGAATATCTTCTCTGTTGTATTTTCAACTTCCGTGAAAAATACTCGTTCGGTTTTTCAATTCCAGTGTCATCATCTTGTAACAATAAGGCCCCAATGCCTATATCACTTGCACCAACGGCCAACTTAAATTGCCAAAATTGGTGTCATAGTTAATACAGTTTTCAAATTGTCAAATGCCTTCTGACTCCTATGTCCATTGAAATTTCATGTTCTTTTTTAATAGTTCAGTCAGTGGAGCAGCCACACTGCTACAATCTGGTATAAATTTCCAATAAAACCCACTCATGCCCAGAAATCTCAAAACTTCTCGTTTTGTTGTAGACATGAAGAAATCCACGATAGCCTTGACTTTCACATCTCTCGCAGCCACCTTATTATATCCAATGTTACGGCCTAGATACGTAACTTGTACTTTTGCAAATTCACTGTGAGCCAAGTTCATCACCAAATTAGCTTCTTGTAATCGAGTAAATAATTCTTCCAATTGTTGTAAATGCTTCTCCCACATCTGACTGAAAACTATGAAGTAGTCAATATAAACAGCACAATTGTTCAAACCTGCAATTACTTTGTCAGTCTTTGAAATGTTGCAGATGCATTTTTCATACCAAATGGCATGACTTTAAACTGGTATAGTCCATCTGGCGTCACAAAAGCCGATATCTCCTTTGTTCTCTCCAATAATGGTACTTGCCAATATCCTTTCAGCAAGTCAATCTTTGTGATAAATTTTGATTGTCCCACTTTCTCAATACAACCTTCCAATTCTGGTATAGGAAACAAATCCGCTTTTGTCACCACATTCACCTTTTGAAAGACTTTGTGTTCCATCTGGTTTCAGTACCAGTGCAACAGGCTCCAGTTACTGCAACTAGACTCGATATCGTTTTGAAGCATGAATTTGATTTCTTTCTGCACTTATGATAACTTTGCCGGGTTTAATCAATAATGATGTTGCCTTAGTGAAGATGAAACTTCTAACATACATCATGTATAGCTGAATTCGTCCTTCCCAGCTTATTTCTATAAATAAGCTTTGTGTGACTGCAATAGCTTTCCTAAATCACTTTAACATTTGTCTGGAAGGTAACTCTTATATGTAAATTTTCAAGTACCCCCTCTTTATCCAATTTGACTGGAGGAAAATCAATTTCAGAATCCTGCATTTCTACTTCTTTCTCATTATCTACCAATACCAACACCTCTTTTTAGTCCTCTTCCCTGTCAAAGTACTTTTTGAGCATATTTACATGACACACCCTCTGCTTCTTTCTTCTATCTGGAGTATTTATTAACTAGTTCACTTCACTCAGCTTCTTTTCAATCCTGTAAGGCCCACTAAATCTTCACTCAGTCACCCTGTACTGGTAACAGAACTAGTACTTTCTCCTCAGCAACAAAACTATGAGCTTTGGCTTTCCTGTCTGCTTTCATTTTCATCACTTGCTGTGATTTCTTTAAATGTTCCCTAACCAACGCACATGCTCTGTCCAATCTCTCTCTGAAATTTGATACGTAATCCAGGAGAGTAGTTTCTGAATTTTGACCCACAAATTTCTCATGAATCAATTTCATTGGTCCCCTTACCTCATGACCATAAACTAGTTCAAAAGGAGTAAAATCAGTTGATGCATTAAGAGCATCCCTAATAGCAAATAACAGGAATGGAATTCCCCAGTCCCAATCCTGTGGATAAGCCTGACTATACACTCTCATCATAGTTTTTAAGAGTTTGATGCCATCTTTCCAAAACCCCTTGTGACCCAGGACAAAAAACCAACTGTTTTATTCCCAAACGATTCATTACTTCATTAAACAGCTGTGACATGAAATTTGAACCCTGATCTGATTATATATGGTAAACCATATCTTGAAAAAAATTTAGTTAATTCTTCCACAATTCTCTTTGTTGTAATGTTTCTCAAAGGCATTGCTTCAGGAAACCTGGTGTAGACATCCATTATTGTCAGTAAGTACTGATTTCCACTCTTTGTCTTAGGGCAGATTCCTACACAATCAATCATGGCCCTAGTAAAAGGTTCTTCAAATGCTGGAATTGGAATTAAAGGTGCTGGCTTAATCACTGCTTGTGGTTTCCCTATCACCTGACATGTGTGATATGTTCTACAAATTTTGACTACAGCTCTGTGCAATCCAGGCCAAAAATAAAAATGTTTTTGTATCATCGCCTGTGCATTTCTAATTCCTAAATGTCCCCCCATTGGAATTTTATGAGCTATCTTCAGAATCACATTTCTACATCCAAATGGTAATTCAATCTGATGCATCTCTCTCCAGCTTTCATTTGTTGAAACATGATAAGGCCTCTACTCTCTCATTAAAACATTATCCTTAAGGTAATAACATTCTGTAATAGTTTTGCCTCTGTTTTTGAGTAAGCTGTCTGATATAAATTTGTTATTTGCAAATCCTTTTTCTGTAACTCCACTAACCTCCTTGAGTTAAACATTTCAGCTGAATTGTCTTCCAGTCTTTCTTCCTGAACAACCTTATTGAACAGTGTCAGCCAATTGGATTTCCACACCTTCTCCCTGCTTTTGAACTTCCTGTTCTTCTTGTTTTAATGAGCCCGTGACCTCTTTGTCACACAATCTGGAAATAATCCAGGATGCTCTCTCTGTAATACTTCTGTTGAAAACACTTCTACAGGCTGATCAACTACCATAGGCATCATCCACATTTGTGATCCAGCTATATCATCACCCAGAATAAATTGAACCCCTACAATGGGCAATTTTTCCACTGCTCCAACAATCACCTCACCTGTTTTCCACTTATTCTTTAAATTTACCTTCCACAATGGAATAGGTTTATCATATCTATGAACCCCACCTGTTCCTGCAATACTCCCTCTGAATAATAAATGTCACCACCCTGCAATATTAAAGATTGACTAGCCCCTGTGTCTCTTAAAATTTTAACAACTTTGCCTACTCTACCCTGTACACATGGAAAGACTTTCCCTTCACACACAAAATCTTTAAATGTTTCTGCAACTGCTCCTCCACATTCTCTTGGGTAAATTGTGAACACGTTCCCATTTCTTTACCTATTACTGATTTTCCCTGTTTTACCTGTACACAAACCACTGGTTTTTCCTGTGCTCGAACCTCAGAACCCACATACTTTTACTTCCAGAACTTTATTGCACCCCTATAATTCCAACAGATTTTCCCTGAAATTTCCAGCATACAAATTTTGTATGTCCAACTTTATTACAATGAAAACATCTCAATTTTTGAATATCACTTTTACCCTCAGCACCTTTTTTATCCTGAGGAAAAACCTCCTGCGAATTTCCACCCACTCCTTCTGTTCCCTGACCTTCCTTTCACTTTTCCGTTTTCTATCCTTTTCTGATTTGAAAGGGTGACAGAGAAAAGGTTTAGCTCTATGAACTGACTCATAATCTTCAGTTATCTCTGTTGTTTGTCTTAGTTTGAACCCTCCGTTCCTCCACATGAGTTCTCACTACTGAAGGGATTGAATGTTTAAATTCTTCCAAAAGAATTACCTCTCTAAGAGATGCATATGTTGTCTCTATCTTTAATGCCCATATCCACTGGTCAAAATTACTTTGTTTTACTCTTTCAAACTCAATATAGGTTTGCCCAAGCTGGTAGTGAAGTCTCACTATCTCCAGCTGTGACTCACTATTGTCAGGTATCACTTCCAACTTTAAATGCTGTGCTATACCCTCAATTATATCTGCTTTCTTAGACCATAAAACATAGGAACAGAAATTAGGCCATTCGGCCCATTGAGTCTGTTCCGCCATTCAATCATGGCTGATAAGTTTCTCAACCCCATTCTCCCCATAACCTTTGATCCCCTTACCAATCAAGAACCTATCTATCTCGGTCTTAAATGCACTCAAAGACCTGGCCTCCACAGCCTTCTGTGGCAATGAATTCCATAGATTCACCACTCTCTGGCTAAAGAAGTTTCTCCTCATCTCTGTTCTAAAAGGCTTCCTTTTACTCTAAGGCTGTGCCCTTGGGTCCTAGTCTCTCCTACTAATGGAAACATCTTCCCCACGTCCACTCTATCCAGGCCTTTCAGTATTTTGTAAGTTTCAATCAGATCCCCCCCTCATCCTTCTAAACTCCATCGAGTATAGACCCAGAGTCCTCAAATGTTCCTCATATGTTAAGCCTTTCATTCCTGGGATCGTTCTCATGAACCTCCTCTGGACCCTCTCCAGGGCCAGCACATCCTTCCTGAGATACGGGGCCCAAAATTGCTCGTAATATTCTAAATGTGGTCTGACCAGAGCCTTTATAAAGCCTCCACATCCCTGCTTTTATATTCTAGACCCCGCAGGTAACCCCAATTGTAATTAATTTGTCACTTCCATTAACTTAACTTTAGTTACTTTTTGTAAACCAGCTAAAGTTATAACTTCAACTCCATCAATCTCTCCTCATACGTCAATCCCGCCATCTGGTGAACCTCCATTGCAGTCCCTCTATGGCAAGTATATCCTTCCTTAGATAAGGAGACCAAAACTGTGCCCAATACTCCATATGCTTTCTCACCAAGGCTCTATACAACTGCAGCAAGACATCTTTATTCCTGTACTCAAATCCTCTTGCAGTGAGGGCTATTTACCTTCCTAATTGCTTGCTACATCTGCATGCTAGCTTCTAGTGACAAGCTTTTAATGAACAAGGACACCCAGGTCCCTTTGGACACCTGCACTTCCCAACTCCTCAACATTTAAGAAATACTCTGCCTTTCTGTTTTTTCTGTCGAAAGTGAATAGACCTCAGACTTATTCACATTATATTCCATCTGCCATGTTCTAGCCCATTCACTTAGCCTGCCCAAATCTTCTTGAAGTCTCCTTGCATCCTCTTCACAACTTGCGTTTGCACCTATTTGGTGTCATCAGCGAATTTGGAAATATTACAATTGTTCCCCACAGCTAAATTATTTGTATAGATTGTGAACAGCTGTGGACCGAGCACTGATCCTTGCGGTACCCCACTAGTAACAGCCTACCGTCCTGAGAATGATCCACTTATTCCTACTCTCTGCTTTCTGTCTGCTAACCAATTCTGAATCCATACTTATATATTTCCTCCAATCCCACATGTTCTAATTTTATTTATTAACCCTGTGTGGGACCTAATCAAAAGCCTTCTGAAAATCCAAATATACCACATCCACTGGTTCTCCTTTATCTATGCTGCAAGTAACATCCTCAAAAAAAACTCCCAAGTTAGGCAAACATGATTTCCCTTTAATAAATCCATGTTGACGCTGCCCAATTTTTACCATTCTTTTCTAAATGTCCACTTATTATATCCTTTATAATAGATTCTAACATTTTCCCTACTACTCACTTCAGACTCACAGGTCTATAGTTCTCCATTCTCCCTCTTCCTCCCTTCTTAAAGAGTAGAATTACAAGGCAAAGGCACGTGGAATACAGGGTAATTTGATAAGGTGTATTCAAAATTGGCTTAGTTGTAGGAGGCAGAGGGTGATGACAGAAGGATGCTTTAGTGACTGGAAGCCAGTGTCCAGTGGCATACCACAGGGATCTGTGCTCGGTCCCCTATTATTTGTCATTTATATAAATGACATAGATGACTATGTGGGGGGTAGTATTAGTAAGTTTGCGGATGACACAAAATTGGCTGGGTGGTTAACAGTGAGGTTGAGTGTTTTTGGCTACAGGAAGATATAGACGGGATGGTCAAATGGGCAGAAAAGTGGCAGATGGAATTTAACCCTGAAAAGTGTGAGGTGATATACTTTGGAAGGAGTAATTTGACAAGGAAGTATTCAATGAACGACATGGCACTAGGAAGTTCTGAGGAACAAAACGACCTTGGCGTGTGTGTCCAAAGATCCCTGAAGGCGGAGGGGCATGTTAGTGGGGTGGTGAAAAAGGCATATGGGACATATGCCTTTATCAATCGAGGCATAGATTACAAAAGTAGGGAGGTCATGTTGGAGTTGTATAGAACCTTGGTGAGGCCACAGCTGGAGTACTGTGTGCAGTTCTGGTCGTTACGTTATAGGAAGGATGTGATTGTACTGGAGGGGGTGCAGAGGAGATTCACCAGGATGTTGCCTGGGATGAAACATTTAAGTTATGAAAAGAGGTTGGATAGACTTGGATTGTTTTCGTTGGAGCAGAGAAGACTGAGGGGTGACCTGATTGAGGTGTACAAGATTATGAGGGGCATGGACAGGGTGGATAGGGAGCAGCTGTTCCCCTTAGTTGAAGGGTCAGTCACAAGGGGGCATAAGTTCAAGGTGAGGGGCAGGAGGTTTAGGGGGGATGTGAGGAAAAACTTATTTACCCAGAGGGTGGTGACAGTCTGGAATGCGTTGCCTGGGAGGGTGTGGAGGCGGGTTGCCTCACATCCTTTAAAAAGTACCTGGATGAGCACTTGGCACATCATAATATTCAAGGCTATGGGCCAAGTGCTGGTAAATGGGATTAGATAGGTAGGTCAGGTGTTTCTCACATGTCGGTGCAGACTCGATGTGCCAAAGGGCCTCTTCTGCACTGTGATTCTGTGATACATTTGCTACTTTCCAGTCCGCAGGAACCTTTCCAGAATCTATAGAATTTTGAAAGATAACCACCAATGCATCTACTATCTCTTTAGCCACCTACATCAACCCTCTGGGATTAAGCTCATCTGGTCCACGGGATTTATCAACCTTCAATCCTGTTAACTTCTCATGTACTACTTCTTTACTAATGCCAATTTCTTTTAGTTCCTCAGTTTTACAAGTCCCTTGGTTGCCTGGTATTTCTGGGAGATTTTCTGTATCTTCTTCCGTGAAGACAGATGCAAAGTAACTGTTTAGTTTCTCTGCCATTTCCCTGTTCTCCATTATAAATTGTTCTGTCCCCACCTGTAATGGACCCACATTTATCTTAGCTAATCTTTTCCTTTTCACCTACCTCAATAAGCTTTTACAGTCCACCTTTATGTTCCTCACCAGTTTGCATTCATATTCTCTTTTCCCTTTCTTAATCAGTTTCTTGGTCCTCCTTTGCTGGGTTCTAAATTGTTCCCAATCCTCAGGCTTACCACTTCTTCTGCCATCCTTATAAGCCACTTCCCTTGATTTAATGCAATCCTTATTTCCTTTCATTAACCATGGTTGATTTGCCTTTCCCTCTGGATGTTTGTGCCTTAGAGGAATCTATTTCTGCAGTAGGCCATATAGTATTTCTTCAAATACTAGCCATTGCTTGTCTACTATCAAATCTTTTAGTGTATTTTCCTATAGCCAACTTGCCCCCCATACCCTCATAATTTCCTTTCTTCAGATTTGGACCCTAGTTTCAGAATGAATTATATAACATTCAAACTTAATGCAAAATTCTATCATATTATGGTCACTATTTCCCAAAGGCTCCTTTACGGTAAGGTTATTAATTAGCCCTTTCTTATTACAGAACACTAAATCCAAAATAGCCCAATCCCTAGTTGCTTCTCAATGTAATGTTCCAGAAACCCAAGTTGTATACATTCCAGCAATTCATCCTTTACAGCATTAGTGTTGAGTTGGTTAACCCAGTCTGTGTAAATTTAAATCAACCATTATTACTGTATTAACCACATTGCATGCATCTCTAATTCGTGATTTATACTGTCCCCAATGTTACCACTTTGGTGGCCTAAAACAACTCCCACCAATGTTTGCTGTCCCTTGCCGTTTCTTAGCTCCACCCAAACTGATTCTACACCTCTATTCTTCGATCTAAGATCCCGTCTTACCAATGTACTGATTTTGTCCCTTTTTAACAGTGCTACTCCACCACCTTTCCCTTTTTGCCTATGCCTTCTAAATGCCAAATATCCTTGGATATTCAATTAGCAATCTTGGTCACACTTTAGCTACATCTCTGTAATGGCAATGAAATCATACTTCAATTTGTGCATTCAAATCATCAACCCTTTTGCGAATGCTACGTACATTCAGAAAGAGTGCCTTTAAATCTGCTTTTGTAACTTTATTCTCTATTCTGATCCTATTTGATGCTTGCCAATGCTTCTTCTGGCTTCTATTTTTGCTTTCTACCTTTCTACTTCCTTTTACCAGTTTTGCTTCCCTCGAATTTGAGTTCCCTCTCAAGTTCCTGTCCACCTGCCAATCTAGCTTAAACCCTCTCCAACAGCACTAGTGAATCTCCCTGCAAGGATGTTAGTCCCAGTCCTGCTAAGATGCAGCCCCTCCATTTTGTACAGGTCTCACCTGCCCTCGAACCGGTCCTAATGCCTCAGAAATCTGATGACCTTCCTCCTACACCAGTTCTCCAGCCACATGTTCAATCTCCCAATTCTCCTATTTCAGTGCTCACCAGCACATGGGACTGGAAGTAATCCTGAGATTACTGCTTTAGAGGCCCTGTTTTTCAATCTTCTTCCTAGCCCCCTGAAATCTGCTTTCAGGACCTCATCCCCTTTCCTACCTAAGTCATTGTTACCGGTGTGGACCATGACCTCTGGATGTTCACCCTTTGCAAGAAGAATGCCCTGTAGCTGCTCCATGACATCCTTGACCCTGACACCAGGGAGGCAACGTGCCATCCTGTAGTCATCCTGTGGCCACAAAAATACCTATCTGTTCCTCTAACTAAAAAACATCCCCTATTAGTACTGCTCTTCCCCTCTTCTTCCTTCCCTACCACACAGCAGAGCCATCCATGGTGCCATGAACTTGGCTCTGACTATACTCCTCCGAGGAACCATTGCCCTCACCAGCATCCAAAACAGAAAACTGGCAGACTGCAGAACTGGTCACATGACTCACTTAATTTGCCCTAAATTTAAAGCTACACTCCCAAAATATAATCTTTTAAACCTCAGTTGTAACAACTTATCAACTTTTAAGTACAGCCAGATCTAATATCTCAACATTATCAATTCTAGTCAATGCAAATGTTTCATCTGACATAAAAACAGAAAATGCTGGAAATCCTCAGCAGATCAGGCAGCATCTGTGGAAAGAGTGAGTCGATATTTCAGTATTTCCTGTTTACATTTCAGATTTCCAGCATATGCAGCTTTTTCCTTTTCTAAAAGTGTCTCAACTACCTCTTTCACTATGACTTGGACAGCATCATCTTCCTTGCTAAAGACAGCCATGCCCTCTGCATCCTTGCATAAATACCCTTTTGGGCCCTAAACGGCTCCACTCCTCTTTTTACCATCCTTTTACTGTTTATATACCTATATAAGATATTTGGATTCCCTTTTGTTTTCGCTACTAGTCTCTCTTCATACTCGGTCTTCGCTGTTATTTTTTTCACTTCTCCTCTGACCTTCTTACATTTAGCCTGCTTCTCACTTGTATTGTTAAGCTGACATCTGTCATGCATCCTTTTTCTGCTTCAATTTACACTATATCTCTTCTGTCATCCTCAGCCCTCTGGCTTTGTTTCTCATAGTCCCCCCTCTCTCCTCTCCCTCTCCCCCTCCCCCTCCCAATGGTAATGGACCAATGACCTGTGTATCTCAACTGTGCGTTAACCATCTCTTTAAAGGAAGCCTAATTGTTCAATTGCAGTATTGCATTCTAATCTTTGATTCCACTTTACCTGGGCCAGATCTGTTCTCATCCCAAAGAAGTTTCCCCTCCCTCAATTAATTGTTTTTACTCTGGATTACTCTGTTGCATATCTAACCAGAGCTAATCTAAACCTCATGATACTATTCTCCCATGTCCCAATTCACAGCAAATCCTGTTCACCTGTCACCAGTCTGCTCTCTGACTTAGATTGGCTCTCAGTCAGGTAACGCCTTGAATTTAAAATCCTCATCCCTGTTTTTAAACCCCTTTATGGTTTCACCCTGCCCTATCTCTGCAATATTTCCAGCCCACAATCCTCTGAGATAGCTGCACTCTTCTAATTCTGTGCATTCCCAATTATAATTGTTTCAATGTTGGTTACTATGTTTTCAGTTGCCTAGGCCCCAAGCTCTGGAATTCCCTCCCTACTCCTGCCTGCCTTTCTACCTGGCTTTCCTCCTTTAAGACTCTTCTTAAAACATACCGCTTTTACCAAGCTTTTGGTCATCTCACCTAATATCTCCTTATGTGACTTGGTGTAATATTTTGTTTTATTATGTTCCTGTGAAGTGCCATGGGACATTTTATGATGTTAAATGTGCTATATAATCACTATGATCACTGGTCCCTACTACTGACATTTGATCATTTGATCCACCTCATTCACCAGAACAAATCCACCAATTTCACCTTTCTAGTTGGGTCAGAAACATACTGATCTAGAAAATTCCTGAATGCACTTCTTTCCAGCCCTCAGCCCTCTACCCTTGACGCTATTAATATTCCAATCTATATCAGAATATTTGAAGTCCCCTATTATAACTGATTCTCGTACCTCTCTAATTTCCATGCAAATTTGTTCCTCTGTAATTTTTCTCACGAGTTGCTGGCCTATAAAATACACCCAGCAATGTATGGTACCTCTATTGTTTCTTAGCTCTAACCAAATAGATTCTATTCTTGAGCCTACTAGGATATCCTCTCTCTCCAACATTATAATATTCTCCTTAAGCGATATTGCTGGCCCTCCTCCTTTCTCTCCACCCTATCTTTCAAACAAACATATAAATTAGGAGCAGGAGTAAGGCATTCAGCCCTTTGAGCCTACTCCGCCTTCAGTAAGCTCATGGCTGATCTGATTGTGGCCTCAGCTCCACATTCCACCTACACCCCCCCCCCCCCCCGAATAACCTTTGACTCCCTTGTTAGTCAAAAATCTATCTACCTCTGCCTTAAAAATATTCAATGATCCTGCCTCCACCACTCTTTGGGGAAGAGAGTTCGAAAGATTCATGACCCTCTGAAAGAAAAAATTTCTTTTCCGTCTTAAATGGAAAAGTCTCTCCCACAAGTCTCTCCTTTTGGCATCCACCCCTGCCATGTCCCCTCAATGTTTCAATAAGATCACCTCTCAACCTTCTAAACTCCAGTGGATACAGGACCAGCCTGTCCACCCTTGCCTGGTAAAATAACTTCCTAACAGTCGAGTGAACCTTCTCTGAACTGCTTCTAATACGTTTATATACTTTCTTAAATAAAGAGACCAAAACTGTACACAATACTCCAGATGTGATCTCACCAACGTCCTTTACAAAACATCCCTACCTTTAGATAAAAGCAAAATACTGTAGATGCTGGAAATCTGAAATAAAAACAGAATATGCTGGAAAAACTCAGCAGGTCTGGCAGCATCTATGGAGAGAGAAGCAGAGTTAACGTTTCGAGTCTGCATGACTCTGAAGAAGAGACATATCAGCTTGAAAGGTTAACTCTCCACGGATGCTACCAGACCTGCTGGGTTTTTCCAGCATTTTCTGTTTTTAACCCTACTTTTAGATTCCATTCCTCTTGCAATAAACGACAACATCCCATTTTCTTTCCTAATCACTGTACATGCATATTAACTTTTCCGGATTCATGTCTACCACCTACGAGGCACAGGTTAGGAATGTGATGAACTGCTCTCTACTTGACTGGATGAGTACAGCTGCAACAGCACTCAAGAAACTTGATTCCATCCAGGACAAAGCAACTCACTTGATTGGTACCACATCCACAAACATTCACTCCCTCCAGCACCAACACACATTAGCAGCAGTGTGTACCATCTACAAGATGCACTGCAGGAATTCACCAAGGCTCCTTAGACAGCACCTTCCAAACACACGACCACTATCATCTAGAAGGCTAAGGGCAGCAAACACATGGGAACACCACCACCTGGAAATTCCGTTTCAAGCCACTCGCCATCAAAACTTGGAAATATATGCCTACCTCCTTGAAGAAGTTCTGTTCCTCTCTGTGACAAGATTTCCGGATCTCTCTGTTGCCTTGTTCACCTTCATTTCTTTCCATTTCTCTCCTAGTGTTTGACAAGGTGTTTACTAAAACCCGCTTTCACAGCCATATCTCCTTTCTCAGTGACTGTCTCCGTCTCCGACTTACCCCACGTGGATTTCAACTGAAATTCCACCCCTCATGTTTCGAACCCACCCAGGATTACAGGTATCTCCAGGACATAAAACGTTTCTCGGACTGCTGTTCCCGTCACATTCTGAAATCCACTCTCAGTGCCATGCGCCGCCATATGAACACACTCGACCTCTCCCTCCAGCAGCACCGCCGTACCCTTTTTCAAAGCTGCGCGTGCCCCCAGTTTCATTTTATCCTTCGGCTCATCCGCCGCCTCAACAAGAAACTTTTTCTCTTTCTCTCAAGTGCTAAGGAACGCAAGCTCCAACAACTCATCGACACCAACACCCATCTAGGACCCTCCACCCCTGCCTGTCCCTCCGTCCCCACCCTTTCTTCCAGTCCCAACCCCAGCCGTGTATTCACTATACCCCCTGACCTTCCCCTCTCCGATGCTGAACGTTCAGTGCTCAGCAAAGGACTTAGTTTCATACCCTTACGCCCTCACCTCAATGAATTTCGGGCTCGGCATGATACTGAACTCTTCTTCCGCCGTCTTCGTCTCCGGGCTCACTTCTTTGGGCAGGAGTCCTCTCCCAGTTCAACGGATCCTTTTACCCATCTTCAATATTCTCCCTCCACCTGGACCCCTCCCTCTGGATTCTTACCTTCTCTTGATCTTTTCATTGAGAACTGTCGGCGCGACATTAGTCGTCTCAATTTCTCTGCTCCTCTCACCCATTCTAACCTGTCTCTCTCTGAACTTACTGCACTCCATTCTCTCAGGTCCAACCCTGACATTGTCATCAAACCCGCTGACAAGGGTGGTGCTGTTGTTGTCTGGCGCACTGACCTCTACCACGCGGAGGCTGAGCGTCAACTCGCAGACACTTCCTCCTACCTTTCCCTGGACCATGACCCCACCACTGAACATCAAGCCACTGTTTCCAGGACTGTCACTGACCTCATCTCCTCTGGGGATCTCCCTCCCACAGCTTCCAACCTGATAGTCGCCCAACCTCGGACGGCCCGCTTCTATCTCCTACCCAAAATCCACAAACAGAACTGCCCCGGTAGACCGATCGTCTCAGCTTGCTCCTGCCCCACAGAACTCATTTCTCGTTATCTTGACTCCCTTCTCTCTCCCCTTGTCCAGTCCCTTCCCACCTACATCCGTGATTCCTCTGACACCTTACGTCACATCAACAATTTCCAGTTCCTTGGCCCCTACCGCTTCCTCTTCACCATGGACGTCCAATCCCTCTACACCTCCATCCCCCACCAGGATGGTCTGAGGGCCCTTAGCTTCTTCCTCGAACAGAGGCCCGAACAATCCCCATCCACCACTACTCTCCTCCGTCTGGCTGAACTTGTTCTCACACTGAACAATTTCTCCTTCAACTCCTCTCACTTTCTCCAAATAAAAGGTGTGGCTATGGGTACCCGCATGGGCCCCAGCTATGCCTGTCTCTTTATGGGGTATGTGGAACATTCCTTGTTGCAGTCCTACTCCGGCCCCCTTCCACAACTCTTTCTCCGGTACATCGATGATTATTTCGGTGCCGCTTCATGCTCTCGTCAGGACTTGGAAAAATTTATTAATTTTGCTTCCAATCTCCACCCCTCCATCATTTTCACGTGGTCCATCTCTGACACTTCCCTTCCCTTCCTTGACCTCTCTGTCTCAATCTCTGGTGATAGACTGTCCACCAATATCCATTACAAACCCACCGACTCCCACAGCTATCTCGACTACAGCTCCTCACACCCCACTTCCTGTAAGGACTCCATCCCATTCTCTCAGTTCCTTCGCCTCCGTCGCATCTGTTCCGATGATGCTACATTCAAAAACAGTTCCTCTGACATGTCCTCCTTCTTCCTTAATCGAGGTTTTCCACCCACGGTCGTTGACAGGGCCCTCAACCGTGTCCGGCCCATCTCCCGCGCATCCGCCCTCACTCCTTCTCCTCCCTCCCAGAAACATGATAGGGTCCCCCTTGTCCTCACTTATCACCCCACCAGCCTCCGCATTCAAAGGATCATCCTCCGCCATTTCCGCCAACTCCAGCATGATGCCACTACCAAACACATCTTCCCTTCACCCCCCTTATCGGCATTCCGTAGGGATCGCTCCCTCCGGGACACCCTGGTCCACTCCTCCATCACCCCCTACTCCTCAACCCCCTCCTATGGCACAACCCCATGCCCACGCAAAAGATGCAACACCTGCCCCTTCACTTCCTCTCTCCTCACCGTCCAAGGACCCAAACACTCCTTTCAAGTGAAGCAGCATTTCACTTGCATTTCCCCCAACTTAGTCTACTGCATTCGTTGCTCCCAATGTGGTCTCCTCTACATTGGAGAGACCAAACGTAAACTGGGCGACCGCTTTGCAGAACACCTGCGGTCTGTCCGCAAGAATGACCCAAACCTCCCTGTCGCTTGCCATTTTAACACTCCACCCTGCTCTCTTGCCCACATGTCTGTCCTTGGCTTGCTGCATTGTTCCAGTGAAGCCCAACGCAAACTGGAGGAACAACACCTCATCTTCCGACTAGGGACTTTACAGCCTTCCGGACTGAATATTGAATTCAACAACTTTAGGTCGTGAGCTCCCTCCCCCATCCCCACCCCCTTTCTGTTTCCCCCTTCTTTTCTTTTTTTTTCCCAATAAATTATAAAGGTTTTCCTTTTCCCACCTATTTCCATTATATAAAAAAAATAAATAAATAAAAAAAAAACCACTAGAGCTATACCTTGAGTGCCCTACCATCCATTCTTAATTAGCACATTCGTTTAGATAATATCACCAACTTTAACTTTAACACCTATGTGTTCTATTGTACTATTGTCGTTGACATCTTTTGATGATCTGCTTCTATCACTGCTTGTTTGTCCCTACAACCACACCAACCCCCTCCATCTCTCTGTCTCTCTATCTCTCCGCCCCCCACACACACACCTTAAACCAGCTTATATTTCAGCTCTTTCCTGGACTCGAACTCAAGTTCTGTCGAAGGGTCATGAGGACTCGAAACGTCAACTCTTTTCTTCTCCGCCGATGCTGCCAGACCTGCTGAGTTTTTCCAGGTAATTCTGTTTTTGTTTTGGATTTCCAGCATCCGCAGTTTTTTTGTTTTTATCTTGGAAATATATTGCTGTTCCTGCACTGTCGCTGGGTTAAAATCCTGGAACTCCCTCCCTAACAGCACCGTGGCTGTACCTACACCACATGGACTGCAGCGGTTCAAGAAGACAGTTCACCACCACCTTCTCAAGAGCAGTTAGGGGTGGGCAATAAATGCTGGCCCAGCCAGCGATGTCCACATCCCATAAATGAATTAAAAAGATTGTACTAGGACACACACATCCCTCTGTTCCTCAGAGTTCTGCAATTTCTCTCCATTTAGATAATATGCTGCTTTTCTATTCTCCCTGCAAGAGTGAACAAGTTCACATTTTCCCACATTATACCCCCATCTGCCAAATGTTTGCCCACTCACTTAACCCATCTGTGTCCCTTTGCAGACTCCTTACATCCTATTCACAATTTACTCTTCTACCTATCTTTGTGTCAGCAGCAAATTTAGCAACCATACATCTGGTTCCTTCATCCAAGTATTTGATATAAATTGTAAATAGCTCAGGCAGCACTGATCCCTGTGACACTCCATTTGTCACTTCTTGCCAACCTAAAAATACCTATTTATCCCTACTCATTGCTCCCTGTTAGCTAACCAATCCTCTGTCCATGCTAATATGTTAGCCCCTACACCATGAGCTCTTATTTTGTGTTGTAACCTTCAATGTGACACCTTGTCAAATGCCTTTTGGAAATCTAAGTACAGCACATCCACAGGTTCCCCTTTATCCATGTCATTTGTTATTTCCTCAAAGAACTCCAATAAACTAACCAAACATGATTTCCTTTTCACAAAACCATGTTGACTCTGCCTGATTGCATTGAGATTTTCGAAGTGCCCTGCTATAACCCCCTTAGTAATGGATTCCAGCAATTTCTCTATGACAGATATTAAACTAACTGACCTGTAGTTTCCTGCCTCCTTCCTTTCTTGAATAGAGGAGTCACACTTGCTACTTTCCAATCTGATGGGATCTTTCCAATCTAGGGAATTTTGGAAAATTAAATTCAATGCGTCTACTATCTCAGCAGCCACTTCTTTTAAGACCCTAGGATGAAGTCCATCAGGACCTGGGGACTTATCAGCTTTAGTTTTAATAATTTTCTCTATACCTTTTCCCTGATCATTGTTTTAAGTTCCTCCCTCCCTTTCACCTCCTGATTCATAATTATTTCTGGCATTTTATTTATACCTTCACAGTGAAGGCAGGTCACTACGCAAAATAAGAGCTCATGGTGTAGAGGGTAACTTATTAGCATGGACAGAGGATTGGTTAGCTAACAGGAAGCAAAGAGTAGGGATAAATAGAAATAAAAATAAAAATACCTGGAAAAACTCAGCAGGTCTGGCAGTATCTGCGGAGAGGAACACAGTTAACGTTTCGAGTCCGTATGACTCTTGGATTTCCAGCATCCGCAGTTTTTTGCTTTTATCGTAGGGTTAAATAGGTCTTTTTCAGGTTGGCAAGGTGTGATGAATGGATTGCCACAGGAGTCAGTGCTGCCTGAACTATTTACAATTTATATCAATTACATTGAAGACCGAGGCAAAATATCTGTTCATTTCATCCACCGTTTCCTTAATTTCCATTATTAATTTCCCATGTGAACTCTAGAAGACCAACGCTCACGTTACTTTTTTCCTTTTTAAATTCCTGTAGAGACTCTTACTATCTGTTTTTATACTTATAGCTAGCTTTCCCTTGTACTCTAATTTCTTCCTCCTTATTAATCTTTTAGTCATTCTTTGTTTTTCTTTATATTCTGTCCAATTTTCTCACCTGTCACTCATCTTTGCAGAATTATATGCTTTTACTTTCAATATGATACGATCTTTAACTTCTTTACCTCTCCACGATGGTGTGTCCTTCCCTAAGAATCTTCCTTTCTCACTGGAATGTATCTTTTCTGTGTATTGTGAAATATCTCCTTAGATGTCTGACACTGCATCGCTACTGATCTATCCTTTAAACTAATTTTCCAGATCACTTTAGTCAGTTCTGTCTTCATGCCCTCATATTTGCCCTTATTTAAGTTTAAAACACTAGTCCTAAATCCACTCCTCTGTCCCGCAAACTGGATGTGAAATTCAAGCATATTATGATCACCACCACCTAGGGGCACCTTCACTATGAGGACATTAATTAATCCTGTCTTGTTGCACATTACCAGATCCAGTACAGCCTGCCCTCTGGTTGGTGCTAAAACATGTTGCTCGAAGAAACTGTCCTGAAAGCACTTCATGAACTCATCATCCAGGCTACCTTTACCAATCTGATTTGTCCAATCTATATGTAGATTAATATTACCCATGATAATTGCCATACCTTTCTCACAAGCCCCCATTATTTCTTCCTGTATACCCCATACTACAGTGTGGTTACTGTTAGGGGGCCTATAAACCACTCCCAGAAGTGACTTCTTACCTTTACTATTTCTCATCTTTACTCTAACTGATTCTGCATCTTGAGCTCCAGAACTAAGATCATCTCTCTCTCTCTATTGTACCAACGTCACTCCTAATTAACAGCTATCCCTCCACATTTTCCTGTCTTCCAGTCCTTCCGAAATATCATGTACCAATTAATGTTCACGTCCCAGACTTTATCATCCTGCAGCTGTGTCTCTGTAATGGCTATCAGATCATATATATTTATTTCCATTTAAGAACATAAGAAATAGGAGCTGGAGTAGGCCATTCAGTCCTCAAGCCTGCCCCACCGTTCAATAAGATGAGACCATAAGACGTAGGAGCAGAACTAGGCCAGTCTGCTCCGCCATTCAATGAGATCATGACTGATCTGATAATCCTCAACTCCACTTTCCTGCCTTCTCCCCATAACCCTTGTTTCCATTACTGATTAAAAATATGTTTATCTCAGCCTTGAATATACTTAACGACCCAGCTTCTACAGCCCTCTCCAGTAAAGAATTCCACAGATTGACTACCCTCTGAGAGAAGTAATTCCTCCTCATCTCTCTTTTAAGTGGGCGCCCCCTTACTCTGAGATTATGCCCTCTGGTGCTAGATTCTCCCACAAAGGGAAACAACCTCTCAGCACCTATACTGTCAAGCCCCCTAAGAATCTTATATGTTTCAATAAGGTTGCTTCTCATTCTTCTGAACTGCAATGAGTACAGGCCCAACTGACTCAACCTCTCCTTATAAGAAGATCCCTCCATCCCCGGGATCAACCTAATGAACCTTCTCTGGACTGCCTCCAATGCCAGTATATCTTTCCTTAGATAAGGGGACCAAAACTGTTCACAGTATTCTAGGTGTGGTCTAACTAGTGCCTTGTATAGCTTTCCCTATTTTTATACTCCATTCCCATTGAAATAAAAGCCGACATTCCATTTGTCTTACCTCTTACCTGCTGAACTTGTATGCTAATTCTTTTGGGATTTATGCACAGGGCCCCCAAATCCCTCTGTGCTGCAACTTTCTTCAGTCTTCCTACATTTAAATAATATTCAGCTCCTCTATTCTTCCTGCCGAAGTGCATAACCTCACATTTTCCCACTGCCACATTTTTGCCCACTCATTTAACCTGTCTATATTGTGTCTTCCTCACCAATTGCCTTCCCACGTATTTTTGTGTTATCTGCATACTTGGTGATAGTACATTCATTTCCCTCATCCAAGTCATTAATATATATTGTAAGTAATTGTGGCCCCAGCATTGATCCCTGTGGCACTCCACTAGTTAAAGAATACCATCTTGAAAATCGGACGTCTTTTGGAAATCCAAATATATTACATCTACTGGTTCCCTTTTATTTATCCTACTTTTTACCTCCTCAGTAGAATTCTAATAAATTTGTCAGACATGATTTCCATGAAGCCATGCTGATTCTGCTTGATTAGATTATGCATTTCTAAATGCTCTGCTATTGCATCCTTTATAGTAGACTCCAACATTTTCCCAATGACAAATGTTAAGCTAACTGGCCTATGGTAACCTGTTTTTTGTCTCCCTCCCTTTTTGAATAAGGGTGTTACATTGGCAGTTTTCCAATCCTCTGGGACTTTTCCAGAATCTAAGGATTGGAAGATTACTACCAGTGCATCCACTATCACTGCAGCTATTTCCTTTAATATCCTCGGATGCAACCCATCAGGTCCAGGTGACTTATTGGCCTTTAGCCCCATTAGTTTCCCTGGTACTTTTTCTCTAGTGATAGTTATTATATTTATTTCCTCCCACCTTTTGCCCCATGATTATTTAGTATTTTTGGAATGCTATTACTGTCTTCTACCGTGAAGACTGATGCAAAGTATTCATTCAACTCCTCTGCCACTTCCTGGTTCCCCATTATTATTTCCCCAGCCTAATTCTCTAAGGGGCCTATACTGACTTTGGCCTCTCTCTTTTTATATATTTAAAGAAGCTCTTACTGTCTGTTTTTATATTTCTTGCTAGTTTACCCTCAAAGTTTATTTTCTCCCTCTTTATCATTTTTCTGGTCATCTTTTGTTGATTTTTAAAAGTTTCCCAATCCTCCGGCTTACCACTAATCTTTGCCACATTGTATGTTTTTTCTTTCACTTTGATACAATCCTTAACTTCCTCGGTTAACCATGGTTGGTTTATCCCTTCCTACAATCCTTCTTCCTCACTGGAATAAATCTTTGTTGTGAGTCATGAGTTATTTTCTTAAATGTCTGTCATTGTTCATCAACCTGTCTTTTCTGCTAAACTCCTTTCCCAGTCAACTCCAGTCAACTCTGCCCTCATTCCTTTGTAATTACCCTTATTTAAGTTTAGCATAGTTGTTTCTGAACTAAGTTTCTCACTCTCAAACTGAATGCTAAATTCCACCATGTTATGGTCATTGTTTCCGAGGGGATCTTTACTCTGAGTTAATTTATTAAACTTGCCTCATTACACATTACCAGACCCAAAATAGCCTGAACCCTGGTTGGATCCACAACATATTGTTCTAGGAAACCGTCCCAAGTACACTGAATGAATTCTTGCTCGTGGCTACCCCTGCCAATTTGATTTTTCCAATCTACATGGAGATTAAAGTCACCCATGATTAATATACTGCCTTTTTTACATGCCTTCATTATTTCCTGATTTATTCTCTGTCTGACAGCATAGCTGCTGTCAGGGGGCCTATAGGCTACTCCCACCAGTGTTGTCTTCCCCTTGTTATTTCTTACCTCCACCCATATGGATTCTACATCTTCTGATCCGCGATCATTTCTTGCTATCGTACTTATTCTATCTCATGCCAACAAAACTACCCCACCTGCCTTTCCTTCCTGTCTGTCCTTTCGAAAAGTCACATACCCCTGAATATTTAGTTCCCAGCTTTGATCTCCTTGTAACCATGTCTCCGTAATGGATAAAAGATCATACCCATTAATCTTTATTTGTGCCGTTAATTAATTTATTTTGTTCCAAATACTATGTGCATTTAAAAACAGAGCCATTAATTGTGCCCTTTTACCATTTTCCCCCCTTTGATCCTATTTGCTGCTTCTTTTTCATGTTTGTACACTCTGTCCCTTCCTGTCACACTCTGGGTAAAGTAGCTGCCCTGCAATGCTGCCATATCCTTTTGCTTTGTAGGCTTACTTATCCCCTCTCTAGAACTTTCCCCCCTCTATTTAGTTTAAAGCCCTCTCTACAGCCCCAGCTATTCGATTGACCAGGACACCGGTCCCAGCATGGTTCAAGTGAAGCCCATCCTCCCCCCACTTGAATGGCCCCCTGTACCATGGTGCTGTGGTCAGTTCGCTCATCCTCCATGCAGCCCCTCCTCTCCACACAGCTTGCAAGAACCTCGTAGCTGTTGGACAATTTCAGGGTCTGAAGCTCCTTGAACGCTACCTCCTGGGTCCCCATACCTGCCTCATCTGTAGTCACGCTCATAGCTGCAGAGAACAGTATCTATCCCCTTAATTATACACCTCCCTTCTACTCCAGCACTGATGCCAGTGCCCCATGAACTGAAACCCATTCCTCCCACACCAATGTTTGAGCCACACATTTAACTCCTTGACTTTATTTACCCTATGCCAGTTTGCCTGTGGTTCAGGTAGTAATCCTGAGATTATTACCATGGAGGTTCTGCTTTTTAATTTAGCTCCTAACTATTCAGATTCTTTTAGCAGAACCTCCTTTCTAGTCCTATCAACGGCTTTGGTACCAACGGGGATGATGTCAACTGGATCCCTTCCCTCCCACTCTAATTTTCTCTCCAGCCCTGAGGAGATGTCCTTAACCCTGGCAGCGGGCAGACAGCACAGCCTTCAGGACTCACGCTCACAGCTGCAAAGAACCGTATCTATCCCCCTAATTATACTCTTCCCCTACCAGTACCACATTCCTATTTTCCTATTTCCTCCCCCCACTTGAATGGCCCCCTGTACCATGGTGCTGTGGTCAGTTCGCTCATCCTCCATGCAGCCCCTCCTCTCGTCCACACAGCTTGCAAGAACCTCATAGCTGTTGGACAATTTCAGGGTCTGAGGCTCCTTGAACGCTACCTCCTGGGTCCCCATACCTGCCTCATCTGTAGTCACGCTCACAGCTGCAGAGAACAGTATCTATCCCCCTAATTATACTCTTCCCCTACCAGTACCACATTCCTATTTTCCTATTTCCTCCCCCCACTTGAATGTCTGATCACAGACCAAATTTGAATTATCTAACCTGTGGGGTTTGACCACCTCCTGGAGCAAAGTGTCCGGGTAACTTTGCTCCTCTCTGATGCGGCGCAATGTCTGCAGCTCAGACTCCAGCTCTTTAGCTCGGATCTGAAGTTTCTCGAGCTGCAAACACTTATTACAGATGTATTTGCTCCAGATCATCTTGGTGTCCAGCAGCTCCCGCATGCTGCAGCAGCAACACATCACCCAACCTGCCATTGCTATCCTATTTAATTTAATTAATTAATTACTCTAGTATTCCAGTTCTTTACACTTTATTGAAATTAATTATTTACAACAGCATTGATCTTATACTCAAAAAGCTATTTTTAAGAAAGAGAAAATGAAAACTAGAGATCTAAACACTAACTATAGATCTTAATTTTAATCCAAAGACTGGAGATGTTCACCAATCCGACTCACCAATCATCTGCTTTTCACACTCTTTTTAAATGAAGTGCCCAGTTCAGATTTAAGTAAAGTCCACTCACTAACCCACTCTCTGCTTTAAATAAAGTCCACACGCTCACCAACATCCCAGAAACAGTCGCCAGCTCCTCTCCAGCTCGATTCCTCCCCCAGTGTCTGAGCTGTGGGACAGGAGGCAGAAAGATCATGGCTGATCTTCCCCAGGCCTCAGCTCCTCTTTCATGCCAGCTCCTCATAACCCTCAACTCCACGATATTTCAAAAATCTATCTACCTCATCTTTAAATACTTTCAGTGATCTAGCCTCCACAACTCCTTGGGGTAGAGAATTCCAGACATTCATTACCCTCTGAGAGAAGAAATTCCTTCGCATCTCAGTTATAAATGATTGTCCCCTTATTCGGTAACTCTGTCCCCTAGTTCGTGATTACCCCACTAGTGGAAACATCTTCTCAACATCTACCCTGTCAAGCCCCTTCAGAATCTTGTACGTTTCAATTAGATCAAATATGATTTCCCTTTTGCCAAACCATGTTGACTCTGATTGCGCTAAACTTTTCTAAATATCCTGAAATTTCTTCCTTAATAATGGACTCTAGCATTTTCCCAACGACAGATGTTAGGCTGACTGGGGGGACATGGTGGCGTAGTGGCATTGTCACTGGATTGGTAATCTAGAGACCCAGAGTAACACTTTGGGGACCAGGTTCAAATCCCACCATGGTAGATAGTGGAATTTGAGAAAAAAAATTGGAATTAACAGCCTAATGATGACCATGAAACAATTGTCATAACCCTAACCCATCTGGTTCACTAATGTCCTTTAAGGAAGGAAATCTGCTGTCCTTACCTGGTCTGGCCTACATGTGACACCAGACTTACAGCAATGTGGTTAACTCTTAAAATGCCCTCTGAACAACAGCATTAGGGATGGGCAATAAATGTAGCCAACAATGCCCACATCCCATAAACAAAAAAAAAGACAGGCCTGCAGTTTCCTGCTTTTTGTCTCCCTCCCTTCTTGAACAGGGGCATCACATTAGCAGTTTTCCAATCCTTTGGGACTCTCCCCAAATCCCGTGAGTTCTGGAATATTTTGACCAATGCCTCCACTATCTCTGCAGCCACTTCCTTTAAAAACCCTTGGATGCAGGGCATCACCGATGCAAAATATTGGTTTAAATTATCTGCCATTTCCTTGTTCCCCGTTATCAATTCTCAAGTCGTATCCTCCAAGAGTCCCACACTCACTTTAGTCACTCTCTTATATATCCATGGAAGCTCTTCCTGTTTATGTTTTATATTTCTTGCCAATTTACTTTCATAATCAATCTTCTCCCTCTTTGTAAGCTTTTTAGTCATCCACTGCTGGTTCCTAAAAAATTCCCAATCCTCTGACCTACCACTAGTTTTTGCTACTTTGTATGCCTTAGTTTTTGATTGGATGCTCTCCTTGACCACCTTTGTTAACCACGGATGGTTCACCCTTCTCATCGTGTCCTTCTTTTTGACCGGAATAAATTTTTGATGAGCATTATGAAATATCTGCTTAAATGTCTGCCACTGCTCATCCACTGACCTTTCCCTTAGTCTATTTCCCAGTCCGCTTTAGACAACTCTTTCTTCATACCTCTGTAATTGTCCTTATTTAAGTTGAGGACACAGCCACCCAGTGCCTCAAGAGGATGAATGATCTCCTCTGTTCCGCCAGGGTAAGTCATTCTTCTCATCTCTCTCAACTCAAATACTCACAAATCCGTCACACATCCACAGGGATCTCACTCACTGGAATTTCAAGGGACATTACCATTCACGCTCTTTCACACACCTTCATCTGCCCTGTGGATAGTGTCCTCATCCTGTCCATGGCACCCCTCACCACCCACACATACCAGGCATTCTTCCTATCTGAGATAAAAACAAAAAACAGATCTGTGGAAGGATCATGAGGAATCGAAACGTCAACTCTTTTCTTCTCTGCCGATGCTGCCAGACCTGCTGAGTTTTTCCAGGTAATTCTGTTTTTGTTTTTTTATTCTTCCCATCTGGCCTGGCAGGCATCCTGCTTACACACTTTCCATCTGTCTTCATGCAGGACAAGCTGACACAGAACAAAGGGAAGAAGTTACAGGCTGATGGAGGAATGCCTGAAATCAAGGATATTGGTGCTGACCTCCACTGCCACTGCCTCCCATGCTGGATTTGCCACCTTGCTTCCTAGTCTTTACCCAGAGTGGGAGTAGAGACCCGTGTTGCTCGCCCTCAAACTGAATTTGAAATTCTACCATGTTGTGATCACTACCTCCTAGAGGATCCTTAACTACGATATCTCTTACTAATCCCACCTCATTACACATTTCTATATCTAAAATAGCCTGTTCCTGGGTAGGTTCAGTGATGTATTGCTCTAAGAAACAATCCCTGATGCAGATTAAAATTAATCTTCCATGTTAGCATTGCCAATCTGATTTGTCCAGTCAAAATGCAGATTAAAATCACCCATGACAATTGTAGTGCCCTTCTTGCACGCCTCCATTATTTCCCAATTTATACTTTGTCCTACATTGAGGCAACTCTTTGGGGACCTATAGACGACTCCCACCCGTGACTTCTTCCCCTTGCTATTCCTTATTTCCAACCAAACTGATTCCACGTTACGACCTGTTACACCTATCTTATTACTCACCACCGCACTGATACCTTCCTTTATTAACAAAGCTACCCCACCTCCTTTTCCTTTTTGCCTATATTCTGGAATATCGAATAACCTTGAGTATTGAGTTCCCAGCCTTGGCCACCCTGCAACCATGTCTCTGTAATAGCTATCAAGTCATATTCATTTATTCGTATTTGTGCCATCAACTCATCTATCTTGTTACAAATGTTGCGTGCGTTCAGATAAAGAGCCTTAAGCTTTAACCTTTTATCATTATTACTCATTCTGGTTTTAATTTCTGCTGCACTCTTCTGCTTATATTTTCTGCACCTTCCTGTCACACTTTGATTATCGTTCACCTCTTCACTACCCTGCACCTCTGCTCTCTCGTTTCTTTCTGATTTTTTAAAAACTTCTCTTCAATTGAATCCCCCCACCCACCCCACTAATTAGTTTAAAGTCCTGTCTACAGCTCTAGTTATATGATTCGCCAGGACATTGGTCTCAGCATGGTTCAAATGAAGCTTGACCCAACGGAATAGCTCTCTTCCCCAGTACTGGTGCCAGTGCCCCACGAATCAGAACCCATTTCTCCCACACCAATCTTTGAACCACGCATTTACCTCTCTAATCTTATTTACTTTCCCCAATTTGTACGTGGCTCAGGTAGTAATCCGGAGGTTATTACCTTTGTGGTTCTGCTTTTTAATTTAGCCCCGAGCTGCTCATAGTCCCTCAGCAGAACCTCTTTCCTAGTCCTACCTATGGCGTTGGTACCTACGTGGACTACAACAACTGGATCCTTCCCCTCCCATTCCAAGTTCCCTTCCAGACCAGAAGAAATGTCCTTAACGTTGGCACCAGGTAGACAATACAGTCTTTGCGACTCTGCTGCAGGGAATATTTGTGCTGTCAATTCATTTGTTTTGTTACGAATGCTACGTGCATTCAAATACAGAGTCTTTAGTTCTGCCTTTTTACTTTTTTTTTGCAAACTCTAACCTTATCTGCTGGTGCACTCTTAGGTTTGTACATTGTGCCTTCCTGCCACACTCTGATCATTATTTCCCTTATTCCTAATTTGCTCTTTTGCCTTGTCTTCTCTCTTAATTTATCACATCTTCCCAAACATGATTCTTTGCCCCCATTATTTAGTTTAAGGCCCTCTTTGCTGCCTGGTTATGCGACAGAACACTTGTCCCAGCACAGTTCAGGTGAAGACCATCCCGACGGTACAGCTCCTTCATTTCCAAGTACTCGTGCCAGTTCAACCCCTTCAATCAAAACCCATTTCTCCTACACCAATCATCGAGCCACGCATTTAACTCTCTGATTTACCCTACTGCAATTTGCTCGTGGTTCAGGTAGTAATTCAGAGATTATTATCTTTGAGGTTCTGCTTTTTACTTTAGCCCCTAGCTGCTCATACCCCTCAGCAGAACCTCTTTGTGTCATTGGTAGCTACTTGGACCAACTGGATCTTCCCCCTCTCACTGCAAAGTTCCTCTCCAGCTCAGAGTAGATGTCCCGAACCCTGGCACCAGGCGGGCAACACAGCTGTCTGGACTACACACTCTCGGCTGCAGAGCACTCTGTCTATCCCCCTGACTATACTGCCCCCAACCATCACTACATCTTTATTAACCCCCTACTTGAATGGCTTCCTTTACCATATTGCCATGGTCAATTTGCTCATTCACCCTGCAGCCACCACTTTCATCCATACAAGCTGCAAGAACCTGGAACCTGTAGGACAATTGCAAAGGCTGAGGCTCCTTCACTTATACCTTCTGGGTCCCTTTTTGCAGTCACACACTCCTGTCCCTGACCACTGACCAAATCAGAAGACCCTATCCTAAGGGGTGTGACTGCCTCCTGGTACAAAGTGTCCCTGTAACTTTCTCCCACTCTGATTCATCGCAGTGTCTGCAGCTCAGCCTCCAGCTCAATGACTCTGAGCCGAAGCTCCTCAAGCCGCAGACACTTAACTGCAGATGTGTTTGCCCTGGATCACCCTGGTCTCCAGGAGCGCCCTCATCCTACTGTCACAACACATCACCTGCCATGCCATCTTTATTATATGTTCATTTATTCTTAATTAATTTATAATTAATAAGCACTGCTACTCCTAATAAGCTTTACTACTGCTAGTAAACCTTACTACAACTAATAAACCCTTACAATTACCAATAAATTACATACATTTTGAAGATAAATGTGCAAAATATTCACCAACTAATCACTTATCTGTTTTCCTATGATGTCACACTTTGATTTCTCTCAGAACGTGGCCGCTGTGCTTTGAAGCTGCAGATTAAATAGATTGGATAGCTACTGCAGGTGGCAGTTACTGCCTTTGGGTCCTACTGTCTCCGGATTCTCTTCTTCCCCTGCTCCTGAACACCTTGTATCCAGGAAGATTTAGTAACCAGTTGTGTGCATGTTTGAGCCAGGTCTCTGTTATATCATCATATTTTCATGTAATTATTGGCATCTGCAGCTCCCCACCTTATTTACCACACTCCATGCATTCATGTACTTGTACAGTAAGCCTAATTCAGACCTTATTGCATTTCCTCTCACTCTAACCCCATCTAATACTTCAATATTTCCTCCTTTAGTGCTACCTGTCTCTCCCGATTCTTTGTGCAACTTGTTTTTCCTCTGTAATATTACCTCCTGGTTCCTATACCTATGCCAAGTTGGTTTAAACCCTTCCCCAAGCACAAGCAAATCACTCCATTAGGACTTTGCTCCTGAACAAAGCCAGAACCAATTTCTGCAGCCTGCACAAGTCCCAAATCCCCCAGAACAGGTCTGAATGTCCCAGGAGCCTGAAGCCCTCTCTGCTCCACCATCTCTGTAGTCACACGTTGATGAATGTTGTCAGAATGTTCTACAGCTGCTGAGTGATATCATTGACCCTGGCCCCAGAGAGGCAACATACCATCTTGGATTGACATCTGTGGCCACAGAGAAGCCTGTTTCTTCCCATAACTAGAATTCCCTATCACTACTGCTTTCCAAGTCTTCCTCCTGCCCTCCCACTATACCTGAGGCAGCCATGGTCTTGACTTTGGCTGCACCTCCTTCCACGTTCCTCCCCTCGCTCGAAGGCTGCCATCACCCTCACCAGTGTTCAGAACTGGTTGGAGAGTGAGATAGACTTGGGGGATCTGTCTGGTGTTCCTCGATTGTAATGTGGTCACCCATTCCCCCTCTGCCTGCACACCCTTAAACCTGTGCGGTCACCACATCTTACAAACTTATGAATTCATAAAACTCTCAGCCTCGTGGATGTGAACATCCAACTTAAATAAACACTCATCAGCTGCTGCTCTTGTGTTGATGTCACTTTATTTCATAGGGAGGTTAACTGAAATGTTTCTACTTAATTCCTATTTTCTAAATACCTTAGGTTTCAGTTTGCTGGAAAATTCAGAACTCTCTAATTTACCATGTCTTATTTAATTTCAACTTTATCCCCTAGAACTGATTTATTGTATGATAAATTGTGAAATTGACTTTAGTTTTTTATAGTAATAAATCGATCAAGTCTTACCTTAAGTTGATTAATTTAGATTAAATTAAAAGCTTAGCAGTACACTCAGCTCCTTGTCCTCTGATGTCACTTTATGATTTTTTTCTCCTCCCACTCCCATTCAGTTCAGGCTCCCCAATCAGAGCTGGCTCCCTTCCAGCCTGCTTTGCTCTGCTCTGCTCCTGCCTGACGCCGCCCTACCTGGATCCAGGCCCACTTCACTCCAAGTTTGCCCCCCACTGGACCCACTCTGTGCTCCTCCACTCTGCTCCTGGTTGGCTGCATGCCACCCTGCCCAGCTCCTGCACCACCCTGCCCTCAAAGGGGTGCAATCGAGATTCCCCTGATTGATTCCAGAAATGGTGCAATTTTGTTATGATGAGAGATTGAGTAGAATGAGCCCACATGCTCTGGAGTTTAGAAGAATGAGAGGTGATTTCATTGAGACTACAAGATTCTATGAGGGTAGACACAATGAGGATGTTTCCCATGTCTGGAGAATCTGAAACTAGGGGGCACAGTCTCAGGATAAGGGGTTGTCCATTTCATTGCAACTCATCAAGTTGTAAATCTTTGGTATTCTCTACTGCAGAAAGCTGTGGGTGCTCTGGGGTTTGAGTGTATTCAAGGGCAAGATCCAGTAGATTTCTGGACTCTTAAGGGAATTGAGGATTATTGGGTTAAAAGCAAAAAACTGCAGATGCTGGAAATCTGAAATAAAAGCAGAAAGTGCTGGAAAAGGTCTGGCAGCATCTGTAGAGGGAGAAACAGAGTTAAAGTTTCGATTTCATATGACTCTTCTTCAGAGCTAAAGAGAAGTAGAAATGTGATGGACTTTATACTGTTTAGGAGGTGGTGGAGCAAGATAAAAGATCAGGGATAAGTGAGAGTTAAAGAGAGGTTGTCAAAGATATCATGGATACAAGACAAAGGGGAGTGTTAATGGTAGTGGTAAAGACTCAAGAAGGTGCTGATAGTGGCATGAAGGTAGGAGCAGAATGTGTTAATAGCAGAACAAGGGTCAGCACTCTGTGAAAGCAGTTCAACAAAACCAGTGACAGATGGACGGGAGGAGAGTGGTTGGGGAAAAAGGCTAAAAAATGAATAAATATATAAAATTACAATAAACAAAAAAAAATTGGATTGATAAAGGGGTAAAGGTGGACGAGACAGTTCATGGTCTGAAGTCAAGTCCATGTTAAGTCCAGAAGGCTGTAAAGTGCCTAATCAGAAGAGGATTATTGGGATTGGGTGGAAAAGCGGTGGTGAGGTCAAGATCAGTTATAAACCTATTGAATGGCAGAGCAAGTTCGAGGGGCCATGTGGCCTACTCCTGGCCCTACTTTATTTATGTTCTTAAGCTATTGCAAATAATCTTTATCAAACCCTGAGAAATACAAGTAGAATATGTAGGAAGCCGAAAGATTGAATTAGATTATGACTTCTGGTAATATGTGCTATCTGCAGATATTGATGTAATTTCCAGTTCTCACTTTTAAATGTGGTTTACAGATTCTCATTTCAGCAGATGATGAGGTGGACGAATCTGAAGGTGATGAGGACCTTAGGAGACTGATGAGTTTAAAGCCTGTTAAAAAGAAGCTGCGATTTGGGGGCCTCCCAGTATGACACAGGGCCATGTTCTTGTCCTTCAGAGTCAAAGGGGAAGGTCACGCCGTCACAGGATGACACCTTTTCCTGCTCCAAACTGCAATGTGAAAATGGGCTGCATAAAATGGTGGAGTGGCACAAGGATCTGAAAGATTTTTTAAAAAGATGAGATTGCGATGATTGTGAGTTTATGATCTCAGCTTTCCTCTTTGCACTGATACCAAGCATTCCCTGATCAAAGTTGTCTGTTGTTGGCAAACGTAAAATATACAGGACCATTGGGTGCTGCAGAACATTTTTTTGCACCAATCAGGTTTTTGTTCCTTTGTTTTAAGTTATTAAATCTGTCACTCAGTTTGTTTATATGTTTTATATATTGCCCAAGAACTGTGAATCCTCAACTTTCAAAGATAGTAGCCAGCAGCTGTAATTTGCACAACATGGTTACAGGTTGGAGATCAGGTGAGTATGTAAGACCTCAGCAATTACCAAAGTGAAAATGCTGCAACAGCTGAATAATCCACAATGTTAAAAGGGCAAGGGACTACTGTGGGTTAGTTCTATCTTTTTCTGACCCTGTCTCTCTCCATCTTCTCTGAACCTGTCTCCTTTTCCCCTGTCCTCTCTGATTGTGCCATGATAGCAGTCAAAAAGATTCGCTTCATTTATATTACCTGGATCAGTTGGACCCTAATGATAGGTGGGTTTGATAACTGATTAAAGGTGACGGCACAGTTTTGCAACATAGGGAAGAATTTTCTCCCTGTTGGGGGGGAAGTGTAGGAGCGGGCGCGTGCAGACGCGCCTCCAATCGGCACTTCCATTCGGGGCGCGCTGCCATATTACGTGGGCGGGCCAATTAAGGCCTGCCCAGCGTGACGTCTGCCAGGAAGCGCTATGTGCTCCCTGGGCATAGGCGTATTCCCTCAGTCGAGAGCGCACTCAGAGCGTACTCATCTCCCTGAGGCTAATTACTGCCTCAGGGAGATCGGTACCAAATTTAAAAATGGTAAATGTACAAAAATAAAATTTCCCTGACATGTCCCCTCATGTGACACTGTCATATGAGTTGGGACATGTCCATCACTTTTAATCAAACTTTTATTAAATTTTTTAAAACCCTCATGAAACCTCATCCCGCCTGTAGGTGAGGTTTTATGCTTTTTCTGAAGCCCGCCAGGGCTTCCGGCCTGCCCGCCAATCTTAAGGTTGGACAGGCAGGTCCATTAATTATTTGAATTAGTTTTTAAATGGCCTCAATAGGCCGTTGACAGGCTGCGCCCTCGTCTACCTGAAAATTGAAATGATGCGGGGCGATGTTGGCAGTTCCGCTTGGTGTCATCCCGTGTCACTTTACGTGTCGGCAAGCGGGTCCCACCCTCCGCTCGCCAACCAAAATATTCTGGCCATAGTTTCTCAATGAGCTGTGATGGCCAAAGTTCCAATTTGGTAACAAGGCATTCAATTTCTAATCCAGATCATCTTGTACTCAGGCTTTCCTTTGTAAAGTTCACGAATAGAGCATTAAAGATGTATGTTGCTCCTCTGTTCTGTCCAAAAGCATTCAACCATTCAAGATTATTTCATGATGGTGCCCCTGGTTCTAACCCATGCCTGCTTTGCCAGAACAAAAATTAATTGATTGGTGACATTAATATTTATTGAACCTTTATACTTAACGTATTCTGACTATAATCATCCTATTTGAAAAGATTTTGGCAACAGTATCCTATTAATCGCTAAGAAAAAGCAAAATACTGCGGATGCTGGAAATTTGAAATATAAACAGAAAATGTTGGAAAAACTCAGCAGGTCTGACAACATCTGTGGAGAGAGAAACAGAGTTAATGTTTCTTTTCTGCATTATTCTTCAAAGCTAAAGAGAAGTAGAAAGTGGTGGAATTTACACTGTTAGAGGAGATGTGGAGCAGGTAAAGCAGGATAGAAGGTCAGCAATAGGTGGGGGCTAAGGAGAGATTGACAAAGATGTCATGGACACAAGACAAAGGGAGTGTTAATGGTAGTAGAGAAGAGTAAAGGTGCTGATAGCGGTATTAAGGTGAAAAACCAGAATGTGTTAATGGCAGAACAAGGGTCAGTGCTCTGTGAAAGCACAGATTGAACAAGTGATAGATAGCCCTGTTTGTTTTTGGGGGGGTGGTGGTTGGGGAAAAAGGATAAAAAAGGGATAGAAAAGGGATTTTTAAAAAGGGTTAAAAAATGAATAAAATATGGATAAATACAAAAATAAGCAAATAAAAAATAAAATATAAAAATAAATTTTAAAAAATAAAGAAGTTGAAGGTGGAGGAGAGAGTTCATGGTCTGAAGTTGTTGAACTCATTATTCAGTCTGGAAGACTGTAAAGTGCCGAGTCGGAAGATGAGGTGCTGTTCCTCCAGTTTGCGTTGGGCTTCACTGGAACAATGCAGCAAGCCAAGGCCAGACATGTGGGCACGAGAGCAGGGTGGAGTGTCGAAATGACAAGCGACAGGAAGGTCTGGGTCATGCTTGCGGACAGACCGAAGGTGTTCTGCAAAGTGGTCACCCAGTCTGCGTTTGGTCTCTCCAATGTAGAGGAGGCCGCATTGGGAGCAGCAAATGCAGTAGTCCAAATTGAGGGAGGTGCAAGTGAAGCACTGCTTCACCTGAAAGGAGTGTTTGCACCCTTGGACAGTGAGGAGGGAGGAGGTAAAGGGGCAGGTGTTACACCTTCTGCGATTGCATGGGAAGGTGCAGTGGGAAGGGGAGTTGGAGGTGATGGAGGAGAGGACCAGGGTGTCTTGGAGGGAATGGCCCGTAAGGAATGCTGACAGGAGTGGTGAAGGAAAGATGTGTTTGGTGGTGGCATCATGCTGGAGTTGGCGGAAATGACAGAGGATGATCCTTTGAATGCGGAGGTTGGTGGTGTGAAAAGTGAGGACAAGTGGGACCCTATCATGGTCCTGGGAGGGAGGGGGAGAGGTTAGACCACTACCATTAACACTCCCTTTGTCTTGTGTCCATGGCATCTTTGTCAATCTCTCCTTAGCCCCCACCTATTGCCGACCTTCTATCCAGCTTCATCTGTTCCACCACCACCACCCCCACCTCGACCCCTTAAATTTCATCATATCTTTACTCCTCTTTAGCCCTGAAGAAGAGTCATGCGGACTCGAAATGTTAACTCTGTTTCTCTCTCCACAGATGCTGTCAGACCTGCTGATTTTTTTCCAGTATTTTCTGTTTTCATTTCAGTAATCCTATTAAAATTTGGCATGGGCTGCTATGGGCATTACTCGTATTACCTGACTGCAGTAAAGCTTCTGAGGTTGGACTTGAGGCACATTGTTAGAACAAAGCTCTACTCAATCTGAACCCATGCTCTACCTGTCCTGGGAGTGTTTGACGGGGACAGTGTAAAGGGAACTTTACTCTGTATCTAACATGTGCTGTATCTGCCCTGGGAATGTTTAATGGGACAGTGTAGAGGGAACTTTCCCCTGAAATGTGATATTAATCTATTTATAAACTTAAATGATCAACTTGTCATTTCTATAAGACTTGGCTGGGGCAAATGAATCATTGTCTATATATTAGAGGAGTTTAAAAAGAAATCCTGTCAAAATTAACAGTAAATTTGATTATATGGTTGCAAAACTGCACCATCAGTTAGTGGATCCATGTGAATGCTCTTGCAGTTGATGTAAAGAAAATTCTAAGATAACCTAAACAACTACTGCCTTGAAATATTTAACCTTAAAAGCTAAACATTTTTTAAACACTTCTAATGAAAAATTAATCCTTAACACACAGCCTTTTCGGATTTCAATATGGAGATAACCTAACATCAGTGGTAGGGAAAATGCTAGAGTGTATTATAAAGGATGTGATAACAGGACACTTCGAAAATATCAACAGGATTAGACAAAGTCAACATGGATTTATGAAAGGGAAATCATGTTTGACAAACCTACTGTAGTTTTTTGAGGACATAAGTAGCAGAATAAGTAAGGGAGACCAGTGGATGTGATGTATTTGGATTTTCAAAAAGCTTTTGATAAAGCCCCTCATAAGAGGCTAGTGTGCAAGATTAAAACACATGGGATTGGGGGTAATGTATTGTAATGGATTGAGAATTGGTTAGGAGACAGAGAGTAGGAATAAATGGGGTCTTTTTCAGAATAGCAGGCAGTGACTAGTGGGGTACTGCAGGGATCAGTGCTTGTGCCCCAGTTATTCATAATATACATCAATGATTTGGATGAGGGAACCAAATGCAATATTTTCAAGTTTGCTGACGACACAGAACTAGGTGGGACTGTGAGTGCTGAGGAGGAGAAGGCACTTTGAGGCGATTTAGACAAGTCGAGTGAGTGGGCAAATACATGGCAGATGCAGTATAACATGGATTAGTGTGAAGTTATCCACTTTGGTAGGAAAAACAGAATGGCAGACTATAATGTAAATGGTGATAAATTGGGAAATGTTGATGTACGAAGGGACCTGGGTGTCCTTGTACACCAATCACTGAAAGCAATCATGCAGATGCTGCAAGCAGTAAGAAAGCAAATTACATATTGGCTTTCATTGCAAGAGAACTTGAGCACAGGAGCAAGGATGTCTTACTGCAGCTGTACAGGGCCCTGGTGAGACCACACCTGGAGTATTGCACGCAGTTTTGGTCTCCTTCCTTAAGAAAGAATATACTTGCCGTAGAGGGAATGCAGCGAAGGTTCACCAGACTGATTCCTGGGATGGCAGGATTGTCATATGAAGAGAGATTCGGCCAAATAGGCCTGCATTCACTGAAGTTTAGAAGAACGAGAGGGGATCTCATTGAAATGTATAAAATCCTGACAGGGCTGGACAGACTAGATGCAGGGATGATGTTTCCTCTGGCTGAGGCGTCCTGAACAAGGGGTCACAATCTCAGGATATGGGGTAGACCATTTAGGACTGAGATGAGGAGAAGATGAGGGTAGTGAACCTGTGGAATTCTCTACTGCAGAGGGCTGTGGAGGCCAAGTCACTGAATATATTTATGAAGGAAAAGGCGTCAAGGGGTATGGGGGGAGCGCGGGAGTATCGTGTTGAGATAGAGGATCAGCCATGATCATGTTGAATGACGAAGCAGGCTCGAAGAACCAAATGACCTACTCCTGCTTCTAAGTTTCAATGTTCTATGTTTCTGTAAAGTTGTAGCATGAATTGTAAGAGTAGGTCTGGCTTTCCTAGAGTAAAACAAACTGGTTGAAAAGGAAGTTAAAACTAAAGGTGTTCTTAAGGCGGGAAACTGCTGGCATGGAAGGTGAGTGCTGTTAAAATGTGATTTTTGAGTTATTTCACAGGCATTTCAGCTTTTGTTCAGATTCTTGTATTTGTGAAATACAGCCAGTGTCAACATTTGGTTGCTAGGATTGCTACTGATTTGTTTTCTAATTTTCAGTTGATCTATTTTCCAATCTTGATTTTTTTTTTTGTTTTTAACCCGTTTAAAACTTGATATTTATCCCACATCACTAAACCTGTGTCAGAGGCTACATTTTAATAGCAAATTTGCTAGAGACTCAAACTGCTGCTGGTACGTAAACACAATTTTTAAATATTATTAAAAAAAACTTGTGAATAAGCAGCACATTTAATCGAATGCATTTAATAGAAACACAGTTTACATCTGTGGCTGGTGTTCACCCTGATACTTCACAATTGAATTTAATCCTTTGGCAAATAGGGCATTTGAAACACTAATTTTTAGATATCTATTCATAGTCCATCCATGTAAAAACGTTTGTATATAGTTTGTAGCATATTGACCTACATTTTTGTGGGGCTAATGCAAATGATTTAAATAGTCATTTGGTAGTACAGCACTTCAGTATTGCCGGAAAAAAAGGCATTATATATTGAAACTTTTCATCTTGTACTAAGCAGGACAATTCACAAGAAAATGCCAATATCAGAGGAAACAACAAACTTATACTGTATGATAAGACAGTGCTGATTGGTTGGCAAGTGGACTCTGATTGGTAGAGGCATTGCTGTAGAGAATGCACCAGTTGATGATAACTGACAGTTAACTGCTAAGCATTGTTTGAAATTTAAATCAGGCAGCTTCACTCAATATTGCCCTGAGGAATGACCAGCGAATGGCTGTCACTTATTTTGTGTAGCTGAAACAGGCACAATGTGTCTACATGTTCTTTCTATCTGCAAAGAACAGGGCCCTGTATATTAATATATGCAGCTTCTAGTACACATAAGTGAGTCACACTACAAACCAGACTGATAATCTTAAATTGGTTGCCAGTGTAAAACTGTGCAAAACTCAAAACACAGCGTCCAACGTTAGATTTGCATCTGCGATTGGACAATATTTGTTAAATAGTCATCAGTGTTCCAAGAATTACACTGACAACCAATTTAAGATTGTCAGTCAGGCTCACAGTGTGGTGCATTTGCGTGTCCTGGAATGCTTGGCAGGTAACTGTCAGTCATCATTGACTGGTGCATTCTTCATGGCAATGCATCTACCAATCAGAGTCCACTTGCCAACCAATCAGCACTGCCTACTCATACAGTATAAATTTGTTGGTTCCTCTGATATTAGCATTTTCTTGTGAATTGTTCTGATGAATGCAAGACAAAAAGATTGAACAAAAATGTTTCTTTTTTCAGAAGTACACAAATTATTTAACTGAATTTTTAGCTTGCAGTAAATTTTTCTCATTTGAATGCAGGTCACTGCTTCAGATAAAGTGCCTCTTTTACCAATCCAGTCTTAATTTTCTGAGAAAGTAATATTAAAATCAGAACTCTTTTTAAAGTGAATTTGAGATATGTAACATTTTTTTAATCTGATAAACATTCAGAATGGGGAAATTTCTACATGTGAGTGCTCCACTGCAAGTGTGTGTTCTGATTATTTAAAGCTGTACAAACTATCAGGTCTGAAAAAGGTGATTGGAATTTGTTCTAAAATCATACAGATAAAGGAATGGGAAAACAGTAGATGTTGTACAGTGTCTCTCTCCTCTTGCCACTGGGATAGAGCTGGCATTGTGCAATGTCTCTGTCTGGGACCCTGGGATAGAGTTGGTGTTTTAGTGTCACTCTTCTGGACACTGGGATAGAGTTAGTGTTGGCATCAGCAGCGGCTGTCCCTCGATTCGAGGATGATGTCTACTCAGGGTTGCCAGTTTCTACCATGGGTCTTCATGTGGCTGACTCGATTCTTGACCTGCCGATCTTTGGGCACATGGGGCAAGATGTCCCATGAGGTAGTGGGATCTGGAGTGCAGGATTTACTTCCTTTTCTTTCCTTCTCTGCCACCACTCTGCCTCATTATTAAGATATTGTGATTCAAAGCATAATACAGCTTGATGGACAAGTTGTCACCATTCTGAATGATTGGTAGCAAGCTCTGCCCAATCAAGGTCAATGTTGCCGTGCTTCAAGGAGTGTCGTTGAAATGTTTTCTTTTCACTCCCCAGGAAGTTGGCTATTTCAGGAAAACGGGGAAGACAATCCGGTTGACCATAAACCGTATCCAGTCCGTTGAAGCTGATTTTGCAGGAATTTTGCTTGAATGCTTATGGAGCTGGCTTCAAGAAGGACATTAGAGTTTGTTTGATAGTCCTCCCGCAAAATACGGAGGGTGCAGTGGAGGTATTGCTAGTGGAATTTCTCTTGTGTTCTTACGTGTCAATGATGCACAGTCCAGGTCTCGCTGCAATGCAGTAGTGTAGTAACAACAACTACTCTGTGCACTAGGACTTTAATTGACTTGCAGAGGTCTTTGTTGCCAAACACTCGTTGCAGTAGTTTGTAGAAGGTTGAGCTGGTGCAGCTGATCTGTTGTTGGATTTCCTCTTCAATGGTAGCCTTTTGAGAGAAGTGGCTGCCAAAGTATGTGAAGTGCTCAACAAATTCCAGAATCTCTCCTTCAGCACATATAGAAGTTTTTGAATGACCTGGTGTGGGTTGATAGGAGTTTTGTTTTGGCAACATTCAAGGACAGGTTGAGTTTCTTGTGTGCAGTGTTGAAGAGGTCAAGAGTGGCTTGCAAATCTGGTGCAGAGTGGGCAGCAACACTGCAGTCACCTGCAAACTGTAAATCATGTATATCTGTGATGATCAGATTAGTTTTGGCACAGGGTGACTGAGGTTAAAGAGCTTTCCATCTAGATGATATTTAACATTGACACCAGAGGAGAGTTGATCATTGAGGTGAACAGCCGTTGTCAGTTAGATTGTAAATGGTGTGGAGGCTATCACACAGCCTTGCTTGACATCAGTCTGGATTTTGAAGGCACTTGTTTCAGATCTCCCACTCAATACAGTTTCAGTCATATCTTCATGAAACAATTGCAGGATCATGATGAAGTTCCTTGGACATCAGAATCTTTGGAGCACAATCCACAGAGCCTCATGATTTGCTGAGTCAAATGCTTTGGTCAAGTCGATAAATGCAATGAAGAGTTCCAGGTGGTATTCTCGACATTTTTCTTGGATTTGTCTGGCAACAAAGGCCATGTGTAGGTTCCTCTGGAAGGTCTAAAGCCACACTGTTTCTGGGAGGACTTTCTCAGCCACAGGACGCAGGTAATTCAGGAGATTGGGTGTTAGGTATTTCCCTGGTATGGACAAGAGTGAAATATCTCAATAGTTTCCACAGCATGATTTATCTCCCCTCTTGAAGATAATTACAATTTTCGTATTCCTGAAGTTGGGGTGAGTGTTTGGCGGGGGGTTAGTGGTGGAGTTAATTTTCCCCAGTGAGTGCATATAGTCTTAATGTGAGCAAAGGTCTGCCCACTTTGAAGACCTCAGCTGGAATACCAATGAGACCACAGGCTTTAATTTTTGATCCGTTTGATTGCTTGTTGCAGCTCCCCATCAATGTGGTTCACCAATCTCCCATGGTGTGCTGGAGGATAGCCTGGAGAGTATCAGCTGCCATTGTGGATTCAAGTTTAAGCAGTTGTTGAAAATGTTCTTTCCTGCATTGATGGATGGCTTTGTCATCCCTAAGAAGAGAGACACCATCCTGTGAGTGAAGGGGATTTTGTCTGTTTGACCTTGGTCTATAGATGGCCCTGGTGACTTCAGGAAAGCTTTGCATGTCATGATAGTCAGCATATTGTTGGATCTCTCAGATGATCTCTCCCACAACATCACAGAGTGTTGATGGCATAGAAGGAGGCCATTGCCTTGCCTTTTCCCTGTACCCTTGCACATTGTTTCTGGTCAAATAATCATCCAATACCCTCTTGAATGTCTCAATTGAACCTGCCTCCACCACTTTCAGACAGTGCATTCCAGACCTGAACCACTCATTGTGTGAAAAAGTTTTTTCTCACATCACACTTGTTTCTTTTGCAAATCACTTTAAATCTGTGCCCTCTCAGTTCTTGATTCTTTTATGAGCAGGATCCCTATCTACTGTATCCAGCCCCCTCATGATTTTGAACATCTCAATCAAATCTCCTCTAAGCCTTCTCCTCTCCAAGGAGAACAGCCCCAGCCTCTCCAATCTACCCTCATAGCTGAAGTTTCTCATCTCTGGAACCGTTCTTGTAAACCCCTTCTGCACTCTCTTCAATGTGTTCCCATCCTTCCTATAATGTGGCCAGTACTGTACACAATACTCCAGCTGACGTCTAATGACTGTCTTATACGAATTCAGCATGACCTTCCTGTTTTTGTACTCTATGCTCCTATTAATAAAGCCCAGGATACTATATGCTTTATTAACTGCTCTCTTCACCTGTCCTGCCACCTTCAATGATCTATGCACATATACACCCAAGTCTTTCTGCTCCTGCACCCCTTCAAAATTTCACCCCTTATTTTATATTGTCTCTCCATGTTCTTCCTACCAAAATGCATCACCTCACACTTCTCGGTATTGAACTTCATCTGCCACCTATCTGCCCATTCCACCAACTTGTCCACATCCTCTTGAAGTTCCACACCGTCCTCGCAGTTCACAACACTCCCAAGCTTCGTATCATCCGCAAACTTTGAAATTGTCCCCTGCACACCGAGATCTAGATCATTAATATATATCAGGAAAAACAGGGGTCCCAATATTGACCCCTGGGGAACTCCACTACAAACCTTACTCCAGCCCAAAAAGTATCTATTAACCATTACTCTCTGCTTCCTACTTTTCTGCCAGTTTTGTATCCATATTGCTACTGTCCCTTTTATTCCATGAGCGATAACTTTTCTCACAAGTCTGTTGTGCGGCACGGTGTCAAATGGTTTTTGGAAGTCCATGTACACCACATCAACATCATTGCTCTCATCGATCTTTTCTGTTACCTCTTCAAAAAACTCCCGAGTTAGTTAAACACAATTTCCCTAGTGCTGACCTAGTGCCATTGCCCTGCCTTTTCCCCATACCTCTACACAAGTTAGTTAAATGTGATTTCACCTTTAGAAATCAATGCTCGCTCTTCCTTATCAACCCATATTTTTCCATGTGACTATTAATTCTATCCCGAATAATTGTTTCTAGAATCCTGGCCACCACTGACACCTGTCATAAGTACACTTTTTCTTCTTTATCTTGATTTCAATCTCCTTTTTCATCCAGGGAGCTCTGGATTTGTTTGCCATACCTTTCCCTTTCAATGGAATATACCTTGACTGTGCCCGAACCAATTCTTTTTTATCCTTTATCTTCCAGATTTGTCTTTGACTATCAGCCTTGAGCTGTTGGAATGCTGCCTTGTTGATTTGCAACCTTGGATTGTTCTTCCAGATAATGCAGGTTGCTCATTTTTGCTCTAGGAGGTCACATGTTTCCATTTCATTTTCACCGAAGCAGTCCTGGTAATGACGATGCTCAAACCAATGGTTTGGGCACACTAGTCTAGTGCTTTATTTGATCCCACTCTGCTGGAATTGAGTTGGATGTTTTTTAAAAACTTATTAATGGAATGTGGGCATCACTGGCTGGGGCAGCATTTATTGCCCATCCCTAATTACCCTTGAGAAAGTGGTGGTGAGCTGCTTTCTTGAACCGCTGCAGTCCCTGTGGTGTAGGTACACCCACAGTGCTGTTAGGGAGGGAGTTCCAGGATTTTGACCCAGCGACAGTGAAGGAACGGTGATATATTACCAAGTCAGGATGGTGAATGGCTTGGAGAGGAACTTCCAGGTGAAGGTGGTGTTCCCCTGTGTCTGCTGCCCTTGTCCTTCGAGATGGTAGTGGTTGTGGGTTTGGAAGGTGCTAAGGAGCCTTGGTGAGTTCCTGCAGTGCATCTTGTAGGTGGTGCACACTGCTGCTACTGTGCATCGGTGGTGGAGGGAATGAATGTTTGTGGATGGGGTGCCAATCAAGTTGGCTGCTTTGTTCTGGATGGTGTCAAGCTTCTTGAATGTTGTGGGAGCTGCACTCATCCAGGCAAGTGAAAAGTATTCCATCACAGTTGTGCCTTGTGGATGGTGAACATGCTTTGGGGAGTCAGGAGGTGAATTACTCACTGCAGGGCTCCTAGCCTCTGACCTGCTCTTTTAGCTGCAGTATGGCTAGTCCAGTTCAGTTTCTGGTCAGAGGTAACCCCAGAATGTTGATAGTGGGGGATTCAGCGATGGTGATGCCATTGAATAGGGGAGTGCGAGAGGAGAACCTGGGACACGCAGTCAACAGCACCTTGAGGTGAGTGCGTGAAGAGGATCTAGCATATTGTCTATACTCAAGTAGGAGTAAGGGTAAAATTAAAGCAAGGGCCCACATTCTACTTAGTTAAGATATGTCTGGGGAACTCAGACCCATGATTTGCTGTGTGGGAAACCCTAGATGCTTCTGGTGTTCTGGATGACCATGTGTGCAGGAGGTGCCTCCGATTGGAGTAACTCGCGCTCCGGGTTTTGGAGTTTGAGCAGCAGCTGGGGGCACCACGGTGGATTCGCGAGGCTGAGAGGTTCGTGGACAGCACGTTTCAGGACGTGGTTACCCCGCAGCTTAAGGAAGTGCAAGCAGAGAGGGAATGAGTGACTGGCAGACAGAAGAAGGAGACCAGGCAGGTAGTGAGGGAATCCCTCAAATGCATCTCACTCACAAACCGTTTTTCAGCCTTGGAAAATGGTGAGAGTGACAGTTCTTCTGTGGAGGCCAATCAGAGCAAAGGCTTTGTGGGTGGTCCAGCTGCTCAGGGTGGGAGGAAGAAGTGTGGAAGGGCAATAGTGTAAAGGATTCATTAGGGGGGTAGACCGGCGCTTCTGCGGCTGTAGATGTGACCCCAGGATGGTATGTTGCCTCCTGGATGCCAGGGTCAAGGATGTTACGGAACAGCTGCAGGGCATTCTGGAGAGGGGGGTGGGGTGCGGGTGGTGAACAGCCAGATGTCGTGGTTCATGTTGGGACAAATGACATAGGAAGCAAAAGAAATGAGATCCTGCAAGCAAACTTTAGGGAGTTAGGTAGGAAATTGAAAAGTATGACTTCAAAGGTAGTAATCTCCGGATTACTCCTGATGTCACACTAGTGAGCATAGGAACAGAAGGATAGAGCAGATGAATGTGCGGCTGGAGAGATGATGCAGGAGGGAGGGCTTTAGATTCCTGGGGCATTGGGACCGTTTCTGGGGGAGGTGGGACTTCTACAAGTTGGACGGGTTCCATCTGAACAGGAACGGGATCAACATCCTCGCAGGGAGGTTTGCTAATGCTGTTGGGGCGGATTTAAACTAAATTGATGGGGGGATGGGATCCTGAAAAGTAGTTCAGAGGGGAGAGAAGCTGAGATGGAATTAGAAGTTAAAACGTTAGTGAGTGAATCTGGAAGACAGAGGAAACATAGGCTAGATAAGAAAGAAGTGAGTCTAGCAAGGCTTAAATAGAATATATTTTAATGCAAGGTCTGACCAAGACTTGGCTAAAAGAAGGGCAGGATTGGCAGCTCAACATTCCTCATTATAGGGTATTCAGATGAGATAGAGAGGGGCATAGAAGAGGAGGGGTGAGGCTGCAATATTGATCAAGGAATCAATTATAGCAGTGAGGAGGGATGGTATCTTGGAAGGATCATCAAATGAGGCCAAATGGGCAGAAGTAAAAAACACAAAAGGGGAAAACACACTGTTGGGTGTGTACTATAGGCCCCCAAACAGTCAGGGAGAGATAGAGGATCAAATATATAATCAAATTTCAGGGAAGTGTAAGAATAATAAGGCAGTAATAGGGAATTTTAACTACCCAAATATTAACTGGGATAGTTTTAGTGTGCAAGATAGGGAGGGAGCAAAATTCTTAAGTTGCATCCAGGAGAACTTTTTAGCCAGTACATAGAGAGCCCAACAAGGGAGGGGACAGTTCTGTAACTAATATTCGGAAATGAGGCCAGGCAGGTGGAAGGCATATCGTAGGGGAGCATTTTGGAGATAGTGACCATAACTCAGTTAGATTTAGGATAGTTACGGAAAAAGATAAGGTTGAGCCAGGAATAAAAATCCTAAACTATGGAAAGGCTAATTTTACTAAGATGAGATGTGATTTGGCCCAAGTGGACTGGGAGCAGCTACTTGCAGATAAAACTGTGTCAGAGCAGTGGGAGGCATTCAAGGAGGAAATAACAAGAGTACAAGGCAAATATGTTCCCGTAAAGATAAAGGGGGGGACCAAGTCCGGAGATCCCTGGATCTCAAGGGACATAAATGTTAGGATTAAGAAAAAAAGAGAAGCTTATGGCAGATACCGAGGGCTCAATATGACAGAGTCCCTAGAGGAGTATAAAAAGCGCAGATGGGAACTTAAAAAGGAAATTAGGAAAGTTAAGAGAGTGCATAAGAAAGCATTGGTAGGTAGAATAAAGGAAAACCCAAAGGGGTTTTTTAAAATATGTAAAGAGCGAGAGAATAACTAGGGAAAGTGTAGGGCCAATTAGGGACCATAGAGGTAATTTGTGTGTAGGCCCAGAAGACGTGGGTACTGTCCACAATGAATACTTTTTGTCGGTCTTCACAATGGAAAAGGATGACGCAGATATAGACATCAGGTGGAGGACTGTGAAACATTAGAGAAATTTAACATAGAGAGAGAGAGAGAGAGAGAGAGGAAGTACTAGTGGGTTTAGCGGCCTTAAAAGTGGATAAATCCACAGGCCTGGATGAGGTGTATCCCAGACTGTTGAGGGAGGCAAGGGAAGAAATATCAGGAGCCCTGGCAGTAATTTTTAAATCCTCTCTGGCCACAGGTGAGGTGCCAGAAGACTGGAGGAATGCTAATGTTGTCCTGTTATTAAAAAAGGGAGGAAGGAACTTACAGGCCAGTCAGTCTAACCTCAGTGGTGGAGAAGTTACTAGAAAGAATTCTGAGAGGCAGAATATATCTGCACTTTGAGAGAGACACCAGTTAATCAGGGATAATCAACATGGATTTGTTAAGAGAAGGTCGTGTTTGACAAATTTGAATTTTTTGAGGAGGTAACCAGGAGTGTTGATGAGGGTAATGCATTTGATGTGGCCTAATTGGAGTTTAGCAAGGATTTTGATAAGATCCTTCATGGCAGACTGGTCAAGAAAGTAATTGCCCATGGGATCCAAAGCAAAGTGGCACGTTGGATCCAAAATTGGCTGAGAGGCAGGAAGCAGAGGGTGATGTAGATGGATGTTTCTGTGACTGGAGGTCTGTTTCCATTGGGGTTCCGCAGGGCTCGGTGCAGGGGCCCTTGCTGTTTGGACTTAAATGTAGGGGGAATGATCAAGAAGTTCACTGATGACACAAAAATTGGCAGGGTGGTAAATAGTGAGGAGGATAGCCATAAACTGCAGGAGGATATCAATGGACTGGTCAGGTGGGCAGAGCCGTGGCAAATGGAATTCAACCCGGAAAAGTATGAGGTAATGTACTTGGGGAGGGCTAACAAGGCAAGGGATTACACTATGAATGGTAGGACCCTGGAAAGTACTGAAGATCAGAGGGACCTTGGTGTGCATATCCACAGATCCCTGAAGGTAGCAGGGCAGGTAGATGAGGTGGTTAAGAAGACATATGGGATACTTGCCTTTATTAGCCGAGGCATAGAATACAAGAGCAAGGAGGTTATGCTGGAAGTGTATAAAATGCTGGTTAGGCCACAACTGGTTGACTGCAGTTCACCACATTATAGGAAGGATGTGATTGCACTGGAGAGGGTGCAGAGAAGATTTACCAGGATGCTGTCTGGGCTGGAGAGTCTGAGCTATGAGGAAAGATTGTATCTGCTGGGGTTGTTTTTCTTCGAGCAGCGGAGGTTGAGAGGGGACCTGATAGAGTGCATGTAAGATTATGAGGGGCATAGATAGGAAGGCACTTTTTCCATTAGTAGAGGGGTCAATAACCAGGGGGCATAGATTTAGGGTAAGAGGTAGAAGGCTAAGAGTAGAGTTGAGGAGAAATCTTTTCACCCAGAGGGTGGTGGGAGTCTGGAACTCACTGCCTGAAAGGGTGGTTGAGTCAGAAACTCATAACATTTAAGAAATATTTAGATATCCACTAGCGTTGCCATAGCCTCCAGGGCTGTGGGCCAAGTGCTGGAAAATGGGATTAGCATAGTCAGATTTTTGTTGACTGGCGTAGACACATTGGGCTGAATGGCCTCCTTCTGTGTTGTAGATGTCTATGAGTTTATGTCAAGGGTTAGATTCTCTCTTGTTGGAGATGGTCATTGCCAGTCACTTGTGTGGTTCAAATGTCACTTGCCAATTGTCAGCCCGAGCCTAGATATTGTCCAGATCTTGCTGCATTTGGACATGGACTGCTTCAGTATCTGAGGAGTTGCGAATGGTGCTGAATATTGTGCAATATTCCCCACTTCTGACCTTATGATGGAAGGAAGGTCATTCTGGAAGCAGCTGAAGGTGGTTGGGCCGAGGACACTACCCTGAGGAACTCCTGCAGTGATGTCCTGGAGCTGAGACGACTGACCTCCAACAACCACAACCATCTTCCTTTGTGCTAGGTATGACTCCAACCAGCGGAGAGTTTTCCCCCTGATTCCCATTGACTCCAGGTTTGCTCGGGCTCCTTGATGGGTGAGGATTTTCCAGATTGGCCTTGAGCACTTGGAATTCCTCTCCTTGAGCTATTTGAGGACTGACACATTGATGATCTTCCTCTTGGACTTCTGGGTTTTGCGATGTCTTGATGCTAGGTGGATGTTCATCACTGATTGAATAAGTTGATGATCTGTTTCGTAGGCATCAGTCCCCCACCAGGACTGAGTGATACATAAGGGGAGATGGTGGCCTAGTGGTAATGTCACTTGACTAGTAATCCAGAAGCCCAAGCTAATGCCCAGGGGACACAATTTTAAATTCCACTAAGGCAGCTGCTGGAATTTAGATTCAATTAATAAAATCTGGAATTGAAAGCTAGTCTCAATAATAGTGACTATCATCGATTGTCATAAAAACTCATCTGGTTCACAGATGCCCTTTAGGGAAGGAAATCTGCCACGCGTGATCTGGTCTGACCTACACATGACTCCAGATCCACAGCAATGTGGTTGAATCTTAACTGCCATCTGAAATGGCCTGGCAAGCCACTCAGTTCAAGGGCAATTAGGGAAAGGTAACAAACTGCTGGTCTTAGCAATAACACCCACATCCCATGAAAGAATAAAGAAAAAAATGCAGACATCACTTAAATCTTTGACCTAAAAAATGACATAATCCAGGAAGTGCCAGTGCTTTGATCTAGAATTCCTCCATGTGGTTTTGTACTGTCCTTAATGCTGAGAAAACTTTGTCAATTAGAGGACACCATATTTGTATTGGCTTTTCCCACCCATTTTTTCCCAAAGGCCCTGCTCCAGAAACCGGAATCACAGCCAACCCTGGCATTAAAGTCCCCCAGGCAGATGATCTTTTTTCCTTTTGGAATGGCAGTGAAGCCATCAACAAGGTCAGAATAGAACTTTTCCTTAACATGATCGTCGAAGTCAAGCATGGGGACATAAGTGCTGATGACGGTGACATATTGGTTACAGGTAAGCTGGGGCCACCCATGGCAGCTGTTGTTGTGCAGTGTCACTGCCCCGGACACTGGGACCGAGCTGGCGTTGTGCAGTGTCACTGCCCCCTGGACACTGGGACCGAGCTGGCATCGTGCAGTGTCACTGCCCTGGTCACTGAGACCAAGCTTGCATTGTGCAGTGTCACTGCCCCGGATACTGGGACCGAGCTGACATTGTGCAGTGTCACTGCCCCCTGGACACTGGGACCAAGCTGGCATCGTGCAGGGTCACTGCCCCCTGGACACTGGGACCAAGCTGGCATCGTGCAGTGTCACTGCCCTGGATACTGGGACCAAGCTGGCGTTGTGCAGTGTCACTGCCCCGGATACTGGGACCAAGTTGGCATTGTTCAGTGTCACTGCCCTGGTCACTGAGACCAAGCTGGCGTTGTGCAGTGTCACTGCCCCGGATACTGGGACCAAGCTGACATTGTGCAGTGTCACAGCCCCGGACACTGGGACCAAGCTGGCATTGTGCAGTGTCACTGTCCCGGACACTGGGACCGAGCTGACATTGTGCAGTGTCACAGCCCCGGACACTGGGACTGAGCTGGCGTTGTGCAGTGTCACAGCCCCGGACACTGGGACCGAGCTGGCGTTGTGCAGTGTCACTGCCATGAACACTGGGACCGAGCTGGCATCGTGCAGTGTCACAGCCCTGGACACTGGGACCGAGCTGGTGTTGTGCAGTGTCACTGCCCCCTGGACACTGGGACCGAGCTGGTGTTGTGCAGTGTCACTGCCACGAACACTGGGACCGAGCTGGCATCATGCAGTGTCACTGCCCTGGACACTGGGACCGAGCTGGCGTTGTGCAGTGTCACTGCCCTGGACACTGGGACCGAGCTGACATTGTGCAGTGTCACTGCCCTGGACACTGGGACCGAGCTGGCGTTGTGCAGTGTCACTGCCCTGGACACTGGGACCGAGCTGGTGTTGTGTAGTGTCACTGCCCTGGACACTGGGACTGAGCTGGCATTGTGCAGTGTCGTTGCCCCCGGATGACTTTTTTGAAATTGGCGTTTCTCTCTAATTCTTAATGACCCAAATTCTGACCTGGAACACCAAGTTCCATTTGAAATATTGTTTTTGAGACGTTTCTCCTCTTTGTATTCTGTGGGTCTCATGGTTTAGGAACAGTTGTAAACAATTGCCTGATTGGTGGATATATCCTAGATCAGTATATCCCCTTGTGTTAATATCAACATCTCGGGGCACTCAACAATGACACGGAACCTAAATTTAAAATTTGTGTGGGGTCTGGTATTCAGTCTCTCTTGTTTTGTGTATGAATCTAAGAAAGATAGGAGCATGCATGGTCACAGTGAATAGGCATAGAATTAGATGTTCCTGCACTGAAGCGCTCCCAGTGCTGGGGAACACCCCTCATTACACATCAATTAAGTGCAATGGTGTGATTGTATAGCCTGGGAGATTGAATGCTTGGTTCAGTCATTTCTGACTGACTGTTACCGGTGTCTTCATGTCTTCACCATTGTTTATTTTCTGTGGATTAGATTGTGGAGAAGTGTGACGTGAAAACATTTAGGGCCCTTTCACAGCCAAATAATCACTTCATATTGGCTACTGATTACAGTGGTGAATTTTAATGGTGAAATAACTTCCTGATCACTAAATTCTGTTTCACTTTCCCCCTTGTCACTTGGTAAAGGAAATCAACAAGTAAAAGAATATCATCAATGTACTTTCTGATAAAATGTCCTCAAGTTTAACCTGCATTTTGTAAGTGAGAGTTGCCTGTGAAAAGGTATAACACAAGATGTTTAAAAAAAGTCAGCCTAATTATTAACTTCAAGTTATTGCAGAAGCTATAAAGGACAGTGTTGACTATGTTTGGGTGTTTTAAAAATGTCTCGATAGATAACAATGTATTGAAATCGGTCTTTACTTCTGTTATTCCTTTTAGTGTAGTTTAAATGTTACAGTAACTGCTGCATCAACCAAATCAGCGGAAGACTTGTGCAGATTCACAGACGCTGCTCTGGAGCTGGGTCAAGTCCATCGTGTTGCAATGTGTACAGCAATGAGTATATGATGTATATACTTTGTATATCACTTTATATTAAAGTATTGTAAAATTCAAAACTAAGCCTATTTTTGTGATGTCTATTTTTAATGCTCTAAATTATAGGAAATGTTTAAACCTGTTGAAAGAGAACAGTATCTGCCTGTAAATTGCACAGACTGGGACCTGTCAGATCGATGCTTGTGTCTCACATCAAACATGGTTTTGAGTCCAGAACAAATTTTCCTGCTGTTCACTGTAAGGCATAAGGTTTGGGCCATTCCAATCCAGTTTGGAATTGCTGCAATTGCACCACACACAATTGTTAAATTAGCAATCACACTCAAACACTGAATGGCAGCTGTGAGAATTGGAATATTCTTACTCCATCACTCGGGATACTCAGTTGAGGTGGCATTTGACGTTTTAATGGAATGTTGCAAAGGGAGATTTGCTCTGTAGCTAACCCAGTTATCTGATGGGGACAGTGTAGAGGGAGCTTTACCCTATATCTTGTTTTCCTGGCATCTTTTTTATTTATTTGTTCATGGAATGTGTGTCGCTGGTTAGGCTAGCATTTATTGCCCATCCCTAATTGCCCTTGTTTACAGGCATTTTTTTTCAAAAAGAGTCAACCACATTGTTGTGGGCCAGGAGTCACATGTAGGTCAGACCAGGTAAGGATGGCAGATTTCCTTCCATAAAGGACATTAGTGAACCAGATGGGTTTTTACAACAATTGACAATGGTTTCATGGTCATTGTTAGACTTTTAATTCCAGATATTCATCAAATTCAAATTCCACTATCTGCCGTGGCAGGATTCAAACCTGGGTCCTCAGAGCCTTACCCTGTGTTTCTGGATTACCAGTCCAGTGACAATACCACTACATCACTGCTTCCCCTGATCATGAATGAGACAGAATTTCCTCCAGCTGAACACTGGGGAAACCAAAACTTTGTTCTCTTGCCTCTGATTCTTCCCACTCTACAATGACTCTCAGGGTGAACCAGACTTGGTTGCAACCTTGCTGTTGTATTTGACTCCAAGATCAACTTCCCATAGCTTGCCCCCACCTTCATCACTGCAATGATTGCCACCTTCCCACTCCATAGAACTAACTGTCCTCCCCTGCTTCAGCTCAACTGCTGCTGAAGCACTCATTTATGCATTTGGTACTTCCGTATTTAACTATCCTAATTGTCTCCTGTTCAATGGTATTAGCATTGTTTAATCCCCCACCATCAGCATGCTGGGGGGTTACCATTAACCAGAAACATAACTTGACCAGCCATTATAAAAACAGTGACTACAAGAGCAGGTCATAGACTGGGAACTCGACAGTAACTCTCCTGACTCCCCAGAATCTGTCTATCATTTACAAGGCACAAGTCAGGAGTGTGATGGAATACTCTGCGCTTGCTTGGATAAGTGCAGCTCCAACAGCACTCAAGGAGCTCAACGCTATCTGGCACAAAGCAGCCCACTTTATCAGCACCCTATTCACATCTTAAACATCCCTCCCTACTCCACCAGCATACAGGTCTCCTTTGAAAGCACCTTCCAAACCAGCACCCTCTACCACCTAGAAGGATAGGATAGCAGATGCATGGGAATACTATCACCTGCAAGTTCCTTTCCAAGTCACATACAATCCTTACTTGGAACTTTACTATATTGACTGCAGTGGTTCAAAAAGGTGGCACACCACCACCTGAGTTAAAGCAATTAACTCACATGATGAAAGAATCATCCACATCTTGCTTGGCAATAACCTGCTTACTGACGCTCAGTTTGGGTTCCGTCAGGGCCACTCAACTCCTGACCTCATTAAAGCTTTGGTTCAAATATGGACAAAAGAGCTGAACTCCTGAGGTGAGGGTGACTACCCAGGCAGCAAAACAGCATTTGACCGAGTGTAGCATCAAGGAAGTGTAGCAAAACTGCAAATGGGAAACAAGAGGAAAACTCTCTGTTGGTTGGAGTCATACCTAGCACAAAGGAAGATGGTTGTGGTTGTTGGAGGTCAATCATCTCCGTTCCAGGACATCACTGCAGGGGTTCCTCAGGGTAGTGTCTTCGGCCCAACCATTTTCGGCTGCTTCATAAATGACCTTCTGGAGTAATCTGATATGTAATATACAGTCAAGACAAATATTGTAATGTAATGTCACATGATCTTAATACCCAATAGCAGAGTAGCATGGGCTACCTCTCTGTGAGAGATTCTTGAGTTGGTCACTGATGAGTAAAGACAGAGTTTTGAGTTGTGAGCACACAAGTGTAGCTGCTGAGTTTAGTTTGTAAATAAACAGCATGTGTTTATTCTAACAACGATCTCCTGATGTTCTCCAGCCTGATTTAAGCATGCAACCCGGACCCTTTAGCCCATCAAACCAAAGGGCACTGGATCCACGAACTGGCAATGAGAGTAAAAGCACAAAGAATCACAAAAAAAATGAGGTAAAAAGCACAAAAGAATGAAGGAATCCAGAAGAGCCGAAATCAGGCTGTACCTTGAACGGTAGTCGTAAGTAAAAGAAAATTTCCTTCTGAGCGCCAAAGTGATCCCCTCAGAGCATGCTGCAATTTGGAAGAGTGGAGCCTTTCGATCCAACCTCGGATATCTGGTCTCATTATGTTGATTGCCTCACATTCCTCTTCCAGGTAAATGACATTGCGGGGAAGGAGGAGAGGCGCTTGATCCTTCTGTCCACATGTGGAAGTAAGGACTAATTGGGAATCTGATGACGCTCAGTGCCCCAGACTCGAAAGGTTTTGATGATTTAGTGAACCTCATAAAGAATCATGATCAGCCCAAGCTATCAGTGTCGGTGCAACGGTTTAAATTTAACTAAAGAAATAAGAGCTGTGGGGAGACAGTTGCGTGTCATGTTGCAAGTCTGAAGCAATTAACTGACTATTGCAAGTTTGGTACATCTATCGATGATATGTTTAGATATCGTTTGGTGTGCGGCATAAACAATAATGCAATTAAGAAGAGATTAGTGGCTGAAACAAATCTAGATTTTCAGAAGGCATTGGAAATCGCTCTGGCAATGGAAGGTGCAGTGCAAGGCTCAGAAGCCATACAAGGAGCACAAATTGGTGCTGTCCTCCATGTTGGGCGTGGAGTCTCAACCAAAAAGAGCGTGAAATTGAAGAGCTTTGTTATGAAACGGGAAACAGCCACTGCTAGCAGACAAATTAAAAGGGATAACTTAGCAACAAAAACATAGCATAACAGTGACAGAGGTAGAAGCAGACAACCCTGGACTGAATCCTAGTTTAAGAAGATTGAATGTTTCTTCTGTCATCGTAATGGACACCATTTGAGACATTGTAAAGACAGAATTAGGCAGACTTCCAAACAAAAGCAAAAGCTCCGTGAGATCAACAGTTTTGAAAAGCCTGATGTAATAGATGCTGACATCCGTTTGCAATATAATTTAAAAGGTAGGAAGAACAGAGCCAATCTATGTAACCATGAGTGTGAATGAGAAGCCTATCAGAATAGAGGTGGTGAATGGTGAGCAGACTTTCAAATATGTGAATCATGCAGAACACAAACTGAATTTAGAAGAAACTGATGAAAAATTAAAAACCTACACAGGAGAAGACATATAAGTCAAGGGTGTATGCAAAGTCACAGTACTTTATGGAAGTCAAACAGAGAGATTACCCTTGATGGTAGTAGCAGGTGAGGGACTTAGTCTCCTAGGATGAAACTGGCTAAAATAAATTAATTTGGAATGGACTGAAATCTTGCAACTGAGAACTAATGGGTTATCACAGCCATTACAAAAATATGCCTCAGTTTTGAAGGAAGAACTTGGAAAAATTGAGAGGCTACAAGTAAAAATTCATGTAGATTCAGAGGCAACGCCAAGATTCATGAAGGCCAGACCAGTACCTTATGCAATGTATAAGGTAGACGCTGAACTGGACAGATTAGAAAAATTGAGACTAGTACAATTTTCAAAGTGGGCAGCACCAATTGTACCTGTTCTCAAACCTGACTGAAGCTTTCGAATATGTGGGGACTACAAATTAACAGTTAATAAAGTGGCAAAATTGGATAGAGAACCCATACCTAAGACAGAAGATTTATATGCTAAACTGGCAGCTGGAAAGGCCTACACAAAGTTAGATATGAGTCATGCCTACCAACAATTGGAATTGGAGAAGGCATCCTGGAGGTTTGTCACCATAAATACACTCAAAGGATTGTACCAATGCAACCGTTTACCATTTGGTGTATCTTCTACTTGTGCCATATTCCAAAGAACCATGGAAAATTTATTACAGGGGTTTCCCCACGTTGTAGTTTATTTGGATGACGTTCTTGTGAGTGGACTCATTTGAAGAACTTGGAAGAAGTTCTGAAATGTTTTTCACAGGTTGGAGTGAGATTGAAAAAGGAAAAGTGCACATCCCAGGCAAAAGATGTAACTTATCTAGGTCACAAGGTAGATTCACAAAGCCTACATCTGGCTGAAGAAAGAAAAAGTGAAAACCATTAAAGAAGCCCCAGTACCGAAGAATACATCCGAACTGAAATCATTCTTGGGGATGATCAATTACTATGGATGCTTTCTGCCTAATTTGCGAACAGAACTGGCACCACTGTACTTCTTGCTCAGGAAAAACTAGAGATGGTCTTGGCAAACACCGCAAGAAGGAGCTTTCACAAAAGTGAAAAGTTGCTGCAATCTTCTATATTGCTAGTACACTTTGACCCAAAGAAGGAGTTGACATTAATGTGTGATGCATCACCTTATGGAGTGGGAGCAGTGCTTTCCCATCGAATGGATGATGGATCAGAATGACCTATAGGGTATGTGTCGAGAATACTCAATACAGCAGAGAAAAAGTACTCACAAATTGGAAAAGAAGGCCTGGCAATCATTTTTGGTGTTAAAAAGTTTAATCAATTTGTACAAGGTCATCATTTTACTATCATTACAGACCACAGGCCATTATTAGGACTAGTCAGTGAAGACCAGGCTATACCTCCTATAGATAAAATCAAAAAACTGCGGATGCTGGAAATCCAAAACAAAAACAAAATACCTGAAAAACTCAGCAGGTCTGGCAGCTTCGGCGGAGGAAGAGCACAGTTGACGTTTCGAGTCCTCATGACCCTTCAACAGAACTAAGTAAAAATAGGAAAGGGGTGAAATATAAGCTCAGTTCCTATAGCTTCAGCTAGAGTACAAAGATGGGTATTGATCTTAGTATGAGGATACTTTTATTCATAGACCTGGAAGTCAAATTGCAGATGTAGATGCACTCACTCATTTACCTTTGGAAGTGACAGATGAGGATGTTCCGATTCCTCAGGAATTTGATTTGTTGTTGAACTTCCTGGACTCATCACCAAAATGTGCTAAACAAATTAAAGATTGGACGAACCGAGACCCCGTCATATCCAAAGTGAGGAATCAAGTTCTTCATGGTTGGTCAGAAACACAAGAGTCTGATGAAATGAAACGGTATTTCCAGAGGAGAAATGAGTAAACCAACCAAGACGGTATTTTATTGTGGGGAGCTCAGGTGATTGTTTCTCCAACGGGACAAAAGCCATTGTTATATGAACTTCACGGTGCACATCCGGAATTTCCAAAATGAAAGCAATAGCACACAGCTATATGTGGTGGCCAGCAATGGACGGAGAAATAGAAAACTTTGTGCAAACTTGTATGCAGTGTCAGCAAGTGCAAAAATTACCTGCAACAGCCCAGTTATAGCCCTGGGAGTGGCCAGGAAGGCCATGGGTACGAGTCCACATCCACTATGTGGGACCTTTTATGGGAACAATGTTCCTACTTAACATAGATGCCCATTCAAAATGGATGGACATATACGAAGTGAAGTGACCCACATCTTTTGCGGCAATAGACAAGCTATGACAAAGCTTTGGTATAAATGGATTAGCTGAAGTGCTAGTATCAGATAATGGAACAGTATTCACAAGTGCTGAATTTAACCGATTTACAAGCCTCAAAGATATTGTTCATGTGAAAACATCCACATACCACCCTTCTTCAAAGGGACTCGCTGAGCGAGCAGTTCAGATGTTCAAAGCTGGTATAAAAAAATTATCTGGAGATTCAATAGCGACTAAATTGGCACGTTTTCTTTTCCATTATAGGACCACTCCTCATTCAACAATAGGCATCACAGCTGCAGAATTGTTGATGAAGCGCTGTCTCCAGTCAATACTAAGCCTAATCATGCCAAACCTGGGGTGCAGGGAAGGTAGAAGGAAGGCAGGAAAATCAGAAAATGGGACATGATTGTCACAGTCGGGACAGAACATTTAATGTAGGAGAGAAGGCATTTATGAAAAATGTTAGATAAGGACCAACATGGTTGTTTGGTGAAATAAGTGCTGTAACAAGCCCTCTTTCCTACCATGTGAAAGTCAAAGATCAAATAAGGAGAAATGTGGATCAATTATGAAGAGGAGAAACCAAATATCCAGTGTTCAAAACTGAATCAACATTTCCTGTTGAAAGAACTCGGCCAAGTACAAATGTATTTGAAGGGCCAACTGTACCTGAAAGAGTCGAAGAAACAAATTTACAGGTACCTGCTGTAGAACCTGAACCTTAGACGACTTCAGTAAGGAAGACTCCAAAACAAATTTCAGAAGCTGTAGAGCTGTAACGTTCTACACGCATAAGGAAACCCCTAGACTGACTTTGTAAATAATTGATCTGTATATATAACTTGATATATCAAAAAAATGTAAAATGTATTTTCCAGTAATATACCTCTAAGACAAGTATTGTGATGTAAGGTCACATGATCTTCATACCCAATAGCAGAGTAGCATGGGCGACGTCTCTGTGGGAGAGTCTTGAGTTAGTCACTAATGAGTGAAGACAGAGTTTTGAGTTGTGAGCACACAAGTGTAGTTGCTGAGTTTCATTTATAAATAAACAGCATGTGTTTATTCTAACAACAATCTCCTAACGTTCTCTGTATCAACTTGGTCACCCTGATTTAAGTATGCAACCCAGATCCTTTAGCCCAACAAACCTAAGGGCCGTGGATCCAACATCTTCCATGATAAGGTCTAAAGTGGGGATGTTCACTGATGATTGCACAATGTTCAGCACCATTCGTGACTCCTCAGATGCTGAAGCAGTCCATGTCCAAATGCAGCAAGACCTGGACAATATCCAGGCTTGGGCTGATAAGTGGCAAGCAACATTCGTGCCACACAAGTGCCTGCCAATGACTATCTCTAACAAGAGAGAATCTAACCCTTGACATTCAATGGCATTACCATTGCAGAATCCCCCACTATCAACATCCTGGACATTACCATTGATCAGAAACCGAATTGGACTAGCTGTATAAGTACTGTGGCTACAAGAGCAGGTCAGAGGCTAGCTCTGAGATGCAGAGGGATCTGGGTCTCTTAATACATGAATCGCAAAAGACTAGAATGCAGGTACAGCAAGTAATTAAGAAAGCTAATAGAATGTTATCATTTATTGTGAGGGGAATTGAATATAAAAGTAGGGAGGTTATGCTTCGGTTATACAGGGCACAAGTGAGTCACATCTGGAGTACTCTATAGTATTGGACACCTTATTTAAGGAAGGATGTTAATGCATTGGAAGCAGTTCAGAGAACATTTACCAGACTAATACCTAGATTGGGCAGGCTGCCTTATGAGGAAAGGATGGGCAGGTTAGGCTTTAATCCGCTGGGGTTTGGAAGAGTAAGAGGCGACTTGAATTAAATTATAAGATCCTGAGGATACTTGACAGGGTGGACGTGGAGAGAATGTTTCCCTTGAGGGAATATCCAGAATTAGGGGTCACTGTTTAAAAATAAGGGGTTGTCCATTTAAAACAGAGATGAGGTAAAATTTTTTTCTCTCAGAGGGTTGTGAGTCTTCGAAACTTTCTTCCTGAAAAGGTGGTGGAAGCAGGGTCTTTGAATATTTTTAAGGCAGAGGTGGATAGATTCTTGTTAAGCAAGGGGGTGATGGGTTATTGGTGGTAGGCAGGATGCATATATGAGGTTACTATCAGATCAGCCATGATCTTATTAAATGGCAGAGCATGCTTGATGGGCTGAATGGCCTACTCCTGCTCCTTGTTTGTATGTTCAAATACTGCACCAAATAACTCACCTCCTGACTCCCCAAAGCCTGTCCACCATCCATATGGCACATGTCAGGAGTGTATTGGAATACTGCCCACTTGCCTGTCTAAGTGCAGCTCCCACAACACTCAAGAAGCTTGACACCATCCAGGACAAAGCAGCCCGCTTGACTGACATCCACAAACATTCACTCCCTCCACCACTGATGCACAGTAGCAGCAGTGTGCACCACCTACAAGATGCACTGCGGGAACTCACCAAGGCTCCTTAGCACCTTCCAAACCCACAACCATTACCATCTCGAAGGACAAGGGTAGCAGACACATGGGAACACCACCATCACCTGGAAGTTCCTCTCCAAGCCACTCACCTTCCTGACTTGGTAATATATCACCGTTCCTTCACTGTCGCTGGGTCAAAATCCTGGAACTCCCTCCCTAACAGCACTGTGGGTGTACCTACACCACATGGACTGCAGTGGTTCAAGCAGGCAGCTCACCACCACCTTCTCAAGGGCAATTAGGGATGGGCAATAAATGCTGGTCCAGCCAGTGAAGCCCACATCTCGTGAATGAATAAAAAAACAATAAATAAGACATAGGATACACGCAGCTGCTCTATTTCAAGACTGGACCTCAAATCGGTTTTCCATTCTGTCTTCCTCTCTATTACCACCATGCCCACATCCCAGAAGCAAATAAAAAAGGCAAAGATTTAAGTTTCCTCGGCACAGAAAAAAAAGGCAAGAGTTGACGTGGACAATGTGTATGTGAATAAGGTTTTGTTGATGCACTGGGCCCGTGAGTGAACAATAATCTCAGTCAAGCAACATGCAGTGAACCTGCACATCTGGACCTGAGTAGGGGATGAGGGGAGGAAGCTTTGGTTCAATACCCAACTGGGGAGGTGATGGCATAGTGGTATTATCACTAGACTGGTATTCTAAAGATCCAGCGTAATTCTCTGGGACCTGGGTTCAAATCCCATCCATGATAGATTGTGGAGTTGGTGATGGTTATAGATTGGTGGGGGGGAGCTAAGTGATTTGAATACAAGGGTATTACCCTTGTATTATTTTTATGGGAAGATGGTAACATAGTGGTAATGTCACAGGACTAAAAATCCAGAGGCCCTGGCTGATGCTTTGGGGCATGGGTTCAACTCCCACCATGACAGCTGATGGAATTTAAATTTAATTAATTAATCTGGAATTGAAAGCTAAACTCAGTAATGGTGACCATGAAATTATCATCGATTGTTGTAAAAACCCATCACATTCACTAGTGTTCTTCAGGGAAGGAAATCTGTGTCCTTACCACCTGGTCTGTCTTACATGTGACTCTAGACCCACAACAATGTGGTTGCCTCTTAAAATGACCTAGCAAGCCACTCTGTTCAAGGGCAATTAGAGAAGGGTTACAAATGCTGGCCTTCCCAGTGATGCCCACATCCAATGAAATAATGAAGAAAATAAAAATATTGGAGGTGTTGGAGGCCCAGAATCAGGTTTAGGTCAGTGACAAATAAGTACTGGCTTGGATAGTGATAGCAGAAATTTTGATAAGTTCAGAGAGAATGTGAGGCCAATCAGGGGATTTGTGGAATAGTCAAATCTGGAGGTGACAAAGACCTGGATGAGTTTTCAGCAGAAGAAATTGTGGCTCAGCTGTAAGGCTGGATGTCAAACAAGCACTTTGACAACACAGGGCCTGGAAAGGAGATGTGAAGAGGTAGAGTTGAGCTGTCAGTTTACATGTGAATTTTTTAAAAATTGTATGACTGGGGAAACAGTTATAATTTGATGTCAAGGTTAACAATCCATTCAATGGCTTCAGATGACAATGTGAATGGTCATGATGCCACTGGGAATGGATCTCTCAGGGCAGAAGCTGCTTCCAGGGTGAGACCCAATCTGTTTAGCAGGAGGCATTCCAGGACCTTATGTCTTGAGAGCAATGTAATCGGGCAGTAGCTGAGTGGGTCATTGAGTGGTTTCCCTGACTTGGCAATGCTACTATTTTGGATTGTAGCCAGATGTTTGGAATGGTGCCTGGGCTGTGCTGCCTTATGGGGCATCCTTCATCAAGGGACTTGAGGATACTGTTGCCTTACTGGAACCTTCATTTTCACAGAATCACAGGATTTTAACGGCACAGAAGGAGGCCATTCAGGCCATTATGTCTGCAGCAGCTCTCCAAATGAACATTAGGACTTAGTGCCATTGCCCTGCCTCTTCCCCGTACCTCTGCACATTGTTTCTATTCAAATAATCAGCTAATTCCCTCTTGAAAGCCTTGACTGAACCTGCCTCCACCACACTTCCAGGCTGTGCACTCCAGATCCGAACCACTCGCTGTGTGAAAAAAAAAATTCTTATGTCACATTTGTTTCTTTTGCAAATCACTTTAAACCTGTGCCCTCTTGTTATTGACCCTTCTATGAGTGGGAACACTTCCCCCTGTCTACTCTGTCCAGCCCCCTCATGATTTTGAACATCTCTATCAAATCTCCTCTCAGCCTTCTCCTCTCCAAGGAGAACATTCCCAATCTCTCCAATCGATCCTCATAGCTGAAGTTTCTCATCCCTGGAACCATTCTTGTAAACTTCTTCTGCACTCTCTCCAATGTGTTCACATCCTTCCTATAATGTCGCGCCCAGAACTATACATAATATTCCAGCTAAGGTCTAATGAATTTTTTAATATAAATTCAGCATAACCTCCCTGCTCTTGTACTCTAGACCCCTATTAATAAAGCCCAGGATACTATATGCAATATTAACTGCTCTCTCCACCTGTCCTGCTACCTTCAATGATCTATGCACATATACACCCAGGTCTTTCTGCTCCTGCATCCCCTTCAAAATTTCACTCCTGTATTTCCTGTATTCTTTCAGGAGCCATTCATTTTCTTGGATCCAGCAAGGGATAAAAGTTTTTCTGAAGCCCCAGGGAACAAATTTAGTGGCTGCCGGTTTGAGAAGTCAAGTAAAGCGGTTGTAGTTTTCGGAGAGGGTTGAGATCTGGTTAATGGCGGTTTCTAAGTATCTGCTGTAGGCATCCTAGTTGCCTTTCCAAACATTCCAGCATGGTATTGGCTTGAGTTTATGGATGGTAGTTCAAGGCCTATGCAAGTGAGAATTGGGCAATGTTGGGAATGGGGAAGATGGGCACTTGTCGGGAGCTCTTGACAAGTGCTGCCCATCTTCCTCCACCCTCAACATCTCCCAACCCTCACTCACATCAGCCTTGAATTACCATCCATGTGGAACTTGGCCTCATGTGTTTGGGGGATGTCACCAGCAGCATGTAAACGAGGAAGACGAGGAAGCCAAGAATTTTGGGCATTCTTGACTTAGTGTAATAGGGTAGGGAAGTGAAGCTATTGCTGGAGATAATCTCTATGATCAGATTTGTAGCAATAGAACCAAGTGAGGGCAGTCACTTGAACACAGAAGAGAAGTATTGGAGGAGGATGATGTGGGCAAACATATCAAAGCTACAAAGTGGCCACAGTCTTATCCATTTACTTAATGTATCAATGTCACTTTTGTCATTTTATGCTTCCATCTACATTGTTTACAATTACTGCCTATGTTTGTCATCAGCTGATTTGGATATGTGGCTTTCTGTCCCATTGTCTAATTAAATATGGGAATAGTTGCAGCCACAACATAGATTCTTGCAGAACAGACCAGTCACATCCTGTCAACTACAGTACCTACCTATACATTATCACTACTATCTGTCTCCTGCCACTCAGTCATTTTCTTGATCAGATCAATTATTTACCTTCAATTCCATGAGTTTCAACTTTAACTAACATTCTCTGATGAGAGACTTTATCAAATGCCTCCTGGAAGTTCATATGGATAACATTCATGGATATTCCCCTGCCCAGTACTTAAGTTACCTTTTCAAAAAATTCAGTCTGGTCTGTGACACAGCTACCTCAATCAAAGGCATTCATTCTCTCAATCAATCCCAAGTCAAGCAACCCTCAGGAAAGAACCAACATTCAGGTTAATTCTAACACCTGGAAAAACTCAGCAGGTCTGGCAGCATCGGCGGAGAAGAAAAGACTTGACGTTTCGAGTCCTCATGACCCCCATGGGTCATGAGGACTCGAAACGTCAACTCTTTTATTCTTCGCCGATGCTGCCAGACCTGCTGAGTTTTTCCAGGTAATTCTGTTTTTGTTTTGGATTTCCAGCATCCACAGTTTTTTTGTTTTTAATTCTAACACCTACCTGCCTTACCACTCCCAAGTGTTTTTGGGGAATTTCCATGAATTTATCCCTTTGCAGCGATAATTTTATCATTCTAGCTGGATTCAACACAACTTGCAATTATATTAAATCTTTAATGTAATATTGTAAATATCTTAGAAAACAGTAGCAATAGAAGAATTAAGGGAGATAAATGAAAGCAAGGATGAGGAGGCTTTAAAGATTGGAAGCAGCACCAAGGGGAGGGGATTGGGGAAAATATTCGAGACTTGGGCTGAGGAAGAAAGGCGCTGAAGCTGGTGAATGAAGCAGGAGGGGTTACACAAGGACAGAACAGAACAACTGATGTAGTGTCACGTGACTAAGGCACTTGCCTTACCTAGTTTTAATGGATAATTTCAACATTCAGGACTTTTCTTCCTCCATAGTCTCTCTCTCTCTGTGTTAGGCACAGAGGCCAGCCCAGTTTGACCTAAGTCAACTTGAATTTTCTACTAAATTGGTTCCACTCAGTTTTTACTCATCTGAGAATTGGACAAGATTCAAAACAGCAACTTCTCAGCAAAATGGGGAGATCAGATAGAACTGTTGTATGGATGGGGTGGGGGTCAGAAAGTGAAATTACCCCAGGGGGTTGGACCCACAACTGGTGAACCCAGTAATGGAGGAATATTCCAACAATATAAAAGCAAAATACTGTGAATGCTGGAGATCTGAAATAAAAACAGAAATTGCTGGAAAATCTCAGCAGGCCTGATGGCATCTGTGGAGAGAGAAACTCAATATTTTGGGTCCAATATGACTCTTGTCTGGAACTCAAGAGTTCCACATAAGAGTCACATTGGGCTCAAAATCTTAACTCAGCATCCACAGATGCTGCCAGACCTGCTGAATATCCCAATGGTGTTGTTTGAGAGTTGCTGCTGGGTGTCTGTATCACCGTGTTCTTGATCTCCTCTTCTGGACAAGTGACCTAAGATGGTTGGATGTGGTATTCTTCAAACCTGGGTTATGATTCTTGTCTCAGGGAATGTTTACCATCCCCAAATCCAAGTGAAGATGATGACGAGATGCTGTCATGCTGAGTATTTTGATCATGAAATTAAATAAGGTACAAACACTGGATAGATTGTCTAAATGTCAGAGCCATAGATAGGGGCTGAGTCAGGAGCAGCAGCTGGACCTGGGATTGTCCAGCTGGATGCTCTCAATGAATGATCTCTGTCCCTCCTTTGCTTGTTAAAGTGCAGTTTGAGAAGGGCTGCATGACTATCAGTTTTCAACTGAAATGTACAATCAGTTCCCCCAATAAACCCAGAGCTCAACCCTTCACCAACACCCCACCCCCAACTTTTTCTTCACAGAAAGAAAATGTAACACTAGATTTCAGGGACTAAAGCTCCTCATGATGTGGCTGGGAGTTTTAATGAAGCATCAACACACCAACTGTTTTTTTCTCTCCACAGATGCTGTTAGACCTGCTGAGTGTTTTCAGCATTTTCTGTTTTTGTTTCAGATTTCCAGCATCCGCAGCATTTTGCTTTTATCAACACATGAAATAATTGGACCCACAAGTGGTGAACCCAGTTTCTGTGCTGTAAACTCGATGTAATTCCGTTCAATAAAACTGCAACTTTGCTCCCAGTGAGTCTATGCAGCTGCTTGGAAACATCAAACAGGTTCAGTAAATTCTACAAAGAAGAATCATAGTTAATAATAAGCGGCTGCTGACGGACTCGGAGCTCATTCCTCTGCTCCAGAATTAGAAAATTACCAGCAACAAAACTCAGAGCCAACTGAACTGCGCCTCGGATTCCAACCGAGCGCGTCTGGAAGAGGATTAACTTTGAGCAAACTGTAACATCATGTCGCAGGCAAGAATTTATCCATTCCAGTTAATTCCGTATCTTTATTGAGCTAAGTTTATATATTTTTTTCAAACTGTTCTTGTAAAATGTGCCGTTTAGGAAGCCCACGTTGTTAAGAAGAAACGACCACCGGTGAAGGTGGAAGATATTAAAGGAGCTCGGAATAAACTGGGGACTGAAAAGAAAATCCAGTCCAAAACCTACCAGGTTCTCCAGCAATGCGGTGAGTCCTGCAAAGAAAGCCGGTTCTCGGAAAGGGAGAAGTTAAAACAGCAACAAGGGTCCGAATGTTTAACGGGCTCTCGAATGTCTTTTCTCGCGCTTTGTCCATCGATTTTTGTTTTAAGACCAAAGTTTGAAACTCACCGACACAGAATTGAACAAATCAATTTGTTTTTTTAAAAGTGAGATGTCAATTTGCGCAGTTCTTGAAATTTAGTTTTTATGCCTGAATCTGGAAGTGGATTTTCTCTCCTCGGTATCTCGAAACATAACTGAAACCAACCCATAAAAATTATTCTGTGCTTTCATTTGTCCAAATATTTCCTCTCCACCTCTATACCTTAAAACCAGGAGCAAACTCAGGACAGATTCACCATGTGGGAAGGCAACGTGGATCAAACTTGCGGTTTGGATGGTTTTATTGGATATTTTTTGGGTTCAGCATTAATAGGTACTCATATAAAATAATCTTGTAGCCCTACGATCTGGAGTGCACCTTTCTCTGGACCATTACCTAGTAAATATTAGTGAACCCTAGCAATAATAACAAAAAACACTTTGCTGGGATGAATCGTGAGTTACCTTGTAAATTCCCTGTGAACAGAGGACATTCATCATCCATGAGGCATTGTGGACCATGACAAGCCATAAGACCATAAGACATAGGAGCAGAAATTAGGCCATTCGTCCCATCGAGTCTGCTCCGCCATTCAATGGCTGATAAGTTTCTCAACCGCATTCTCCAACCTTCTCCCCACCACAATCAGTAAGGACATGGTCAGGCATAAGTCTCCTCAAACAGCAGTGAATCAAGTAACCAATATCAAGAACCAACAATATGTAGAAAGCATGCTGGGAGCTGCATGCCTGAAAATGAGGTGTTAAGGAACTCTAGAAAAACTGAGCTCATTGGAGTTCAAAGGGAAAATCTGACTAGAGTCCTACCTGAAAGGAAGATGGGTGTGGTTATCAGATACCAATGATCACTATTACATTATTCTTTCTACAGCACCAGCTGGGGTATTGTGGTCAATTCTGGGCACCACAGTTTAGGAAGGACATCAATGTCTTGGAGAGGGTGTCAAGGAGATTTACTAGAGGAGTGAGAGACTTCAGTTCTGTGAGAAAACTAGAGAAGCTGAGGTTTTTCTCCTTACACTAGAGAAAGTTAAAGGAAGATTCAGTAGAATTGTTCTAGCACATAAAGAATTTCATAGAATAAATCATTGTTTCCAATAGCAGAATTGACAATGAGAGAACACAGGTTTACAATCAGAATTTCATCCCTTTTTCTACCTTTGTCATTGGTATCGATATGGACCACAACCCTCCCCCTCAGAATGGTCCACAGCTGTTCTGTGATTTCCTTCAGCCTGGCACCATGGAGGCAATATACTATCCTGGAGTCACTTCTGCGGCTGCAATAACATCTGTCTGATTTCCTACTGAATCTTCTATTGCTTTTCTAACCATACTACACCTCCACTGTACAGCTGCGAAATTTGTGGTGCTCTAGAATTGGCTCTGGCTGCACTCACAAGAGGAATCATCATCCTCATCAGTATTCAGAACTGACTACTGTTTGAAGAGTGAGATGTATTCAGGTGATTCCTGCACTACCTGCCAGGTCTTCCTCATCTGTCAGTCACTGTTGTGGTCACTTTGACAAACGGACCACAGGAGTCTCAGGTACAGGTCACGATCATTTATTTGAGCAATTGCAAGGGGAGAACCATCTCAATGCAGCTTGAGATAGCACTCTGCTAAATTACAAATGTTCAACATATTTATACATTATCGATCACATACAAGAACAGTTTCCAGATTCCGATCTCGTCAACATATAGACATCTCGTAAGCAGAGACCTTCCCTCTGGAGCCATCTGTTCTTCCCCTATCTGTTGAAGGGCACACTTAATCTTAGTTGTTATTGCCAATGCTCTTGACTGCAGTCCGGCTCCCAAGGCCTTTCTGTTGTTTGCAGGCCCTAAGACTGTGCAAGGTTCATCCGGTAACCTTTAACTGCCAATGTGCTTGGTAGCCCTGGTCGCCTGGAGATTTTAAGTAATTCATTCCTTTTCAATAAATTCTCCCTTACCATAAATTCTTACTTACTTCCTTCCCCCTAACAGTCACCTAATCCCTTCTTTGCCTGCACATTCTAACTGCAGAGTAACCAACTTCTGAAACATGCTATCCAGGTAGCTCTCAGCTTTCCTGAAACACCACAGTGATGTCAACAGGTGTTCAAGAACCAAAACCTAGAACTTCAGCTCTTCTAGCTGATGGCACTTCCTGCATACATGGTTGTCCTGGACACAAGTTTCTTGGAGTTCCCACGTGGAACAGGATGCAATTTTGAGGTGTCCTGCCATGCCTGTATCTATTAGATTGCTATCTAAACTTAACAGAAATAAACTTCAGACTCATGCTTGATTTGGATTTGAAAAAAACCTACCAGTTACAAACCAATTAAACTATTTCCCTTCTGCTCGTGTCATTTTTTTTTAGCCTCTCCCCCACCGACACTTGTGCTCCCTTACCACTTAGTCTTTTTTTTTTAGGATTTTAGCTGTTTAGTGAACTCCAACAAAGAAAACACTAACCAATAAACCTAATGCTGATCTGTAACTTGCCTGTTCCACTCCACACTCTGTGTTATGATGTTGTTTTTGTTTTATTTTTCCCTGTTTATCTGGACATGCAGCTTACCTCCCAGTAAGTTTTGCTGATTTTTTTTTTCATTCATAGGATGTGGGCTTCACTGGCTGGGCCAGCATTTATTGCCCATCCCTAGTTGCCTTTGAGCATGTTGTGGTGAGCTGCCCTTGGTGGTGGTGAGCTGCCTTCCTGAACCGCTGCAGTTGGCTTTCAGAGTCATCCGCGGCACAGTCCATTGGGTCCACGCCAGCATCCGCAGAACAATCCAGTTAGTGAGTCATCAGTACTTGGTGTGTAAAAAGGCTCTCTCTCCCACATTGTTTAAATCTGCTACTCTGCTCTCAATTGCCTCTGATATTGATAGCATGTGGTTGTTCTGGGTGTGGATTGGGTTGCTGTGGGTGTGGGATGTGGCTGCAAAGAGATATAGTCAGGTTAAATAAGTGGGCAACAAGATAACAGATGAGTATAATGTGGGGAAGTGTGAGGTTATTCACTTTTGTCATACTAGAAAAGCAGAATAGTGTTGATGTTCAAAGAGAATTGGGTGTGCTTGTTCAAGGAATGCAGAGAGTTAACATGCAGGTGCAGCAAACAATTAGGAAGGCAAATTGCCTTTATTGTAAGGGGATTGGAGTACAGGAAAAAAGATGTCTTGCTACAGTTGTACAGGGTTTTGGTGAGACCACATCTAGAATAATGTGTGCAGTTTTGGTCCCCATATTTAAGAAGGGATATACTTGCACTGGAGACGGTACAGAGAAGGTTCACTAGATTGGTCCCTGGGATGAGAGGCTGAGTAAATTGGGCTTTTATTCTCTGGAGTTTAGAAGAATAAGAGGCGATCTCATTGAAACCTACAAAATTTTGAAGGGGTTTGACAGGGTGGACGCTGAGAGATTGTTTCCACTGGTCGGGGAATCGAAAACACAGGGGCACAGTCTCAGGGTAAGGGGCCGATCATTCAGGGCTGAGATGAGGTGAAATTTCTTCACTCAAAGAGATGTGAATATTTTCAATTCTCTACCCCACAGGAGGGCTCTGGATGCTCCAGCGTTGAATATATTTAAGGCTGGGTTAAACAGATCTTGGGTCTTTCAGGGAATTAACGGTGGAGCAGGCGCAACAGGTCATATGGTCTATGTCTGCTCCTACTTCTTGTGTCGCTCTGGGTATGGAATGTGGTTGCTGTTATCTATGGTTGCTCTGGGTGTGGGGTGGTGTTGCTCTGGGCTTGACCATGTTCTGCTACAATCTTATGTTTGGTTGCCAGGGTTGATGGGACAGTTCTGTGGTTGTGTGAGTGCTTCTGAGGTTTACAATTTTTTTTGTACTAACAGAGCAGGAAGGTGCTGTTGCTCCTTCTGTCTTCAGCAACGTGAGAACAGGACAAGAGACGGTGTTCACAAAGGGAGCCGGAGATCAGCCAAAGAGCGTCTTCAGTAAATGAGAAAATTCTGCATCCAATGAAATTTGATCCTAAAGTGAGAATACCTGTAAACTAATTTTATGAAACCTCAATGTTCTTGCCTGAAGTGAAGAAATCCTGTTTATTTTTATATGATTAAAAAATTAAAGTCACTTCCTGATTTCACATCCCACAGGCCAAGTGGATTTGATTTATAAAGGTATAAAGTGTTTGGATCAGAAAAGGACCTGATTAGAAAACAAGATTGTAATGTCAAAACTCTTCAAATAAATGAACCATTTAAGGTTTGTGACTTTAATCAATGCTGAGAACTGCTCATTTGTTTATCTGTCATATAGTATCTGCTTTATGTTGCACTTGGTTTTCAATCAGACCAGTGGGACAGCACAGATCCTAAATTGGTGGACAACAGACAGACCTGGTACAAACAAGGGCTGGCCTGGGTATTAAATATTCCTGGAAACAAGATTTTCAGGAAAAGTAGGAAAGGAAGCAAAAGGAGGAGAACTGATGGAATTGTTTAAGGAGAACATTGCAGTGCTGGAGAGAGAGAGGATGTCTAGAGGGGTCACAGTAAGAATCTATTTGGCTCGAGCTACGGAACGAAAAAGATGCAACTACATTGCATGGTGTAGTTTCTAGGCCATCAACTAGTCAGAAAAAAGTAGAGGAACAAATCTACAAGGAAATCACAGAGAAGTACAACTACTATAGAATAGTTATAATGGGGACTTTAACTATCCAAATATAGACTGGGATTGTAATCGTGTAAAGGGCAAGAAAGGCAAATGAGTTCCACGAGTGTGTTCAGGAAAATTTTCTACAGCAGTACATTTCCAGTCCAATTAGAAAGACGACACAGCTGGATCTGGTATTAGGAATGAAGTAGGCCAAATGGATCAAGTGTCAGTTGGGGGATATTTAGCAGACAGGCAGACAAGGAAGCAAGGGAGGAAACAGCGGATGCTCTGAGGATCATTTTCCTATGCTCACTAGATATAGAGGATTGTACCAGAGAATTGGAGGTCTGTGAACATTGTACCATTATTTAAAAAGGGCACGAAGGATAACCCAGAAAATTATAGGCCGGTCAGTCTGACTTCAGTAGTGGGCAAACTATTGGAATCAATTCTGAGAGACAGGATAAACTATCACTCAGTAAGGCACAGATTGATCAGGGACAGTCAACATGGTTTTGTTAGGGGAAGATTGTGGCTTACTAACTTAATAGAATTTTTTGAGGAACTAACAAGGAGGATTGATGAGGGTAGTGCAGTGGATGTTGTCTACATGGATTTCAGTGAGGCATTTGACAAGGTCTCACATGCAGACTGGTCAGAAAAGTGAGATCCCATGGGATATAGGGGAAGGTGGCAAGTTGGGTCCAAAATTGGCTCAGCAACAAGAAATAAAGGGTAATGGCCGATGGATGATTTTGCAAATGGAAAACGGTTTCCAGTGGCATTCCATAGGGCTCAGTGGTGGGACCCTTGCTGTTTTTATAGATATTAATTATTTAGATTTAAATGTGGGAGGCATAATTGGGAAATTTGCAGATGACATAAAAATTGGCCGTGTAGTTGATAATGAAGAGGATAGCTGTTGACTCCAGAATGATATCAAAGGTTTGGTTAAGTGGGCAGAAAAGTGGCAAACGAAATTCAATCTGGAAAAGTGTGAGGTAATGCATTTGGGGAGGGCAAACAAAGCAAGGGAATACTCAATAAATGGGAGGTTATTGAGAGGGGTTGAGGAAGTGATTTCAACAGATGAAGGATCATGAGGACTCGCAACGTCAACTGTGCTCTTCTCCGCCGATGCTGCCAGACCTGCTGAGTTTTTCCAGGTATTTCTGTCTCTGTTTTTGTTTTGGATTTCCAGCATCCACAGTTTTTTGTTTTTCTCATTTGTGTTGGTTCATCCAGTGGAGGGGTGCAATCAACCGTCCCTTCCCTTTTTGTTGATAGAAGCAGTGCACAGGAATGGAATGTGCACTATGTTGACATCCTTTACCATCATGCTCCATGAATGTTGCAGCTTGCTTAGCCTTCCTGGCTACAATACAAAATCATGAGGGGCCTAGATAGGGTAGACAGGGAAGACTTGTATCCCCTAGCTGAGTGGTCAGTTACCAAGGGGCGCAGATTTAAGGTGATTGGTAGAAGGATTAGAGGGGACATGAGGAAAATCTTTTTCACCCGGGGTGGTGGGTGTCTGGAATTCACGGCCTAAACTGATGGTTTAGGCTGAAACGCTTAACTCATTTAAAAGGTACCTGGATCTGCATCTGAAGTGCTGTAACCTGCAAGGCTATGGATCAGGTGCTGGGAAGGGGGATTAAAATGAGCGACTAGTTTCATTTTCTCTTTTTGGCTGGTGCAGACACGATGGGCTGAATGGCCTCTTTCTGCACCATAACTTTTCTGTAGTTCTTTGGATCATTGTATCGTAAGATTTAGGTTGGCTATGAAAAAAGACAAGGAGAAATCCAGAGTAAGAATAAGATGAAGAAGAAAACGTGCTTATGACAGATGTCAGGTGGATAATACAATTGAGAACCAGGCAGAATATAGAAGGTTCAGAGGGGAACTGAAAAAGCCAGTAAGAGAAGCAAAGAGACTGGCAGCTAGCATAAAAGTGAATCCAAAAGTCTTCCATAGGCATATAAGTAATATAAGGGTGGTAAAAGGAGGAGTGGAGCTGATTAGGGACCGAGAAGGGGATTTACGGCAGGGCTTGAGGGGCCTTGCAGCCTGCTCCTGGTCCTACTTTATCTTCTACAGTCTTAATGCAGGAGAAATGATTGAGATATTAAATGTTTTGCATCTGTCTTTACCAAGGAAGAATATGCTGTGCAAGGCATGGACATAGTCAGACCCTTAAAGGGTTTAAAATTGATAAGGAGGTGGTATTGGATAGGCTGTCTATATTTAAATGTTAATAAGACACCAGGACTGGATGAGACGCATCCAAGGATATTGAGGGAAGTGAGAGTAGAGATTGTGGGGGCACTGATCATAATTTTTCAATCTTCCTTAGATTCAGGGGTGGTACCTGAGGACTGGAGAGTTGTAAACATTACATCCTTGTTCAAAAAGTGGATGTAAAGATAAGCCCAGCAACGACAGGTCAGTCAGTTTAACTTCAGTGGTGGCAAAGCTTTTTAAAAGGGACAATAGCAACATGGAACTTAAATTCGCTGAGAGACAGGAAACAGTAGTGATTAACAGTTGTTTTTCAGATGAGAGTAAGGTTTACAGTGGAGTTCCCTAGCGATTGGTGTTGAGACCCTTGATCTTCTGATATATATTAATAAACCCTTGTTATACAGGGCAAATTTTCAAAATTTGCAGATGATACAAAACTTGGAAGCATTGTGAACCATGAGGAGGATAGTATAAAACTTCAAAAGACTGTAGACAGGGTCGGTGGAATGGACGGTTGAGTGGCAGATAAAATTTAGTGCAGGGAATTGTGAAGTGATTCATTTTGGTGGGAAGAATGAAGAGAAACAATATCAAGGATATAATTTAAAGGGGGTGCAGGAGCAGAGGGACCTGGGTGTATATTTGCATAAATCATTGAAGGTGGCAAGACAGGTTTTGTGTGCAGTTAATGAAACATACAGTATTCTAGGCTTTATCAATAGGGACACAGAGTACAAGAGAAAGGAAGTTATGTTAAAGTTGTATAAATCACAGAATGGTTACAGGATGCCATTCGGCCCATCGTATCTGCACCAGTTCTCCAAATGAAAATTTTGTTGAGTGCCAATCTCCAGCCTTCTCCCCATAACCCTGCACATTGTTTCCTTTCAAATAATCAGCTAGTTCCCTCTTGAATGCCTCGATTGAACCTGCCTCCACCACACTTTCAGGCAGTGTATTCCAGACCAGAACATATAAAAAAAAAGTTTTCTCTCATATCGCTTTTGCTTATAACACACTGGTTCGCTTTCAACTGGAGTATTTCATTCAGTTCTTGGCACCGCACTTTAGGAAGGATGTGAGGGAATAAGAGAGTGTAGAAAATATTTACAAGAATGATTCTTGGGAGCAGAATCTTCAGTTAAGTAGATAAATTGGAGAAGTTGAGACTGTATTTCCTTGGAGAAGAGAAGGTTGAGAGAAGCTTTGATGGAGGTGTTGAAAATCATGAGAGGTCTGGACAGTAGATAGGGAAAAACTGCTCCATAAACCAAAGGGCACAGATTTACGGTAATTGACAAGAGAAGCAATGGCAGCTCGAGGTAAAACTTTTTCATGCAGCAAGTGGTTAGGGTCTGGAATACACTGCCTGAGAGTGTGGTGGAGACAAGGTCAATCGAGTGGTTAGGATCTGGAATACAATGCCTGAGAGTGTGGTGGAGACAAGGTCAATCGAGTGGTTAGGGTCTGGAATACACGGTCTGAGAGTGTTGGGGAGACAGGATCAATCGAGTGGAAAAGGATCTGGAATACACTGTCTGAGAATGTGGGGGAGACAGGGTCAATCGAGTGGTTAGGATCTGGAATGCACTGTCTGAGAGTGTGGGGGAGACAGGGTCAATCGAGTGGTTAGGATCTGGAATGCACTGTCTGAGAGTGTGGGGGAGACAGGGTCAATCGAGTGGTTAGGATCTGGAATGCACTGTCTGAGAGTGTGGGGGAGACAGGGTCAGTCGAGTGGTTTGGGTCTGGAATACGCTGCCTGAGAGTGTGGTGGAGACAGGGTCAATCGAGTGGTTAGGATCTGGAATACACGGTCTGAGAGTGTTGGGGAGACAGGATCAATCGAGTGGAAAAGGATCTGGAATGCACTGTCTGACAGTATTGGGGGAGACAGGGTCAAACGAGTGGTTAGGTCTGGAATGCACTGCCTGAGAGTGTGGGGGAGACAGGGTCAATCGAGTGGTTAGGATCTGGAATGCACTGTCTGAGAGTGTGAGGGAGACAGGGTCAAACGAGTGGTTAGGATCTGGAATGCACTGCCTGAGAGTGTGGGGAGACAGGATCAATCGAGTGGTTAGGATCTGGAATGCACTGTCTGCGAGTGTGGTGGAGACAGAGTCAATCGGGTAGTTAGGATCTGGAACGCACTGTCTGAGGGTGTGGGGGAGACAGGGTCAGTCGAGTAGTTAAGGTCTGGAACGCACTGTCTGAGAGTGTGGGGGAGACAAGTTCAATTATGGTTTTCAAAAGGGAATTGGATTATTCTCTGAAAGCAGGAGAGCCAGCACTGACGAGAGGCTGAATGACCTTCTTCAGTGATGTAACCATTTTATGATTCTATACTATTCGTTTCAATCACCCCCTTCAGTAAGGAGTTCTACATTCTCATCATTCTTTGGGTAAAGAGATTTCTTCTGAATTTCCTAATTGGATTTCTTGGTTTTCTTACATTGATAACCGCTCTGCCCACAATAGGAAACATTCTCTCTGTATCCACTATCAAAACCTTTCATCATTTTAAAGTTCTTTATTAGGTCACCCCTGAACCTTCTTTTCTCATGAGAGAAGAGAACCTGTTTGTCAATCCTTTCCTGATCTGTAAACACACACATTTCTGGGATCATTCTTATAAATTTTTTCTGCACCTTCTCCAGTGCCTTTATACCCTTTTTACAACATGGAGACCAGAACTGCAAATAGCACTGGCAAGTGTGGTCTAACCAAGGTTTGATATAGGTTTAGCACAACTTCCTTACTTTTCAATTCTAGGCCTCTAGAAATAGAGTCTAGTGCTTTTTTATGGTCTTGCTTTGGCACAACCTTTGATGGTTGGTGTATTTGTACTCCAAAATCCCTTTGGACTTGGACCTTCCAAGTAATGGGTGACCTCCCTATACTTTCCTCTCAACAAACACAACACTGGGAATCCTCACCATTAATATCTATCTCCCCTGTATCCTACACATTTGTACTGAACAGGCAAGAAGTATGAACAGGAGGATGTTAATAGTCAGAATTCAATAAACACCTGGCAGCAGGCTTGGAAGCCTGGGATCTGTGAATGGAATCCGTGAATTGCTGCTATCAATTCAACCTGAGTGAATCAGGTTGACGTTTTCCCCTCCTATCAAACCTCACCTCCAATAAAATATTTCGATTGACAAGCAAACATTGCTAAACTCTAGTAAAACGCACTCATCACTGGATTCACACATACAAAGGCTGAAGATTTCCACAATGTCTGCTTTTAGCTTCAGTGATTTTATAACGATTGAAATGTGAGATTTCAGTCCATTGCCCCTCTAGGGTTGCTGGTGTTAGTTTCTCTCAGCTCTGTAATCGCCACTCCACTGGTTTCATTCCCAATTCTATGTTTCTTTCTTGTCCTGGGAAAGGAATTGAGTTCTAACGAACTGAACAAGTTTAGGCTCAGTGATGAAAATTGTGACGAGGACGATGATTAAACACACAGCCCCAAGCAGAACATGAACCAACAGGGCCATTAACCCTTGCTCACTCAGAGTGGCCTGGGAATAAAACAAAACAGCTCAAAGCAACAAGATAGCATGAAAGAGACAGTATGTCAGTATGCTAGGGGTCAGGAGCCAATGTCTATGTATCATAGAGGTCTGTCATTGTCTGCGTATCATGAGCAGTCAGGGGTACGTGTTCGTGTATCATAGGAACATAGGGAGCAATAGGCTATTCAGTCCATCGAGTCTGCTCCATCATTCAATCTGATCGTGGCTGATCATCCACTTTATGCCTTTTTCCTCCACACTATCCCCATATCCCTTTATTTCACTTACATTTAGAAATCTGTCAATCTCTACTTTAAGCATAGTCAATGACTGATCTTCCACACACTGGGGTAGAGAATTCCAAAGATTCACAACCCTCAGTGAAAAAAAAATTCTCTTCATTTCAGTCCCAAGTGGCTTCTGCCTTATTTTGAAATTGTGTCCCCTAGTTCTAGATTCCCCAACCGGGGGAAACATCTTACCTGCATCTACCCTGTCTATTCCTTTAAGTATTTTGTAGGTTTCAATGGGATCACCTCTCATTCTTCAAAACTCTAGAGAATACTGGTCCAGTTTCCCCAATCTCTCTGCATAGGACAGTCCCACCATCCCGGGAACCAGTCTGGTGAACATTCATTGAACTCCGACCATGGCAATAACATCCTTCCTAAGGTAAGGGGACCAAATCTGCACACAGAACTCCAGGTCTATCCAAGGCACTACACAATTGAAGCAAGACTTCACTACTCCTGTACGCAAATCCCCTTGCAATAAAGACTAACATACCATTAGCCTTCCTAATAACCTGCTGCATCTGCATGTTAGCTTTCAGTGACTTATTGATGAGGACAGCCAGGTCCCTTTGTGCACTGACACTTTCTAATCTCTCACCATTTAAGAAATTCTCTGCGTATCTGTTCCTCCTACCAAAGTGAACAACCTCACATTTTTCCACATTATATTCCATTTGCCATGTTCTTGCCCACTCACTAATTCTGTTCAAATCTTCTTGAAGCCACTTTGCATCTTCCCCACAACACATATTCCCACCTAGCTGTGTATCAAACGTGAAACTGGAAATATTACATTTGGTCCCCACATCCAAATCATTGATATATATTGTGAACAGCTGGAGCAAAAGTACTGATTCCTGCAGCACCTCACTAGTCACAGCCTGTCAATGTGAGAATGACCCCTTTATTCCTACTCTGTTTTCTGCCTGTTGACCAATCCTTAATCCATGCCAGTATATTGCCTCCTATCCCATGTGCTTTAATTTTGCTGACCAACCTCCGATGGGGGAGGCATCAAAAGCCTTCTGAAAATCCAAGTATACCACATTCACCAACTTCCTTTTATCAATTCTGTTAGTAACAGCCTCAAAAAACTCCAACAGATTCCTCAAACATGATTTCCCATTCATTAATCCATGTTGATTCTGCCCAATCAAATCATTATTATCCAAGTGTCCATTTGTCACATCCTTTATAATAGATTCTGGCATTTTCCCTAATACTGATGTAAGGCTAACAGGTCTGTAGTTCCCTGCTTTCTCTCTCCCTCCCTTCTTAAATAATGGAGTGACATTTGCTATCTTCCAATCTGCAGGAACCATTCCAGAATCTATGGAATTTTGGAAGATGATCACCAATGCATCCACTATCTCCATAGCCACCTCTTTCAACACTTTGGGATGTAGATCATCAGGTCCTGGGGACTTATCAGCCATCGGTCCCATTAATTTCTCCAATACAACCTTCTTACTATTACTAATTTCCTTCAATTCTCCATTCACCCTAGTCCCTTGGATCTCTAATTCTGGGAGATTTCTTGCAATTTCCCCAGTGAAGACAGACACAAAGTAATCATTCAGCTTCTCGGCCATTTCTCTATTCCCATTATAAATTCTCCTGACTTTGCCTATAATGGACCCACATTTGTCTTATCTAAGCATTTCCTTTTTCCATACCTATAGAAACTTTTACAGTCCGTTTTTATGTTTTTTGCTAATTTACATACATATTCTATTCTCCCTTTATCAGTTTCTGATACCAGTTTTGGTTTAGCATAAACCTTGCACTTCCTTCAATTTAGTCTACTGCATTTGCTGCTCCTAATGCGGTTTCCTCTACATTGGAGATACCAAACGCAGACTGGGTGATCGCTTTGCAGAACACCTTCGTTCTGTCCACAAGCATTACCCAGACCTCCCTGTCTCTTGTCATTTCAACACTCCACTCTGCTCTCATGCCCACATGTCTGTCCTTGGCTTGCTGCATTGTTCCAGTGAAGCTCAATGCAAACTGGAGGAACAGCACCTCATCTTCCGACTTGGCACTTTACAGTCTTCCAGACTGAATACTGAGTTCAACAACTTTAGATCATGAACTGTCTCCTCCATCCTCACCCCCTTTCCGATCCCCCTCTTTCCAATAATTTATATAGATTTTTCTTTTCCCACCTATTTTCATTATTTTTAAATGTATTTCCATCCATTGTTTTATCTCTACCTTTTAGCCTTTTTCGATTCCTTCACCCCACCCCATCCCCACTAGGGCTATCTGTACCTTACTTGTCCTGCTTTCTACCATTAATTAGCACATTCCTTTTGATAATATCACCACTTTCAACACCTCTTTGTTCTTTTGTCTGTGACATCTTTTAGTTGTCTCCACCTATCACTGGTCCTCTACCTAGCTCTACCCTCCCTGCCCCTTTAAACTAGCTTATATTTCACTCCTTTTCTATTTCTCCTTAGTTCTGTTGAAGAGTCATACGGACTCGAAACGTTAACTGTGGTCCTCTCCGTAGATGCTGCCAGACCTGCTGAGTTTTTTCAGGTATTTTTGTTTTTGTTTTCGATTTCCAGCATCCGCTGATTTTTGCTTTTATCCTACCATTGTTTGCTCCCCTTGCTGTCTCTTAGCTCCATCCAAACAGATTTCACATTTTGTTCTTCTGATCTGAGATCCTCCCTTAGTAATGTACCGATCCCATCCCTTATTATCAGCACAACACCACCTTTTCCTTTTTGCCTGTCCTTCCTAAATATCGAATGTCTTCGAATATTCAGTTCCTAGTCTTAGTCATCGGTAGCCATGTTCCCGTAACGACGATTAGATTAAACCCATTTACCTCTACATGTGCCTTTAAATCATCTACTTTGTTGCAAATTCTCTGTGCATTCAGGTAGAGTGCCTTTAACTGTCCTTTTGACATTATTCTGTATTCTAAGCCTAGATGATGCTTGCCTTCATTTCACCTGCCTTCTAATTTCACTTGCTACTTTTCTACTTCCCATTACCAGCTTTACTTCCTTCCCATTTGAGCCATCTCTCAGGTTCCCATCCCCGTGACAAGCTAGTTTAAACCCTCCCCAACAGCATTAGCAAAACTCCCTACAAGATTATTAGTCCTGGTGCTGTTAATCTCGTACAGGTCCCACCTGCCCCAGAACCGGTCCCAATGCCTCAGGAATCTGATGCCCTCCCCACTACACCAATTCTCTAGACACATGTTCAAACACTCAATCTTCCTATTTTTATGCTCACTAGCACATGGCACTGGGAGTAATCCTGAGATTACTGCTCCTGAGGTCCTGCTTTTTAATTATACTTCCTAACTCTCTAAAATCTGCTTTCAGGACCTCATCCCTCTTCCTACCTATATCATTGGTACTAGTGTAGACCATGACCTCTGACTGTTCCCCAGAAGAATATCCTGCAGCCACTCCATGACATCCTTGACCCTTGGCACCAGGGAGGTAACGCACCATCTGCAGTGATGTTTACAGCCGCAGAAATGCCTGTCTGATCCCCTGATTATCGAATCCCCTATCATTATTGCTCTTCCACTCTTCTTCCTCCCCTCCTGTGCAGCTGAGACACCCGTGAGGCCATGGACTTGGCTCTGGCTGCACTCCCCTGAGGAACGATGCCCCTTCTCAGTATCCAAAATGGAAAACCAATTAGCATGCAAGATGGACTCAGGGGATTCCTGCACTAACTGCCTGGATCCCTTAGTCTGGCTAGTGGTCACCCATTCCCTCTCTGCCTGCATGGTCCTAACTTGTGGTGTGACCACCTCCCTAAACATGCTACCCGCCTAGTGCTCTGCATCATGAGAGTACACCACAGTGACTTCAGCCACTGCTCAAGTTTAGAGGCCCAGAGCTCAAGCTTCTGCAGCTCGTGATACTTCCAGCAGATATGTTCGTCCAGCATACAAGACATGTCCATGACTTCCCACATACTGCAGGATGATCATTCCACTCAGCCGAGCTGACTTGCTATACTGTCATGTGTCACAAGGGGTCATGGGCCAGTGTCCGTGTATCACAAGGGGTCAGGGGTCAGTGTCCATTTGTCATGGTTTTGGGAGGGGGGGGGCAGTGCGGTGGGGAGAGACCAGGGGTCGGTGTCCATACGTCATGGGGTATGAGGTCAGTGTCTGTGTGTCGCGAGAGGCCAGGGCTCAGTGTCCATGTATCATGGGGGGGAGGTCATGGGCCAGTGCCCATGTGTCACGGGGTCAGGGGTCAGTGTCCATTTGTCATGAGGGTTCAGGGGTCAGCATCCATGCGCCACGGGGTCAGGGGTTACTTTCCTTTAGGTACTTTAGTTTTTCTGCCCTTCCCTGGTACCTACCTGTGAAAATGCTGTCACTATTGCACTGCCAAGGTAGACCAGCAGCAAAGGTCCTGGGAGCTGGAGGCCTACAAGTGGCCAATTCTTGCTGAGCTTAAAATAATGGCTGATGTACTGGAGGCTGTGAGCAATCCGGAGTCCCATGTTCAGGCAGTTTGCCAAAATAAACCCAACACCTCCTTGCCACCAGGTCAAGCAATAGGAGAGGCCAAGGAATGTAAGTGACAGAGCCAGCATCGTAGAGTTATACCTTAAATAAAACAATCAAATATTAAGCTAAATATCAAAGTAATGATCATATAGAAAATATCAATGAAGTGTATGTGCTGTTGGAATGTTGGAAACATTTTTAAAAATTTTTTCTTAGGATGTGGGTGTCACTGGCAAGGCCAGTATTTGTTTCCCATCCCTAATTGCCTTTGAACTGAGTGGCTTTTAGGCTATTTCAGTGGGACAGTTAAGAATCAACCAAATTGCTGTGGCTCTGGAGTCACGTGTAGGCCAGACCAGGTAAGGACGGCAGATTTCCATAATGTAAGGACATTAGTGAATCACATGGGTTTTAATGACAATCTATGATAATTTCATGGTCACCATTACTGAGGTTAGCTTTTAATTCCAGATCTTATTAACTGAATCTAAACTAAACTAAACTCCACCAGCTGTTGAGGTGGGATCTGAACCCATGTCCCCAGAGCATTAGCCTGGGTCCCTGGATTACTATTCCAGTGACCTAACCACAGTGCCATCGTCTCCCCCATACAATTTCTCATGGGGATATTCACAGCTACACGTGCTGGATACTGCAGAAAATCAATGACTGAGAACTCAGAATTCTTGCAGTTGGAGTTGGAATATCAGGAAACATGAAATGCAGTAATGAGGAATTGAATTTTGAAGGGCCCAGCCTAAAAACTGAGCTCAGGACTCCAATGCATTTGAGTCACTAACCATTAGATGTGTTTGTAAATTCTATATATTTAAGAGTGTGTTTAAGTATTATTGCATACTCCGTATGTGCAATAAATCTATAAACATCTGACCTCAATATTTCAAGAGATTATTGATTTTGAGGAATAGATCTAACATCACAGTTAACCTCAACCACTCACCTGTCAACTTCCTCCTTACTCATTGCAGCAAACGTGAAACATTCAGTCACCCCATTTACAGCCAGGAGCAGCACATAGACACAGTAACAACGCAAAAGGGTTGGACCTACAGAGAAACAGAAAACTATTACATCTCACCTTCTTTCCTCAATGGTATACACCCATGCTGGAAAGGGGCAAAGGTTACCCTATGTTGCTTCCCCAAAGTAACTGTTCTTCACATGAACTCAAGGCATTGAGTTATTTGACTGCAGTGGGCATCAGAGCTGAACCTGATCTTGTCCTGAGCCTAGGGGAAGGAATTTGTACGGTGCACAATTCATTTCACTGATTGCTGGACATCATTGTATTTAGTTAGGAGGTTAAAAAGCAGAAGAGTTGTTGTAAACAATAACAACTTGCATTTATATAGCACTTTTAGCATAGTAAGATGTCTCAAAGTTCTTCATAAGAATGTTATCAAAGGGAATTTTATACTGAACCACATAAGATGATACTAAGACAAGTGACCAAAATCTTGGTCAAAGGTAGCTGCTACGGACAGGAGGGGGGTTAATTTAAACAGCCCTGATTTCTCCTCCCACTATCTGGCTGTAAACAGGCGTTTTGCTTCCCCCTTTATAAGTGGTGGCGTGTTTCCCAACCCTCATTTTGGTGTGATTCAATTTTCTATTAATAACCCCACAGCAAACTCGAGCAGGAAGAATAAAAAAGCAGAGTATTACTGAAACAGAGAATGACTACAGAATTTCGAGGTGCAGAGGGATCTAGGTATTCTAGTACATGAGTCAAAAAAAGTTAGTATGCAGGTACAGCAGAAAGCTAATGGGGTGCTATCCTTTATTACGAGAGGAATTGAACACAAAAGTAAGGATAAAAGCAAAATATTACAAAGGCTGGAAATCTGAAACAAAAACAGAAAATGCTGGAAAAACTCAGCAGGTCTGGCAGCATCTGTGGAGACAGAAACAGAGTTAACATTTCGAGTCCGTACCTGAAGGAGAATCATATGGACTCCAAACATTAACTCTGTTTCTCTCTCTACAGATATGGCCAGACCCGCTAAGTTTTTCCAGCATTTTCTGTTTTTGTTATAAATGTAAGGATGTTATGCTTAGTTATATAGAGCATTGGTGAGGCCACATCTTGAATGCTGGGTGCAATTTTGGTCTCCTTATTTAAGGAAGGATGTAAATGCATTACAGGTGGTTCAGAGGAGGTTTACTAGATTGATACCTGGAATGAATGGGTTCTCTCATGAGGAAAGGTTGGACAGACCGGGCTTGTTTCCACTGGAGTTCAGAACAGTGAGAGGGACTTAACTGAAGTATGCAAGATCCTGAACGGTCTCAACAAAGTGGACGTTTAAAGATGTTACCCCTTATTGGTGAGTCCAGAACCCAGGGGCACTGTTTTAAAATTAGGGGTCGCCCTTATAGAACAGAGGTCAGCAGGTTGAAAACTGATGCTGGGTAATTCACTTTTCTAGTAGAGTTGACTTCCACAGTGAGATAGGCACACAGAGATTAATTGGCTTTGTAGGCGATGGTACAGAAATTCCAGTCAAAACTATATAGATGGGGCTAGGTACTCAGCCTGGACAGGCAGCCTTTCTGTGCTGCTGCTAGGTAGATGGAAAAATAGCTGACTGAGGTTTCTTAGTACCACAACACAATATTACTGGTTCCACCAGCTAGGGGCTCATGTCACATGACTCTCACCTCTCCACTCTGGCTTTGACAATGAGTGTGTATCACTTTGTCTGGGTCCCTGAGATTGTTAATGTTTGAACCATTAAGTCTTGAATGGGAGGTTGCGGGGTCCTTTTTCCTAAGATGGATCAGCTCCGGTTGTCGAGGCCTGGCTTGTGAAATGTAGATGGCTCATAGATTCATAGACATCTACTGCACAGAAGGAGGCCATTTGGCCCATCGTGTCCACGCCGGTCAACAAAGATCTGACTCCACTAATCCCATTTTCCAGTGCTTGGTCCATAGCCTTGGAGGCTATAGCAATGCAAATGAATATCTAAATACTTCTTACATGACATGAGAGTTTCTGACTCAACCACCCTTTCAGGCAGTGATTTCCAGAATCCCAGCACCCTCTGGGTGAAAACATTTCTCCTCAACTCCCCTCTTGGCCTTCTACCTCTTACCTTAAATCTATGCCCCCTGGTTATTGACCCCTCTACTAATGGAAAAAATGCCTTCCTATCCACCCTATCTATGTCCCTCATAATCTTATACACCTCTATCAGGTCCCCTCACAACCTTCGCTGCTCCAAGGAAAACAACCCCAGCCTATCCAATCTTTCCTCACAGCTCAGACCCTCCAGCCCAGACAGCATCCTGGTGAATCTCCTCTGCACCCTCTCCAGTGCAATCACATCCTTCCTATAATGTGGAGCCCAGAACTGCACACAGTACTCCAGTTGTGGCCTAACCAGTGTTTTATATAGTTCCAGCATAACCTCCCTGCTCTTGTATTCTATGCCTCAGCTAATAAAGGCAAATATCCCAAATGCCTTCTTAACTACTTTACCTACCTGTCCTGCTACCTTCAGGGATCTATGGATATGCACACCAAGGTCAATCTGAACTTTAGTACCTTCCAGGGTCCTACCATTCATAGTGTAATCCCTTGCCTTGTTAGCCTTCCCCAAGTGCATTACCTCACACTTTTCCGGGTTGAATTCCATTTGCCACTGCTCTGCCCATCTGACCTGTCCATTCATATCCTCCTGCAGTTTACAGCTATCCTCCTCACTATTTACCACCTGACCAATTTTTGTGTCATCCGCGAACTTCTCGATCATACCCCCTACATTTAAGTCCAAATCATTTATGTACACCACAAACAGCAAGGGCCCCAGCACCAAGCCCTGTGGAACCCCACTGGAACCAGACTTCCAGTCACAGAAACATCCCTTTACCATCATCCTCTGCTTCCTGCCTCTCAGCCAATTTTGGATCCAACATGTCACTTTGCCTTGGATCCCATGGACTCTTACTTTCTTGACCAGTCTGCCATGTCGGACCTATCAGAAGCCTTGCTAAAATCCATGTAGACCACGTCAAATGCATTACTCACATCAACACTCCTAGTTACCTCCTCAAAAAATTCGATCAAATTTGTCAAACACGGCCTTCCCTTAGTCAACAAATCCATGTTGACTATCCCTGATCACTCTGTGTCTCTCCAAGTGCAGATATATTCTGTCCCTCAGGATTCTTTCTAGTAACTTCCCCACCCTGCTGAGGTTAGACTGACTGGCCTGTAATTTCCTGGTCTATCCACTCCTCCCTTTTTAAATAATGGGACAACATTAGCAGGCCTCCAGTCCCTGGGCACCTCACTTGTGGCCAGAGAGGATTTGAAAATTACTGCCAGGGCCCCTGATATCTCTTCCCTTGCCTCCCTCAACAGCCTGGGTTACATCTCATCCTGGCCTGTGGATTTATCCGATTTTAAGGCTGCTAAACCCGCTAGTACCTCCTCTCTCTCTATGTTAATTTCCTCTAATATTTCACAGTCCTCTACCCTGATGTCTATATCTGCATCGTCCTTTTCCATTCTGAAGACCGACACAAAGTGTTCACTGAGGACTACACCCACATCTTCTGGGTTCACACACAAATTACCCCAACGGTCTCTAATTGGCTATTTTTTCCCTAGTTATTCTCTTGCTCTTTACATATTTAAAAAAAACGTTGGGTTTTCCTTTATTCTACTCACCAATGCTTTCTCATGCGCTCTTTTAGCTTTCCTAATTTCCTTTTTAAGTTCACCTCTGCACTTTGTATTCTCCTCTCGGAGCTGGGAAGAGTGTCCTGCAGTCAGCATCATAGTGAAGTAGCCTGGGAAGAGTGTCCTGCAGTCAGCATCATAGTGAAGTAGCCTGGAAAGAGTGTCCTGCAGTCAGCATCGTGGTGAAGCAGTCTGGGAACAGTGTCCTGCAATCAGCATCACAGTGAAGCAGTCTTGGAGGAGTGTCCTGCAGTCAGTATCGTGGTGAAGCAGTCTGGGAAGAGTGTCCCTGTGGTCAGTTCTCGTTGAAAATAACAAGAGTGACATCTGTAAAAGTTGAATCCGATTGCATTTTTTATGAAGGCCATTCAGAAATGTTTTGTAATGTTCTTTCAGATGTTTTATGAATAAAGTATATTTTCCAAAAAAAACAAGAGTGACATCACAAGACAGCGCGAGAGCGCGGCAGAGAGATCAGAACCAGTGCGAGTGTAGGGAAGCTTCGAAAAGTGACGTCAGCACAAAGGTGAGAGCTGATTAGTGAGTAGTGGGTAAGTGTTTTTCTCCAGTTTAAAATAGATTAAGCTAAGGAATGGGAGGGGTTCTAGTTTTTATTTAAAATACAGAAATAATTTAGCTTTTTTTACTGTATTTAACTTAAAGTAAGGGTTTTTTTCCCAACTAGAGGCATGGCAGGGCAACTCAGTCCCATGTTATGTACCGCCTGCAACATGTGGGAAGTTCTAGACGCTCCTTGCGCTCTGACTGACCATGTGAGCAGGAAATGCCACCAACTGCAGCTACTTCAGCTCTGAGTTTCAGAGCTTGAACGGCAGCTGGAGGAACTGAGTTTCATGGATAGCACGTTTTTAGACGTGGTCACCTCACAGCTTCTGGAAGTACAGACAGAGAGGTAATGGGTGACCATCAGTCAGAAGAAAGGTGTCAGGCAGGTAGTCAGGAAATCCCCAGGGTGCATCTCGTTCGAGAACCGTTTTTCTGTGTTGGAAAACAGTGAAAATGAAGGTTCCTCTGGGGGGTACAGCCACGTTCATGGCACTGTGAGTGGCTCAGCTGCACATGGGGGGAGGAAAAAGAGGGGAAGAGCAATAGTGGTAGGAGACTCGATAGTACGGGGAATAGACAGGCGTTTCTGTGGCTGTAGACGTGACTCCAGGATGGTATGTTGTCTCCCTGATGCCAGGATCAAGGATATCACTGAACGGCTGCAGTGCATTCTAAAGGGGGAGGGCAAACAGACAGATTTCATGGTACATATTGATACCAACAGCATAGGTAGAAAGAGGGATGAGGTCCTGCAAACAGAATTTAGAAGCTAGGAAACAGATTAAAAAACAGGACCGCAAAGTTAGTAATCTCTGGATTACTCATGGTGCCACGTGCTAGTGAGTATAGAAATAGGAGGTTAGTCCAGATGAATGGGTGGTTGGAAAGATGGTGCAGGAGGGAGGGCTTTAGATTTCTGGGACATTGGGACTGTTTCTGGGGGCGGTGGGACCTGTATAAGGCAGACAGGTTGCACCTGAACTGGAATGGGACCAACATCCTTGCGGGGAGGTTTGCTAGTGCTGTTGAGGAGGGTTTAAACTAATTTGGCAGGGGAATGGCATCCTGAGAGGAGGTTCAGCAGGGGGAGATGCACAGCCAAAATTAGAAGAGACAGCAAATGAGTCTGGAAGGCATAGAAATTATAGGCCAGTTAAGGCACAAGGGAGTTTGGCAAGGTTGGATGGCATTTATTTTAATGCAAGGAGTCTGATGAATAAGGCGGATGAGTTGAGGGCACAAATCAACACCTAGAAGTATGATGTCATTGCTGTCACAGAAACATGGTTGAGAGAGGGGCAGGATTGGCAGCTCAATATTCCAGGTTCCTCAAATGAAGCCATATGGGTAGAACTGAAAAACAAAAAAGGAGCAATCACATTGCTGGGAGTGTACTATAGGGCCCCAAACAGTCAGAGAGAAATAGAAGGGCAGATATGTAGGCAACTTTCAGAGAAGTGTAAAAATAATAGCGTAGTAATAGTGGGGGATTTCAACTTCCCCAACATTAACTGAGTCCGTCATAATGTGATAGGTTAAGAGGGAGTGGAATTCTTAAAATGCATCCAGGAGAGCTTTTTAAATCAGTTCGTAAAAGATCCCACAAGAGGGGGGTGGGGTGGGGGGTTGCGGTTCTGAACTTAATTTTAGGGAATGAAGCTGGGCAAGTGATAGAGGTATCAGTGGGGGAGTATTTTGCAGATAGTGATCATAACTCCGTTAGATTCAAGGTTGTTATGGAAAAGGACAAGGATGGGCCAGAAATCAGAGTTCTAAATTGGGGGAAGGCCGATTTTAATAAGATCAGATATGATTTAGCCAGAGTGGACTGGGAGCAGCTACTTTAAGGTAAATCTGCGTCAGAGCAGTGGGACTCATTCAAGAAGGAAATAGGGAGAATACAGGGCCAACATATTCCAGTAAAGACAAAGGATGGGACCAACAAATCCAGGGAACCCTGGATGTTGAGGGATATACAGGATTGGATAAAGAGAAAAAGGGAGGCTTATGGCAGATACCGAGGGCTCAAAACAGCGGAAGCCCTAGAGGAGTATAGAATGTGTAGGGGGAACTTAAAAAGGAAATTAGGAGAGCAAAAAGGGGGCATGAAAAAAACATTGGCAGGTAAAATAAAGGAAAATCCAAAGTTATTTTACAAGCACATTAAGAGTAAGAAGATAACTACGGAAAGAGTAGGGCCCATTAAGGACCATAGTGGTAATTTGTGTGTGGAGCCGGAAGACATAGGTAGGGTTCTAAATTAATACTTTGTGTCGGTGTTCACAAGTGAGAGGGACGACGTGGGTATGGAAATCAGACAGAAGGACTGTGATATAATTAAAGAAATTAGCATAGAAAGGGAGGAGGTTCTAAGTGGTCTGGCAGGCTTAAAAGTAGATAAATCTCCAGGCCTGGATGAAGTGTATCCCAGGCTGTTGAGTGAGGCAAGGGAGGAGATAACAGGGGCACTGGAAATAATTTTCAATACCTCTCTGGCCACAGGAGAGATGCCAGAGGACTGGAGGACAGCCAATGTGGGACCATTATTCAAGAAGGGAGGAAGGGATAAACCAGGGAACTACAGACCACTTAGTCTAACCTCAGTGGTTGGGAAACTATTGGAAGCAATGCTGAGGGACAGAATTAATCTACACTTGGAGAGGCAGGGATTAATCAAGGACAGTCAGAATGGTTTTGTTAAGGGGAGGTCATGTCTGACCAATTTGATTGAATTTTTTGAAGAGGTGACCAGATATGTGGATGAGGGCAATGCATTTGTAGTCTTCTTGGACTTCAGTAAGGCTTTTGATAAGGTCCTGCATGGGAGACTGATAATGAAGGTAAGAGCCCATGATATCCAAGGCAATTTAGCAAATTGGATCCAGAATTGGCTGAGTGGCAGGAACCAAATGTTATGAGGGTCTCTGCCTCTACCACCCTTTCAGGCAGTGAATTCCAGATTCCCACCACCCTCTGGGTGAAATAATTCTTCCTCACATCCCCTCTAAACCTCCTGCCCCTTACCATAAATCCATGCCCTCTGGTTATTGATCCCTCCAGCAAAGGTCAAGGGGTTGTGATTGTGATTGGATGCCTTTGACAAGTGGGGTTTCACAGGGATCGGTGTTGGGCCCTTGCTGTTTGTGTTATATATAAACGATTTAGACTTGAATGTAGGAGAGTTGATCAGTAAGATTGCAGATGACACGGAAATTGGTGGAGTGGTAAATAGTGAGGAGGATAGCCTTAGATTACAGGAGGATATAGACGGGCTGATCAGTGGCAAATGGAATCTAATCTGGATAAGTTTGAGGTGATGCCCTGGGGCAGGACAAACAAGGCACGTGAATACGCGATGAATGGTAGGACCCTGGGAAGTATCGAGGATCAGAGGGACCTTGGTGCGCATGTCCACCGGTCCCTTAAGGTAGCGGGACAGGTAGATATGGTGGTTAAAAAAGCATATGGGATATTTGCCTTTATTAGTTGAGGCACAGAATATAAGAGCAGGGAGATTATGCTGGAACTGTATAAAACACTGGTTAGGCTGCAGCTAGAGTATTATGTGCAGTTCTGGAATCCGCATTATAGGAAGGATGTGATTGCAGTAGATTGTGTGCAGAGGAGATTTACCAGGATGTTGCCTGGGCTGGAGAGTTTTACTTATGAGGAGAGATTGGATAAACTGGGATTATTTTCCCTGGAGCAGAGGAGATTGAGGGGTGACATGATTGAGGTGTATAAAATTATGAGGGGATAGATAGGGTAGACAGGAAGGAACTTTTCCCCTTGGTGGAGGGATCAATAACCAGGGGCCATAGATTTATGGTAAGAGGCAGGAGGTTTAGAGGGGATGTGAGGAAGAATTATTTCACCGAGAGGGTGGTGGGAATCTGGAACTCACTGCCTGAAAGAGTGGTAGAGAACCTCATAACATTTAAGAAGTATTTGGATATGCCACGGCCTACAAGGCTATGGGCCTAGTGGGAAAATGGGATTAGAATAGTTAGGTACTTGTTTGACTAGCGCAGACTCGATGGGCTGAAGGGCCTTTTTTCTGTGCTGTAGATCTCTATGACTCTGCCGTATTGAGCCCTTGGTATTTGACATGAGCTTCTCTTTTTTTCTTAATCCTAACTTTTATGTCCCATGATATTCAGGGTTCCCCAGACTTGGCCCCCATTTTGTCTTTACAGGAACATAATTGCCCTGTACTCTCACTATTTCCTCCTTGAATGCCTCCCACTGCTCTGACACAGTTTTATCTGCAAGTAGCTGCTCCCAGTCCAAGTGGGCCAAATTGTATCTCATCTTAGTAAAATTAGCCTTTCCCCAGTTTAGAACTTTTATTCCCGGCCCAACCTTATCCTTTTCCATAACTATCCTAAATCTAACTGAGTTATGGTCACTATCTCCAAAATGCTCCCAGACAGATACGCCTTCCACCTGCCCTGGTTCATTTCTGAATATTAGGTCCAGAGTTGTCCCCTCCCTTGTTGGGCTCTCTATGTACTGAAACGTACGTTCTCTTCGATGCAACTTAAGAATTTTGCTCCCTCCCTACCTTGCACACTAAAACTTTCCCAGTTAATATTTGGGTAGTTAAAATTACCTATTATTACTGCCTTATCATTCTTACACTTCCCTGAAATTTGAATATATATTTGATCCTCTATCTCTCCCTGACTGTTTGGGAGTCTATAGTAAACACCCAACAGTGTGTTTTCCCCTTTTGTGTTTTTTACTTCTGCCCATATGGCTTCATTTGACGATCCTTCCAAGATACCATCCCTCCTCACTGCTATAATTGATTCCTTGATCAATATTGTGACACCCCCTCCTCTTCTATTCCGCTCTCTACCTCGCTTAAATACCCTATAACCAGGAATGTTGAGCTGCCAATCCTGCCCTTCTTTTAGCCAAGTCTCGGTCATACCTATGATATGATACTCTCACATGCCTATCTGTGTCCTCAGCTCATCTGCCTTATTCCTCAGGCTTCTTACATTAAAATATATTCTATTTAGCCTTGCTAAACTCACTTCTTTCTTATTTAGCTTATGTTTCCTCTGCCTTCCAGATTCACTCACTAGTGTCTTAACTTCTAATTCCATCTCAGCTTCTCTCCCCTCTGAACTACTTTTCAGGATCCCATCCCCCTGTCAAAAGTTTAAATCCGCCCCAACAGCATTAGCAAACCTCCCCGCGAGGATGTTGGTCCTGTTTCTGTTCAGATGTAACCCGTCCAACTTGTACAGGTCCCACCTCCCCCAGAAATGGTCCCAATGCCCCAGGAATCTAAAGCCCTCCCTCCTGCATCATCTCTCCAGCCGCGCATTCATCTGCTCTATCCTTCTGTTCCTATGCTCACTACTGTGTGGCACCGGGAGTAATCCTTTGAAGTCCTGCTTTTCAATTTCCTACCTAACTCCCTAACTCATTTCTCTTTCTTCCCAACATGTATCATGACCTCTGGCTGTTCACCCTCCCCCTTCAGAATGCCCTGCAGCCGTTCCATGACGTCCTTGACCCTGGCACCTGGGAGGCAACATACCATCCAGGAGTCACTTCTACGGCCGCAGAAACGCCTGTCTACTCCCATCACTAACAGTACTGCCCTTCCACACTTCTTCCTCCGCTGCCTGAGCAGCTGGACCACCCACACAGCCGTGGCCTTTGCTCTGGTTGGCTTCTACAGAGGAACTGTCACACTCACTGTTTTCCAACGGTTTGCAAGCGAGATGCACCCAGGGGATTCCTTCACTACCTGCCTGGTCCCCTTCTTCTGATTGGTGGTCACTCATTCCCTCTCTGCTTGCATTTCCTTGCACATTTTGAAACATGCTCTCCATGGCCCTTGTATAGTTTGTTTGAATTTGGTCTCTGCCGCCCACAGGAATCTTTGGGGTCTCTTCAGAGATAATGAAGAAGTGTCAATTTTTGCAAAACTGCCATATTGGCTCCTATTGTTCGAGGGTCACAGACAGACATAGCTTCAGCCATGTTAAAAAGCGTCTATCTCAGAGAGAAAAAAATAATTCTATTTTCTTTTTTTCTGGGCTTATGAAGGAAGAATAGGAAGTAAAGAAGTATGCATTCATTTTCTCATTCACACTGGCGTGTCAGACATGCAGCTAGCAGAGGCAATGGCAGTTCCCTGCTTCCTTGTCCTTTTTGAGGTTTACACCTGGGTTAGTGCATCAGTGAGGACATTGTCCTGTCCCGGGGTGTGGAATAGGTAGGCTGCCTTTGGAAGGTTCAAAATCTGTCTTTTGGTGAAGTCTATTCAGGGTTAGTGTTATGAATTTTCCTTTGTTGGGGATCAGGAATAGGCAAAGCTATTGGCTTCAGAACTCTGCTTGTCCAACTTCTGATTAAGTGTCCTCTAAAGAGTCTGGAGTTTTTATGGGGTGTTTAGAAATCAGGGAGTGAGTAATGGTCAAGCTGCTCTGAGCTATCTGCAGGGGAAAGCTGGGCATCTCACTCTGAGAATGCCAGGGCTTTTGATCATTGGACTGAACTGTTCTTGTTCAGCTTAGCTCCTGCCTGTCCATCTGTGGTTCAGCTGTTCAAACCTAGGGACTATGGATAGGCTGATGGTCAGGAGATTGGGGCATTTTTACATTGGACTTTGGCCTTTCTCAGGGATTCCGGTTCAGTGTCTGGCCTGTGTGCTAGCACAACTGGGGTGTTCCAGCTTCTGTTGCTAGGTGCTTTGGGTTGGCATGGCAAAAGGCAGGCAATCTGCTCCTGAACTTGGGCCAGCTTTTCTGGGCTGGGATGATAGGAAGATGGTCTTTTGGAAGCCTCTCCCACATCCATACCAGGTAAGGCTACAGTGCTGTAGCCTGGTGGGTTGTTATAGATCATTTTAAATGCAGAGGGCAATCCTGTCAGGTTGCCACATGATTCTGCATTAAGGTTTGTGAGAATGGAATCCAAACCCACGACCAATACCATCTAGAAAGACAAGGGCAGCAGACACATGGGAACATCACCACCTGGAGGTTCCTTGGAAATATATCACTGTTCCTTCACTGTCACTGGATCAAAATCTTGGAGCTCCATTGCTAACAGCAGGGTGGGTGTACCTACACCACATGGACTGCAGCGGTTCAAGAAGGCAGCTCACCACCACCTTCTCAAGGGCAATTAGGGATGGGCAATAAATGCTGGCCCAGCCAGTGAAGCCCACATTCCACAAATGAATAAAAGGAAAATCTGGTTGGCTCCCCCTGCTAGTCATTTGGGAAGGAGGCGCCTTATTTTTAAACAGTGACCCCCTAGTTCTAGATTCTCCCACAAGAGGAAACATCCTCCCCACATCCACCCTTGTCAAGACCCCTCAAGATCTTATATGTTTCAATCAAGTTGCCTCTTATGCTTCTGAACTTCAGCAGATACAAGCCTAACCTGTCCAACCTTTCCTCATAAGGCAACCTGCCCATTCCAGGTATTAGCCTAGTCAGCCTTCTCTGAACTGCTTTCAATGCATTTACATTCTTCTTTAAATAAGGTGGCCAATACTGTACCCAGTACTCCAAATGTGGTCTCACCAATGCCCTGTACAACTGAAGCATAAACTCCCCTATTTTGTATTCAATTCCCCTCATAATAAACCATAACATTATATTAGCTTTCCTAATTATTGCTGTACTTGCATACTAGCCTTTTGTGATTCATGCACTAGAATACCCAGATCCCTCTGCACCTTCTCACCGTTTAGATAATATGCTTCTCTTTTATTCTTCCTGTCAAAATGCACATTTTCACATTTTCCCACATTATACTCCATCTGCCAGATCTTTGCCGACTCACTTAACCTATCTATATCTGCTTGTAGCCTCCTTATGTCCTCTTCACAACTTACTTTCCTATCTAGCTTTGTATCATCAGTAACTTTGGTGACCATCCCTTCATCCAAGTTATTTATATAAGTTGTAAACAGTTGAGGTTTAGGAACTGATCCCTGTGGCACACCACTCGTTACATCTTGCCAACCTGAAGAAGATCCATTTTTGCCTACTCTCTGCTTCCTGTTAGCTAACCAATCATCTATCTATGCATCAGTTCCTGCAGATTTGTTGGTTTTAATTTTTTCCATTTTTTTTATTATTCATTCAGGGGATGTGGGCTTCACTTGCTGGACAAGCATTTATTGCCCATCCCTAATTGCCCTTGAGAAGGTGGTGGTGAGCTGCCTTCTTGAACCGCTGCAATCCATGTGGTGTAGGTACACCCACAGTGCTGTTAGGGAGGGAGTTGCAGGAATTTGACCTAGTGACTATGAAGGAATGGCCGATATATTTCCAAATCAGGAAGGCGAGTGACTTGGAGGGGAACTTTCAGGAGGTGGTGTTCCCATCTATCTGCTGCCCTTGTCCCTCTTGATGGTAGTGGTCGTGGGTTTGGAAGATGTTGTCAAAGGAACATTGGTGAATCCCTGCAGTTCATCTTGTAGATGGTACACACTGCTGCTACTGTACGTCGGTGATGGAGGCAGTGAATGTTTGTGATGTGATGCCAATCAAGTGGGCTGCATTGTCCTGGATGGTGTCAAGCTTCTTGAGTGTTGGGGGAGCTGCACTCATCCAGGCAAGTGAGGAGTATTCCATCACAATCCTGACTTGTGTCTTGTAGATGGTGGATAGGGGTTGGGGGGTCAGGAGGTGAGTTACTCATCACAGGATTCCTAACCTCTGACCTGCTCTTGTAGCCACAGTATTTATATGGCTAGTCCAGTTCAGTTTCTGGTCAATGGTAACCCCCAGGATGTTGGAAGTGGGGGATTCAATGATGGTAATGCCATTGAACATCATGGCGGTAGTTAGATTCTTTCTTGTTGGAGATGGTTATTGCCTAGCACTTGTGTGGCACGAATGTTACTTGCGACTTGTCAACCCAAGCCAAGATAATGCTGCATTTGGACACGGACTGCTTAAAGGTAGTGTCCTCAGCCCAGCCATCTTCAGCTGCTTCATCAATGACCTTCCTTCCATCATAAGATCAGAAGTGGGGATGTTCCTAATCTCTGCTTCCTGTTAGCTAACCAATCATCTATCTATGCTAATATGTTACCTCCTACACCATGAGCTTTTATTTTCCGCAATAACCTTTGATGTGATGCTTTATCAACTGCCTTCTGGAAATAAGCACAGTACATCCACTGGTTCGCCTTTATCCACAGCACATGTACTTCCTCAAAGAACTCCAATAAGTTGGTTAAACACGATTTCCCTCTCACAAAACCATGCTGACTCTGCCTGATGGCCTTGAGATTATTCAAGTACTCTGCTACAATTTCTTTAATAATAGCTTCTAACATTTTCCCTATGGCAGATGTTAAGCTAACTGGCCTGTGGTTTCCTGCTTTCTGTCTCCCTCTCTTTTTGAATAATGGAGTTACATTTGCTATTTTCCAATCTAATGGGACCTTCCCCGAATTTAAGAAGTTTCAGAAAATTAAAACCAATGTGTCAAACATCTCACTAGACACGTATTTTAAGATCCTAGGAAGGAGTCCATCAGAACCTGGGCACTTGGTCAGCCCACAGCTCCGACAATTTACTCAGTACCACTTCCCTGGTGACTGTCATTTTCCTGACTTCCTTCCCAATTCCATTTCCTGATTTATAGCTGCTTCTGGGATGTTACTTATATCCTCTATAGTAAAAACTGATGCAAAATACCTGTTCAACTTATCTGCCATCTCCTTGTTTTCCATTATCAATTCTCCAGACTCACTTTCTATAGCAGCAACAATTACTTTGTTAACTCTTTTCTTTTTAAAATATTTATACAAACTCTTACCATCTGTTTTTATACTTCTGTCTTGCTTTCTGTCATGCTCTAAACTTTTCCTCCTTATTAATACTTTGGTCATTCTTTGCTGTTCCTTGTATTCTGTCTAATCTTCTGGCCCGCTACCTGTCTTTGCACAATTATATGCTTTTTCTCAAAGTTTGATACTATCCTTAACCTTTCTAGTTAACCACGGATAGTGCGTCCCTTGGACTTTTTCTTACTCGTTGGAATGTATCTATTCTGTGCATTCTGAAATATCCCCTTAAATATTAGCTGCTGCATCTCTATTGACCTACCCCTTAACCTAATTTGCCATTTCACTTTCACTAGCTCAGCTTTCATGACCCTCATAATTGCCCTTATGTAAATTTAAAATCTTAGTCTCAGACCAACTCCTCTCTCCCTTAAAATGAATATAAAATTCAACTATATTATGGTCGCAGCTACCTAGGGGCGCCTTCACTATGAGATCATTATTTACTCCGATCTCACTGCACAATACTAGGTCTAGTATAGCCTGCTCTCTGGTTGGCTCCAGAACATGCTGTCCTAAGAAACTAACCCAAAAACATTCAATATGCTCCTCATCTAGGCTATCTTTGCCCATCTGATTTTTCCAGTCTATATGTAGATTAAAATCTCCCATGATTATCGCCGTGCTTTTCTGACAAGCTCCAATTATTTCTTCGTTTATGCTTCACTCTACCAAGTGGTTACTGTTAGGGGGCCTGTACACTTCTCCCACAAGTGACTTCTTGCCTTTACCATTTCTCATCACTACCCAAAGCGTTTCCACTTAGGTCATTCCCCTCTATTGTGCTAATGCCATCATTAACTAACAGAGCTATCTCTCCACCTTTTCCTTGCTTCCTGTCCTTCCTAAATGTGCTGTACCCTTTAATATTCAGGTCCCAATCCATGTCCTCCTGCAGCTATGTCTCCGTAATGGCTTTTAAATCATAATTATTTATTTCTATGTATGCTCTCAGTTCATCTGTTTTGTTTCAAATGCTACGTGCATTCAGATGCAGAGCTTTTAGTTTTATCCTTTTATTCTTTTTATAACCACTAGTTTCATCAGCTGATTTACTGTTAGATTTGTACTCCCTATCCCTTCCTGTCATGGTCTGTTTTTCATTTCCCATAATAATACCTTTCTCTTTTGCCCTGAGTCCTTTTTGGTTTACCACGTTCCCCACTATTATTATCCCCACTATTTAGTTTAAAACCCTCTCTACTTCCCTAGTTATGCGGCTCGCAAGAACACTGGTCCGAGCATGGTTTTTGGTTGTACACCATCCCAAAGGTACTGATCCCACTTTCCCCAATATTAGTGCCAGTGTCCCACAAACCGGAACCCACTTCTCCCACACCAATCTTTGAGCCACACATTCATCTCCCTAATCTAATTTATCCTATGCCAACTTGCACGTGGCTCAGGTAATAATCCAGAGATTATGGGCTTTGAGGTTCTGCTTCTTAATTTGGTGCCTAGGTCCTCGTACTGACACTACAGAACCTCCTTTTTTGTCATAAAAACAAAAAAACTGCGGATGCTGGAAATCCAAAACAAAAACAGAATTACCTGGAAAAACTCAGCAGGTCTGGCAGCATCGGCGGAGAAGAAGAGTTGACGTTTCGAGTCCTCATGAGCCTTCGACAGAACTTGCGTTCGAGTCCAAGAAAGAGTTGAAATATAAGCTGGTTTAAGGTGTGTGTGTGGGGGGCGGAGAGATAGAGAGACAAAGAGGTGGAGGGGGGGGGTTGGGGGGGTGTGGTTGTAGGGACAAACAAGCAGTGATAGAAGCAGATCATCAAAAGATGTCAACGACAATAGTACAATAGAACACATAGGTGTTAAAATTAAAGTTGGTGATATTATCTAAACGAATGTGCTAATTAAGAATGGATGGTAGGGCACTCAAGGTATAGCTCTAGTGGTTTTTTTTTATATAATGGAAATAGGTGAAATAGGTGGGAAAAGGAAAATCTTTATAATTTATTGGAATAAAAAAAAAGGGGAAGGGGGAAACAGAAAGGGGGTGGGGATGGGGGAGGGAGCTTACGACCTAAAGTTGTTGAATTCAATATTCAGTTCAGAAGGCTGTAAAGTCCCTAGTCGGAAGATGAGGTGTTGTTCCTCCAGTTTGCGTTGGGCTTCACTGGAACAATGCAGCAAGCCAAGGACTGACATGTGGGCAAGAGAGCAGGGTGGAGTGTTGAAATGGCAAGCGACAGGGAGGTTTGGGTCATTCTTGCGGACAGACCGCAGGTGTTCTGCAAAGCGGTCGCCCAATTTACGTTTGGTCTCTCCAATGTAGAGGAGACCACATTGGGAGCAACGGATGCAGTAGACTAAGTTGGGGGAAATGCAAGTGAAATGCTGCTTCACTTGAAAGGAGTGTTTGGGTCCTTGGACGGTGAGGAGAGAGGAAGTGAAGGGGCAGGTATTGCATTTTTTGCGTGGGCATGGGGTGGTGCCATAGGAGGGGGTTGAGGAGTAGGGGGTGATGGAGGAGTGGACCAGGGTGTCCCGGAGGGAGCGATCCCTACGGAATGCCGATAAGGGGGGTGAAGGGAAGATGTGTTTGGTGGTGGCATCATGCTGGAGTTGGCGGAAATGGCGGAGGATGATCCTTTGAATGCGGAGGCTGGTGGGGTGATAAGTGAGGACAAGGGGGACCCTATCATGTTTCTGGGAGGGAGGAGAAGGCGTGAGGGCGGATGCGCGGGAGATGGGCCGGACACGGTTGAGGGCCCTGTCAACGACCGTGGGTGGAAAACCTCGGTTAAGGAAGAAGGAGGACATGTCAGAGGAACTGTTTTTGAATGTAGCATCATCGGAACAGATGCGACGGAGGCGAAGGAACTGAGAGAATGGGATGGAGTCCTTACAGGAAGCAGGGTGTGAGGAGCTGTAGTCGAGATAGCTGTGGGAGTCGGTGGGTTTGTAATGGATATTGGTGGACAGTCTATCACCAGAGATTGAGACAGAGAGGTCAAGGAAGGGAAGGGAAGTGTCAGAGATGGACCACGTGAAAATGATGGAGGGGTGGAGATTGGAAGCAAAATTAATAAATTTTTCCAAGTCCTGACGAGAGCATGAAGCGGCACCTTAAACCAGCTTATATTTCAACTCTTTCTTGGACTCGAACGCAAGTTCTGTCGAAGGGTCATGAGGACTCGAAACGTCAACTCTTTTCTTCTCCGCCGATGCTGCCAGACCTGCTGAGTTTTTCCAGGTAATTCTGTTTTTGTTCTCCTTTTTTGTCATGTCATTGGTACCTACATGGACCACGATGACTAAGTCCACCCTTACCCACCTCAAGTTCCTCTCCAGCCTCAAGGATATGTCCCACACCCTGGCACCGGACAGGCAACACAGCCGTCTGGACTCACACTCTTACTTGCAGAGAACAGTGTCAATCCCTCTGACTATACTGTTCCCTACTATCACTACATTCCTTTTTGCTCCCCCCTACTTGATTGGCTCCCTGTACACGGTGCTATGGTCAGTTTGCTCACCCACCCTGCAGTCCCCACTCTCATGAAAACAAACTGAGGTAACCTCAAACCTGTTGGACAATTACAGAGGCTCACACTCCAGCCTTCTGGGTCCCCTTCCCTGCCTCACTTGCAGTCACACTCTCCTGTCCCTGACCACTGACCAAATCAGAAGACCATGTCCTAATACATGTGACTGCCTCCTGGTACAACAATCCAGGGTGGGGTGCCTTTCATATCTAGATCACCCTGCTTATCTTTCCAATGTTCTGCCTGAGTTTCCAGGCCTATGGGTGAGATTGTAGCTGTCTGCTGTGACTGCTGCATCCCTGGCTGTGAGGATTCTCTGCTCCTCTAAGTGTATTTGGTAGGTTGGAGGGTGAGCAATTTTTGAATTCCTCCAACAATACCAACTCATGCGGCCCCTGGTAGGTGCGTGGGGTTCTTTAGGATCTTACCCATGGTTCAAATGAAGTTTGCTTCAGCCATTTGAACTTGATGTAGGTTTGTGTGGGTTTCTTACAATCGTTCTGGAATTGCTGGCGATATGCCTCCGGGACTGACTCTTGGCACTTAGGATGGCAGCCTTGGTCTGTTCATAATTCATGGACCCATCAGGAGTCAGCATGGAGTAGACATCTTGCACTCTCCCTGATAGCTGCCCCTGAATTAAAGAGGTCCAGATATCTGATGGCCATTTTAGCTGTCCTGTTATTTTCTCAAAAGTAACAAAAAAATGACTCTATAATCACTCCCTTCAAATCTGGGAATGAATCGCGCATACCTGAGGGCCTCAAGAGCGGTTCTTGGGTAGGGATACAGGGGGTGCTACTGGGTAGGGAGAGATTTTCCCTTGCAGCTTCCAATTGTCTTGTCTCCATTTGAGCTGCTAGCTCCATTTCCAACTTTTGGAGCAGGAATTCTTCTCTCTCTCTTTCCCTCTCCAGTGCTTCTCTTTCTCTCTCTTTTTCCCTCCTTAAATTCTAGCTACATTCTGAGTTTTTCAATCTCGAATTGGGGCGAGGGAGGGGGTTCAGAGTCATGGTTGAGCTCTATTGGTAACATGAGATCCAAATGCTCTACCAACAGCTGGATAAGATCACTTCCCTTCACTTTACTGGCAACTTTAACTGTACCTCCCCAGCTGGAGCTTTCAGTTGCTCTAAAGGACTGCTAGAGTTTCATCATTCAAATTCCTTTGTTTGACCCACAACTGGGCATCAAAAGTTGCCATCTTCTGAGTGATAGGAAAAAGGGATTTGCTGTGATAAGCTATTGTGTCTTAAAATTTGTTCCAGCTACCGAGTTTTCACCTTTTGGTTTCCAATTGACTCTTTTATCTCAGATTTGACTCGTGTCTGTGGTCAAATTCAAATCAGTTATCCTGGATTTGAGCTTCCAATTTCTGTTATGGACAGGAGGGGGGTTAATTTTAACAGCCATGATTTCTCCTCTCACCACCCATCCGTAAACAGGAAGGTGTTTTGATTTGTTTCCCCTTTTACAAGTGGTGGCGTATTTCCCAACCCCTCAGTTTTGGTGTGATCCAATTTCTATGAATAATCCCACAGCAAACTCAAGATAGCATGAATTTTGGAGTTCGAGGGTTGCTTAATTTGCACACGCTCAAAACACAGGAAGGAGGTCGCTATGTAGCCCCATGTACATTCATACAATAAAAGAGGGATAGAGAAAGAAAGATTTACAGGGAAAAGACCACAGAGAAAAGAATCATTGTTTCATGTGTGTCCAGAGTCCTGAATCAAAGTTCAATGGTGTATTCCTTCACAGAGATCAGCAGGCTGAACTGATGCTGGATAATTTACTTTTCCTGTACAGCTGCCTTCCACAATGAGATAGGCACGCCGAGATGAATCAGTCTTGTAGGTGATGGTACAGAAATTCCAGTCGAAACTGTATAGATGGGGCCAGGTAGTCAGCCTGGACAGGCAGCCTTTCTGTGCAGCTGCTAGGTAGATGGAAAAATAGCCAACTGAGGTTTCTTAGTACCACAACACAATATTACTGGAGGTTCATGTCACATGACTCCCACCTCTCCATTCTGGCTTTGACAAAAGGTCTGTATCACTTTGTCTGGGTCCCTGAGATTGTTAATGTTCCAACCATTAAGTCTTGAACGGGAGGTTGTGTGGTTTTGTTCTAGCAGACAAATCGGCTCTGGTTAGCCAGGCCTGGCTTATGAAATGTAGATGGACTTTGTATGGTTCCTTTTAAATTTGGTCTCTGCAGCCCACAGGTTCATTAGGTTCTCTTCAGAGGTAATGAAGTGCAAGTTTCTGATAAACTGCTATATTAGCTCCTATTGTTCAAGGGTCACAGACAGACATAGCTTCAGCCATGTTAAAAAGGGTCTTTGCCCAGCTTTTAAAATTTTAGAAATTAGTCATGAGGATATATATAAAAAATATAGTGTGTGAAATCTTAGCCCCCTAACTGCAGGTTTGAAGAGGCTTCATAAAGGAGGACATAAAGTTAGAGGGGTTCCGGGAAGGAATTCCAGAGCTTAGGGCCCTGGCCCTTGAAGGCAGGCTGCCAATGGTGGAGTGATTAAAATCAGGGATACTCAAGAGGCCAGAATTAATACACAGACAAATAAAAAAGTTAACACAAATTCTCATGCTAGTACCAAGTAAGAACATTTAATGGCCCAACATTGCATTTTAAATGCATTTTGGAGTAAAAACCACACATAATGTAGACTCCAAAATGTAAATTATTTAAAACAGCACTTTGAGCTGGAACTTTAGCACCCTCCACTATAACCCCCATCCCCATCCATAACCCTGCATTCCCTGTGCCTCCACACCTCACACCCACATCCCTCCATATCTCACCAGCCCTCACACACTATATCCTCTAGCCACTAGCCACACTCTGGAGTTTATCAATTTCAATGTTGTCAGTCAATCGCTTGCTGAATGTGTGCTGAAGATTTCCTTCAAGCCAACATCACTTGCAGCAAACATTACAGAACATTTCACATATGAACTTACTTCAACAGCAGCTCCCTCCCCCACACAGAAGGATAAAACAGTATTGTGCGATCACCATTACCTCCAAGCCCACACCATCCTAATCTGGAACCAAATCACCATTCCTTCTGGATCAAAATCCTGGAACTCCCTCCCTAATAGCACTGTGGGTGTACCTACACCACAAGGACTGCAGCGGTTCAAGAAGGCAGCTCACCACCACCTTCTCAAGGGCAACTAGGGATGGGCAACAAATGCTGGGCCCAGCCAGCAAAGCCCACATCCCAAGAATGAATTTCTAAAAATTACTTCTGAATTGCTGTGATTGACCTGTTTAGGACCTGTCACTGTTAAGTAAATTAAACAAAAGTCACTGATGCATTTCTCATGAAGTTGCTCAAATTCCATCTCTTGGGGTTACATAAAAACGCAAGTTGAAATAAAGCATCTTGCACACAGAGAGCAATACCTGGGCCAGAGCTGAGCACCGATCCACCATAGATATCCAGTGCCAGTTGAGAATATGAGTATCCAAACACAGTGATGGTCAGTCCAATCAACAGCACCAACTTCACAAGCATCTCCAGAACAGTGGCTGCCAAAGAAACATCCTCCTGGTAACCAAATACAAAGTTTAGTGAATATTTTGTAGAAACATGGAAACTAGGAGCAGGAGTAGGCCATTTCGCCCTTCGAGCCTGTTCCACCATTCATTATGATCATGGCTGATCATCCAATTCAATAGCCTGCTCCCGCTTTCTCCCCATACCCTTTGATCCCTTTCGCCCCAAGAGCTATATCTAACTCCTCCTCAAAAACATACAATGTTTTGGTCTCAACTACTTTCTGTGGTAACGAATTCCACAGGCTCACCACTCTCTGGGAGAAGAAATTTCTCCTCATCTCAGTCCTAAATGATCTACCCCATATCCTCAGACTGTGACCCCTGGTTCTGGACTCCCCCACCATCGGGAACATCCTTCCTGCATCTACCCTGTCTAGTCCTGTTAGAATTTTATAGGTTTCTATGAGATTCCCCATTATTCTTCTGAACTCCAGCGAACATAATCCTAATCGACTCAATCTCTCCTCATATGTCAGTCCCGTCATCCCAGGAATCAGTCTGGTAAACCTTCGCTGCACTCCCTCTATAGCAAGTACATGCTTTCTCAGATAAGGAGACCAAAACTGCACACAATATTTGAGATGTGGTCTCACCAAAGCTCTGTACAATTGCAACAAGACATCCCTGTTCCTGTACTCGAATCCTCTGACTATGAAGGCCAACATACCATTTGCTTTCTTTACTGCCTGCTGCACCTGCATGCTTACCTTCAGCGACTGGTGTACAAGGACACCCAGGTCTCGTTGCACATTCCCCTCTCTCAACTTCATTCTTCATAAATCGGCAGCAATTGGTACAAAAACCCATTCTGAGAGAGGTTATAGAATCTTAAAGTACGGAAGTTGATAGTTGACCCACTGCGCCTGTGCTGGCTCTTTTGAAGAGTTATCTAATTGGCTACAATCTTCTGCACTTTTCCCTTAGCCCTGCAACTTTCTGCCCTTCACATATTTATCCAATTCTCTTTTAGAATTTGCTACAGTATTGGATCTGCTTCCACTGTCCTTTCAGGCACCGTATTCCAGATCATAACAACTCACTGTATGAAAAGATTCTCATCTCCCTTTTGGTTCTTTTCCCAATTACCTTAAATCTCTGTCCCTCTGGTTACTATCCTATCAATAGGAAAAATTTCTCCTTATTTACTCTATCAAAATGCTTAATGATTTTAAACATCTCAATTAAATCTCCACATTAATATTTTTGACTCAGCACAATCCGAGTTTCTCCAGTCTCTTCATGTTACTGAAGTCCCTCATCCCTGGTATGTCTCCTCTGCATTCTCCCCAAGACCTTCCTGGAATGCGGTACCAAGAATTAATACAATACCTCAACTGGACCCTCATCGTTATTCTATAAAGGTTTAGCATGACTTCCTTGTTTTTGTACTCTATGGATCAGTTTAGAAATCCAAGGATCCCAACTACTTTTTTAAAAGACTTTTTATCCTGCCACTTTCAAAGATTTGTGTACATACATCTGCAAGTCCCCTATCCTTGCACCCCCATTATAACTGTACCATTTAGTGTATGTTCTCTCTCCTCCTTCTTCCGACCAAAAGGTATCAATTGACACTTCTCTATGTTAAATTTCATCTGCCACGTATCTGCCCATTTCACCAATTTGTCCATGTCCTCCTGAAGTCTGTTACTATACTCCTCACTGTTTACTACAGTTCCCAGTAGTACGTCATCTGCAAACTTTAAAATTATGCTCTGAATACCCAAGTCTAAATTATTAATATATATCAAAAAGATAACGGTCCAAATACTGACCCTGGGAAATCCCACAAAATACTTGCCTCCAGTCTGAAAAACCAGCATTCATGGTCGCTCTCTGCTTTCAGTCCCTCCATTAGTCACACAGTCACTGTCCCTTTAATCCCACAGGCTTCAATTTTGATAACGCATCAGGCAGGTGACATTTTGTCAAATGCCTTTCCAAAGTCCCAATATGCGACATCAACTGCATTACCCTCATCAACCCTCTCCATTACTCTATGAAAGAACTCAATCTGCCTTTGATAAACTCATGCTGGCTTTTATTTATTCACTCATACTTCTCCAAATATCAACTAATTTTGTACTGGATTAATGTCTCTAAAAGTTTTCCCACCACTGTTGTTAGGCTGACCAACATGTTGTTACTGGGTTTATCCTTCTCCCCTTTTTAAACACAAATGTAATATTTGCAATCCTCCTGTCTTCTGGCACGACTCAAACACAAGGAGAATTGAAAAACTGTGGCCAGAGCCTCCAGTGTTTCCACTCTTTCAGCATGCATCCCATCCCATCCAGATCGGGTGCCTTTTCTACTTTGGTAACCTTTTAAATACTCCCATTTATCTATTTATCTTATCCAATATAGCTACTGCCTCCTCCTCTACTGTGATATTGGCGTATGGACTGCAGCGGTTCAAGAAGGCAGCTCACCATCACCTTCTCAAGGGCAATTAGGGATGGGCAATAAATGCTGGCCTGGCCAACAACACCCACATCCCATGAACTAATAAATTTTTAAAAATCACCTTCTTTATTGAAGAGAGATGCAACTTATTAATAGTAGTACAGTAACTGGACCTTGAGACACCACAACACAATGCTAGAAGCAGCAATACATTACCTGTTTCTGGTGTCCAATGTCCTTCCCTCGCTCAAGCACTTTGACAAAGAAAATGTAAAAGCTCTCCTCAATGGGAAGGAAGACAAACCTGGCCACCAGCGACCCCAGATTATTCACAATGTCATATACACCTGCACCAAAGAGCACCAATTAACAGCCAACCAATCAAATTGAAAAGACGGTGTATTGTCTGCAGTCCACTGAAGACTGGGCTCAGCTCCAGGAACAGTCTGTGAAACAGCAACAGGGACAACATAAACTGCAGGGTACACAGACATTGGCTGGGGTTTGAGATTCTATGACATGTTTCTCTCTCCCCACCTCCACTGCTTCATGAAAACAGTAATCATTTCAGCTGTATGCAGTCAGCAATTACACCAGTGAACAGTCTGAAAAATCACAGCACAAAACCAGGCCACTGGCCAGTCTCAACAAGTGAGATTCACAGTTCCTACAAAGTCCACTCATTATTCCTTTCAGGTATTGGTCAGCAACCTGATCCTCGACTGAGAGGGGCCCACTCTCCCCACTCTGACCCAAAGTGTGACTTAATGACCCTGAATTGCACATGACACTGGGGTGCCTGCACTTCCTCCACATGGCACTGGGGTCTTGGCTGAAATTATGTGCTTAGTTCCTACCATCTTGGACTCACAAGCTGACAGTCCCACCAGTTACCAATGAGCCAAGCTGGTACATTGGGAACAAAAACAGAAAATGCTGGAAAAACTCAGCAGGTCTAGCAGCATCTGTGGAGAGAGAAACAAATGTTTTGTTTCAGATTTCCAGCATCTGCAGTATTTTGCTTTAATGATCCATTGGGAATACTACTTCCATTTGGGACAGCCTCAGTAAAACAGAGGAGTATCATTACTAGTACCACTGCCCAGCTTTGTAATAACAGATGTAAAATTCAATTAGACAAATTGTATCAAGAAAATAATGAACACACCTTGATCTCCAAAACTTAATATATTTAGAAAAGTCATGACGTATCGTTCACCTGCAATACAAACAGAATATAAGAGAATTATAAAAACTTGTCACAGGCCCCAGAGTTTTGTGATTTTATAGTGAATATATTCAATTGTAGTAAGACTTCTTTATTACTGTACCCCAATCCTCTTGCAATGAAGACCAACATGCCATTTGCCTTCCTAATTGCTTGATGTACCTGCCTGTTTACTTTCTGCTCCTTGCATGAGTACACCCAAATCCCACTGAACATTAAAGTTCATGCCTTGTAAAATATATTCTGCTTTTCCAATCTTACAACCAAAGTGAACAACCTCCCACACTTCCCCACATTGTACTCCATCTGCCATCTTGTTGCCCACTTACTTAACCTGTCTATATCACTTTGCAGCCTTTTGCTGATGACACAAAACTTGGTGGGAATGTGAGCGATGAGGAGGATGTTAAGAGGCTTCAAGGTGATTTAGGCAGGTTGAGTGAGTGGCAAATACATGGCAGTTGCAGTTTAACTTGGATAAGTGTGAAGTTATCCACTTCGGTAGGAAAAACAGAATGGCAAAGTAATACTTAAATGGTGATAGATTGGGAAATGTTGATGTACAAAGGGACCTGGGTGTCCTTCTACACCAATCACTGAAAGCAAGCATGCAGGTGCAACAAGCAGTTAGGAAGGCAAATGGTATGTTGGCCTCCATTGTGAGAGGACTTGAGTACAGGAGCAAGGCTATCTCACTGCAGTTATACAAGGCCCTGGTGAGACCACACCTGGAGTATTGTGTGCAGTTTTGGTCTCCTTACCTAAGAAAGGATATACTTGCCATAGAGGGAGTGCAGCGAAGGTTCACCAGACTGATTCTTGGGATGGTGGGATTGTTGCATGAGATTGGGTCAGCTAGGCCTATATTCACTGGAGTTTAGAAGAATGAGAGGGGGTCTCATTAAGATGCATAAAATTCTGACATGGCTGGACAGACTGGATGCAGGGATGATATTTCCTCTGGCTGGGGTATCTAGAACAAGGGGTCACATCTCAGGATATGGGGCAGGCCATTTAGAACTGAGATAAGGAGAAGCTTCTTCACTCCGAGGGTGGTGAACCTGTGGAATTATCTACCATAGGAGGCCGTGGAGGCCAAGTCACTGAATATATTTAAGAAGGAAATAGATAGATTTCTGGACTTTTAAAGGGGTCAAGGGGTATGGGGAGAGAGCGAGAGTACAGCATTGAGATAGAGGATCAGCCATGATAAAGTTGAATGGCAGAGCAGGCTCAAAAGGTCAAATGACCTACTCCCGCTCCTATTTTCTATGTTTCTATGTTTTAGTGTCCACCTCACCATTCACATTCCCACCATTTGTATTGTCGGTAAACTTGGATGCAGTACTCGGTCTCTTCGTATAAGTCATTAATAAATTGTAAATAGCTGAGGCTCAAGCACTGATCATCATGGCACTCCACCAGTTACAGCCTGCCAACTTGAAATTGTCCCGTTTAAGCCTACTTCTTGCTTCCTGTCTGTTTAACCTTTGATATGATACCTTATCGAATGTCTTTTAGAAATCCAAGCAATGACATCTACTGTTCCCTCTTATCTACCCTACTAGTTACTCAAAAAGTTCTCAATCAATTAGCCAAATATGACTACTCTTTCATAAAACCATGTTGTCTTTGTCTGACTATGCTATGAGTTTCTTAGTGTTTGTTAAGACTTCTTTCAGAATAGATATTATTTATTATTATCTCCCAGAGACTAACAAGCATGTAATTCCATTTTCTCTCTCCCTCCTTTCTTGAATAGAAGTGTTAGATTTGCTAACTTACATTCCACTGGGACGGTTCTAGAATCGAGGGAATTTTGGAAAATCATTGCCATTGCATTAACTATCTCTGCAGCTACATCTTTTGGGAACCTAATAGGGCATCAGTTCCTGCGGATTTGTTAGCTTTAATTTTTTCCATTTTTTTTATTATTCATTCAGGGGATGTGGGCTTCACTTGCTGGACAAGCATTTATTGCCCATCCCTAACTGCCCTTGAGAAGGTGGTGGTGAGCTGCCTTCTTGAACCGCTGCAGTCCATGTGGTGGAGGTACAACCACAGTGCTGTTAGGGAGGGAGTTGCAGGATTTTGACCTAGTGACCGTGAAGGAATGGCTGATATATTTCCAAGTCAGGAAGGCGAGTGACTTGGAGGGGAACTTTCAGGAGGTGGTGTTCCCATCTATCTGCTGCCCTTGTCCCTCTTGATGGTAGTGGTCGTGGGTTTGGAAGATGTTGTCAAAGGAACATTGGTGAATCCCTGCAGTTCATCTTGTAGATGGTACACACTGCTGCTACTGTACGTCGGTGATGGAGGCAGTGAATGTTTGTGGCTGTGGTGTCAATCAAGTGGGCTGCATTGTCCTGGATGGTGTCAAGCTTCTTGAGTGTTGGGGGAGCTGCACTCATCCAGGCAAGTGAGGAGTATTCCATCACAATCCTGACTTGTGCCTTGTAGATGGTGGACAGGGGTTGGGGGGGTGGGGGGGGGGGTGGGCGGTCAGGAGGTGAGTTACTCATAGGATTCCTAGCCTCTGACCTGCTCTTGTAGCCACAGTATTTATATGGCTAGTCCAGTTCAGTTTCTGGTCAATGGTAACCTCCAGGATGTTGATAGTGGGGGAATTCAATGATGGTAATGCCATTGAACTTCATGGCGGTAGTAAGATTCTTTCTTGTTGGAGATGGTCATTGCCTAGCACTTGTGTGGCATGAATGTTACTTGCGACTTGTCAACCCAAGCCAAGATAATGCTGCATTTGGACACGGACTGCTTAAAGGTAGTGTCCTCAGCCCAGCCATCTTCAGCTGCTTCATCAATGACCTTCCTTCCATCATAAGGTCAGAAGTGGGGATGTTCGCTGTTGATTGCACAATGTTCAGCACTATTCGCGACTCCTCAGATACTGAAGCAGTCCATGTCCATATGCAGCAAGACCTGGACAATATCCAGGCTTGGGCTGTCAAGTAACATTCGCATCACACAAGTGTCAGGCAATGACCATCTTCAACAAGAGAGAATCCAACCATTGTTCAATGGCATTACCATCACTGATTCCCCCACTTTCAACATCCTTGGGGTTACCATTGACCAGATACTGAACTGGACTAGCCATACAAATACTGCGGCTACAAGAGCAAGTCAGAGGCTAGGAATGCTGTGACGAGTAACTCACCACCTGTCTCCCCAAAGCCTGTCCACCATCTACAAGGCACAAGTCAGGAGTGTGATGGAATACTCTCCACTTGCCTGGATGAGTGCAGTTCCCACTACATTCAAGAAGCTTGACACTGTCCAGGAAAAAGCAGCCCGCTTGATTGGCACCACATCCACAAACATTCAGTCCTTCCACCACCGACGCACAGTAGCAGTGTGTACAAGATGCACTGCAGGAATTCACCAAGGCTCCTTCGACAGCACCTTCCAAACCCACAGCCACTACTACCTAGAAGGACAAGTGCAGCACATAGATGGAAATACCACCTCCTGGAAGTTTCCCTCCAAGTCACTCACCATCCTGACTTGGAAATATATCGTTGTTCCTTCACTGTCGCTGGGTCAAAATCCTGGAACTCCCTCCCTAACAGCACTTTGGGTGTACCTACACCACATGGGCTGCAGCGGTTCAAGAAGGCAGCTCACCACCACCTTCTCAAGGGCACCTAGGGAAGTGCAATAAATGCTGGCCCAGCCAGTGAAGCCCATGTCCCATGAATGAATTAAAAAAAAGTATCTGAGGAGTCGCGAATGGTGCTGAACATCCCCACTTCTGACCTTATGATGGAAGGAAGGTCATCGATGAAGCAGCCGAAGATGGTTGGGCAGAGGACACTACCCTGAGGAACTCCTGCAGTGATGTCCTGGAGCTGAGATGACTGACCTTTGACAACCACAGCCATCTTCTTTTGTGCTAGGTATGTCTCCAACCAGCAGAGAGCTTTTCCCCCTGATTCCCATTGAATTCAGTTTTGCTAGGGCTCCTTGATGACACACTCGGTCAAATGCAGCCTCGACGTCAAGGGCAGTCACTCTCACCTCTGGAGTTCAGTTTTTTTGTCCATGTTTGAACCGTCAGGAGCTGAGTGGCCTTGGTGGAACCCAAACTGAGTGTCAATGAGCAGGATATTGCCAAGCAAGTGCCGTTTGACAGCATTGTTGATGACCCCTGCCACTACTTTACTGAAGATCAAGGGTAGACTGAAGGACCGGTAATTGGTCGGGTTGGATTCATTCTGCTTTGTGTGTACAGGACATACCTGGGCAATTTTCCACATTGCTGGGTAGATGGCAATGTTGTGGTTGTACTGGAACAAATTCTGGAGCACAAGCCTTCAGTGCCATTGCTGGAATATTGTCAGGCCCCATAGCTTTTGCAGTATCCAGTGTCTTCAGCCATTTCTTGACATCACGTAGATTGAATCAAATAGGCTGAAGACTGACATCTGTGATGCTGGGGACTTCTGCAGGAGGCTGAGATGGATCATCCACTTGGCACTTGTGACTGAAGATTGTTGCAAATGCTTCAGCCTTATCTTTTGCACTGATGTGCGGGGCTCCTCCATCATTGAGGATGGGAATATTTGTGGAGCCTCCTCCTCCAGTGAGTTGTTTAATCGCAAACCACCATCAGGACTGGATGTGGCAGGACTGCAGAGCTAAGATCTGATCTGTTCGTTGTGGAATCACTTAGCTCTGCCTATCACTTGCTGCTTATGCTGTTTGGCACGCAAGTAGTCCGGTATTATAGCTTCACCAGCTTGACACCTCAGGGATAGGTATGCCTGGTGCTGCTCCTGGCATGCCCTCCTGCAATTTTCATTGAACCAGGGTTGATCCCCTGGCTTGATGGTAATGGTAGAGTGGAGGATATGCAGGGCCATGAGGTTACAGATTGTGTTCAAGTACAATTCTGCTGCTGCTGGTGGCCCAAAGCAACTCATTGATGCCCAGTCGTGAGCTGCTGGACCTGTTTGAAATCTATCCCATTTAGCACGGTGGTAGAGCCACATGACACAATAGAGGGGACCCTCAATGTGAGAGTGAGTGAGGAGGAATAGTGCGAGAGTGATTCTGACATGGGCCAGTGTGAGAGTGAATCTGAGAGGAAATGGATGAGACTGAGTGAGAGGGAGCAACATGAGAGTCAGTCAGAGAAAGAACAGTGCGACAGTGAGTTTGAGAGGGAGCAGTGCGAGAGTGAGTCTGAGAGGGAGCAGTGCGAGAGTGAGTCTGAGAGGGAGCAGTGCAAGAGTGGGTCGGAGAGGGAGCAGTGCAAGAGTGAGTCTGAGAGGGAGCAGTGTGTGAGTGAGTCTGAGAGGGAGCAGTGCGTGAGTGAGTCTGAGAGGGAGCAGTGCGAGAGTGAGTCTGAGAGGGAGCAGTGCGAGAGTGAGTCTGAGAGGGAGCAGTGCGAGAGTGAGTCTGAGAGGGAGCAGTGCGAGAGTGAGTCCGAGAGGGAGCAGTGCGAGAGTGAGTCCGAGAGGGAGCAGTGCGAGAGTGAGTCCGAGAGGGAGCAGTGCGAGAGTGAGTCTGAGAGGGAGCAGTGTGAGAGTGAGTCTGAGAGGGAGCAGTGTGTGAGTGAGTCTGAGAGGGAGCAGTGCGAGAGTGAGTCTGAGAGGGAGCAGTGCGAGAGTGAGTCTGAGAGGGAGCAGTGCGAGAGTGAGTCTGAGAGGGAGCAGTGCGAGAGTGAGTCTGAGAGGGAGCAGTGCGAGAGAGAGTCGGAGAGGGAGCAGTGCGAGAGTGAGTCTGAGAGGGAGCAGTGCGAGAGTGAGTCTGAGAGGGAGCAGTGTGAGAGTGGGTCGGAGAGGGAGCAGTGCGAGAGAGAGTCGGAGAGGGAGCAGTGTGAGAGTGAGTCGGAGAGGGAGCAGTGTGAGAGTGAGTCGGAGAGGGAGCAGTGCGAGAGTGAGTCTGAGAGGAAGCAGTGTGAGAGAGCAGTGCAATAGTGAGTGAAAGGGAGCAGTGCGAGAGTGAGTTGGGAGCAGTGCATGGGTAGCTCTGAAAGGGAGCAGTGCAAGAGCAAGTCCGTGAGGGAGCCATGTGAGAGTGAGTATGAGAGGTTGCAGTCTGAGAGTGAGTATGAAAAACAGCAGTGCGAAAGTGAGTATGATGGGGAGCAGCGCAAGAGTGAGTCGGAGAGGGAGCAGTGTAATAGTGAGTGAAAGGGAGCAGTGCGAGAGTGAGTCGGAGAGGGAGCAGTGTTATAGCAAGTCTCCACACTTGAGGAAAAATGTGAAGATCCTTGAGAGAGTGCAGAAGAGATTTACGGAACAGTTCTAGAGATAGGGTGTGTGTCGTTCATTAAAAGGTTAGATTGGAAAGGCTGGGATTATTATCCTTGGAGCAAAAGAGATTGAGGGGAGATTTGATCGAAGTGTACAAGATTATGACAGGCTTAGATCAACTGTTCCCATTTCCTGCTTGTGCAAGATCTGTTGGGAAAGAGATATATGGGTAATGTGAGGATGAATATTTTGATTTAAGCAGAGATTAGCAATGACCTCAAACGCACGAGGGTGGTGGAAATGGAAACAATCAATGATCTCAAAAGGAAACTGGATGGACACTTGAACAAAATAGACTTGCAGGGCTACAGCAACGTAGAACTGACTGGGTTGCTTCGCAGCGGGCCAGCATGGATTCGATGGGCTGAATGGTCTCTTTCTTTGCCATAAATAATCCTATGACTCTAAGTTTCTCTAATATTTTTTCTCTGCTGATATTAAGCACTTTTAGTTTCTTACTCTTATCAACCCCTTGGGTACCTCTATTTCTAGAATGTAATTTGTGTCTTCTACTGTGAAGACAGACACAAAATATCATTCAACGTCTGAAGATATTGTCATTCTGATACACAGACACGCTTCTGCATCTTTAGAGATGGTGTAAGTACAAAGAGACATGTACAGAGTAAATCTACGGCTTTATTACAGGAGATGAACAGTTTAAAGTCATGTGACCCTTGCCCACAAGCGATTCATACCTTCTGTCAGGACTTGTTTGAGGAAGGATTGTTTGCAGAAAGTCCGAGTCAGGGTGGCCAGTCTTGGATCAAAAACAGGCTGAAAGGTAAAATCAGTTAGCAGGAATATATTTATATAAAAACACACAAGAAATTAAAACTGCTTCCAAACAAATCTGAAGTTCAGCCAGGACATTTTATGTCATGTGTTTAGCAATTTCACCAAGTGAGATTCCAACTTGTATGGCTACAAATCAAACTGTTTATCACTGTTACTATTATATCTAAGTTGAAGACAACAGGGAAGCACAGCTCAGCTGGTCCTTTTACCACCTCTAAACTGTGGTTGTTATAATTAACTAAATATCGGCAGGAAACGGGCACACAGATCATTTCAAGACAGTTTTGCATTCCTTGCTCTGACACTGCTGTAATAATTAAACTAGCACCTCTTGTCACTCCATCATTGTTCATTCATCAAATGCAAATTAGAAAAAGTTCCCTCAGAAATTAACATTTTGGGACCTCCTATATGTGGTGAGTGGAGTGAGCTTGGGAGGAACAGGTGCCATTGGGGCTATGGTTCCCTATGCTCTTCATCACTGGGAGTTTTCCCACACCTCATGTCTAGGTGTTGTAGACTCATTGATAGAAATTGATTACTGTAATTAGTCAATAACTCCATTATTTGAGTATTGCTGAAAAAAGACATTGTCAAAGCTTTTCGTCTTGCAGTCATCCAGACAATTCAAAAGAATACCAAATTATTAAGGGTACAACAATTTATAGTGAAGTAAAAGCAAAATACTACAGATGCTAGAAATCTGAAATAAAAACAGGAAATGCTAGAAAAACTCAGCAGATCTGGCAGCGTCTGTGGAGAGAGAAACAGAGTTAATGTTTCAAGTCCATATGGCTCTGAGGAAGACATATAGACTCAAAACATTAACTCTGTTTCTCTCCCCACAGATGCTGCCAGACCTGCTGGGTTCTTCCAGCATTTTCTGTTTTTAGAACAATTTATGCTGCATGAGAAGAGAGTGTTGACTGGTTGGCAAGTGGACTCTGATTGGTAGAGGTGTTGCCATGGAGAATGCACCAGCTAACTAATAACTGACAGTTAACTGCCAAGCTTTGTTTAAATTCAAACCAAGCAGGCTGATTCTGATTGGGCAAGACATTGCCCTAGGGAATGAACCGGACAATGGCTGTTGCCTATTTTGTTTAGTTGAAAAAGGCTCAATGTGTGTACATGTTCTCTCTGTCTGCAAAGGACAGGGCCTTATCTATCATTATATGTAGCTTTTAGCATGCATGAGTGAAGGAGGAATACAGTGAATGTTCACCAAACTGATTCCTGGCAGAATTGTCATATGAGGAGAGGTTGGGCCAACTAGGCCTGTATTCACTGGAGTTTAGAAGAATGAGAGGGGATCGCATTGAAATGTATAAAATTCTGACAGGGCTGGACAGACTGGATGCAGGGATGATATTTCCTCTGGCCGGTGGGGTGGGGGGTGGAATCTAGAACAAGGGGTCACAGTCTCAGGATACAGAGCAGGCCATTTAGGACTGAGATGAGGAGAAACTTCTTCACTCAGGGGGTGGTGAACCTGTGGAATTCTCTACCACAGAGGCTGTGGAGGCCAAGTCACTGAATATATTTAAGAAGGAAATAGATAGATTTATGGACTCTAAACACATCAAGGGGTAAGGGGAGAAAGAAGGACTGTGGCATTCAGATACAGGATCAGCCATGATCATATTGAATGGCGGAGCAGGCTTGAAGGATTGAATGACCTATCCTTGCTTCTATTTTCTATGTTTCTAAGTATATCCTTACTTAGGTAAGGAGACCAAGGCTGCACACAATACTCCAGGTGTGGTCTCACCAAGGCCCTGTACAGCTGCAGTAAGACATCCTTACTCCTGTACTCAAGTCCTCTCACAATGAAGGCCAACATACCATTTACCTTCTTAACTGCTTGCTGCACCTACATGCTTCCTTTCAGTGATTGGTGTACAAAGACACCCAGGTCCCTTTGTACATTAACATTTCCCAATCTATCATTTCTAGAAGCTACATATATTAATACACAGGGCTCTGTCCTTTGCAAACAGAAAGAGCATGTGCACACATCCCACCTTTTTCAAATCAAACTACCAAATGACTATTTGAACGCCATTATTAATAGTTGCTTGGTGGTACAGAACTTGAGTATTCCTGAAAAAAAGACATGCTGTCAAAGCTTTATGTCTTGGGCTCACCAGGACAGATAGAACAATCAAAAAGTTACAGCAAACAGAGAGGCCATTCAGCCCATCGCGTCTGCACCAACCACAAAAAAAAAAGAAACTAGCCGCTGATTTTGATCCCATTTCCCAGCACCTTGTCCGTAGCCTTGCGGGTTACAGCACTTCAGATGCAGATCCAGGTACCTTTTAAAAGTGTTGAGCGTTTCAGCCTCAACCACCAATTCAGGCAGTGAATTCCAGACACTCACCACCCTCTGGGTGCAAAAGTTTTTCCTCATGTCCCTGCTAATCCTTCTACCAATCACCTTAAATCTATGACCTCAACTAGGGGAAACAGGTCTTTCCTATCTAGCTCCCTCATTATCCTGTACACCTCAATCAGGTCACCCCTCAGCCTCCTCTGTTCTAAGGAAAACAACTCCAGCCTATCCAATCTCTCCTCATGGCTGCAAATTTCAAGCCCTGGCAACATTCTTGTAAATCTCCTCTGTACTCTCACCAGAGCAATTATATCCTTCCTGTAACGTGGTGACCAGAACTGTACACAAAATTCCAGCTGTGGCCTAACCAGCATTTTATACAGTTCCAGCAATACATCCCTGCTTTTATATTCAAAACCTTGTCCAATAAATGAAAGCATTCCATATGCTTTCTTTACCACCTTATCCACCTGTCCTACCACCTTCAGGGACCTATGGACATGCATTCCAAGGTCATTCACTTCCTCAACCCCTCTCAATATCCTCCTGTTTATTGAGTATTCCCCTGCTTTGTTTGCCCTCCCCAAATGCATTACCTCACACTTCTCTGGGTTGAATTCCATTTGCACTTTTCCCCAACTCAACTAAACCATTGATATCATTCTGAAGTCAACAGCTATGCTCTTCACTATCAACTATACCAATTTTTGTGTCATCTGCAAATTTCTTAATCGTGCCTCCCACATTTATGTCCAAATCATTAATATATACAACAAACAGCAAGGGCCTCAACACTGAGCCCTGTGGAACACCACTGGAAACTGTTTTACATTCGCAAAAACATCCATCGACCATTACCCTTTGTTTCCTATCACTAAGCCAATTTTGAATCTAACTGTGTCCCATGGGATTTCACTTTTTTGACCTGTCTGCCATGTAGGACCTTGTCAAATGCCTTCCTAAAATCCATGTAGACAACATCCACTGTACTACCCTCATCAATCCTCCTTGTTAGTTCATCAAAAAATTCTATTAAGTTAGTAAGCCACGATCTTCCCCTAACAAACCATGCTGACTATTCCTGATCAACCCATGCCTTACTGAGTGACAGTTTATCCTGTCTCTCCAAACTGATTCCAATAATTTGCCACCACCAACGTCAGGCTGACTGGCCTTAATTTTCTGACCTGTCCCTCACACCCTTTTTAAATAATGGTACAACATTCACAGTCCTCCAATTCTCTGGTACAATCCTCCGCATCTAGTGAGGATTGGAAAATGATCCTCAGAGCATCTGCTATTTGCTCCTGGCTTTAACAACCTGGGATACAATCCAAAACAAAAACAGAATTACCTGGAAAAACTCAGCAGGTCTGGCAGCATCGGCGGAGAAGAAAAGAGTTGACTGCATCCGCAGTTTTTTGTTTTCTTCTTCTCCGCCGATGCTGCCAGACCTGCTGAGTTTTTCCAGGTAATTCCGTTTTTGTTTTGGATTTCCAGCATCTGCAGTTTTTTGTTTTTATCTTTTTGTTTTTATGGGATACAATCCATAGGGCCCTGATGACTTATCCACCTGCAAGGGTGTCAGTCCCTCCAGTATTTCCTCTCTCATTATGCTTGTTGTATCTAATATTTCACACTGCTCCTCTTTAACTAGAATGTCTGCATCATCCCTCTCCTTAGCGAAGACAGAAACAAAGTACACATTGAGAACCCTGCCCACATCTTCAGCATCAACACACAAGTTACCATGTACATCTCTGACAGGCCCGACCTTTTCCTTAATTATTCTCCTGCTTTTAATGTACTGGTAAAACATCTTTGGGTTTTCTTTGATTTTACCTGCCAATATTTTTTCCTATACTTTGTTTGCTTTCAGAATTTCCATTTTTTACTTTGCCCTTGAACTTTCTACACTCCTCTAGGTTTTCTACAATATTGTGCCTTTTGTTACCATCATAAGCTTTCTTTTGCTGCTTTACCTTACCCTGTATGCTTCTGGATAACCAGGGGGCTCTAGATTTGGCAGTGCCATCCTTTTTCTTTGTGGGGACATGTCTACACCATGTCCATAGAATCTCGCTTTTGAATACATCCTACTGATTTGACAGTGTATCCAGTATCCAGTCCACTCTCGCCAGTTCACCCCTCAGCTTTGTAAAATTTGTCTTCCCCCAATTTAGAACTTTTAACTCCTGTTCTCTTTGTCCTTTTCCATAATGATGCTAAATCTAACTGTATTATGGTCACTAATTCCAAAATGGCCCCCACTGCTACTTCATCCGCTTGCCTTAAGACTAAATCTAGAATTGCGCCCCGTCTTGTTGGGTTTGTTACGTGCTGGCTAAAAAAATTCTCTTGAATGCAGTTCAAGAATTTTGTGTCTTCTATGCCTTTCACACTGTTCGTATGCCAATTGATATTAGGGTAGCTGAAGTCTCCAACTAGTGCCTCCCTATTATTTAAGCTCTCAGAAATTTGCTGACATGTTTGGCGGGAGGGGGGAGTGAACATCGAGTGGGGGCGGGGGGGTGGAATGAATGGCGAGTCGGGGGGGGAAGAGTGAATGGCGAGTCGGGGGGAGGAGTGAATGGCGAGTGGGGGGCGAGTGAATGGCGAGTGGGGGGGAGTGAATGGCGAGTGGGGGGGAGTGAATGGCGAGTGGGGGGAGTGAATGGCGAGTGGGGGGGAGTGAATGGCGAGTGGGGGGGAGTGAATGGCGAGTGGGGGGGAGTGAATGGCGAGTGGGGGGAGTGAATGGCGAGTGGGGGGGAGTGAATAGCGAGTCAGGGGGAGTGAATGGCGAGTGGGGGGGAGTGAATGGTGAGTGGGGGGGGAGTGAATGGCGAGTGGGGGGAAGTGAATGGCGAGTGGGGGGGGAGTGAACGGCGAGAGGGGGGGTGTATATGGCGAGTGGGGGGAGTGAATAGCGAGTTAGGGGGAGTGCACGGCGAGTTGCGGGGGGGGAGTGAACGGTGAGTGGGGGGGGAGTGAATGGCGAGTGGGGGGGAGTGAATGGCGAGTGGGGGGCGAGTGAATGGCGAGTGGGGGGGGAGTGAATGGCGAGTGGGGGGGGAGTGAATGGCGAGTGGGGGGAGTGAATGGCGAGTGGGGGGAGTGAATGGCGAGTGGGGGGGAGTGAACGGTGAGTGGGGGGGGAGTGAATGGCGAGTGGGGGGGAGTGAATGGCGAGTGGGGGGGAGTGAATGGCGAGTTGCGGGGGGAGTGAACGGCGAGGGGGGGTGTATATGGCGAGTGGGGGGAGTGAATAGCGAGTTAGGGGGAGTGAATGGCAAGTGGGGGGGAGTGAATGGCGAGTGGGGGGGAGTGAATGGCGAGTGGGGGGGAGTGAATGGCGAGTGGGGGGGAGTGAATGGCGAGTGGGGGGGAGTGAACGGCGAGGGGGGGTGTATATGGCGAGTGGGGGGAGTGAATAGCGAGTTAGGGGGAGTGCACGGCGAGTTGCGGGGGGGAGTGAACGGTGAGTTGGGGGGGGAAGTGAATGGCGAGTGGGGGGAGAAATGAAAAGTGACTGGGGAGGGGAGGCAAGGGTGTTGCTGCTGAATGGCGATTGCAGATCACATCACTTACCTGATGATGGAGATATTTAGGCATTAGGTCGCTCACTGTGGAGAGGGGGAAAGATTTTCTTTGTGCTTCCAGTGAACCAATAAATTTTACAAAATACAGCACATAATAAGCGAGGATGCAGCTCGAGTACAGCAGCTGTCAGAGAAAGAAAATGGTCAGGTTAACCTTGGTTTACAGAGATCACGGCAGCCAATGACTGCAAACAAATCATAGGGAAAGGAGCCACCTTGTCGGGGTATTTCCCATAGCCATCAGCCTCCCCACAACCAGGCCATCAGCCCCAACAGGTGTACCACACTCAGTCCAGCATCGCCCTCCAACCCAGCATTGGGTCCACCCTACCTCCAGGGACAGGATAATGGCTAAAATAATTGCCAGTGTTACAGGAGGGCAATGTTGCAGGGTCTGCCTTTATTGTAAAGCTGTAATGAGGATGGGAGCCAAGCAGTCCTGGCAGAACCTAGTATGATCATTGGCAATTCCAACGAGATATTCAGTTGCATCAAACATGGGGACCTATAAATGCCCACATGCCAAGAAAAAACCATCATAAATCATCCTTATTTTAGGACAATCTGTGTGATTCAAAATGTATTGAAATATTATGCGATCTGGAGAAATAACCTAATATTTTATTGGCAAACTACCATCATGCATGGAAGTACCAAGTGAGTGAAACAGCTGCACCACTAGAGGGAGCCAGAATCCAGAGCAAAAACATCTGATACAGAAAAACACCCAAACAAACCTGACAGAAAAACACCCAAAGACGCCTGACACAGTAAACACCCGAACATGCCCAAAACAAAAAAGCACCGGAACATGCCCGACACAGGAAGACACCCAAACGCACCTGACACAGCAAAACACCCAAACACACCTGACACAGCAAAGCACCCAAACACAACGACACAGCAAAACACCCAAACACACCTGACACAGAAAAATAACCCAAATATGCCTGACACAGAAAAATACCCGAATACGTCTCACACAGAAAAACACCCAAACTGGAAAAACGCCCAACTACAGCTCATACAGAAAAAATACCCGAATACACCAGACACAGAAAAACACCCAAACTGGAAAAACAACCGAATACATCTGACATAGAAAAACACCCAAATATAGCTGACACAGAAAAACATTCAAACACGCCTGATACAGAAAAATAACCCAAATACGCCTGACACAGAAAAATACCTGAATATGTCTGACAAAGAATAACGCCCAAACTGGAAAAACGCACAACCACAGCTGACACAGAAAACACACCCGAATACACCAGACACAGAAAAACACCAAGCTGGAAAAACACCCGAATACATCTGACATAGAAAAACACCCAAATACACCTGACACAGAAAAACATTCAAACACGCCTGACACAGCAAAACACCCAAACACACCTGACACAGCAAAACACACAAACACACCTGACACAGCAAAACACACAAACACATCTGACACAGAAAAACACCCAAACACACCTGACACAGCAAAACACTCAAACACACCTGACACAGCAAAACACCCAAACACACCTGACACAGAAAAAGACCCAAACACACCTGACACAGAAAAACACCCAAACACACCTGACACAGAAAAACACCCAAACACACCTGACACAGCAAAACACCCAAACACACCAGACACAGCAAAACAACCAAACACGCCTGACACAGCAAAACACCCAAACATACCTGAGACAGTAAAACACCCAAACATGCCTGACACCGCAAAACACCCAAACATACCTAACACAAAAAAGCACTGGAACATGCCCGACACAGAAAGACACCCAAACACACCTGAGACAGAAAAACACCTGATCTGGTAAAACATACAAATCTGAAAAGCACCCGAATACGCCTGACGCAGAAAAATACCCGAATATGTCTGACACAGAAAAAAACACAAATGGAAAAACGCCCAACTACAGCTGACACAGAAAAAAACACCCAAACACACCTGACACAGCAAAACACCCAAACAAATCTGACACAGCAAAAAAACCCAAACACACCTGACACAGCAAAACACCCAAACACACCTGACACAGCAAAACACCCAAACACACCTGACACAACAAAACACCCGAACAAGCCTGACACAACAAAACACCCGAACACGCCTGACACAACAAAACACCCGAATACGCCTGACACAACAAAACACCCGAACATGCCTGACACAACAAAACACCCGAATACACCTGACACAACAAAACACCCGAACACGCCGGACACAACAAAACACCCGAACACATGTGAGACAGTAAAACACCCAAACATGCCTGACACCACAAAACACCCGAACATAACAAACACAAAAAAGCACTGGAACATGCCCGACACAGAAAGACACCCAAACACACCCGACACAGCAAAACACCCAAACACACCTGAGACAGAAAAACATACAAATCTGAAAAGCACCCGAATATGTCTGACACAGAAAAACACCCAAACTGGAAAAACAGCCAACTACACCTGACACAGAAAAACACCCAAACTGGAAAAACGCCCAACTACACCTGACACAGAAAAATGCCCGAATATGACTGACACAGAAAAACACCCAAACTGGAAAAACACCCAACTACACATGACACAGAAAAAACATCCAAATACACCAGACACAGAAAAACACCCAAACTGGAAAAACACCCGAATACACCTGACATAGAAAAACACCCAAAAACACCTGAAACAGAAAAACACACAAACACACCTGACACAGAAAAACACACAAACACACCTGGCACAGAAAAACACCCAAACACACCTGACACAGAAAAACACCCAAACATACCTGACACAGAAAAACACCCAAACAAACCTGACACAGCAAAACACACAAACACACCTGACACTGCAAAACACCCAAACACACCTGACACAGCAAAACACCCAAACACAGCAAAACACCCAAACACACCTGACACAGCAAAACACCCAAACATACCTGACACAGAAAAACAACCAAACACACCTGACACAGCAAAACACACAAACATACCTGACACAGCAAAACACACAAACACACCTGATACAGCAAAACACCCAAACACACCTGATACAGCAAAACACCCAAACATACCTGACACAGCAAAAACCCAAACACACCTGACACAGCAAAAACCCAAACACACCTGACACAGCAAAACACCCAAACACACCAGACACAGCAAAACACCCAAACACAACTCACATAGAAAAACATTCGAACACGCCTGACACAGAAAAACACCCAAACACACGTGACACAGCAAAACACCCAAACACACCTGACACAGTAAAACACACCTGACACAGCAAAACACCCAAACACACCTAACACAGCAAAACACCCAAACACACCTGACACAGCAAAACACCCAAACACATCTGACACAGCAAAAAACCCAAACACACCTGACACAGCAAAACACCCAAACACACCTGACACAGCAAAACTCCCAAACACACCGGACACAGCAAAACACTCAAACACACCTGACACAGCAAAACACCCAAACACACCTGACACAGCAAAACACCCAAACACACCTGACACAGCAAAACAACCAAACACACCTGACACAGCAAAACACTCAAACACACCTGACACAGCAAAACACTCAAACACACCTGACACAGCAAAACACTCAAACACACCTGACACAGCAAAACACCCAAACACACCTGACACAGCAAAACACCCAAACACACCAGACACAGCAAAACACCCAAACACACCTCACAGAGAAAAACATTCGAACACGCCTGACACAGAAAAACACCCAAACACACCTGAAACAGCAAAACACCCAAACACACCTGACACAGCAAAACACACCTGACACAACAAAACACCCAAACACACCTGACACAGCAAAACACCCAAACACACCTGACACAGCAAAACACCCAAACACACCTGACACAGCAAAAAATCCAAACACACCTGACACAGCAAAACACCCAAACACACCTGACACAGCAAAACACCCAAACACACCTGACACAGCAAAACACACCTGACACAGCAAAACACACCTGACACAGCAAAACACACCTGACACAGCAAAACACCCAAATACACCTGACACAGAAAAATACCCGAATATGTCTGACACAGAAAAACACCCAAACAGGAAAAACACCCAACTACAGCTGACACAGAAAAAACATCCAAATACACCAGACAAAGAAAAATATCCAAACTGGAAAAACACCCGAATACACCTGACACACAAAAACAGCCAAAAACACCTGACACAGAAAAACACCCAAACACACCTGACACAGCAAAACACCCAAACACACCTGACACAGCAAAACACCGAAACACACCTGACACAGCAAAACACCCAAACACACCTGACACAGCAAAACACCCAAACACACCTGACACAGCAAAACACCCAAACACACCTGACACAGCAAAACACCCAAACACAACTCACACAGAAAAACATTCGAACACGCTTGACACAGAAAAACACCCGAACACGCCTGACACAGCAAAACACCCGAACACACCTGAGACAGCAAAACACACAAACACACCTGACACAGCAAAACACACAAACACACCTGACACAGCAAAACACACAAACACACCTGACACAGCAAAACACACAAACACTCCTGACACAGCAAAACACACAAACACACCTGACAAGCAAAACACTCAAACACACCTGACACAGAAAAACACCCAAACACACCTGACACAGAAAATCACCCAAACACACCTGACACAGTAAAACACTCAAACACACCTGACACAGCAAAACACCCAAACACACCTGACACAGCAAAACACACAAACACACCTGACACAGAAAAACACCCAAACACACCAGACACAGCAAAACACCCAAACACACCTGACACAGCAAAACACCCAAACACACCTCATACAGAAAAACACCCAAACACACCTGACACAGAAAAACACCCAAACACACCTGACACAGAAAAACACCCAAACACACCTGACACAGAAAAACACCCAAACACACCTGACACAGCAAAACACACAAACACATCTGACACAGAAAAACACCCAAACACACCTGACACAGCAAAACACTCAAACACACCTGACACAGCAAAACACCCAAACACACCTGACACAGAAAAAGACCCAAACACACCAGACACAGCAAAACAACCAAACACGCCTGACACAGCAAAACACCCAAACATACCTGAGACAGTAAAACACCCAAACATGCCTGACACCGCAAAACACCCAAACATACCTAACACAAAAAAGCACTGGAACATGCCCGACACAGAAAGACACCCAAACACACCTGAGACAGAAAAACACCTGATCTGGTAAAACATACAAATCTGAAAAGCACCCGAATACGCCTGACGCAGAAAAATACCCGAATATGTCTGACACAGAAAAAAACACAAATGGAAAAACGCCCAACTACAGCTGACACAGAAAAAAACACCCAAACACACCTGACACAGCAAAACACCCAAACAAATCTGACACAGCAAAAAAACCCAAACACACCTGACACAGCAAAACACCCAAACACACCTGACACAGCAAAACACCCAAACACACCTGACACAACAAAACACCCGAACAAGCCTGACACAACAAAACAACCGAACACGCCTGACACAACAAAACACCCGAATACGCCTGACACAACAAAACACCCGAACATGCCTGACACAACAAAACACCCGAATACACCTGACACAACAAAACACCCGAACACGCCGGACACAACAAAACACCCGAACACATGTGAGACAGTAAAACACCCAAACATGCCTGACACCACAAAACACCCGAACATAACAAACACAAAAAAGCACTGGAACATGCCCGACACAGAAAGACACCCAAACACACCCGACACAGCAAAACACCCAAACACACCTGAGACAGAAAAACATACAAATCTGAAAAGCACCCGAATATGTCTGACACAGAAAAACACCCAAACTGGAAAAACAGCCAACTACACCTGACACAGAAAAACACCCAAACTGGAAAAACGCCCAACTACACCTGACACAGAAAAATGCCCGAATATGACTGACACAGAAAAACACCCAAACTGGAAAAACACCCAACTACACATGACACAGAAAAAACATCCAAATACACCAGACACAGAAAAACACCCAAACTGGAAAAACACCCGAATACACCTGACATAGAAAAACACCCAAAAACACCTGAAACAGAAAAACACACAAACACACCTGACACAGAAAAACACACAAACACACCTGGCACAGAAAAACACCCAAACACACCTGACACAGAAAAACACCCAAACATACCTGACACAGAAAAACACCCAAACAAACCTGACACAGCAAAACACACAAACACACCTGACACTGCAAAACACCCAAACACACCTGACACAGCAAAACACCCAAACACAGCAAAACACCCAAACACACCTGACACAGCAAAACACCCAAACATACCTGACACAGAAAAACAACCAAACACACCTGACACAGCAAAACACACAAACATACCTGACACAGCAAAACACACAAACACACCTGATACAGCAAAACACCCAAACACACCTGATACAGCAAAACACCCAAACACACCTGACACAGTAAAACACTCAAACACACCTGACACAGCAAAAACCCAAACACACCTGACACAGCAAAACACCCAAACACACCAGACACAGCAAAACACCCAAACACAACTCACATAGAAAAACATTCGAACACGCCTGACACAGAAAAACACCCAAACACACGTGACACAGCAAAACACCCAAACACACCTGACACAGTAAAACACACCTGACACAGCAAAACACCCAAACACACCTAACACAGCAAAACACCCAAACACACCTGACACAGCAAAACACCCAAACACATCTGACACAGCAAAAAACCCAAACACACCTGACACAGCAAAACACCCAAACACACCTGACACAGCAAAACTCCCAAACACACCGGACACAGCAAAACACTCAAACACACCTGACACAGCAAAACACCCAAACACACCTGACACAGCAAAACACCCAAACACACCTGACACAGCAAAACAACCAAACACACCTGACACAGCAAAACACTCAAACACACCTGACACAGCAAAACACTCAAACACACCTGACACAGCAAAACACTCAAACACACCTGACACAGCAAAACACCCAAACACACATGACACAGCAAAACACCCAAACACACCAGACACAGCAAAACACCCAAACACACCTCACAGAGAAAAACATTCGAACACGCCTGACACAGAAAAACACCCAAACACACCTGAAACAGCAAAACACCCAAACACACCTGACACAGCAAAACACACCTGACACAACAAAACACCCAAACACACCTGACACAGCAAAACACCCAAACACACCTGACACAGCAAAACACCCAAACACACCTGACACAGCAAAAAATCCAAACACACCTGACACAGCAAAACACCCAAACACACCTGACACAGCAAAACACCCAAACACACCTGACACAGCAAAACACACCTGACACAGCAAAACACACCTGACACAGCAAAACACACCTGACACAGCAAAACACCCAAATACACCTGACACAGAAAAATACCCGAATATGTCTGACACAGAAAAACACCCAAACAGGAAAAACACCCAACTACAGCTGACACAGAAAAAACATCCAAATACACCAGACACAGAAAAATATCCAAACTGGAAAAACACCCGAATACACCTGACACACAAAAACAGCCAAAAACACCTGACACAGAAAAACACACAAACACACCTGACACAGCAAAACACCCAAACACACCTGACACAGCAAAACACCGAAACACACCTGACACAGCAAAACACCCAAACACACCTGACACAGCAAAACACCCAAACACACCTGACACAGCAAAACACCCAAACACACCTGACACAGCAAAACACCCAAACACAACTCACACAGAAAAACATTCGAACATGCTTGACACAGAAAAACACCCGAACACGCCTGACACAGCAAAACACCCGAACACACCTGAGACAGCAAAACACACAAACACACCTGACACAGCAAAACACACAAACACACCTGACACAGCAAAACACACAAACACACCTGACACAGCAAAACACACAAACACTCCTGACACAGCAAAACACACAAACACACCTGACAAGCAAAACACTCAAACACACCTGACACAGAAAAACACCCAAACACACCTGACACAGAAAATCACCCAAACACACCTGACACAGTAAAACACTCAAACACACCTGACACAGCAAAACACCCAAACACACCTGACACAGCAAAACACACAAACACACCTGACACAGAAAAACACCCAAACACACCTGACACAGAAAAACACCCAAACACACCTGACACAGCAAAACACACAAACACACCTGACACAGCAAAACACACAAACACACATGACACAGCAAAACACACAAACACACCTGACACAGCAAAACACTCAAACACACCTGATACAGAAAAACACCCAAACACACCAGACACAGAAAAACACCAAACTGGAAAAACACCCGAATACACCTGACATAGAAAAATACCCAAAAACACCTAACACAGAAAAACACCCAAACACACCTGACACAGCAAAACACCCAAACACATCTGACACAGCAAAACACCCAAACACATCTGACACAGCAAAACACCCAAACACACCAGACACAGCAAAACACACAAACACACCTGACACCGCAAAACACACAAACACACCTGACACAGCAAAACACCCAAACACACCTGACACAGCAAAACACACAAACACACCTGACGCAGCAAAACACACAAACACACCTGACACAGCAAAACACTCAAACACACCTGACACGGAAAAACACCCCAAACACACCTGACACAGCAAAACACCCAAACACACCTCACACAGAAAAACACCCAAACACACCTCACACAGCAAAACACCCAAACACACCTGACACAGCAAAACACACAAACACACCTGACACAGCAAAACACACAAACAAACCTGACACAGCAAAACACCCAAACACACCTCACACAGCAAAACACCCAAACACACCTGACACAGCAAAACACACAAACACACCTCACACAGCAAAACACACAAACACACCTGACACAGCAAAACACACAAACACACCTGACACAGCAAAACACACAAACACACCTGACACAGAAAAACACCCGAACACACCTGACACAGAAAAACACCCAAACACACCTGAGACAGAAAAACATACAAATCTGAAAAGCACCCGAATACGCCTGACACAGAAAAACACCAAACTGGAAAAACGCCCAACTCCAGCTGACACAGAAAAATACCTGAATATGTCTGACATAGAAAAACACCAAAACTGGAAAACCGCCCAACTACACCTGACACAGAAAAACACCCAAACTGGAAAAACGCCCAACTACACCTGACACAGAAAAATACCCGAATATGTCTGACACAGAAAAACACCCAAACTGGAAAAACACCCAACTACAGCTGACACAGAAAAAAAATCCAAATACACCAGACACAGAAAAAAACCCAAACTGGAAAAACACCCGAATACACCTGAAACACAAAAACACCCAAAAACAACTGACACAGAAAAACACACAAACACACCTGACACAGAAAAATACCCAAACACACCTGACACAGAAAAATACCCAAACACACCTGACACAGAAAAATACCCAAACACACCTGACACAGAAATATACCCAAACACACCTGACACAGAAAAATACCCAAACACACCTGACACAGCAAAACACCCAAACACACCTGACACAGCAAAACACCCAAACACACCTGACACAGCAAAACACACAAACACACCTGACACAGCAAAACACACAAACACACCTGACACAGCAAAACACCCAAACACACCTCACACAGAAAAACACCCAAACACAACTGACACAGAAAAACACCCAAACATATCCTGACACAGCAAAACACCCAAACACACCTGACACAGAAAAACACCCAAACACACCTGACACAGCAAAACACCCAAACACACCTGACACAGAAAAACACCCAAACACACCTGACACAGAAAAACACCCAAACACACCTGACACAGCAAAACACGCAAACACACCTGACACAGCAAAACACCCAAACACACCTGACACAGCAAAACACCCAAACACAACTCACACAGAAAAACATTCGAACACGCTTGACACAGAAAAACACCCGAACACGCCTGACACAGCAAAACACCCGAACACACCTGAGACAGCAAAACACACAAACACACCTGACACAGCAAAACACACAAACACACCTGACACAGCAAAACACACAAACACACCTGACACAGCAAAACACACAAACACTCCTGACACAGCAAAACACACAAACACACCTGACACAGCAAAACACTCAAACACACCTGACACAGAAAAACACCCAAACACACCTGACACAGAAAATCACCCAAACACACCTGACACAGCAAAACACTCAAACACACCTGCCACAGCAAAACACACAAACACACCTGACACAGCAAAACACACAAACACACCTGACACAGAAAAACACCCAAACACACCTGACACAGCAAAACACCCAAACACACCTGACACAGCAAAACACCCAAACACACCTCATACAGAAAAACACCCAAACACACCTGACACAGAAAAACACCCAAACACACCTGACACAGCAAAATACACAAACACACCTGACACAGCAAAACACACAAACACACATGACACAGCAAAACACACAAACACACCTGACACAGCAAAACACTCAAACACACCTGATACAGAAAAACACCCAAACACACCAGACACAGAAAAACACCAAACTGGAAAAACACCCGAATACACCTGACATAGAAAAATACCCAAAAACACCTAACACAGAAAAACACCCAAACACACCTGACACAGCAAAACACCCAAACACACCTGACACAGCAAAACACCCAAACACAACAGACACAGCAAAACACACAAACACACCTGACACAGCAAAACACACAAACACACCTGACACAGCAAAACACCCAAACACACCTGACACAGCAAAACACACAAACACACCTGACGCAGCTAAACACACAAACACACCCGACACAGCAAAACACTCAAACACACCTGACACGGAAAAACACCCCAAACACACCTGACACAGCAAAACACCCAAACACACCTCACACAGAAAAACACCCAAACACACCTCACACAGCAAAACACCCAAACACACCTGACACAGCAAAACACACAAACACACCTGACACAGCAAAACACACAAACAAACCTGACACAGCAAAACACCCAAACACACCTCACACAGAAAAACACCCAAACACACCTCACACAGCAAAACACCCAAACACACCTGACACAGCAAAACACACAAACACACCTGACACAGCAAAACACACAAACACACCTGACACAGCAAAACACACAAACACACCTCACACAGCAAAACACACAAACACACCTGACACAGCAAAACACACAAACACACCTGACACAGCAAAACACACAAACACACCTGACACAGAAAAACACCCGAACACACCTGACACAGAAAAACACCCAAACACACCTGAGACAGAAAAACATACAAATCTGAAAAGCACCCGAATACGCCTGACACAGAAAAACACCAAACTGGAAAAACGCCCAACTCCAGCTGACACAGAAAAATACCTGAATATGTCTGACATAGAAAAACACCAAAACTGGAAAACCGCCCAACTACACCTGACACAGAAAAACACCCAAACTGGAAAAACGCCCAACTACACCTGACACAGAAAAATACCCGAATATGTCTGACACAGAAAAACACCCAAACTGGAAAAACACCCAACTACAGCTGACACAGAAAAAAAATCCAAATACACCAGACACAGAAAAAAACCCAAACTGGAAAAACACCCGAATACACCTGAAACACAAAAACACCCAAAAACAACTGACACAGAAAAACACACAAACACACCTGACACAGAAAAATACCCAAACACACCTGACACAGAAAAATACCCAAACACACCTGACACAGAAAAATACCCAAACACACCTGACACAGAAAAATACCCAAACACACCTGACACAGCAAAACACCCAAACACACCTGACACAGCAAAACACCCAAACACACCTGACACAGCAAAACACACAAACACACCTGACACAGCAAAACACACAAACACACCTGACACAGCAAAACACCCAAACACACCTGACACAGAAAAACACCCAAACACACCTGACACAGAAAAACACCCAAACATACCTGACACAGCAAAACACCCAAACACACCACACACAGAAAAACACCCAAACACACCTGACACAGAAAAACACCCAAACACACCTGACACAGCAAAACACCCAAACACACCTGACACAGCAAAACACACAAACACACCTGACACAGCAAAACACACAAACACACCTGACACAGCAAAACACACAAACACACCTGACACAGCAAAACACTCAAACACACCTGACACAGAAAAACACCCAAACACACCAGACACAGCAAAACACCCAAACACAACTCACATAGAAAAACATTCGAACACGCCTGACACAGAAAAACACCCAACCACACCTGACACAGCAAAACACCCAAACACACCTGACACAGCAAAACACACCTGACACAGCAAAACACCCAAACACACCTAACACAGCAAAACACCCAAACACACCTGACACAGCAAAATACCCAGACACATTTGACACAGCAAAAAACCCAAACACACCTGACACAGCAAAACACCCAAACACACCTGACACAGCAAAACTCCCAAACACACCGGACACAGCAAAACACTCAAACACACCTGACACAGCAAAACACCCAAACACACCTGACACAGCAAAACACCCAAACACACCTGACACAGCAAAACAACCAAACACACCTGACACAGCAAAACACTCAAACACACCTGACACAGCAAAACACTCAAACACACCTGACACAGCAAAACACCCAAACACACCTGACACAGCAAAACACCCAAACACACCAGACACAGCAAAACACCCAAACACACCTCACAGAGAAAAACATTCGAACACGCCTGACACAGAAAAACACCCAAACACACCTGAAACAGCAAAACACCCAAACACACCTGACACAACAAAACACCCAAACACACCTGACACAGCAAAACACCCAAACACACCTGACACAGCAAAACACCCAAACACACCTGACACAGCAAAAAATCCAAACACACCTGACACAGCAAAACACCCAAACACACCTGACACAGCAAAACACCCAAACACACCTGACACAGCAAAACACACCTGACACAGCAAAACACACCTGACACAGCAAAACACACCTGACACAGCAAAACACCCAATTACACCTGACACAGAAAAATACCCGAATATGTCTGACACAGAAAAACACCCAAACAGGAAAAACACCCAACTACAGCTGACACAGAAAAAACATCCAAATACACCAGACACAGAAAAATATCCAAACTGGAAAAACACCCGAATACACCTGACACACAAAAACAGCCAAAAACACCTGACACAGAAAAACACCCAAACACACCTGACACAGCAAAACACCCAAACACACCTGACACAGCAAAACACCGAAACACACCTGACACAGCAAAACACCCAAACACACCTGACACAGCAAAACACCCAAACACACCTGACACAGCAAAACACCCAAACACACCTGACACAGCAAAACACCCAAACACACCTGACACAGCAAAACACCCAAACAAACCTGACACAGCAAAACACCCAAACACACCTGACACAGCAAAACACCCAAACACAACTCACACAGAAAAACATTCGAACACGCTTGACACAGAAAAACACCCGAACACGCCTGACACAGCAAAACACCCGAACACACCTGAGACAGCAAAACACACAAACACACCTGACACAGCAAAACACACAAACACACCTGACACAGCAAAACACACAAACACACCTGACACAGCAAAACACACAAACACTCCTGACACTGCAAAACACCCAAACACACCTGACACAGCAAAACACCCAAACACAGCAAAACACCCAAACACACCTGACACAGCAAAACACCCAAACATACCTGACACAGAAAAACAACCAAACACACCTGACACAGCAAAACACACAAACATACCTGACACAGCAAAACACACAAACACACCTGATACAGCAAAACACCCAAACACACCTGATACAGCAAAACACCCAAACACACCTGACACAGTAAAACACTCAAACACACCTGACACAGCAAAAACCCAAACACACCTGACACAGCAAAACACCCAAACACACCTGACACAGCAAAACACCCAAACACACCAGACACAGCAAAACACCCAAACACAACTCACATAGAAAAACATTCGAACACGCCTGACACAGAAAAACACCCAAACACACGTGACACAGCAAAACACCCAAACACACCTGACACAGCAAAACACACAAACACACCTGACACAGCAAAACACACAAACACACATGACACAGCAAAACACACAAACACACCTGACACAGCAAAACACTCAAACACACCTGATACAGAAAAACACCCAAACACACCAGACACAGAAAAACACCAAACTGGAAAAACACCCGAATACACCTGACATAGAAAAATACCCAAAAACACCTAACACAGAAAAACACCCAAACACACCTGACACAGCAAAACACCCAAACACATCTGACACAGCAAAACACCCAAACACACCAGACACAGCAAAACACACAAACACACCTGACACAGCAAAACACACAAACACACCTGACACAGCAAAACACCCAAACACACCTGACACAGCAAAACACACAAACACACCTGACGCAGCTAAACACTCAAACACACCTGACACGGAAAAACACCCCAAACACACCTGACACAGCAAAACACCCAAACACACCTCACACAGAAAAACACCCAAACACACCTCACACAGCAAAACACCCAAACACACCTGACACAGCAAAACACACAAACACACCTGACACAGCAAAACACACAAACAAACCTGACACAGCAAAACACCCAAACACACCTCACACAGAAAAACACCCAAACACACCTCACACAGCAAAACACCCAAACACACCTGACACAGCAAAACACACAAACACACCTGACACAGCAAAACACACAAACACACCTGACACAGCAAAACACACAAACACACCTCACACAGCAAAACACACAAACACACCTGACACAGCAAAACACACAAACACACCTGACACAGCAAAACACACAAACACACCTGACACAGAAAAACACCCGAACACACCTGACACAGAAAAACACCCAAACACACCTGAGACAGAAAAACATACAAATCTGAAAAGCACCCGAATACGCCTGACACAGAAAAACACCAAACTGGAAAAACGCCCAACTCCAGCTGACACAGAAAAATACCTGAATATGTCTGACATAGAAAAACACCAAAACTGGAAAACCGCCCAACTACACCTGACACAGAAAAACACCCAAACTGGAAAAACGCCCAACTACACCTGACACAGAAAAATACCCGAATATGTCTGACACAGAAAAACACCCAAACTGGAAAAACACCCAACTACAGCTGACACAGAAAAAAAATCCAAATACACCAGACACAGAAAAAAACCCAAACTGGAAAAACACCCGAATACACTTGAAACACAAAAACACCCAAAAACAACTGACACAGAAAAACACACAAACACACCTGACACAGAAAAATACCCAAACACACCTGACACAGAAAAATACCCAAACACACCTGACACAGAAAAATACCCAAACACACCTGACACAGAAAAATACCCAAACACACCTGACACAGCAAAACACCCAAACACACCTGACACAGCAAAACACCCAAACACACCTGACACAGCAAAACACACAAACACACCTGACACAGCAAAACACACAAACACACCTGACACAGCAAAACACCCAAACACACCTGACACAGAAAAACACCCAAACACACCTGACACAGAAAAACACCCAAACATACCTGACACAGCAAAACACCCAAACACACCTGACACAGCAAAACACCCAAACACACCTGACACAGAAAAACACACAAACACACCTGACACAGCAAAACACACAAACACACCTGACACAGCAAAACACACAAACACACCTGACACAGCAAAACACTCAAACACACCTGACACAGAAAAACACCCAAACACACCAGACACAGCAAAACACCCAAACACAACTCACATAGAAAAACATTCGAACACGCCTGACACAGAAAAACACCCAACCACACCTGACACAGCAAAACACCCAAACACACCTGACACAGCAAAACACACCTGACACAGCAAAACACCCAAACACACCTAACACAGCAAAACACCCAAACACACCTGACACAGCAAAATACCCAAACACATTTGACACAGCAAAAAACCCAAACACACCTGACACAGCAAAACACCCAAACACACCTGACACAGCAAAACTCCCAAACACACCGGACACAGCAAAACACTCAAACACACCTGACACAGCAAAACACCCAAACACACCTGACACAGCAAAACACCCAAACACACCTGACACAGCAAAACAACCAAACACACCTGACACAGCAAAACACTCAAACACACCTGATACAGCAAAACACCCAAACGTACCTGACACAGCAAAACACCCAAACACACCAGACACAGCAAAACACCCAAACACACCTCACAGAGAAAAACATTCGAACACGCCTGACACAGAAAAACACCCAAACACACCTGAAACAGCAAAACACCCAAACACACCTGACACAGCAAAACACACCTGACACAACAAAACACCCAAACACACCTGACACAGCAAAACACACAAACACACCTGACACAGCAAAACACCCAAACACACCTGACACAGCAAAAAATCCAAACACACCTGACACAGCAAAACACCCAAACACACCTGACACAGCAAAACACCCAAACACACCTGACACAGCAAAACACACCTGACACAGCAAAACACACCTGACACAGCAAAACACCCAAATACACCTGACACAGAAAAATACCCGAATATGTCTGACACAGAAAAACACCCAAACAGGAAAAACACCCAACTACAGCTGACACAGAAAAAACATCCAAATACACCAGACACAGAAAAATATCCAAACTGGAAAAACACCCGAATACACCTGACACACAAAAACAGCCAAAAACACCTGACACAGAAAAACACCCAAACACACCTGACACAGCAAAACACCCAAACACACCTGACACAGCAAAACACCGAAACACACCTGACACAGCAAAACACCCAAACACACCTGACACAGCAAAACACCCAAACACACCTGACAGAGCAAAACACCCAAACACACCTGACAGAGCAAAACACCCAAACACACCTGACACAGCAAAACACCCAAACACACCTGACACAGCAAAACACCCAAACACACCTGACACAGGAAAACACCCAAACACAACTCACACAGAAAAACATTCGAACACGCTTGACACAGAAAAACACCCGAACACGCCTGACACAGCAAAACACCCGAACACACCTGAGACAGCAAAACACACAAACACACCTGACACAGCAAAACACACAAACACACCTGACACAGCAAAACACACAAACACACCTGACACAGCAAAACACACAAACACTCCAGACCCTGCAAAACACCCAAACACACCTGACACAGCAAAACACCCAAACACAGCAAAACACCCAAACACACCTGACACAGCAAAACACCCAAACATACCTGACACAGAAAAACAACCAAACACACCTGACACAGCAAAACACACAAACATACCTGACACAGCAAAACACACAAACACACCTGATACAGCAAAACACCCAAACACACCTGATACAGCAAAACACCCAAACACACCTGACACAGTAAAACACTCAAACACACCTGACACAGCAAAAACCCAAACACACCTGACACAGCAAAACACCCAAACACACCTGACACAGCAAAACACCCAAACACACCAGACACAGCAAAACACCCAAACACAACTCACATAGAAAAACATTCGAACACGCCTGACACAGAAAAACACCCAAACACACGTGACACAGCAAAACACCCAAACACACCTGACACAGTAAAACACACCTGACACAGCAAAACACCCAAACACACCTAACACAGCAAAACACCCAAACACACCTGTCACAGCAAAACACCCAAACACATCTGACACAGCAAAAAACCCAAACACACCTGACACAGCAAAACACCCAAACACACCTGACACAGCAAAACTCCCAAACACACCTGACACAGCAAAACACCCAAACACAGCTGACACAGCAAAACACACAAACACACCTGACACAGCAAAACACACAAACACACCTGACACAGCAAAACACACAAACACACCTGACACAGCAAAACACACAAACACACCTGACACAGAAAAACACCCAAACACACCAGACACAGCAAAACACCCAAACACAACTCACATAGAAAAACATTCGAACACGCCTGACACAGAAAAACACCCAACCACACCTGACACAGCAAAACACCCAAACACACCTGACACAGCAAAACACACCTGACACAGCAAAACACCCAAACACACCTAACACAGCAAAACACCCAAACACACCTGACACAGCAAAATACCCAAACACATTTGACACAGCAAAAAACCCAAACACACCTGACACAGCAAAACACCCAAACACACCTGACACAGCAAAACTCCCAAACACACCGGACACAGCAAAACACTCAAACACACCTGACACAGCAAAACACCCAAACACACCTGACACAGCAAAACACCCAAACACACCTGACACAGCAAAACAACCAAACACACCTGACACAGCAAAACACTCAAACACACCTGACACAGCAAAACACTCAAACACACCTGACACAGCAAAACACCCAAACACACCTGACACAGCAAAACACCCAAACACACCAGACACAGCAAAACACCCAAACACACCTCACAGAGAAAAACATTCGAACACGCCTGACACAGAAAAACACCCAAACACACCTGAAACAGCAAAACACCCAAACACACCTGACACAACAAAACACCCAAACACACCTGACACAGCAAAACACCCAAACACACCTGACACAGCAAAACACCCAAACACACCTGACACAGCAAAAAATCCAAACACACCTGACACAGCAAAACACCCAAACACACCTGACACAGCAAAACACCAAAACACACCTGACACAGCAAAACACACCTGACACAGCAAAACACACCTGACACAGCAAAACACACCTGACACAGCAAAACACCCAAATACACCTGACACAGAAAAATACCCGAATATGTCTGACACAGAAAAACACCCAAACAGGAAAAACACCCAACTACAGCTGACACAGAAAAAACATCCAAATACACCAGACACAGAAAAATATCCAAACTGGAAAAACACCCGAATACACCTGACACACAAAAACAGCCAAAAAACACCTGACACAGAAAAACACCCAGACACACCTGACACAGCAAAACACCCAAACACAGCTGACACAGCAAAACACCCAAACACACCTGACACAGCAAAACACCCAAACACACCTGACACAGCAAAACACCCAAACACACCTGACACAGCAAAACACCCAAACACACCTGACACAGCAAAACACCCAAACACACCTGACACAGCAAAACACCCAAACACACCTGACACAGCAAAACACGCAAACACAACTCACACAGAAAAACATTCGAACACGCTTGACACAGAAAAACACCCGAACACGCCTGACACAGCAAAACACCCGAACACACCTGAGACAGCAAAACACACAAACACACCTGACACAGCAAAACACACAAACACACCTGACACAGCAAAACACACAAACACACCTGACACAGCAAAACACACAAACACTCCTGACACAGCAAAACTCACAAACACACCTGACACAGCAAAACACTCAAACACACCTGACACAGAAAAACACCCAAACACACCTGACACAGAAAATCACCCAAACACACCTGACACAGTAAAACACCCAAGCACACTTGACACAGCAAAACACCCAAACACACCTGACACAGCAAAACACCCAAACACACCTGACACAGCAAAACACCCAAACACACCTGACACAGGAAAACACCCAAACAAACCTGACACAGCAATACACCCAAACACACCTGACACAGCAAAACACTCAAACACACCTGACACAGCAAAACACACAAACACACCTGACACAGCAAAACACACAAACACACCTGACACAGAAAAACACCCAAACACACCTGACACAGCAAAACACCCAAACACACCTGACACAGCAAAACACCCAAACACACCTCATACAGAAAAACACCCAAACACACCTGACACAGAAAAACACCCAAACACACCTGACACAGCAAAACACACAAACACACCGGACACAGCAAAACACACAAACACACATGACACAGCAAAACACACAAACACACCTGACACAGCAAAACACTCAAACACACCTGATACAGAAAAACACCCAAACACACCAGACACAGAAAAACACCAAACTGGAAAAACACCCGAATACACCTGACATAGAAAAACACCCAAAAACACCTAACACAGAAAAACACCCAAACACACCTGACACAGCAAAACACCCAAACACATCTGACACAGCAAAACACCCAAACACACCAGACACAGCAAAACACACAAACACACCTGACACAGCAAAACACCCAAACACACCTGACACAGCAAAACACACAAACACACCTGACACAGCAAAACACACAAAACACACCTGACACAGCAAAACACTCAAACACACCTGACACGGAAAAACACACCAAAACACACCTGACACAGCAAAACACCCAAACACACCTCACACAGAAAAACACCCAAACACACCTCACACAGCAAAACACCCAAACACACCTGACACAGCAAAACACACAAACACACCTGACACAGCAAAACACACAAACAAACCTGACACAGCAAAACACCCAAACACACCTCACACAGAAAAACACCCAAACACACCTCACACAGCAAAACACCCAAACACACCTGAACACAGCAAAACACACAAACACACCTGACACAGCAAAACACACAAACACACCTGACACAGCAAAACACACAAACACACATGACACAGCAAAACACTCAAACACACCTGATACAGAAAAACACCCAAACACACCAGACACAGAAAAACACCAAACTGGAAAAACACCCGAATACACCTGACATAGAAAAATACCCAAAAACACCTAACACAGAAAACACCCAAACACACCTGAACAGCAAAACACCCAAACACATCTGACACAGCAAAACACCCAAACACCACCAGACACAGCAAAACACACAAAACACACCTGACACAGCAAAAACACACAAAACCACACCTGACACAGCAAAACACCCAAACACACCTGACACAGCAAAACACACAAACACACCTGACGCAGCAAAACACACAAACACACCGACACAGCAAAACACTCAAAAACACCTGACACACGGAAAAACACCCCAAACACACCTCCACAAGCAAAAACACCCAAACACCCTCACACAGAAAAACACCCAAATACACCACACCGCAAAGCACCCAAACACCTGACACCGCAAAACACACAAACACACCTGACACAGCAAACACACAAACAAACCTGACACAGCAAAAACACCCAAACACACCTCACACAGAAAAAACACCCAAACACACCTCACACCAGCAAAACACCCAAACACACTTGACACTGCAAAAAACCCAAACACACCTGACACAGCAAAACACCCCAAACACACCTGACACAGCAAAACTCCCAAACACACCGGGACACAGCAAAACACTCAAACAACCTGAACAGCAAAACACCCAAACACACCTGACACAGCAAAAACACCCTAAACACACCTGACACAGCAAAACAACCAAACACACCTGACACAGCAAAACACTCAAACACACCTGACACAGCAAACACTCAAACCCACACCTGACACAGCAAAACACCCAAAAACACAGACACAGCAAAACACCCAAACACACCTCACAGAGAAAAACATTCGAACACGCCTGACACAGAAAAACACCCCAAACACACCTGAAAACAGCAAAACACCCAAACCACACCTGACACAACAAAACACCCAAACACACCTGACACAGCAAAACACCCAAACACACCTGACACAGCAAAACACCCAAACAACACCTGACACAGCAAAAAATCCAAACACACCTGACACAGCAAAACACCAAACACACCTGACACAGCAAAACACCAAAACACACCTGACACAGCAAAACACACCTGACACAGCAAAACACACCTGACACAGCAAAACACACCTGACACAGCAAAACACCCAAATACACCTGACACAGAAAAATACCCGAATATGTCTGACACAGAAAAACACCCAAACAGGAAAAACACCCAACTACAGCTGACACAGAAAAAACATCCAAATACACCAGACACAGAAAAATATCCAAACTGGAAAAAACACCCGAATACACCTGACACACAAAAACAGCCCAAAAAACACCTGACACAGAAAAACACCCAGACACACCTGACACAGCAAAACACCCAAACACAGCTGACACAGCAAAACACCCAAACACACCTGACACAGCAAAACACCCAAACACACCTGACACAGCAAAAACACCCAACACACCTGACACAGCAAAACACCCAAACACACCTGACACAGCAAAACACCCAAACACACCTGACACAGCAAAACACCCAAACACACCTGACACAGCAAAACACGCAAACACAACTCACACAGAAAAACATTCGAACACGCTTGACACAGAAAAACACCCGAACACGCCTGACACAGCAAAACACCCGAACACACCTGAGACAGCAAAACACACAAACACACCTGACACAGCAAAACACACAAACACACCTGACACAGCAAAACACACAAACACACCTGACACAGCAAAACACACAAACACTCCTGACACAGCAAAACACACAAACACACCTGACACAGCAAAACACTCAAACACACCTGACACAGAAAAACACCCAAACACACCTGACACAGAAAATCACCCAAACACACCTGACACAGTAAAACACCCAAGCACACTTGACACAGCAAAACACCCAAACACACCTGACACAGCAAAACACCCAAACACACCTGACACAGCAAAACACCCAAACACACCTGACACAGGAAAACACCCAAACAAACCTGACACAGCAATACACCCAAACACACCTGACACAGCAAAACACTCAAACACACCTGACACAGCAAAACACACAAACACACCTGACACAGCAAAACACACAAACACACCTGACACAGAAAAACACCCAAACACACCTGACACAGCAAAACACCCAAACACACCTGACACAGCAAAACACCCAAACACACCTCATACAGAAAAACACCCAAACACACCTGACACAGAAAAACACCCAAACACACCTGACACAGCAAAACACACAAACACACCGGACACAGCAAAACACACAAACACACATGACACAGCAAAACACACAAACACACCTGACACAGCAAAACACTCAAACACACCTGATACAGAAAAACACCCAAACACACCAGACACAGAAAAACACCAAACTGGAAAAACACCCGAATACACCTGACATAGAAAAACACCCAAAAACACCTAACACAGAAAAACACCCAAACACACCTGACACAGCAAAACACCCAAACACATCTGACACAGCAAAACACCCAAACACACCAGACACAGCAAAACACACAAACACACCTGACACAGCAAAACACCCAAACACACCTGACACAGCAAAACACACAAACACACCTGACACAGCAAAACACACAAACACACCTGACACAGCAAAACACTCAAACACACCTGACACGGAAAAACACACCAAACACACCTGACACAGCAAAACACCCAAACACACCTCACACAGAAAAACACCCAAACACACCTCACACAGCAAAACACCCAAACACACCTGACACAGCAAAACACACAAACACACCTGACACAGCAAAACACACAAACAAACCTGACACAGCAAAACACCCAAACACACCTCACACAGAAAAACACCCAAACACACCTCACACAGCAAAACACCCAAACACACCTGACACAGCAAAACACACAAACACACCTGACACAGCAAAACACACAAACACACCTGACACAGCAAAACACACAAACACACATGACACAGCAAAACACTCAAACACACCTGATACAGAAAAACACCCAAACACACCAGACACAGAAAAACACCAAACTGGAAAAACACCCGAATACACCTGACATAGAAAAATACCCAAAAACACCTAACACAGAAAAACACCCAAACACACCTGACACAGCAAAACACCCAAACACATCTGACACAGCAAAACACCCAAACACACCAGACACAGCAAAACACACAAACACACCTGACACAGCAAAACACACAAACACACCTGACACAGCAAAACACCCAAACACACCTGACACAGCAAAACACACAAACACACCTGACGCAGCAAAACACACAAACACACCTGACACAGCAAAACACTCAAACACACCTGACACGGAAAAACACCCCAAACACACCTGACACAGCAAAACACCCAAACACACCTCACACAGAAAAACACCCAAATACACCTCACACAGCAAAGCACCCAAACACACCTGACACAGCAAAACACACAAACACACCTGACACAGCAAAACACACAAACAAACCTGACACAGCAAAACACCCAAACACACCTCACACAGAAAAACACCCAAACACACCTCACACAGCAAAACACCCAAACACACCTGACACAGCAAAACACACAAACACACCTGACACAGCAAAACACACAAACACACCTGACACAGCAAAACACACAAACACACCTCACACAGCAAAACACACAAACACACCTGACACAGCAAAACACACAAACACACCTGACACAGAAAAACACCCGAACACACCTGACACAGAAAAACACCCAAACACACCTGAGACAGAAAAACATACAAATCTGAAAAGCACCCGAATACGCCTGACACAGAAAAACACCAAACTGGAAAAACGCCCAACTCCAGCTGACACAGAAAAATACCTGAATATGTCTGACATAGAAAAACACCCAAACTGGAAAACCGCCCAACTACACCTGACACAGAAAAACACCCAAACTGGAAAAACACCCAACTACACCTGACACAGAAAAATACCCGAATATGTCTGACACAGAAAAACACCCAAACTGGAAAAACACCCAACTACAGCTGACACAGAAAAAAATCCAAATACAGCAGACACAGAAAAAAACCCAAACTGGAAAAACACCCGAATACACCTGAAACACAAAAACACCCAAAAACAACTGACACAGAAAAACACCCAAACACACCTGACACAGAAAAATACCCAAACACACCTGACACAGAAAAATACCCAAACACACCTGACACAGAAAAATACCCAAACACACCTGACACAGAAAAATACCCAAACACACCTGACACAGAAAAATACCCAAACACACCTGACACAGAAAAATACCCAAACACACCTGACACAGCAAAACACCCAAACACACCTGACACAGCAAAACACCCAAACACACCTGACACAGCAAAACACACAAACACACCTGACACAGCAAAACACACAAACACACCTGACACAGCAAAACACCCAAACACACCTGACACAGAAAAACACCCAAACACACCTGACACAGAAAAACACCCAAACATACCTGACACAGCAAAACACCCAAACACACCACACACAGAAAAACACCCAAACACACCTGACACAGAAAAACACCCAAACACACCTGACACAGCAAAACACCCAAACACACCTGACACAGCAAAACACACAAACACACCTGACACAGCAAAACACACAAACACACCTGACACAGCAAAACACACAAACACACCTGACACAGCAAAACACTCAAACACACCTGACACAGAAAAACACCCAAACACACAGAAACAGCAAAACACCCAAACACAACTCACATAGAAAAACATTCGAACACGCCTGACACAGAAAAACACCCAACCACACCTGACACAGCAAAACACCCAAACACACCTGACACAGCAAAACACACCTGACACAGCAAAACACCCAAACACACCTAACACAGCAAAACACCCAAACACACCTGACACAGCAAAATACCCAAACACATTTGACACAGCAAAAAACCCAAACACACCTGACACAGCAAAACACCCAAACACACCTGACACAGCAAAACTCCCAAACACACCGGACACAGCAAAACACTCAAACACACCTGACACAGCAAAACACCCAAACACACCTGACACAGCAAAACACCCAAACACACCTGACACAGCAAAACAACCAAACACACCTGACACAGCAAAACACTCAAACACACCTGACACAGCAAAACACTCAAACACACCTGACACAGCAAAACACCCAAACACACCTGACACAGCAAAACACCCAAACACACCAGACACAGCAAAACACCCAAACACACCAGACACAGCAAAACACCCAAACACACCCCACAGAGAAAAACATTCGAACACGCCTGACACAGAAAAACACCCAAACACACCTGAAACAGCAAAACACCCAAACACACCTGACACAGCAAAACACACCTGACACAACAAAACACCCAAACACACCTGACACAGCAAAACACCCAAACACACCTGACACAGCAAAACACCCAAACACACCTGACACAGCAAAAAATCCAAACACACCTGACACAGCAAAACACCCAAACACACCTGACACAGCAAAACACCCAAACACACCTGACACAGCAAAACACACCTGACACAGCAAAACACACCTGACACAGCAAAACACACCTGACACAGCAAAACACCCAAATACACCTGACACAGAAAAATACCCGAATATGTCTGACACAGAAAAACACCCAAACAGGAAAAACACCCAACTACAGCTGACACAGAAAAAACATCCAAATACACCAGACACAGAAAAATATCCAAACTGGAAAAACACCCGAATACACCTGACACACAAAAACAGCCAAAAACACCTGACACAGAAAAACACCCAGACACACCTGACACAGCAAAACACCCAAACACACCTGACACAGCAAAACACCCAAACACACCTGACACAGCAAAACACCCAAACACACCTGACACAGCAAAACACCCAAACACACCTGACACAGCAAAACACCCAAACACACCTGACACAGCAAAACACCCAAACACACCTGACACAGCAAAACACCCAAACACAACTCACACAGAAAAACATTCGAACACGCTTGACACAGAAAAACACCCGAACACACCTGACACAGCAAAACACCCGAACACACCTGAGACAGCAAAACACACAAACACACATGACACAGCAAAACACACAAACACACCTGACACAGCAAAACACACAAACACACCTGACACAGCAAAACACACAAACACACCTGACACAGCAAAACACACAAACACTCCTGACACAGCAAAACACACAAACACACCTGACACAGCAAAACACTCAAACACACCTGACACAGAAAAACACCCAAACACACGTGACACAGAAAATCACCCAAACACACCTGACACAGTAAAACACCCAAGCACACTTGACATAGCAAAACACCCAAACACACCTGACACAGCAAAACACCCAAACACACCTGACACAGCAAAACACCCAAACACACCTGACACAGCAAAACACCCAAACAAACCTGACACAGCAATACACCCAAACACACCTGACACAGCAAAACACTCAAACACACCTGACACAGCAAAACACACAAACACACCTGACACAGCAAAACACACAAACACACCTGACACAGAAAAACACCCAAACACACCTGACACAGCAAAACACCCAAACACACCTGACACAGCAAAACACCCAAACACACCTCATACAGAAAAACACCCAAACACACCTGACACAGAAAAACACCCAAACACACCTGACACAGCAAAACACACAAACACACCGGACACAGCAAAACACAAAAACACACATGACACAGCAAAACACACAAACACACCTGACACAGCAAAACACTCAAACACACCTGATACAGAAAAACACCCAAACACACCAGACACAGAAAAACACCAAACTGGAAAAACACCCGAATACACCTGACATAGAAAAACACCCAAAAACACCTAACACAGAAAAACACCCAAACACACCTGACACAGCAAAACACCCAAACACACCTGACACAGGAAAACACCCAAACAAACCTGACACAGCAATACACCCAAACACACCTGACACAGCAAAACACTCAAACACACCTGACACAGCAAAACACACAAACACACCTGACACAGCAAAACACACAAACACACCTGACACAGAAAAACACCCAAACACACCTGACACAGCAAAACACCCAAACACACCTGACACAGCAAAACACCCAAACACACCTCATACAGAAAAACACCCAAACACACCTGACACAGAAAAACACCCAAACACACCTGACACAGCAAAACACACAAACACACCGGACACAGCAAAACACACAAACACACATGACACAGCAAAACACACAAACACACCTGACACAGCAAAACACTCAAACACACCTGATACAGAAAAACACCCAAACACACCAGACACAGAAAAACACCAAACTGGAAAAACACCCGAATACACCTGACATAGAAAAACACCCAAAAACACCTAACACAGAAAAACACCCAAACACACCTGACACAGCAAAACACCCAAACACATCTGACACAGCAAAACACCCAAACACACCAGACACAGCAAAACACACAAACACACCTGACACAGCAAAACACCCAAACACACCTGACACAGCAAAACACACAAACACACCTGACACAGCAAAACACACAAACACACCTGACACAGCAAAACACTCAAACACACCTGACACGGAAAAACACCCCAAACACACCTGACACAGCAAAACACCCAAACACACCTCACACAGAAAAACACCCAAACACACCTCACACAGCAAAACACCCAAACACACCTGACACAGCAAAACACACAAACACACCTGACACAGCAAAACACACAAACAAACCTGACACAGCAAAACACCCAAACACACCTCACACAGAAAAACACCCAAACACACCTCACACAGCAAAACACCCAAACACACCTGACACAGCAAAACACACAAACACACCTGACACAGCAAAACACACAAACACACCTGACACAGCAAAACACACAAACACACATGACACAGCAAAACACTCAAACACACCTGATACAGAAAAACACCCAAACACACCAGACACAGAAAAACACCAAACTGGAAAAACACCCGAATACACCTGACATAGAAAAATACCCAAAAACACCTAACACAGAAAAACACCCAAACACACCTGACACAGCAAAACACCCAAACACATCTGACACAGCAAAACACCCAAACACACCAGACACAGCAAAACACACAAACACACCTGACACAGCAAAACACACAAACACACCTGACACAGCAAAACACCCAAACACACCTGACACAGCAAAACACACAAACACACCTGACGCAGCAAAACACACAAACACACCTGACACAGCAAAACACTCAAACACACCTGACACGGAAAAACACCCCAAACACACCTGACACAGCAAAACACCCAAACACACCTCACACAGAAAAACACCCAAATACACCTCACACAGCAAAGCACCCAAACACACCTGACACAGCAAAACACACAAACACACCTGACACAGCAAAACACACAAACAAACCTGACACAGCAAAACACCCAAACACACCTCACACAGAAAAACACACAAACACACCTCACACAGCAAAACACCCAAACACACCTGACACAGCAAAACACACAAACACACCTGACACAGCAAAACACACTAACACACCTGACACAGCAAAACACACAAACACACCTCACACAGCAAAACACACAAACACACCTGACACAGCAAAACACACAAACACACCTGACACAGAAAAACACCCGAACACACCTGACACAGAAAAACACCCAAACACACCTGAGACAGAAAAACATACAAATCTGAAAAGCACCCGAATACGCCTGACACAGAAAAACACCAAACTGGAAAAACGCCCAACTCCAGCTGACACAGAAAAATACCTGAATATGTCTGACATAGAAAAACACCCAAACTGGAAAACCGCCCAACTACACCTGACACAGAAAAACACCCAAACTGGAAAAACGCCCAACTACACCTGACACAGAAAAATACCCGAATATGTCTGACACAGAAAAACACCCAAACTGGAAAAACACCCAACTACAGCTGACACAGAAAAAAATCCAAATACAGCAGACACAGAAAAAAACCCAAACTGGAAAAACACCCGAATACACCTGAAACACAAAAACACCCAAAAACAACTGACACAGAAAAACACCCAAACACACCTGACACAGAAAAATACCCAAACACACCTGACACAGAAAAATACCCAAACACACCTGACACAGAAAAATACCCAAACACACCTGACACAGAAAAATACCCAAACACACCTGACACAGAAAAATACCCAAACACACCTGACACAGCAAAACACCCAAACACACCTGACACAGCAAAACACCCAAACACACCTGACACAGCAAAACACACAAACACACCTGACACAGCAAAACACACAAACACACCTGACACAGCAAAACACCCAAACACACCTGACACAGAAAAACACCCAAACACACCTGACACAGAAAAACACCCAAACATACCTGACACAGCAAAACACCCAAACACACCACACACAGAAAAACACCCAAACACACCTGACACAGAAAAACACCCAAACACACCTGACACAGCAAAACACCCAAACACACCTGACACAGCAAAACACACAAACACACCTGACACAGCAAAACACACAAACACACCTGACACAGCAAAACACACAAACACACCTGACACAGCAAAACACTCAAACACACCTGACACAGAAAAACACCCAAACACACAGAAACAGCAAAACACCCAAACACAACTCACATAGAAAAACATTCGAACACGCCTGACACAGAAAAACACCCAACCACACCTGACACAGCAAAACACCCAAACACACCTGACACAGCAAAACACACCTGACACAGCAAAACACCCAAACACACCTAACACAGCAAAACACCCAAACACACCTGACACAGCAAAATACCCAAACACATTTGACACAGCAAAAAACCCAAACACACCTGACACAGCAAAACACCCAAACACACCTGACACAGCAAAACTCCCAAACACACCGGACACAGCAAAACACTCAAACACACCTGACACAGCAAAACACCCAAACACACCTGACACAGCAAAACACCCAAACACACCTGACACAGCAAAACAACCAAACACACCTGACACAGCAAAACACTCAAACACACCTGACACAGCAAAACACTCAAACACACCTGACACAGCAAAACACCCAAACACACCTGACACAGCAAAACACCCAAACACACCAGACACAGCAAAACACCCAAACACACCAGACACAGCAAAACACCCAAACACACCCCACAGAGAAAAACATTCGAACACGCCTGACACAGAAAAACACCCAAACACACCTGAAACAGCAAAACACCCAAACACACCTGACACAGCAAAACACACCTGACACAACAAAACACCCAAACACACCTGACACAGCAAAACACCCAAACACACCTGACACAGCAAAACACCCAAACACACCTGACACAGCAAAAAATCCAAACACACCTGACACAGCAAAACACCCAAACACACCTGACACAGCAAAACACCCAAACACACCTGACACAGCAAAACACACCTGACACAGCAAAACACACCTGACACAGCAAAACACACCTGACACAGCAAAACACCCAAATACACCTGACACAGAAAAATACCCGAATATGTCTGACACAGAAAAACACCCAAACAGGAAAAACACCCAACTACAGCTGACACAGAAAAAACATCCAAATACACCAGACACAGAAAAATATCCAAACTGGAAAAACACCCGAATACACCTGACACACAAAAACAGCCAAAAACACCTGACACAGAAAAACACCCAAACACACCTGACACAGCAAAACACCCAAACACACCTGACACAGCAAAACACACCTGACACAACAAAACACTCAAACACACCTGACACGGAAAAACACCCCAAACACACCTGACACAGCAAAACACCCAAACACACCTCACACAGAAAAACACCCAAACACACCTCACACAGCAAAACACCCAAACACACCTGACACAGCAAAACACACAAACACACCTGACACAGCAAAACACACAAACAAACCTGACACAGCAAAACACCCAAACACACCTCACACAGAAAAACACCCAAACACACCTCACACAGCAAAACACCCAAACACACCTGACACAGCAAAACACACAAACACACCTGACACAGCAAAACACACAAACACACCTGACACAGCAAAACACACAAACACACCTCACACAGCAAAACACACAAACACACCTGACACAGCAAAACACACAAACACACCTGACACAGCAAAACACACAAACACACCTGACACAGAAAAACACCCGAACACACCTGACACAGAAAAACACCCAAACACACCTGACACAGCAAAACACCCAAACACACCTGACACAGCAAAACACCCAAACACACCTGACACAGCAAAACACCCAAACACAACTCACACAGAAAAACATTCGAACACGCTTGACACAGAAAAACACCCAAACACACCTGACACAGAAAATCACCCAAACACACCTGACACAGTAAAACACCCAAGCACACTTGACACAGCAAAACACCCAAACACACCTGACACAGCAAAACACCCAAACACACCTGACACAGCAAAACACCCAAACACACCTGACACAGCAAAACACCCAAACAAACCTGACACAGCAATACACCCAAACACACCTGACACAGCAAAACACTCAAACACACCTGACACAGCAAAACACACAAACACACCTGACAAAGCAAAACACACAAACACACCTGACACAGAAAAACACCCAAACACACCTGACACAGCAAAACACCCAAACACACCTGACACAGCAAAACACCCAAACACACCTCATACAGAAAAACACCCAAACACACCTGACACAGAAAAACACCCAAACACACCTGACACAGCAAAACACACAAACCCACCTGACACAGCAAAACACACAAACACACATGACACAGCAAAACACACAAACACACCTGACACAGCAAAACACTCAAACACACCTGATACAGAAAAACACCCAAACACACCAGACACAGAAAAACACCAAACTGGAAAAACACCCGAATACACCTGACATAGAAAAACACCAAAAAACACCTAACACAGAAAAACATCCAAACACACCTGACACAGCAAAACACCCAAACACATCTGACACAGCAAAACACCCAAACACATCTGACACAGCAAAACACCCAAACACACCAGACACAGCAAAACACACAAACACACCTGACACAGCAAAACACCCAAACACACCTGACACAGCAAAACACACAAACAAACCTGACACAGCAAAACACACAAACACACCTGACACAGCAAAACACTCAAACACACCTGACACGGAAAAACACCCCAAACACACCTGACACAGCAAAACACCCAAACACACCTCACACAGAAAAACACCCAAACACACCTCACACAGCAAAACACCCAAACACACCTGACACAGCAAAACACACAAACACACCTGACACAGCAAAACACACAAACACACCTGACACAGCAAAACACACAAACACACCTGACACAGAAAAACACCCAAACACACCTGACACAGAAAAACACCCAAACATACCTGACACAGCAAAACACCCAAACACACCTCACACAGAAAAACAACCAAACACACCTGACACAGAAAAACACCCAAACACAACTGACACAGCAAAACATCCAAACACACCTGACACAGCAAAACACACAAACACACCTGACACAGCAAAACACACAAACACACCTGACACAGCAAAACACACAAACACACCTGACACAGCAAAACACTCAAACACACCTGACACAGAAAAACACCCAAACACACCAGACACAGAAAAACACCAAACTGGAAAAACAACCGAATACACCTGACATAGAAAAACACCCTAAAACACTTAACACAGAAAAACACCCAAACACACCTGACACAGAAAAACACCCAAACACACCTGACACAGAAAAACACCCAAACACACCTGACACAGCAAAACACCCAAACACACCTGACACAGCAAAACACCCAAACACACCTGACACAGCAAAACACCCAAACACACCTGACACAGCAAAACACCCAAACACACCTGACACAGAAAAACACCCAAACACACCTGACACAGCAAAACACACAAACACACCTGACACAGCAAAACACACAAACACACCTGACACAGCAAAACACACAAACACACCTGACACAGCAAAACACCCAAACACACCTGACACAGAAAAACACCCAAACACACCTGACACAGAAAAACACCCAAACATACCTGACACAGCAAAACACCCAAACACTCCACACACAGAAAAACACCCAAACACACCTGACACAGAAAAACACCCAAACACACCTGACACAGCAAAACACCCAAACACACCTGACACAGCAAAACACACAAACACACCTGACACAGCAAAACACACAAACACACCTGACACAGCAAAACACACAAACACACCTGACACAGCAAAACACTCAAACACACCTGACACAGAAAAACACCCAAACACACCAGACACAGAAAAACACCAAACTGGTAAAACACCCAAATACATCTGACATAGAAAAACACCGAAAAACAGCTAACACAGAAAAACACCCAAACACACCTGACACAGCAAAACACCCAAACACACTTGACACAGCAAAACACACAAACACACCTGACACAGCATAACACTCAAACACACCTGACACAGCAAAACACCCAAACACACCTGACACAGCAAAACACCCAAACACACCTGACACAGCAAAACACCCAAACACACCTGACACAGCAAAAAATCCAAACACACCTGACACAGCAAAACACCCAAACACACCTGACACAGCAAAACACCCAAACACACCTGACACAGCAAAACACACCTGACACAGCAAAACACACCTGACACAGCAAAACACACCTGACACAGCAAAACACCCAAATACACCTGACACAGAAAAATACCCGAATATGTCTGACACAGAAAAACACCCAAACAGGAAAAACACCCAACTACAGCTGACACAGAAAAAACATCCAAATACACCAGACACAGAAAAATATCCAAACTGGAAAAACACCCGAATACACCTGACACACAAAAACAGCCAAAAACACCTGACACAGAAAAACACCCAAACACACCTGACACAGCAAAACACCCAAACACACCTGACACAGCAAAACACACCTGACACAACAAAACACTCAAACACACCTGACACGGAAAAAACACCCCAAACACACCTGACACAGCAAAACACCCAAACACACCTCACACAGAAAAACACCCAAACACACCTCACACAGCAAAACACCCAAACACACCTGACACAGCAAAACACACAAACACACCTGACACAGCAAAACACACAAACAAACCTGACACAGCAAAACACCCAAACACACCTCACACAGAAAAACACCCAAACACACCTCACACAGCAAAACACCCAAACACACCTGACACAGCAAAACACACAAACACACCTGACACAGCAAAACACACAAACACACCTGACACAGCAAAACACACAAACACACCTCACACAGCAAAACACACAAACACACCTGACACAGCAAAACACACAAACACACCTGACACAGCAAAACACACAAACACACCTGACACAGAAAAACACCCGAACACACCTGACACAGAAAAACACCCAAACACACCTGACACAGCAAAACACCCAAACACACCTGACACAGCAAAACACCCAAACACACCTGACACAGCAAAACACCCAAACACAACTCACACAGAAAAACATTCGAACACGCTTGACACAGAAAAACACCCAAACACACCTGACACAGAAAATCACCCAAACACACCTGACACAGTAAAACACCCAAGCACACTTGACACAGCAAAACACCCAAACACACCTGACACAGCAAAACACCCAAACACACCTGACACAGCAAAACACCCAAACACACCTGACACAGCAAAACACCCAAACAAACCTGACACAGCAATACACCCAAACACACCTGACACAGCAAAACACTCAAACACACCTGACACAGCAAAACACACAAACACACCTGACAAAGCAAAACACACAAACACACCTGACACAGAAAAACACCCAAACACACCTGACACAGCAAAACACCCAAACACACCTGACACAGCAAAACACCCAAACACACCTCATACAGAAAAACACCCAAACACACCTGACACAGAAAAACACCCAAACACACCTGACACAGCAAAACACACAAACCCACCTGACACAGCAAAACACACAAACACACATGACACAGCAAAACACACAAACACACCTGACACAGCAAAACACTCAAACACACCTGATACAGAAAAACACCCAAACACACCAGACACAGAAAAACACCAAACTGGAAAAACACCCGAATACACCTGACATAGAAAAACACCAAAAAACACCTAACACAGAAAAACATCCAAACACACCTGACACAGCAAAACACCCAAACACATCTGACACAGCAAAACACCCAAACACATCTGACACAGCAAAACACCCAAACACACCAGACACAGCAAAACACACAAACACACCTGACACAGCAAAACACCCAAACACACCTGACACAGCAAAACACACAAACAAACCTGACACAGCAAAACACACAAACACACCTGACACAGCAAAACACTCAAACACACCTGACACGGAAAAACACCCCAAACACACCTGACACAGCAAAACACCCAAACACACCTCACACAGAAAAACACCCAAACACACCTCACACAGCAAAACACCCAAACACACCTGACACAGCAAAACACACAAACACACCTGACACAGCAAAACACACAAACACACCTGACACAGCAAAACACACAAACACACCTGACACAGAAAAACACCCAAACACACCTGACACAGAAAAACACCCAAACATACCTGACACAGCAAAACACCCAAACACACCTCACACAGAAAAACAACCAAACACACCTGACACAGAAAAACACCCAAACACAACTGACACAGCAAAACATCCAAACACACCTGACACAGCAAAACACACAAACACACCTGACACAGCAAAACACACAAACACACCTGACACAGCAAAACACACAAACACACCTGACACAGCAAAACACTCAAACACACCTGACACAGAAAAACACCCAAACACACCAGACACAGAAAAACACCAAACTGGAAAAACAACCGAATACACCTGACATAGAAAAACACCCTAAAACACTTAACACAGAAAAACACCCAAACACACCTGACACAGAAAAACACCCAAACACACCTGACACAGAAAAACACCCAAACACACCTGACACAGCAAAACACCCAAACACACCTGACACAGCAAAACACCCAAACACACCTGACACAGCAAAACACCCAAACACACCTGACACAGCAAAACACCCAAACACACCTGACACAGAAAAACACCCAAACACACCTGACACAGCAAAACACACAAACACACCTGACACAGCAAAACACACAAACACACCTGACACAGCAAAACACACAAACACACCTGACACAGCAAAACACCCAAACACACCTGACACAGAAAAACACCCAAACACACCTGACACAGAAAAACACCCAAACATACCTGACACAGCAAAACACCCAAACACTCCACACACAGAAAAACACCCAAACACACCTGACACAGAAAAACACCCAAACACACCTGACACAGCAAAACACCCAAACACACCTGACACAGCAAAACACACAAACACACCTGACACAGCAAAACACACAAACACACCTGACACAGCAAAACACACAAACACACCTGACACAGCAAAACACTCAAACACACCTGACACAGAAAAACACCCAAACACACCAGACACAGAAAAACACCAAACTGGTAAAACACCCAAATACATCTGACATAGAAAAACACCGAAAAACAGCTAACACAGAAAAACACCCAAACACACCTGACACAGCAAAACACCCAAACACACTTGACACAGCAAAACACACAAACACACCTGACACAGCATAACACTCAAACACACCTGACACAGAAAAACACCCAAACACACCTCACACAGAAAAACACCCAAACACACCTCACCCAGAAAAACACCCAAAGACACCTGACAAAGCAAAACACCCAAACACACCTGACACAGCAAAACACACAAACACACCTGACACAGCAAAACACACAAACACACCTGACACAGCAAAACACCCAAACACACCTGACACAGCAAAACACTCAAACACACCTGACACAGAAAAACACCCAAACACACCTCACACAGAAAAACACCCAAACACACCTCACCCAGAAAAACACCCAAACACAGCAGACACAGCAAAACACCCAAACACACCTGACACAGCAAAACACACAAACACACCTGACACAGCAAAACACACAAACACACCTGACACAGCAAAACACACAAACACACCTGACACAGAAAAACACCCAAACACACCTGACACAGGAAAACACCCAAACACACCTGAGACAGAAAAACACCAAACTGGAAAAACACCCGAATACACCTGACATAGAAAAACACCCAAAAACACCTAACACAGAAAAACACCCAAACACACCTGACACAGCAAAACACCCAAACACATCTGACACAGCAAAACACCCAAACACACCAGACACAGCAAAACACACAAACACACCTGACACAGCAAAACACCCAAACACACCTGACACAGCAAAACACACAAACACACCTGACACAGCAAAACACACAAACACACCTGACACAGCAAAACACTCAAACACACCTGACACGGAAAAACACCCCAAACACACCTGACACAGCAAAACACCCAAACACACCTCACACAGAAAAACACCCAAACACACCTCACACAGCAAAACACCCAAACACACCTGACACAGCAAAACACACAAACACACCTGACACAGCAAAACACACAAACAAACCTGACACAGCAAAACACCCAAACACACCTCACACAGAAAAACACCCAAACACACCTCACACAGCAAAACACCCAAACACACCTGACACAGCAAAACACACAAACACACCTGACACAGCAAAACACACAAACACACCTGACACAGCAAAACACACAAACACACATGACACAGCAAAACACTCAAACACACCTGATACAGAAAAACACCCAAACACACCAGACACAGAAAAACACCAAACTGGAAAAACACCCGAATACACCTGACATAGAAAAATACCCAAAAACACCTAACACAGAAAAACACCCAAACACACCTGACACAGCAAAACACCCAAACACATCTGACACAGCAAAACACCCAAACACACCAGACACAGCAAAACACACAAACACACCTGACACAGCAAAACACACAAACACACCTGACACAGCAAAACACCCAAACACACCTGACACAGCAAAACACACAAACACACCTGACGCAGCAAAACACACAAACACACCTGACACAGCAAAACACTCAAACACACCTGACACGGAAAAACACCCCAAACACACCTGACACAGCAAAACACCCAAACACACCTCACACAGAAAAACACCCAAATACACCTCACACAGCAAAGCACCCAAACACACCTGACACAGCAAAACACACAAACACACCTGACACAGCAAAACACACAAACAAACCTGACACAGCAAAACACCCAAACACACCTCACACAGAAAAACACACAAACACACCTCACACAGCAAAACACCCAAACACACCTGACACAGCAAAACACACAAACACACCTGACACAGCAAAACACACTAACACACCTGACACAGCAAAACACACAAACACACCTCACACAGCAAAACACACAAACACACCTGACACAGCAAAACACACAAACACACCTGACACAGAAAAACACCCGAACACACCTGACACAGAAAAACACCCAAACACACCTGAGACAGAAAAACATACAAATCTGAAAAGCACCCGAATACGCCTGACACAGAAAAACACCAAACTGGAAAAACGCCCAACTCCAGCTGACACAGAAAAATACCTGAATATGTCTGACATAGAAAAACACCCAAACTGGAAAACCGCCCAACTACACCTGACACAGAAAAACACCCAAACTGGAAAAACGCCCAACTACACCTGACACAGAAAAATACCCGAATATGTCTGACACAGAAAAACACCCAAACTGGAAAAACACCCAACTACAGCTGACACAGAAAAAAATCCAAATACAGCAGACACAGAAAAAAACCCAAACTGGAAAAACACCCGAATACACCTGAAACACAAAAACACCCAAAAACAACTGACACAGAAAAACACCCAAACACACCTGACACAGAAAAATACCCAAACACACCTGACACAGAAAAATACCCAAACACACCTGACACAGAAAAATACCCAAACACACCTGACACAGAAAAATACCCAAACACACCTGACACAGAAAAATACCCAAACACACCTGACACAGCAAAACACCCAAACACACCTGACACAGCAAAACACCCAAACACACCTGACACAGCAAAACACACAAACACACCTGACACAGCAAAACACACAAACACACCTGACACAGCAAAACACCCAAACACACCTGACACAGAAAAACACCCAAACACACCTGACACAGAAAAACACCCAAACATACCTGACACAGCAAAACACCCAAACACACCACACACAGAAAAACACCCAAACACACCTGACACAGAAAAACACCCAAACACACCTGACACAGCAAAACACCCAAACACACCTGACACAGCAAAACACACAAACACACCTGACACAGCAAAACACACAAACACACCTGACACAGCAAAACACACAAACACACCTGACACAGCAAAACACTCAAACACACCTGACACAGAAAAACACCCAAACACACAGAAACAGCAAAACACCCAAACACAACTCACATAGAAAAACATTCGAACACGCCTGACACAGAAAAACACCCAACCACACCTGACACAGCAAAACACCCAAACACACCTGACACAGCAAAACACACCTGACACAGCAAAACACCCAAACACACCTAACACAGCAAAACACCCAAACACACCTGACACAGCAAAATACCCAAACACATTTGACACAGCAAAAAACCCAAACACACCTGACACAGCAAAACACCCAAACACACCTGACACAGCAAAACTCCCAAACACACCGGACACAGCAAAACACTCAAACACACCTGACACAGCAAAACACCCAAACACACCTGACACAGCAAAACACCCAAACACACCTGACACAGCAAAACAACCAAACACACCTGACACAGCAAAACACTCAAACACACCTGACACAGCAAAACACTCAAACACACCTGACACAGCAAAACACCCAAACACACCTGACACAGCAAAACACCCAAACACACCAGACACAGCAAAACACCCAAACACACCAGACACAGCAAAACACCCAAACACACCCCACAGAGAAAAACATTCGAACACGCCTGACACAGAAAAACACCCAAACACACCTGAAACAGCAAAACACCCAAACACACCTGACACAGCAAAACACACCTGACACAACAAAACACCCAAACACACCTGACACAGCAAAACACCCAAACACACCTGACACAGCAAAACACCCAAACACACCTGACACAGCAAAAAATCCAAACACACCTGACACAGCAAAACACCCAAACACACCTGACACAGCAAAACACCCAAACACACCTGACACAGCAAAACACACCTGACACAGCAAAACACACCTGACACAGCAAAACACACCTGACACAGCAAAACACCCAAATACACCTGACACAGAAAAATACCCGAATATGTCTGACACAGAAAAACACCCAAACAGGAAAAACACCCAACTACAGCTGACACAGAAAAAACATCCAAATACACCAGACACAGAAAAATATCCAAACTGGAAAAACACCCGAATACACCTGACACACAAAAACAGCCAAAAACACCTGACACAGAAAAACACCCAAACACACCTGACACAGCAAAACACCCAAACACACCTGACACAGCAAAACACACCTGACACAACAAAACACTCAAACACACCTGACACGGAAAAACACCCCAAACACACCTGACACAGCAAAACACCCAAACACACCTCACACAGAAAAACACCCAAACACACCTCACACAGCAAAACACCCAAACACACCTGACACAGCAAAACACACAAACACACCTGACACAGCAAAACACACAAACAAACCTGACACAGCAAAACACCCAAACACACCTCACACAGAAAAACACCCAAACACACCTCACACAGCAAAACACCCAAACACACCTGACACAGCAAAACACACAAACACACCTGACACAGCAAAACACACAAACACACCTGACACAGCAAAACACACAAACACACCTCACACAGCAAAACACACAAACACACCTGACACAGCAAAACACACAAACACACCTGACACAGCAAAACACACAAACACACCTGACACAGAAAAACACCCGAACACACCTGACACAGAAAAACACCCAAACACACCTGACACAGCAAAACACCCAAACACACCTGACACAGCAAAACACCCAAACACACCTGACACAGCAAAACACCCAAACACAACTCACACAGAAAAACATTCGAACACGCTTGACACAGAAAAACACCCAAACACACCTGACACAGAAAATCACCCAAACACACCTGACACAGTAAAACACCCAAGCACACTTGACACAGCAAAACACCCAAACACACCTGACACAGCAAAACACCCAAACACACCTGACACAGCAAAACACCCAAACACACCTGACACAGCAAAACACCCAAACAAACCTGACACAGCAATACACCCAAACACACCTGACACAGCAAAACACTCAAACACACCTGACACAGCAAAACACACAAACACACCTGACAAAGCAAAACACACAAACACACCTGACACAGAAAAACACCCAAACACACCTGACACAGCAAAACACCCAAACACACCTGACACAGCAAAACACCCAAACACACCTCATACAGAAAAACACCCAAACACACCTGACACAGAAAAACACCCAAACACACCTGACACAGCAAAACACACAAACCCACCTGACACAGCAAAACACACAAACACACATGACACAGCAAAACACACAAACACACCTGACACAGCAAAACACTCAAACACACCTGATACAGAAAAACACCCAAACACACCAGACACAGAAAAACACCAAACTGGAAAAACACCCGAATACACCTGACATAGAAAAACACCAAAAAACACCTAACACAGAAAAACATCCAAACACACCTGACACAGCAAAACACCCAAACACATCTGACACAGCAAAACACCCAAACACATCTGACACAGCAAAACACCCAAACACACCAGACACAGCAAAACACACAAACACACCTGACACAGCAAAACACCCAAACACACCTGACACAGCAAAACACACAAACAAACCTGACACAGCAAAACACACAAACACACCTGACACAGCAAAACACTCAAACACACCTGACACGGAAAAACACCCCAAACACACCTGACACAGCAAAACACCCAAACACACCTCACACAGAAAAACACCCAAACACACCTCACACAGCAAAACACCCAAACACACCTGACACAGCAAAACACACAAACACACCTGACACAGCAAAACACACAAACACACCTGACACAGCAAAACACACAAACACACCTGACACAGAAAAACACCCAAACACACCTGACACAGAAAAACACCCAAACATACCTGACACAGCAAAACACCCAAACACACCTCACACAGAAAAACAACCAAACACACCTGACACAGAAAAACACCCAAACACAACTGACACAGCAAAACATCCAAACACACCTGACACAGCAAAACACACAAACACACCTGACACAGCAAAACACACAAACACACCTGACACAGCAAAACACACAAACACACCTGACACAGCAAAACACTCAAACACACCTGACACAGAAAAACACCCAAACACACCAGACACAGAAAAACACCAAACTGGAAAAACAACCGAATACACCTGACATAGAAAAACACCCTAAAACACTTAACACAGAAAAACACCCAAACACACCTGACACAGAAAAACACCCAAACACACCTGACACAGAAAAACACCCAAACACACCTGACACAGCAAAACACCCAAACACACCTGACACAGCAAAACACCCAAACACACCTGACACAGCAAAACACCCAAACACACCTGACACAGCAAAACACCCAAACACACCTGACACAGAAAAACACCCAAACACACCTGACACAGCAAAACACACAAACACACCTGACACAGCAAAACACACAAACACACCTGACACAGCAAAACACACAAACACACCTGACACAGCAAAACACCCAAACACACCTGACACAGAAAAACACCCAAACACACCTGACACAGAAAAACACCCAAACATACCTGACACAGCAAAACACCCAAACACTCCACACACAGAAAAACACCCAAACACACCTGACACAGAAAAACACCCAAACACACCTGACACAGCAAAACACCCAAACACACCTGACACAGCAAAACACACAAACACACCTGACACAGCAAAACACACAAACACACCTGACACAGCAAAACACACAAACACACCTGACACAGCAAAACACTCAAACACACCTGACACAGAAAAACACCCAAACACACCAGACACAGAAAAACACCAAACTGGTAAAACACCCAAATACATCTGACATAGAAAAACACCGAAAAACAGCTAACACAGAAAAACACCCAAACACACCTGACACAGCAAAACACCCAAACACACTTGACACAGCAAAACACACAAACACACCTGACACAGCATAACACTCAAACACACCTGACACAGAAAAACACCCAAACACACCTCACACAGAAAAACACCCAAACACACCTCACCCAGAAAAACACCCAAAGACACCTGACAAAGCAAAACACCCAAACACACCTGACACAGCAAAACACACAAACACACCTGACACAGCAAAACACACAAACACACCTGACACAGCAAAACACCCAAACACACCTGACACAGCAAAACACTCAAACACACCTGACACAGAAAAACACCCAAACACACCTCACACAGAAAAACACCCAAACACACCTCACCCAGAAAAACACCCAAACACAGCAGACACAGCAAAACACCCAAACACACCTGACACAGCAAAACACACAAACACACCTGACACAGCAAAACACACAAACACACCTGACACAGCAAAACACACAAACACACCTGACACAGAAAAACACCCAAACACACCTGACACAGGAAAACACCCAAACACACCTGAGACAGAAAAACATACAAATCTGAAAAGCACCCGAATACGAATGACACAGAAAAACACCAAACTGCAAAAACGCCCAACTCCAGCTGACACAGAAAAATACCCTAATATGTCTGACAGAGAAAAACACCAAAACTGGAAAACCGCCCAACTGCACCTGACACAGAAAAACACCCAACTACACCTGACACAGAAAAATACCCGAATATGTCTGACACAGAAAAACACCCAAACTGGAAAAATACCCAACTACAGCTGACACAGGAAAAAAATCCAAATACACCAGACACAGAAAAAAACCAAAACTGGAAAAACACCCGAATACACCTGAAACACAAAAACACCCAAAAACAACTGACACAGAAAAACACCCAAACACACCTGACACAGAAAAACACCCAAACACACCTGACACAGAAAAATACCCAAACACACCTGACACAGCAAAACACACAAACACACCTCACACAGCAAAACACACAAACACACCTGACACAGCAAAACACACAAACACACCTGACACAGAAAAACACCCAAACACACCTGACACAGAAAAACACCCAAACATACCTGACACAGCAAAATACCCAAACACACCTCACACAGAAAAACAACCAAACACACCTGACACAGAAAAACACCCAAACACAACTGACACAGCAAAACATCCAAACACACCTGACACAGCAAAACACACAAACACACCTGACACAGCAAAACACACAAACACACCTGACACAGCAAAACACACAAACACACCTGACACAGCAAAACACTCAAACACACCTGACACAGCAAAACACCCAAACACACCTGACACAGCAAAACACCCAAACACACCTCATACAGAAAAACACCCAAACACACCTGACACAGAAAAACACCCAAACACACCTGACACAGCAAAACACACAAACACACCTGACACAGCAAAACACACAAACACACATGACACAGCAAAACACACAAACACACCTGACACAGCAAAACACTCAAACACACCTGATACAGAAAAACACCCAAACACACCAGACACAGAAAAACACCAAACTGGAAAAACACCCGAATACACCTGAGATAGAAAAACACCCAAAAACACCTAACACAGAAAAACACCCAAACACACCTGACACAGCAAAACACCCAAACACATCTGACACAGCAAAACACCCAAACACACCAGACACAGCAAAACACACAAACACACCTGACACAGCAAAACACACAAACACACCTGACACAGCAAAACACCCAAACACACCTGACACAGCAAAACACACAGACACACCTGACACAGCAAAACACACAAACACACCTGACACAGCAAAACACTCAAACACACCTGACACGGAAAAACACCCCAAACACACCTGACACAGCAAAACACCCAAACACACCTCACACAGAAAAACACCCAAACACACGTCACACAGCAAAACACCCAAACACACCTGACACAGCAAAACACACAAACACACCTGACACAGCAAAACACACAAACAAACCTGACACAGCAAAATACCCAAACACACCTCACACAGAAAAACACCCAAACACACCTCACACAGCAAAACACCCAAACACACCTGACACAGCAAAACACACAAACACACCTGACACAGCAAAACGCACAAACACACCTGACACAGCAAAACACACAAACACACCTCACACAGCAAAACACACAAACACACCTGACACAGCAAAACACACAAACACACCTGACACAGCAAAACACACAAACACACCTGACACAGAAAAACACCCGAACACACCTGACAGAGAAAAACACCCAAACACACCTGACACAGAAAAATACCCAAACACACCTGACACAGCAAAACACACAAACACACCTGGCACAGCAAAAAAACAAACACACCTGACACAGCAAAACACACAAACACACCTGACACAGCAATAAACACAAACACACCTGACACAGCAAAACACACAAACACACCTGACACAGAAAAACACCCAAACACACCTGACACAGAAAAACACCCAAACATACCTGACACAGCAAAACACCCAAACACACCTCACACAGAAAAACAACCAAACACACCCGACACAGAAAAACACCCAAACACAACTGACACAGCAAAACATCCAAACACACCTGACACAGCAAAACACACAAACACACCTGACACAGCAAAACACACAAACACACCTGACACAGCAAAACACACAAACACACCTGACACAGCAAAACACCCAAACACACCTGACACAGCAAAACACCCAAACACACCTGACACAGCAAAACACCCAAACACACCTGACACAGAAAAACACCCAAACACACCTGACACAGCAAAACACACAAACACACCTGACACAACAAAACACACAAACACACCTGACACAGCAAAACACACAAACACACCTGACACAGCAAAACACACAAACACACCTCACACAGCAAAACACACAAACACACCTGACACAGCAAAACACACAAACACACCTGACACAGCAAAACACACAAACACACCTGACAGAGAAAAACACCCAAACACACCTGACACAGCAAAACACCCAAACACACCTGAGACAGAAAAACATACAAATCTGAAAAGCACCCGAATACGCCTGACACAGAAAAACACCAAACTGCAAAAACGCCCAACTCCAGCTGACACAGAAAAATACCCGAATATGTCTGACACAGAAAAACACCAAAACTGGAAAACCGCCCAACTACACCTGACACAGAAAAACACCCAAACTGGAAAAACGCCCAACTACACCTGACACAGAAAAATACCCGAATATGTCTGACACAGAAAAACACCCAAACTGGAAAAATACCCAACTACAGCTGACACAGATAAAAAATCCAAATACACCAGACACAGAAAAAAACCCAAACTGGAAAAAAACCCGAATACACCTGAAACACAAAAACACCCAAAAACAACTGACACAGAAAAACACCCAAACGCACCTGACACGGCAAAACACCCAAACACACCTGACACAGCAAAACACCCAAACACACCTGACACAGCAAAACACCCAAACACACCTGACACAGCAAAACACCCAAACACACCTGACACAGCAAAACACCCAAACACACCTGTCACAGCAAAACACCCAAACACACCTCACACAGAAAAACACACAAACACATATCACACAGCAAAACACCCAAACACACCTGACACAGAAAAACACACAAACACACCTGACACAGCAAAACACACAAACACACCTGACACAGCAAAACACACCTGACACAGCAAAACACACAAACACACCTGACACAGCAAAACACACAAACACACCTGACACAGCAAAACACACAAACACACCTGACACAGCAAAACACACAAACACACCTGACACAGAAAAACACCCAAACACACCTGACACAGCAAAACACCCAAACACACCTGAGACAGAAAAACATACAAATCTGAAAAGCACCCGAATACGCCTGACACAGAAAAACACCAAACTGGAAAAACGCCCAACTCCAGCTGACACAGAAAAATACCTGAATATATCTGACATAGAAAAAAACCAAAACTGGAAAACCGCCCAACTGCACCTGACACAGAAAAACACCCAACTACACCTGACACAGAAAAATACCCGAATATGTCTGACACAGAAAAACACCCAAACTGGAAAAATACCCAACTACAGCTGACACAGAAAAAAAATCCAAATACACCAGACACAGAAAAAAACCCAAACTGGAAAAAAACCCGAATACACCTGAAACACAAAAACACCCAAAAACAACTGACACAGAAAAACACCCAAACACACCTGACACAGAAAAATACCCAAACACACCTGACACAGCAAAACACACAAACACACCTGACACAGCAAAACACACAAACACACCTGACACAGCAAAACACACAAACACACCTGACACAGCAAAACACACAAACACACCTGACACAGAAGAACACCCAAACATACCTGACACAGCAAAACACCCAAACACACCTCACACAGAAAAACACCCAAACACACCTGACACAGAAAAACACCCAAACACAACTGACACAGCAAAACATCCAAACACACCTGACACAGCAAAACACACAAACACACCTGACACAGCAAAACACACAAACACACCTGACACAGCAAAACACACAAACACACGTGACACAGCAAAACACACAAACACACCTGACACAGCAAAACACTCAAACACACCTGACACAGAAAAACACCCAAACAGACCAGACACAGAAAAACACCAAACTGGAAAAACACCCGAATACACCTGACATAGAAAAACACCCTAAAACACCTAACACAGAAAAACACCCAAACACACCTGACACAGCAAAACACCCAAACACACCTGACACAGCAAAACACCCAAACACACCTGACACAGCAAAACACCCAAACACACATGACACAGCAAAACACACAAACACACCTGACACAGCAAAACACACAAACACACCTGACACAGCAAAACACACAAACACACCTCACACAGCAAAACACACAAACACACCTGACACAGCAAAACACACAAACACACCTGACACAGCAAAACACACAAACACACCTGACACAGAAAAACACCCAAACACACCTGACACAGCAAAACACCCAAACACACCTGAGACAGAAAAACATACAAATCTGAAAAGCACCCGAATACGCCTGACACAGAAAAACACCAAACTGCAAAAACGCCCAACTCCAGCTGACACAGAAAAATACCCGAATATGTCTGACACAGAAAAACACCAAAACTGGAAAACCGCCCAACTACACCTGACACAGAATAACACCCAAACTGGAAAAACGCCCAACTACACCTGACACAGAAAAATACCCGAATATGTCTGACACAGAAAAACACCCAAACTGGAAAAATACCCAACTACAGCTGACACAGAAAAAAAATCCAAATACACCAGACACAGAAAAAAACCCAAACTGGAAAAAAACCCGAATACACCTGAAACACAAAAACACCCAAAAACAACTGACACAGAAAAACACCCAAACGCACCTGACACTGCAAAACACCCAAACACACCTGACACAGCAAAACACCCAAACACACCTGACACAGCAAAACGCCCAAACACACCTGACACAGCAAAACACCCAAACACACCTGACACAGCAAAACACCCAAACACACCTGACACAGCAAAACACCCAAACACACCTCACACAGAAAAACACACAAACACACCTGACACAGTAAAACACCCAAACACACCTGACACAGCAAAACACACAAACACACCTGACACAGCAAAACACACAAACACACCTGACACAGCAAAACACACAAACACACCAGACACAGCAAAACACACCTGACACAGCAAAACACTCAAACACACCTGACACAGCAAAACACTCAAACACACCTAACACAGCAAAACACCCAAACACACCTCACACAGAAAAACACCCAAACACAGCTCACACAGCAAAACACCCAAACACACCTCACACAGAAAAACATTCGAACACGCCTGACACAGAAAAACACCCAAACACACCTGACACAGCAAAACACCCAAACACACATGACACAGCAAAACACCCAAACACACATGACACAGCAAAACACCCAAACACACCTGACACAGCAAAACACCCAAACACACCTGTCACAGCAAAACACCCAAACACACCTCACACAGAAAAACACACAAACACATATCACACAGCAAAACACCCAAACACACCTGACACAGAAAAACACACAAACACACCTGACACAGCAAAACACACAAAAACACCAGACACAGCAAAACACACCTGACACAGCAAAACACACAAACACACCTGACACAGCAAAACACACAAACACACCTGACACAGCAAAACACACAAACACACCTGACACAGCAAAACACACAAACACACCTGACACAGAAAAACACCCAAACACACCTGACACAGCAAAACACCCAAACACACCTGAGACAGAAAAACATACAAATCTGAAAAGCACCCGAATACGCCTGACACAGAAAAACACCAAACTGGAAAAACGCCCAACTCCAGCTGACACAGAAAAATACCTGAATCTATCTGACATAGAAAAACACCAAAACTGGAAAACCGCCCAACTGCACCTGACACAGAAAAACACCCAACTACACCTGACACAGAAAAATACCCGAATATGTCTGACACAGAAAAACACCCAAACTGGAAAAATACCCAACTACAGCTGACACAGAAAAAAAATCCAAATACACCAGACACAGAAAAAAACCCAAACTGGAAAAAAACCCGAATACACCTGAAACACAAAAACACCCAAAAACAACTGACACAGAAAAACACCCAAACACACCTGACACAGAAAAATACCCAAACACACCTGACACAGCAAAACACACAAACACACCTGACACAGCAAAACACACAAACACACCTGACACAGCAAAACACACAAACACACCTGACACAGCAAAACACACAAACACACCTGACACAGAAGAACACCCAAACATACCTGACACAGCAAAACACCCAAACACACCTCACACAGAAAAACACCCAAACACACCTGACACAGAAAAACACCCAAACACAACTGACACAGCAAAACATCCAAACACACCTGACACAGCAAAACACACAAACACACCTGACACAGCAAAACACACAAACACAACTGACACAGCAAAACACACAAACACACGTGACACAGCAAAACACACAAACACACCTGACACAGCAAAACACTCAAACACACCTGACACAGAAAAACACCCAAACAGACCAGACACAGAAAAACACCAAACTGGAAAAACACCCGAATACACCTGACATAGAAAAACACCCTAAAACACCTAACACAGAAAAACACCCAAACACACCTGACACAGCAAAACACCCAAACACACCTGACACAGTAAAACACCCAAACACACCTGACACAGCAAAACACCCAAACACACATGACACAGCAAAACACACAAACACACCTGACACAGCAAAACACACAAACACACCTGACACAGCAAAACACACAAACACACCTCACACAGCAAAACACACAAACACACCTGACACAGCAAAACACACAAACACACCTGACACAGCAAAACACACAAACACACCTCACACAGAAAAACATTCGAACACGCCTGACACAGAAAAACACCCAAACACACCTGACACAGCAAAACACCCAAACACACCTCACACAGCAAAACACCCAAACACACCTGACACAGCAAAACACCCAAACACACCTCACACAGAGAAACACCCAAACACACCTCACACAGAGAAACACCCAAACACACCTCACACAGCAAAACACCCAAACACACCTGACACAGCAAAACACACAAATACACCTGACACAGCAAAACACACAAACACACCTGACACAGCAAAACACCCAAACACACCTGAGACAGAAAAACATACAAATCTGAAAAGCACCTGAAGACGCCTGACACAGAAAAACACCAAACTGGAAAAAAGCCCAACTGCAGCTGACACAGAAAAATACCCGAATGTCTGACACAGAAAAACACCCAAACTGGAAAACTGCCCAACTACACCTGACACAGAAAAACACCCAAATTGGAAAAACGCCCAACTACACCTGACACAGAAAAATACCCGAATATGTCTGACACAGAAAAACACCCAAACTGGAAAAACACCCAACTACAGCTGACACAGAAAAAACATCCAAATACACCAGACACAGAAAAACACCCAAACTGGACAAACACCCGAATACACCTGACACAAAAAAACACCCAAAAACACCTGACACAGAAAAACAACCGAACACACCTGACACAGCAAAACACCCAAACACACCTGACACAGCAAAACACCCAAACACACCTGACACAGCAAAACACCCAAACACACCTGACACAGCAAAACACCCAAACACACATGACACAGCAAAGCACCCAAACACACCTGACACAGCAAAACACCCAAACACACCTGACACAGCAAAACACCCAAACACAACTCACACAGAAAAACACTCGAACCCGCTTGACACAGAAAAACACCCGAACACACCTGACACAGCAAAACACCCAAACACACCTGACACAGCAAAACACCCAAACACACCTGACACAGCAAAACACACAAACACACCTGACACAGCAAAACACACAAACACACCTGACACAGCAAAACACACAAACACACCTGACACAGCAAAACACCCAAACAAACCTGACACAACAAAACACCCAAACACACTTGACACAGCAAAACACCCAAACACACCTGACACAGAAAAACACCCAAACACACCTGACACAGCAAAACACCCAAACACACCTGACACAGCAAAACACCCAAACACACCTGACACAGCAAAACACCCAAACACACCTGACACAGCAAAACACCCAAACACACCTGACACAGCAAAACACACAAACACACCTGACAAAGCAAAACATACAAACACACCTGACACAGCAAAACACACAAACACACCTGACACAGCAAAACACCCAAACACACCTGACACAGAAAAACACCCAAACACACCTGACACAGAAAAACACCCAAACACACCTGACACAGAAAAACACCCAAACACACCTGACACAGCAAAACACCCAAACACACCTGACACAGCAAAACACCCAAACACACCTGACACAGCAAAACACACAAACACACCTGACACAGCAAAACACACAAACGCACCTGACACAGCAAAACACACAAACACACCTGACACAGCAAAACACACAAACTCACCTGACACAGCAAAACACTCAAACACACCTGACACAGAAAAACACCCAAACACACCTGACACAGCAAAACACTCAAACACACCTGACACAGAAAAACACCCAAACACACCAGACACAGAAAAACACCAAACTGGTAAAACACCCAAATACATCTGACATAGAAAAACACCGAAAAACAGCTAACACAGAAAAACACCCAAACACACCTGACACAGCAAAACACCCAAACACACTTGACACAGCAAAACACACAAACACACCTGACACAGCATAACACTCAAACACACCTGACACAGAAAAACACCCAAACACACCTCACACAGAAAAACACCCAAACACACCTGACACAGAAAAATACCCAAACACACCTGACACAGAAAAATACCCAAACACACCTGACACAGCAAAACACACAAACACAACTGACACAGCAAAACACACAAACACACCTGACACAGCAAAACACACAAACAAACCTGACACAGCAAAACACACAAACACACCTGACACAGCAAAACACACAAACACACCTGACACAGAAAAACACCCAAACACACCTGACACAGAAAAACACCCAAACATACCTGACACAGCAAAACACCCAAACACACCTCACACAGAACAACAACCAAACACACCTGACAGAAAAACACCCAAACACAACTGACACAGCAAAACATCCAAACACACCTGACACAGCAAAACACACAAACACAACTGACACAGCAAAACACACAAACACACCTGACACAGCAAAACACACAAACACACCTGACACAGCAAAACACTCAAACACACCTGACACAGAAAAACACCCAAACACACCAGACACAGAAAAACACCAAACTGGAAAAACAACCGAATACACCTGACATAGAAAAACACCCTAAAACACCTAACACAGAAAAACACCCAAACACACCTCACACAGCAAAACACCCAAACACACCTGACACAGCAAAACACCCAAACACACCTGACACAGCAAAACACCCAAACACACCTGACACAGCAAAACACCCAAACACACCTGACACAGCAAAACACCCAAACACACCTGACACAGAAAAACACACAAACACACCTGACACAGCAAAACACACAAACACACCTGACACAGCAAAACACACAAACACACCTGACACAGCAAAACACACAAACACACCTGACACAGCAAAACACACAAACACACCTCACACAGCAAAACACACAAACACACCTGGCACAGCAAAACACACAAACACACCTGACACAGCAAAACACACAAACACACCTGACAGAGAAAAACACCCAAACACACCTGACACAGCAAAACACCCAAACACACCTGAGACAGAAAAACATACAAATCTGAAAAGCACCCGAATACGCGTGACACAGAAAAACACCAAACTGCAAAAACGCCCAACTCCAGCTGACACAGAAAAATACCCGAATATGTCTGACACAGAAAAACACCAAAACTGGAAAACCGCCCAACTACACCTGACACAGAAAAACACCCAAACTGGAAAAACGCCCAACTACACCTGACACAGAAAAATACCCGAATATGTCTGACACAGAAAAACACCCAAACTGGAAAAATACCCAACTACAGCTGACACAGAAAAAAAATCCAAATACACCAGACACAGAAAAAAACCCAAACTGGAAAAAAACCCGAATACACCTGAAACACAAAAACACCCAAAAACAACTGACACAGAAAAACACCCAAACGCACCTGACACGGCAAAACACCCAAACACACCTGACACAGCAAAACACCCAAACACACCTGACACAGCAAAACACCCAACACACCTGACACAGCAAAACACCCAAACACACCTGACACAGCAAAACACCCAAACACACCTGACACAGCAAAACACCCAAACACACCTGACACAGCAAAACACCCAAACACACCTCACACAGAAAAACACACAAACACACATCACACAGCAAAACACCCAAACACACCTGACACAGAAAAACACACAAACACACCTGACACAGCAAAACACACCTGACACAGCAAAACACACAAACACACCTGACACAGCAAAACACACAAACACACCTGACACAGCAAAACACACAAACACACCTGACACAGAAAAACACCCAAACACACCTGACACAGCAAAACACCCAAACACACCTGAGACAGAAAAACATACAGATCTGAAAAGCACCCGAATACGCCTGACACAGAAAAACACCAAACTGCAAAAACGCCCAACTCGAGCTGACACAGAAAAATACCCGAATATGTCTGACACAGAAAAACACCAAAACTGGAAAACCGCCCAACTGCACCTGACACAGAAAAACACCCAACTACACCTGACACAGAAAAATACCCGAATATGTCTGGCACAGAAAAACACAGAAACTGGAAAAATACCCAACTACAGCTGACACAGAAAAAAAATCCAAATACACCAGACACAGAAAAAAACCCAAACTGGAAAAAAACCCGAATACACCTGAAACACAAAAACACCCAAAAACAACTGACACAGAAAAACACCCAAACACACCTGACACAGAAAAATACCCAAACACACCTGAAAAAGCAAAACACACAAACACACCTGACACAGCAAAACACACAAACACACCTGACACAGCAAAACACACAAACACACCTGACACAGCAAAACACACAAACACACCTGACACAGCAAAACACACAAACACACCTCACACAGAAAAACACCCAAACACACCTCACACAGAAAAACACCCAAACACAACTGACACAGCAAAACATCCAAACACACCTGACACAGCAAAACACACAAACACACCTGACACAGCAAAACACACAAACACACCTGACACAGCATAACACACAAACACACCTGACACAGCAAAACACACAAACACACCTGACACAGCAAAACACTCAAACACACCTGACACAGAAAAACACCCAAACAGACCAGACACAGAAAAACACCAAACTGGAAAAACACCCGAATACACCTGACATAGAAAAACACCCTAAAACACCTAACACAGAAAAACACCCAAACACACCTGACACAGCAAAACACCCAAACACACCTGACACAGCAAAACACCCAAACACACCTGACACAGCAAAACACCCAAACACACATGACACAGCAAAACACACAAACACATCTGACACAGCAAAACACACAAACACACCTGACACAGCAAAACACACAAACACACCTGACACAGCAAAACACACAAACACACCTGACACAGAAAAACACCCAAACACACCTGACACAGCAAAACACCCAAACACACCTGAGACAGAAAAACATACAAATCTGAAAAGCACCCGAATACGCCTGACACAGAAAAGCACCAAACTGCAAAAACGCCCAACTCCAGCTGACACAGAAAAATACCCGAATATGTCTGACACAGAAAAACACCAAAACTGGAAAACCGCCCAACTACACCTGACACAGAATAACACCCAAACTGGAAAAACGCCCAACTACACCTGACACAGAAAAATACCCGAATATGTCTGACACAGAAAAACACCCAAACTGGAAAAATACCCAACTACAGCTGACACAGAAAAAAAATCCAAATACACCAGACACAGAAAAAAACCCAAACTGGAAAAAAACCCGAATACACCTGAAACACAAAAACACCCAAAAACAACTGACACAGAAAAACACCCAAACGCACCTGACACTGCAAAACACCCAAACACACCTGACACAGCAAAACACCCAAACACACCTGACACAGCAAAACACCCAAACACACCTGACACAGCAAAACACCCAAACACACCTGACACAGCAAAACACCCAAACACACCTGACACAGCAAAACACCCAAACACACCTCACACAGAAAAACACACAAACACACCTGAGAAGCAAAACACCCAAACACACCTGACACAGAAAAACACACAAACACACCTGACACAGCAAAACACACAAACACACCTGACACAGCAAAACACACAAACACACCAGACACAGCAAAACACACCTGACACAGCAAAACACACAAACACACCTGACACAGCAAAACACTCAAACACACCTGACACAGCAAAACACTCAAACACACCTAACACAGCAAAACACAAAAACACACCTCACACAGAAAAACACCCAAACACAGCTCACACAGCAAAACACCCAAACACACCTCACACAGAAAAACATTCGAACACGCCTGACACAGAAAAACACCCAAACACACCTGACACAGCAAAACACCCAAACACACCTCACACAGCAAAACACCCAAACACACCTGACACAGCAAAACACCCAAACACACCTCACACAGAGAAACACCCAAACACACCTCACACAGAGAAACACCCAAACACACCTCACACAGCAAAACACACAAACACACCTGACACAGCAAAACACACAAATACACCTGACACAGCAAAACACACAAACACACCTGACACAGCAAAACACCCAAACACACCTGAGACAGAAAAACATACAAATCTGAAAAGCACCTGAAGACGCCTGACACAGAAAAACACCAAACTGGAAAAAAGCCCAACTGCAGCTGACACAGAAAAATACCCGAATGTCTGACACAGAAAAACACCCAAACTGGAAAACTGCCCAACTACACCTGACACAGAAAAACACCCAAATTGGAAAAACGCCCAACTACACCTGACACAGAAAAATACCCGAATATGTCTGACACAGAAAAACACCCAAACTGGAAAAACACCCAACTACAGCTGACACAGAAAAAACATCCAAATACACCAGACACAGAAAAACACCCAAATTGGAAAAACACCCGAATACACCTGACACAAAAAAACACCCAAAAACACCTGACACAGAAAAACAACCGAACACACCTGACACAGCAAAACACCCAAACACACCTGACACAGCAAAACACCCAAACACACCTGACACAGCAAAACACCCAAACACACCTGACACAGCAAAACACCCAAACACACCTGACACAGCAAAACACCCAAACACACCTGACACAGCAAAACACCCAAACACACCTGACACAGCAAAACACCCAAACACACCTCACACAGAAAAACACACAAACACATATCACACAGCAAAACACCCAAACACACCTGACACAGAAAAACACACAAACACACCTGACACAGCAAAACACACAAACACACCTGACACAGCAAAACACACAAACACACCAGACACAGCAAAACACACCTGACACAGCAAAACACTCAAACACACCTAACACAGCAAAACACCCAAACACACCTCAACACAGAAAAACACCCAAACACAGCTCACACAGCAAAACACCCAAACACACCTCACACAGAAAAACATTCGAACACGCCTGACACAGAAAAACACCCAAACACACCTGACACAGCAAAACACCCAAAAACACCTCACACAGCAAAACACCCAAACACACCTGACACAGCAGAACACCCAAACACACCTGACACAGCAAAACACCCAAACGAACCTGACACAGCAAAACACTCAAACACACCTGACACAGCAAAACACCCAAACACACTTGACACAGCAAAACACCCAAACACACCTGACACAGCAAAACACCCAAACACACCTGACACAGCAAAACACCAAAACACACCTCACACAGAGAAACACCCAAACACACCTGACACAGCAAAACACCCAAACACACCTGACACAGCAAAACACCCAAACACACCTGACACAGCAAACCACCCAAACACACTTGACACAGCAAAACACACAAACACACCTGACACAGCAAAACACACCTGACACAGCAAAACACACAAACACACTTGACACAGCAAAACACACAAACACACCTGACACAGCAAAACACACAAACACTCCTGACACAGCAAAACACACAAACACACCTGACACAGCAAAACACCCAAACACACCTGACAAAGCAAAACACCCAAACACACCTGACACAGCAAAACACCCAAACACACCTCACAAGGCAAAACACCCAAACACACCTCACACAGCAAAACACCCAAACACACCTCACACAGAAAAACATTCGAACACGCCTGACACAGAAAAACACCCAAACACACCTGACACAGCAAAACACCCAAACACACATGACACAGCAAAACACCCAAACACACATGACACAGCAAAACACACAAACACACCTGACACAGCAAAACACACAAACACACCTCACACAGCAAAACACACAAACACACCTGACACAGCAAAACACACAAACACACCTGACACAGCAAAACACTCAAACACACCTGACACAGCAAAACACTCAAACACACCTGACACAGCAAAACACTCAAACACACCTGACAGAGCAAAACACTCAAACACACCTGGCACAGAAAAACACCCAAACGCACCTGACACAGCAAAACACCCAAACACACCTGAGACAGAAAAACATACAAATCTGAAAAGCACCCGAAGACGCCTAACACAGAAAAACACCAAACTGGAAAAAAGCACAACTGCAGCTGACACAGAAAAATACCCGAATTTGTCTGACACAGAAAAACACCCAAACTGGAAAACCGCGCAACTACACCTGACACAGAAAAACGCCCAAACTGGAAAAACGCCCAACTACACCTGACACAGAAAAAAACCTGAATATGTCTGACACAGAAAAACACCCAAACTTGAAAAACACCCAACTACAGCTGACACAGAAAAAGCATCCAAATACACCAGACACAGAAAAACACCCGACACAGAAAAACACCCAAACTGGAAAAACACCCGAATACACCTGACACAAAAAAACACCCAAAAACACCTGACACAGCAAAACACCCAAACACACCTGACACAGCAAAACACCCAAACACACCTGACACAGCAAAACACCCAAACACACCTGACACAGCAAAACACCCAAACACACCTGACACAGCAAAACACCCAAAAACACCTGACACAGCAAAACACCCAAACACACCTGACACAGCAAAACACCCAAACACACCTGACACAGCAAAACACCCAAACACACCTGACACAGCAAAACACCCAAACACATCTGACACAGCAAAACACCCAAACACACCTGACACAGCAAAACACCCAAACACACCTGACACAGCAAAACACCCAAACACACCTGACAAAGCAAAACACCCAAACACCCCTGACACAGCAAAACACCCAAACACACCTGACACAGCAAAACACCCAAACACACCTGACACAGCAAAACACCCAAACACAACTCACACAGAAAAACATTCGAACACGCTTGACACAGAAAAACACCCAAACACACCTGACACAGCAAAACACCCAAACACACCTGACACAGCAAAACACTCAAACACACCTGACACAGCAAAACACACAAACACACCTGACACAGCAAAACACACAAACACACCTGACACAGCAAAACACACAAACACTCCTGACACAGCAAAACACACAAACACTCCTGACACAGCAAAACACACAAACACTCCTGACACAGCAAAACACACAAACACACCTGACACAGCAAAACACTCAAACACACCTGACACAGAAAAACACCCAAACACACCTGAGACAGCAAAACACCCAAACACACCTGACACAGCAAAACACCCAAACACACCTGACACAGCAAACCACCCAAACACACCTGACACAGCAAAACACCCAAACACACCTGACACAGCAAAACACCCAAACACACCTGACACAGCAAAACACCCAAACACACCTGACACAGCAGAACACCCAAACACACCTGACACAGCAAAACACCCAAACAAACCTGACACAACAAAACACCCAAACACACCTGACACAGCAAAACACTCAAACACACCTGACACAGCAAAACACCCAAACACACTTGACACAGCAAAACACCCAAACACACCTGACACAGCAAAACACCCAAACACACCTGACACAGCAAAACACCCAAACACACCTCACACAGCAAAACACCCAAACACACCTGACACAGCAAACCACCCAAACACACCTGACACAGCAATCCACCCAAACACACCTGACACAGCAAAACACACAAACACACCTGACACAGCAAAACACCCAAACACACCTGAGACAGAAAAACATACAAATCTGAAAAGCACCTGAAGACGCCTGACACAGAAAAACACCAAACTGGAAAAAAGCCCAACTGCAGCTGACACAGAAAAATTCCCGAATGTCTGACACAGAAAAACACCCAAACTGGAAAACTGCCCAACTACACCTGACACAGAAAAACACCCAAATTGGAAAAACGCCCAACTACACCTGACACAGAAAAATACCCGAATATGTCTGACACAGAAAAACACCCAAACTGGAAAAACACCCAACTACAGCTGACACAGAAAAAACATCCAAATACACCAGACACAGAAAAACACCCAAACTGGAAAAACACCCGAATACACCTGACACAAAAAAACACCCAAAAACACCTGACACAGAAAAAAACCCAAACACACCTGACACAGCAAAACACCCAAACACCCCTGACACAGCAAAACACCCAAACACACCTGACACAGCAAAACACCCAAACACACCTGATACAGCAAAACACACAAACGCACCTGACACAGCAAAACACCGAAACACACCTGACACAGCAAAACACCCAAACACACCTGACACAGCAAAACACCCAAACACACCTGACACAGCAAAACACCCAAACAGACCTGACACAGCAAAACACCCAAACACACCTGACACAGCAAAACACCCAAACACATCTGACACAGCAAAGCACCCAAACACACCTGACACAGTAAAACACCCAAACACACCTGACACAGCAAAACACCCAAACACTCCTGACACAGCAAAACACCCAAACACACCTGACACAGCAAAACACCCAAACACACCTGACACAGCAAAACACCCAAACACAACTCACACAGAAAAACATTAGAACACGCTTGACACAGAAAAACACCCAAACACACCTGACACAGCAAAACACCCAAACACACCTGACACAGCAAAACACACAAACACACCTGACACAGCAAAACACACAAACACGACAACACAGCAAAACACACAAACACACCTGACACAGCAAAACACACAAACACACCTGACACAGCAAAACACACAAACACTCCTGACACAGCAAAACACACTAACACTCCTGACACTGCAAAACACACAAACACACCTGACACAGCAAAACATTCAAACACACCTGACACAGAAAAACACCCAAACACACCTGACACAGCAAAACACCCAAACACACCTGACACAGCAAAACACCCAAACACACATGACACAGCAAAACACCCAAACACACCTGACACAGCAAAACACCCAAGCACCCCTGACACAGCAGAACACTCAAACACACCTGACACAGCAAAACACCCAAACACACTTGACACAGCAAAACACACAAACAAATTTGACACAGCAAAACACCCAAACACACCTGACACAGCAAAACACCCAAACACACCTGACACAGCAAAACACCCAAACACACCTGACACAGCAAAACACCCAAACACACCTGACACAGCAAAACACCCAAACACACCTGACGCAGCAAAACACGCAAACACATCTGACACAGCAAAACACCCAAACACACCTGACACAGCAAAACACCTAAACACACCTGACACAGCAAAACACCCAAACACACCTGACACAGCAAAACACCCAAACACACCTGACACAGCAAAACACCCAAACACACCTGACACAGCAAAACACACAAACACACCTGACACAGCAAAACACCCAAACACACCTGACACAGCAAAACACCCAAACACACCTGACACAGATAAACACCCAAACACAACTCACACAGAAAAACATTCGAACACGCTTGACACAGAAAAACACCCAAACACACCTGACACAGCAAAACACCCAAACACACCTGACACAGCAAAACACCCAAACACACCTGACACAGCAAAACACACAAACACAACAACACAGCAAAACACACAAACACACCTGACACAGCAAAACACACAAACACACCTGACACAGCAAAACACACAAACACTCCTGACACAGCAAAACACACTAACACTCCTGACACAGCAAAACACACAAACACACCTGACACAGCAAAACACTCAAACACACCTGACACAGAAAAACACCCAAACACACCTGACACAGCAAAACACCCAAACACACCTGACACAGCAAAACACCTAAACACACCTGACACAGCAAAACACCCAAACACACCTGACACAGCAAAACACCCAAACACACCTGACACAGCAGAACACCCAAACACACCTGACAGAGCAAAACACCCAAACAAACCTGACACAACAAAACACCCAAACACACCTGACACAGCAAAACACTCAAACACACCTGACACAGCAAAACACCCAAACACACTTGACACAGCAAAACACACAAACAAATTTGACACAGCAAAACACCCAAACACACCTGACACAGCAAAACACCCAAACACACCTGACACAGCAAAACACCCAAACACACCTGACACAGCAAAACACCCAAACACACCTGACACAGCAAAACACGCAAACACATCTGACACAGCAAAACACCCAAACACACCTGACACAGCAAAACACCCAAACACACCTGACACAGCAAAACACCCAAACACACCTGACACAGCAAAACACCCAAACACACCTGACAAGCAAAACACACAAACACACCTGACACAGCAAAACACACAAACACACCTGACACAGCAAAATACACAAACACACCTGACACAGCAAAACACACAAACACTCCTGACACAGCAAAACACACAAACACTCCTGACACAGCAAAACACACAAACACGCCTGACACAGCAAAACACACAAACACACCTGACACAGCAAAACACTCAAACACACCTGACACAGAAAAACACCCAAACACACCTGACACAGCAAAACACCCAAACACACCTGACACAGCAAAACACTCAAACACACCTGACACAGCAAAACACCCAAACACACCTGACACAGCAAAACACCCAAACACACCTGACACAGCAAAACACCCAAACACACCTGACACAGCAAAACACCCAAACACACCTGACACAGCAAAACACACAAACACACCTGACACAGCAAAACACACAAACACACCTGACACAGCAAAATACACAAACACACCTGACACAGCAAAACACCCAAACACACCTGACACAGCAAAACACCCAAACACACCTGACACAGCAAAACACCCAAACACACCTGACACAGCAAAACACCCAAACACACCTGACACAGCAAAACACCCAAACACACCTGACACAGCAAAACACCCAAACACACCTGACACAGGAAAACACCCAAACACATCTGACACAGCAAAACACCCAAACACACCTGACACAGCAAAACACCCAAACACACCTGACACAGCAAAACACCCAAACACACCTGACAAAGCAAAACACCCAAACACCCCTGACACAGCAAAACACCCAAACACACCTGACACAGCAAAACACCCAAACACACCTGACACAGCAAAACACCCAAACACAACTCACACAGAAAAACATTCGAACACGCTTGACACAGAAAAACACCCAAACACACCTGACACAGCAAAACACCCAAACACACCTGACACAGCAAAACACACAAACACACCTGACACAGCAAAACACACAAACACACCTGACACAGCAAAACACACAAACACACCTGACACAGCAAAACACACAAACACTCCTGACACAGCAAAACACACAAACACTCCTGACACAGCAAAACACACAAACACTCCTGACACAGCAAAACACACAAACACACCTGACACAGCAAAACACTCAAACACACCTGACACAGAAAAACACCCAAACACACCTGAGACAGCAAAACACCCAAACACACCTGACACAGCAAAACACCCAAACACACCTGACACAGCAAACCACCCAAACACACCTGACACAGCAAAACACCCAAACACACCTGACACAGCAAAACACCCAAACACACCTGACACAGCAGAACACCCAAACACTCCTGACACAGCAAAACACCCAAACGAACCTGACACAACAAAACACCCAAACACACCTGACACAGCAAAACACTCAAACACACCTGACACAGCAAAACACCCAAACACACTTGACACAGCAAAACACCCAAACACACCTGACACAGCAAAACACCAAAACACACCTCACACAGAGAAACACCCAAACACACCTGACACAGCAAAACACCCAAACACACCTCACACAGCAAAACACCCAAACACACCTGACACAGCAAACCACCCAAACACACCTGACACAGCAAACCACCCAAACACACCTGACACAGCAAAACACCCAAACACACCTGACACAGCAAAACACTCAAACACACCTGACACAGCAAAACACTCAAACACACCTCACACAGCAAAACACCCAAACACACCTGACACAGCAAAACACCCAAACACACCTGAGACAGAAAAACATACAAATCTGAAAAGCACCTGAAGACGCCTGACACAGAAAAACACCAAACTGGAAAAAAGCCCAACTGCAGCTGACACAGAAAAATTCCCGAATGTCTGACACAGAAAAACACCCAAACTGGAAAACTGCCCAACTACACCTGACACAGAAAAACACCCAAATTGGAAAAACGCCCAACTACACCTGACACAGAAAAATACCCGAATATGTCTGACACAGAAAAACACCCAAACTGGAAAAACACCCAACTACAGCTGACACAGAAAAAACATCCAAATACACCAGACACAGAAAAAGACCCAAACACACCTGACACAGCAAAACACCCAAACAGACCTGACACAGCAAAACACCCAAACACACCTGACACAGCAAAACACCCAAACACATCTGACACAGCAAAGCACCCAAACACACCTGACACAGTAAAACACCCAAACACACCTGACACAGCAAAACACCCAAACACTCCTGACACAGCAAAACACCCAAACACACCTGACACAGCAAAACACCCAAACACACCTGACACAGCAAAACACCCAAACACAACTCACACAGAAAAACATTAGAACACGCTTGACACAGAAAAACACCCAAACACACCTGACACAGCAAAACACCCAAACACACCTGACACAGCAAAACACACAAACACACCTGACACAGCAAAACACACAAACACAACAACACAGCAAAACACACAAACACACCTGACACAGCAAAACACACAAACACACCTGACACAGCAAAACACACAAACACTCCTGACACAGCAAAACACACTAACACTCCTGACACTGCAAAACACACAAACACACCTGACACAGCAAAACATTCAAACACACCTGACACAGAAAAACACCCAAACACACCTGACACAGCAAAACACCCAAACACACCTGACACAGCAAAACACCCAAACACACATGACACAGCAAAACACCCAAACACACCTGACACAGCAAAACACCCAAGCACCCCTGACACAGCAGAACACTCAAACACACCTGACACAGCAAAACACCCAAACACACTTGACACAGCAAAACACACAAACAAATTTGACACAGCAAAACACCCAAACACACCTGACACAGCAAAACACCCAAACACACCTGACACAGCAAAACACCCAAACACACCTGACACAGCAAAACACCCAAACACACCTGACACAGCAAAACACCCAAACACACCTGACGCAGCAAAACACGCAAACACATCTGACACAGCAAAACACCCAAACACACCTGACACAGCAAAACACCTAAACACACCTGACACAGCAAAACACCCAAACACACCTGACACAGCAAAACACCCAAACACACCTGACACAGCAAAACACCCAAACACACCTGACACAGCAAAACACACAAACACACCTGACACAGCAAAACACCCAAACACACCTGACACAGCAAAACACCCAAACACACCTGACACAGATAAATACCCAAACACAACTCACACAGAAAAACATTCGAACACGCTTGACACAGAAAAACACCCAAACACACCTGACACAGCAAAACACCCAAACACACCTGACACAGCAAAACACCCAAACACACCTGACACAGCAAAACACACAAACACACCTGACACAGCAAAACACACAAACACAACAACACAGCAAAACACACAAACACACCTGACACAGCAAAACACACAAACACACCTGACACAGCAAAACACACAAACACTCCTGACACAGCAAAACACACTAACACTCCTGACACAGCAAAACACACAAACACACCTGACACAGCAAAACACTCAAACACACCTGACACAGAAAAACACCCAAACACACCTGACACAGCAAAACACCCAAACACACCTGACACAGCAAAACACCTAAACACACCTGACACAGCAAAACACCCAAACACACCTGACACAGCAAAACACCCAAACACACCTGACACAGCAGAACACCCAAACACACCTGACAGAGCAAAACACCCAAACAAACCTGACACAACAAAACACCCAAACACACCTGACACAGCAAAACACTCAAACACACCTGACACAGCAAAACACCCAAACACACTTGACACAGCAAAACACACAAACAAATTTGACACAGCAAAACACCCAAACACACCTGACACAGCAAAACACCCAAACACACCTGACACAGCAAAACACCCAAACACACCTGACACAGCAAAACACCCAAACACACCTGACACAGCAAAACACCCAAACACACCTGACACAGCAAAACACGCAAACACATCTGACACAGCAAAACACCCAAACACACCTGACACAGCAAAACACCCAAACACACCTGACACAGCAAAACACCCAAACACACCTGACACAGCAAAACACCCAAACACACCTGACACAGCAAAACACCCAAACACACCTGACACAGCAAAACACACAAACACACCTGACACAGCAAAACACACAAACACACCTGACACAGCAAAATACACAAACACACCTGACACAGCAAAACACACAAACACTCCTGACACAGCAAAACACACAAACACTCCTGACACAGCAAAACACACAAACACTCCTGACACAGCAAAACACACAAACACACCTGACACAGCAAAACACTCAAACACACCTGACACAGAAAAACACCCAAACACACCTGACACAGCAAAACACCCAAACACACCTGACACAGCAAAACACCCAAACACACCTGACACAGCAAAACACCCAAACACACCTGACACAGCAAAACACCCAAACACACCTGACACAGCAAAACACCCAAACACACCTGACACAGCAAAACACCCAAACACACCTGACACAGCAAAACACACAAACACACCTGACACAGCAAAACACACAAACACACCTGACACAGCAAAATACACAAACACACCTGACACAGCAAAACACCCAAACACACCTGACACAGCAAAACACCCAAACACACCTGACACAGCAAAACACCCAAACACACCTGACACAGCAAAACACCCAAACACACCTGACACAGCGAAACACCCAAACACACCTGACACAGCAAAACACCCAAACACACCTGACACAGCAAAACACCCAAACACACCTGACACAGGAAAACACCCAAACACATCTGACACAGCAAAACACCCAAACACACCTGACACAGCAAAACACCCAAACACACCTGACACAGCAAAACACCCAAACACACCTGACAAAGCAAAACACCCAAACACACCTGACAAAGCAAAACACCCAAACACCCCTGACACAGCAAAACACCCAAACACACCTGACACAGCAAAACACCCAAACACAACTCACACAGAAAAACATTCGAACACGCTTGACACAGAAAAACACCCAAACACACCTGACACAGCAAAACACCCAAACACACCTGACACAGCAAAACACACAAACACACCTGACACAGCAAAACACACAAACACAACAACACAGCAAAACACACAAACACACCTGACACAGCAAAACACACAAACACACCTGACACAGCAAAACACTCAAACACACCTGACACAGAAAAACACCCAAACACACCTGAGACAGCAAAACACCCAAACACACCTGACACAGCAAAACACCCAAACACACCTGACACAGCAAACCACCCAAACACACCTGACACAGCAAAACACCCAAACACACCTGACACAGCAAAACACCCAAACACACCTGACACAGCAGAACACCCAAACACACCTGACACAGCAAAACACCCAAACGAACCTGACACAACAAAACACCCAAACACACCTGACACAGCAAAACACTCAAACACACCTGACACAGCAAAACACCCAAACACACTTGACACAGCAAAACACCCAAACACACCTGACACAGCAAAACACCAAAACACACCTCACACAGAGAAACACCCAAACACACCTGACACAGCAAAACACCCAAACACACCTCACACAGCAAAACACCCAAACACACCTGACACAGCAAACCACCCAAACACACCTGACACAGCAAACCACCCAAACACACCTGACACAGCAAAACACCCAAACACACCTGACACAGCAAAACACTCAAACACACCTGACACAGCAAAACACTCAAACACACCTCACACAGCAAAACACCCAAACACACCTGACACAGCAAAACACCCAAACACACCTGAGACAGAAAAACATACAAATCTGAAAAGCACCTGAAGACGCCTGACACAGAAAAACACCAAACTGGAAAAAAGCCCAACTGCAGCTGACACAGAAAAATTCCCGAATGTCTGACACAGAAAAACACCCAAACTGGAAAACTGCCCAACTACACCTGACACAGAAAAACACCCAAATTGGAAAAACGCCCAACTACACCTGACACAGAAAAATACCCGAATATGTCTGACACAGAAAAACACCCAAACTGGAAAAACACCCAACTACAGCTGACACAGAAAAAACATCCAAATACACCAGACACAGAAAAACACCCAAACACACCTGACACAGCAAAACACCCAAACAGACCTGACACAGCAAAACACCCAAACACACCTGACACAGCAAAACACCCAAACACATCTGACACAGCAAAGCACCCAAACACACCTGACACAGTAAAACACCCAAACACACCTGACACAGCAAAACACCCAAACACTCCTGACACAGCAAAACACCCAAACACACCTGACACAGCAAAACACCCAAACACACCTGACACAGCAAAACACCCAAACACAACTCACACAGAAAAACATTAGAACACGCTTGACACAGAAAAACACCCAAACACACCTGACACAGCAAAACACACAAACACACCTGACACAGCAAAACACACAAACACACCTGACACAGCAAAACACACAAACACAACAACACAGCAAAACACACAAACACACCTGACACAGCAAAACACACAAACACACCTGACACAGCAAAACACACAAACACTCCTGACACAGCAAAACACACTAACACTCCTGACACTGCAAAACACACAAACACACCTGACACAGCAAAACATTCAAACACACCTGACACAGAAAAACACCCAAACACACCTGACACAGCAAAACACCCAAACACACCTGACACAGCAAAACACCCAAGCACCCCTGACACAGCAGAACACTCAAACACACCTGACACAGCAAAACACCCAAACACACTTGACACAGCAAAACACACAAACAAATTTGACACAGCAAAACACCCAAACACACCTGACACAGCAAAACACCCAAACACACCTGACACAGCAAAACACCCAAACACACCTGACACAGCAAAACACCCAAACACACCTGACACAGCAAAACACCCAAACACACCTGACGCAGCAAAACACGCAAACACATCTGACACAGCAAAACACCCAAACACACCTGACACAGAAAAACACCTAAACACACCTGACACAGCAAAACACCCAAACACACCTGACACAGCAAAACACCCAAACACACCTGACACAGCAAAACACCCAAACACACCTGACACAGCAAAACACACAAACACACCTGACACAGCAAAACACCCAAACACACCTGACACAGCAAAACACCCAAACACACCTGACACAGATAAACACCCAAACACAACTCACACAGAAAAACATTCTAACACTCTTGACACAGAAAAACACCCAAACACACCTGACACAGCAAAACACCCAAACACACCTGACACAGCAAAACACCCAAACACACCTGACACAGCAAAACACACAAACACACCTGACACAGCAAAACACACAAACACAACAACACAGCAAAACACACAAACACACCTGACACAGCAAAACACACAAACACACCTGACACAGCAAAACACACAAACACTCCTGACACAGCAAAACACACTAACACTCCTGACACAGCAAAACACACAAACACACCTGACACAGCAAAACACTCAAACACACCTGACACAGAAAAACACCCAAACACACCTGACACAGCAAAACACCCAAACACACCTGACACAGCAAAACACCTAAACACACCTGACACAGCAAAACACCCAAACACACCTGACACAGCAAAACACCCAAACACACCTGACACAGCAGAACACCCAAACACACCTGACAGAGCAAAACACCCAAACAAACCTGACACAACAAAACACCCAAACACACCTGACACAGCAAAACACTCAAACACACCTGACACAGCAAAACACCCAAACACACTTGACACAGCAAAACACACAAACAAATTTGACACAGCAAAACACCCAAACACACCTGACACAGCAAAACACCCAAACACACCTGACACAGCAAAACACCCAAACACACCTGACACAGCAAAACACCCAAACACACCTGACACAGCAAAACACGCAAACACATCTGACACAGCAAAACACCCAAACACACCTGACACAGCAAAACACCCAAACACACCTGACACAGCAAAACACCCAAACACACCTGACACAGCAAAACACCCAAACACACCTGACACAGCAAAACACCCAAACACACCTGACACAGCAAAACACACAAACACACCTGACACAGCAAAACACACAAACACACCTGACACAGCAAAATACACAAACACACCTGACACAGCAAAACACACAAACACTCCTGACACAGCAAAACACACAAACACTCCTGACACAGCAAAACACACAAACACTCCTGACACAGCAAAACACACAAACACACCTGACACAGCAAAACACTCAAACACACCTGACACAGAAAAACACCCAAACACACCTGAGACAGCAAAACACCCAAACACACCTGACACAGCAAAACACCCAAACACACCTGACACAGCAAAACACCCAAACACACCTGACACAGCAAAACACCCAAACACACCTGACACAGCAAAACACCCAAACACACCTGACACAGCAAAACACCCAAACACACCTGACACAGCAAAACACACAAACACACCTGACACAGCAAAACACACAAACACACCTGACACAGCAAAATACACAAACACACCTGACACAGCAAAACACCCAAACACACCTGACACAGCAAAACACCCAAACACACCTGACACAGCAAAACACCCAAACACACCTGACACAGCGAAACACCCAAACACACCTGACACAGCAAAACACCCAAACACACCTGACACAGCAAAACACCCAAACACACCTGACACAGGAAAACACCCAAACACATCTGACACAGCAAAACACCCAAACACACCTGACACAGCAAAACACCCAAACACACCTGACACAGCAAAACACCCAAACACACCTGACAAAGCAAAACACCCAAACACACCTGACAAAGCAAAACACCCAAACACCCCTGACACAGCAAAACACCCAAACACACCTGACACAGCAAAACACCCAAACACAACTCACACAGAAAAACATTCGAACACGCTTGACACAGAAAAACACCCAAACACACCTGACACAGCAAAACACCCAAACACACCTGACACAGCAAAACACACAAACACACCTGACACAGCAAAACACACAAACACAACAACACAGCAAAACACACAAACACACCTGACACAGCAAAACACACAAACACACCTGACACAGCAAAACACACAAACACTCCTGACACAGCAAAACACACAAACACTCCTGACACAGCAAAACACACAAACACACCTGACACAGCAAAACACTCAAACACACCTGACACAGAAAAACACCCAAACACACCTGAGACAGCAAAACACCCAAACACACCTGACACAGCAAAACACCCAAACACACCTGACACAGCAAACCACCCAAACACACCTGACACAGCAAAACACCCAAACACACCTGACACAGCAAAACACCCAAACACACCTGACACAGCAGAACACCCAAACACACCTGACACAGCAAAACACCCAAACGAACCTGACACAACAAAACACCCAAACACACCTGACACAGCAAAACACTCAAACACACCTGACACAGCAAAACACCCAAACACACTTGACACAGCAAAACACCCAAACACACCTGACACAGCAAAACACCAAAACACACCTCACACAGAGAAACACCCAAACACACCTGACACAGCAAAACACCCAAACACACCTCACACAGCAAAACACTCAAACACACCTGACACAGCAAAACACTCAAACACACCTCACACAGCAAAACACCCAAACACACCTGACACAGCAAAACACCCAAACACACCTGAGACAGAAAAACATACAAATCTGAAAAGCACCTGAAGACGCCTGACACAGAAAAACACCAAACTGGAAAAAAGCCCAACTGCAGCTGACACAGAAAAATTCCCGAATGTCTGACACAGAAAAACACCCAAACTGGAAAACTGCCCAACTACACCTGACACAGAAAAACACCCAAATTGGAAAAACGCCCAACTACACCTGACACAGAAAAATACCCGAATATGTCTGACACAGAAAAACACCCAAACTGGAAAAACACCCAACTACAGCTGACACAGAAAAAACATCCAAATACACCAGACACAGAAAAACACCCAAACTGGAAAAACACCCGAATACACCTGACACAAAAAAACACCCAAAAACACCTGACACAGAAAAAAAACCAAACACACCTGACACAGCAAAACATCCAAACACACCTGACACAGCAAAACACACAAACACAACTGACACAGCAAAACACACAAACACACCTGACACAGCAAAACACACAAACACACCTGACACAGCAAAACACACAAACACACCTGACACAGAAAAACACCCAAACACACCAGACACAGAAAAACACCAAACTGGAAAAACAACCGAATACACCTGACATAGAAAAACACCCTAAAACACCTAACACAGAAAAACACCCAAACACACCTCACACAGCAAAACACCCAAACACACCTGACACAGCAAAACACCCAAACACACCTGACACAGCAAAACACCCAAACACACCTGACACAGCAAAACACCCAAACACACCTGACACAGCAAAACACCCAAACACACCTGACACAGAAAAACACCCAAACACACCTGACACAGCAAAACACACAAACACACCTGACACAGAAAAACACACAAACACACCTGACACAGCAAAACACACAAACACACCTGACACAGCAAAACACACAAACACACCTCACACAGCAAAACACACAAACACACCTGGCACAGCAAAACACACAAACACACCTGACACAGCAAAACACACAAACACACCTGACACAGCAAAACACACAAACACACCTGACAGAGAAAAACACCCAAACACACCTGACACAGCAAAACACCCAAACACACCTGAGACAGAAAAACATACAAATCTGAAAAGCACCCGAATACGCGTGACACAGAAAAACACCAAACTGCAAAAACGCCCAACTCCAGCTGACACAGAAAAATACCCGAATATGTCTGACACAGAAAAACACCAAAACTGGAAAACCGCCCAACTACACCTGACACAGAAAAACACCCAAACTGGAAAAACGCCCAACTACACCTGACACAGAAAAATACCCGAATATGTCTGACACAGAAAAACACCCAAACTGGAAAAATACCCAACTACAGCTGACACAGAAAAAAAATCCAAATACACCAGACACAGAAAAAAACCCAAACTGGAAAAAAACCCGAATACACCTGAAACACAAAAACACCCAAAAACAACTGACACAGAAAAACACCCAAACGCACCTGACACGGCAAAACACCCAAACACACCTGACACAGCAAAACACCCAAACACACCTGACACAGCAAAACACCCAACACACCTGACACAGCAAAACACCCAAACACACCTGACACAGCAAAACACCCAAACACACCTGACACAGCAAAACACCCAAACACACCTGACACAGCAAAACACCCAAACACACCTCACACAGAAAAACACACAAACACACATCACACAGCAAAACACCCAAACACACCTGACACAGAAAAACACACAAACACACCTGACACAGCAAAACACACCTGACACAGCAAAACACACAAACACACCTGACACAGCAAAACACACAAACACACCTGACACAGCAAAACACACAAACACACCTGACACAGAAAAACACCCAAACACACCTGACACAGCAAAACACCCAAACACACCTGAGACAGAAAAACATACAAATCTGAAAAGCACCCGAATACGCCTGACACAGAAAAACACCAAACTGCAAAAACGCCCAACTCGAGCTGACACAGAAAAATACCCGAATATGTCTGACACAGAAAAACACCAAAACTGGAAAACCGCCCAACTGCACCTGACACAGAAAAACACCCAACTACACCTGACACAGAAAAATACCCGAATATGTCTGGCACAGAAAAACACAGAAACTGGAAAAATACCCAACTACAGCTGACACAGAAAAAAAATCCAAATACACCAGACACAGAAAAAAACCCAAACTGGAAAAAAACCCGAATACACCTGAAACACAAAAACACCCAAAAACAACTGACACAGAAAAACACCCAAACACACCTGACACAGAAAAATACCCAAACACACCTGAAAAAGCAAAACACACAAACACACCTGACACAGCAAAACACACAAACACACCTGACACAGCAAAACACACAAACACACCTGACACAGCAAAACACACAAACACACCTGACACAGCAAAACACACAAACATACCTGACACAGCAAAACACCCAAACACACCTCACACAGAAAAACACCCAAACACACCTGACACAGAAAAACACCCAAACACAACTGACACAGCAAAACATCCAAACACACCTGACACAGCAAAACACACAAACACACCTGACACAGCAAAACACACAAACACACCTGACACAGCATAACACACAAACACACCTGACACAGCAAAACACACAAACACACCTGACACAGCAAAACACTCAAACACACCTGACACAGAAAAACACCCAAACAGACCAGACACAGAAAAACACCAAACTGGAAAAACACCCGAATACACCTGACATAGAAAAACACCCTAAAACACCTAACACAGAAAAACACCCAAACACACCTGACACAGCAAAACACCCAAACACACCTGACACAGCAAAACACCCAAACACACCTGACACAGCAAAACACCCAAACACACATGACACAGCAAAACACACAAACACATCTGACACAGCAAAACACACAAACACACCTGACACAGCAAAACACACAAACACACCTGACACAGCAAAACACACAAACACACCTGACACAGAAAAACACCCAAACACACCTGACACAGCAAAACACCCAAACACACCTGAGACAGAAAAACATACAAATCTGAAAAGCACCCGAATACGCCTGACACAGAAAAGCACCAAACTGCAAAAACGCCCAACTCCAGCTGACACAGAAAAATACCCGAATATGTCTGACACAGAAAAACACCAAAACTGGAAAACCGCCCAACTACACCTGACACAGAATAACACCCAAACTGGAAAAACGCCCAACTACACCTGACACAGAAAAATACCCGAATATGTCTGACACAGAAAAACACCCAAACTGGAAAAATACCCAACTACAGCTGACACAGAAAAAAAATCCAAATACACCAGACACAGAAAAAAACCCAAACTGGAAAAAAACCCGAATACACCTGAAACACAAAAACACCCAAAAACAACTGACACAGAAAAACACCCAAACGCACCTGACACTGCAAAACACCCAAACACACCTGACACAGCAAAACACCCAAACACACCTGACACAGCAAAACACCCAAACACACCTGACACAGCAAAACACCCAAACACACCTGACACAGCAAAACACCCAAACACACCTGACACAGCAAAACACCCAAACACACCTCACACAGAAAAACACACAAACACACCTGAGAAGCAAAACACCCAAACACACCTGACACAGAAAAACACACAAACACACCTGACACAGCAAAACACACAAACACACCTGACACAGCAAAACACACAAACACACCAGACACAGCAAAACACACCTGACACAGCAAAACACACAAACACACCTGACACAGCAAAACACTCAAACACACCTGACACAGCAAAACACTCAAACACACCTAACACAGCAAAACACAAAAACACACCTCACACAGAAAAACACCCAAACACAGCTCACACAGCAAAACACCCAAACACACCTCACACAGAAAAACATTCGAACACGCCTGACACAGAAAAACACCCAAACACACCTGACACAGCAAAACACCCAAACACACCTCACACAGCAAAACACCCAAACACACCTGACACAGCAAAACACCCAAACACACCTCACACAGAGAAACACCCAAACACACCTCACACAGAGAAACACCCAAACACACCTCACACAGCAAAACACACAAACACACCTGACACAGCAAAACACACAAATACACCTGACACAGCAAAACACACAAACACACCTGACACAGCAAAACACCCAAACACACCTGAGACAGAAAAACATACAAATCTGAAAAGCACCTGAAGACGCCTGACACAGAAAAACACCAAACTGGAAAAAAGCCCAACTGCAGCTGACACAGAAAAATACCCGAATGTCTGACACAGAAAAACACCCAAACTGGAAAACTGCCCAACTACACCTGACACAGAAAAACACCCAAATTGGAAAAACGCCCAACTACACCTGACACAGAAAAATACCCGAATATGTCTGACACAGAAAAACACCCAAACTGGAAAAACACCCAACTACAGCTGACACAGAAAAAACATCCAAATACACCAGACACAGAAAAACACCCAAATTGGAAAAACACCCGAATACACCTGACACAAAAAAACACCCAAAAACACCTGACACAGAAAAACAACCGAACACACCTGACACAGCAAAACACCCAAACACACCTGACACAGCAAAACACCCAAACACACCTGACACAGCAAAACACCCAAACACACCTGACACAGCAAAACACCCAAACACACCTGACACAGCAAAACACCCAAACACACCTGACACAGCAAAACACCCAAACACACCTGACACAGCAAAACACCCAAACACACCTGACACAGCAAAACACCCAAACACACCTCACACAGAAAAACACACAAACACATATCACACAGCAAAACACCCAAACACACCTGACACAGAAAAACACACAAACACACCTGACACAGCAAAACACACAAACACACCTGACACAGCAAAACACACAAACACACCAGACACAGCAAAACACACCTGACACAGCAAAACACTCAAACACACCTAACACAGCAAAACACCCAAACACACCTCAACACAGAAAAACACCCAAACACAGCTCACACAGCAAAACACCCAAACACACCTCACACAGAAAAACATTCGAACACGCCTGACACAGAAAAACACCCAAACACACCTGACACAGCAAAACACCCAAAAACACCTCACACAGCAAAACACCCAAACACACCTGACACAGCAGAACACCCAAACACACCTGACACAGCAAAACACCCAAACGAACCTGACACAACAAAACACCCAAACACACCTGACACAGCAAAACACTCAAACACACCTGACACAGCAAAACACCCAAACACACTTGACACAGCAAAACACCCAAACACACCTGACACAGCAAAACACCAAAACACACCTCACACAGAGAAACACCCAAACACACCTGACACAGCAAAACACCCAAACACACCTCACACAGCAAAACACCCAAACACACCTGACACAGCAAACCACCCAAACACACTTGACACAGCAAAACACACAAACACACCTGACACAGCAAAACACTCAAACACACCTGACACAGAAAAACACCCAAACACACCTGAAACAGCAAAACCCCCAAACACACATGACACAGCAAAACACCCAAACACACCTGACACAGCAAAACACCCAAACACACCTCACAAGGCAAAACACCCAAACACACCTCACACAGCAAAACACCCAAACACACCTCACACAGAAAAACATTCGAACACGCCTGACACAGAAAAACACCCAAACACACCTGACACAGCAAAACACCCAAACACACATGACACAGCAAAACACCCAAACACACATGACACAGCAAAACACACAAACACACCTGACACAGCAAATCACACAAACACACCTCACACAGCAAAACACACAAACACACCTGACACAGCAAAACACACAAACACACCTGACACAGCAAAACACTCAAACACACCTGACACAGCAAAACACTCAAACACACCTGACACAGCAAAACACTCAAAAACACCTGACAGAGCAAAACACTCAAACACACCTGGCACAGAAAAACACCCAAACGCACCTGACACAGCAAAACACCCAAACACACCTGAGACAGAAAAACATACAAATCTGAAAAGCACCCGAAGACGCCTAACACAGAAAAACACCAAACTGGAAAAAAGCACAACTGCAGCTGACACAGAAAAATACCCGAATTTGTCTGACACAGAAAAACACCCAAACTGGAAAACCGCGCAACTACACCTGACACAGAAAAACGCCCAAACTGGAAAAACGCCCAACTACACCTGACACAGAAAAAAACCTGAATATGTCTGACACAGAAAAACACCCAAACTTGAAAAACACCCAACTACAGCTGACACAGAAAAAGCATCCAAATACACCAGACACAGAAAAACAGCCGACACAGAAAAACACCCAAACTGGAAAAACACCCGAATACACCTGACACAAAAAAACACCCAAAAACACCTGACACAGCAAAACACCCAAACACACCTGACACAGCACAACACCCAAACACACCTGACACAGCAAAACACCCAAACACACCTGACACAGCAAAACACCCAAACACACCTGACACAGCAAAACACCCAAAAACACCTGACACAGCAAAACACCCAAACACACCTGACACAGCAAAACACCCAAACACACCTGACACAGCAAAACACCCAAACACACCTGACACAGCAAAACACCAGAACACATCTGACACAGCAAAACACCCAAACACACCTGACACAGCAAAACACCCAAACACACCTGACACAGCAAAACACCCAAACACACCTGACAAAGCAAAACACCCAAACACCCCTGACACAGCAAAACACCCAAACACACCTGACACAGCAAAACACCCAAACACACCTGACACAGCAAAACACCCAAACACAACTCACACAGAAAAACATTCGAACACGCTTGACACAGAAAAACACCCAAACACACCTGACACAGCAAAACACCCAAACACACCTGACACAGCAAAACACACAAACACACCTGACACAGCAAAACACACAAACACACCTGACACAGCAAAACACACAAACACACCTGACACAGCAAAACACACAAACACTCCTGACACAGCAAAACACACAAACACTCCTGACACAGCAAAACACACAAACACTCCTGACACAGCAAAACACACAAACACACCTGACACAGCAAAACACCCAAACACACCTGACACAGCAAAACACCCAAACACACCTGACACAGCAAAACACCCAAACACACCTGACACAGCAAAACACCCAAACACACCTGACACAGCAGAACACCCAAACACACCTGACACAGCAAAACACCCAAACAAACCTGACACAACAAAACACCCAAACACACCTGACACAGCAAAACACTCAAACACACCTGACACAGCAAAACACTCAAACACACCTGACACAGCAAAACACCCAAACACACTTGACACAGCAAAACACCCAAACACACCTGACACAGCAAAACACCCAAACACACCTGACACAGCAAAACACCCAAACACACCTCACACAGCAAAACACCCAAACACACCTGACACAGCAAACCACCCAAACACACCTGACACAGCAATCCACCCAAACACACCTGACACAGCAAAACACACAAACACACCTGACACAGCAAAACACCCAAACACACCTGAGACAGAAAAACATACAAATCTGAAAAGCACCTGAAGACGCCTGACACAGAAAAACACCAAACTGGAAAAAAGCCCAACTGCAGCTGACACAGAAAAATTCCCGAATGTCTGACACAGAAAAACACCCAAACTGGAAAACTGCCCAACTACACCTGACACAGAAAAACACCCAAATTGGAAAAACGCCCAACTACACCTGACACAGAAAAATACCCGAATATGTCTGACACAGAAAAACACCCAAACTGGAAAAACACCCAACTACAGCTGACACAGAAAAAACATCCAAATACACCAGACACAGAAAAACACCCAAACTGGAAAAACACCCGAATACACCTGACACAAAAAAACACCCAAAAACACCTGACACAGAAAAAAACCCAAACACACCTGACACAGCAAAACACCCAAACACCCCTGACACAGCAAAACACCCAAACACACCTGACACAGCAAAACACCCAAACACACCTGATACAGCAAAACACACAAACGCACCTGACACAGCAAAACACCGAAACACACCTGACACAGCAAAACACCCAAACACACCTGACACAGCAAAACACCCAAACACACCTGACACAGCAAAACACCCAAACAGACCTGACACAGCAAAACACCCAAACACACCTGACACAGCAAAACACCCAAACACATCTGACACAGCAAAGCACCCAAACACACCTGACACAGTAAAACACCCAAACACACCTGACACAGCAAAACACCCAAACACTCCTGACACAGCAAAACACCCAAACACACCTGACACAGCAAAACACCCAAACACACCTGACACAGCAAAACACCCAAACACAACTCACACAGAAAAACATTAGAACACGCTTGACACAGAAAAACACCCAAACACACCTGACACAGCAAAACACCCAAACACACCTGACACAGCAAAACACACAAACACACCTGACACAGCAAAACACACAAACACAACAACACAGCAAAACACACAAACACACCTGACACAGCAAAACACACAAACACACCTGACACAGCAAAACACACAAACACTCCTGACACAGCAAAACACACTAACACTCCTGACACTGCAAAACACACAAACACACCTGACACAGCAAAACATTCAAACACACCTGACACAGAAAAACACCCAAACACACCTGACACAGCAAAACACCCAAACACACCTGACACAGCAAAACACCCAAACACACATGACACAGCAAAACACCCAAACACACCTGACACAGCAAAACACCCAAGCACCCCTGACACAGCAGAACACTCAAACACACCTGACACAGCAAAACACCCAAACACACTTGACACAGCAAAACACCCAAACAAATTTGACACAGCAAAACACCCAAACACACCTGACACAGCAAAACACCCAAACACACCTGACACAGCAAAACACCCAAACACACCTGACACAGCAAAACACCCAAACACACCTGACACAGCAAAACACCCAAACACACCTGACGCAGCAAAACACGCAAACACATCTGACACAGCAAAACACCCAAACACACCTGACACAGCAAAACACCTAAACACACCTGACACAGCAAAACACCCAAACACACCTGACACAGCAAAACACCCAAACACACCTGACACAGCAAAACACCCAAACACACCTGACACAGCAAAACACACAAAAACACCTGACACAGCAAAACACCCAAACACACCTGACACAGCAAAACACCCAAACACACCTGACACAGATAAACACCCAAACACAACTCACACAGAAAAACATTCGAACACGCTTGACACAGAAAAACACCCAAACACACCTGACACAGCAAAACACCCAAACACACCTGACACAGCAAAACACCCAAACACACCTGACACAGCAAAACACACAAACACAACAACACAGCAAAACACACAAACACACCTGACACAGCAAAACACACAAACACACCTGACACAGCAAAACACACAAACACTCCTGACACAGCAAAACACACTAACACTCCTGACACAGCAAAACACACAAACACACCTGACACAGCAAAACACTCAAACACACCTGACACAGAAAAACACCCAAACACACCTGACACAGCAAAACACCCAAACACACCTGACACAGCAAAACACCTAAACACACCTGACACAGCAAAACACCCAAACACACCTGACACAGCAAAACACCCAAACACACCTGACACAGCAGAACACCCAAACACACCTGACAGAGCAAAACACCCAAACAAACCTGACACAACAAAACACCCAAACACACCTGACACAGCAAAACACTCAAACACACCTGACACAGCAAAACACCCAAACACACTTGACACAGCAAAACACACAAACAAATTTGACACAGCAAAACACCCAAACACACCTGACACAGCAAAACACCCAAACACACCTGACACAGCAAAACACCCAAACACACCTGACACAGCAAAACACCCAAACACACCTGACACAGCAAAACACCCAAACACACCTGACACAGCAAAACACGCAAACACATCTGACACAGCAAAACACCCAAACACACCTGACACAGCAAAACACCCAAACACACCTGACACAGCAAAACACCCAAACACACCTGACACAGCAAAACACCCAAACACACCTGACACAGCAAAACACCCAAACACACCTGACACAGCAAAACACACAAACACACCTGACACAGCAAAACACACAAACACACCTGACACAGCAAAACACCCAAACACACCTGACACAGCAAAACACCCAAACACACCTGACACAGCAAAACACCCAAACACACCTGACACAGCAAAACACCCAAACACACCTGACACAGCAAAACACACAAACACACCTGACACAGCAAAACACACAAACACACCTGACACAGCAAAATACACAAACACACCTGACACAGCAAAACACCCAAACACACCTGACACAGCAAAACACCCAAACACACCTGACACAGCAAAACACCCAAACACACCTGACACAGCAAAACACCCAAACACACCTGACACAGCAAAACACCCAAACACACCTGACACAGCAAAACACCCAAACACACCTGACACAGGAAAACACCCAAACACATCTGACACAGCAAAACACCCAAACACACCTGACACAGCAAAACACCCAAACACACCTGACACAGCAAAACACCCAAACACACCTGACAAAGCAAAACACCCAAACACCCCTGACACAGCAAAACACCCAAACACACCTGACACAGCAAAACACCCAAACACACCTGACACAGCAAAACACCCAAACACAACTCACACAGAAAAACATTCGAACACGCTTGACACAGAAAAACACCCAAACACACCTGACACAGCAAAACACCCAAACACACCTGACACAGCAAAACACACAAACACACCTGACACAGCAAAACACACAAACACACCAGACACAGCAAAACACACAAACACACCTGACACAGCAAAACACACAAACACTCCTGACACAGCAAAACACACAAACACTCCTGACACAGCAAAACACACAAACACTCCTGACACAGCAAAACACACAAACACACCTGACACAGCAAAACACTCAAACACACCTGACACAGAAAAACACCCAAACACACCTGAGACAGCAAAACACCCAAACACACCTGACACAGCAAAACACCCAAACACACCTGACACAGCAAACCACCCAAACACACCTGACACAGCAAAACACCCAAACACACCTGACACAGCAAAACACCCAAACACACCTGACACAGCAGAACACCCAAACACACCTGACACAGCAAAACACCCAAACGAACCTGACACAACAAAACACCCAAACACACCTGACACAGCAAAACACTCAAACACACCTGACACAGCAAAACACCCAAACACACTTGACACAGCAAAACACCCAAACACACCTGACACAGCAAAACACCAAAACACACCTCACACAGAGAAACACCCAAACACACCTGACACAGCAAAACACCCAAACACACCTCACACAGCAAAACACCCAAACACACCTGACACAGCAAACCACCCAAACACACCTGACACAGCAAACCACCCAAACACACCTGACACAGCAAAACACCCAAACACACCTGACACAGCAAAACACTCAAACACACCTGACACAGCAAAACACTCAAACACACCTCACACAGCAAAACACCCAAACACACCTGACACAGCAAAACACCCAAACACACCTGAGACAGAAAAACATACAAATCTGAAAAGCACCTGAAGACGCCTGACACAGAAAAACACCAAACTGGAAAAAAGCCCAACTGCAGCTGACACAGAAAAATTCCCGAATGTCTGACACAGAAAAACACCCAAACTGGAAAACTGCCCAACTACACCTGACACAGAAAAACACCCAAATTGGAAAAACGCCCAACTACACCTGACACAGAAAAATACCCGAATATGTCTGACACAGAAAAACACCCAAACTGGAAAAACACCCAACTACAGCTGACACAGAAAAAACATCCAAATACACCAGACACAGAAAAACACCCAAACACACCTGACACAGCAAAACACCCAAACAGACCTGACACAGCAAAACACCCAAACACACCTGACACAGCAAAACACCCAAACACATCTGACACAGCAAAGCACCCAAACACACCTGACACAGTAAAACACCCAAACACACCTGACACAGCAAAACACCCAAACACTCCTGACACAGCAAAACACCCAAACACACCTGACACAGCAAAACACCCAAACACAACTCACACAGAAAAACATTAGAACACGCTTGACACAGAAAAACACCCAAACACACCTGACACAGCAAAACACCCAAACACACCTGACACAGCAAAACACACAAACACACCTGACACAGCAAAACACACAAACACAACAACACAGCAAAACACACAAACACACCTGACACAGCAAAACACACAAACACACCTGACACAGCAAAACACACTAACACTCCTGACACTGCAAAACACACAAACACACCTGACACAGCAAAACATTCAAACACACCTGACACAGAAAAACACCCAAACACACCTGACACAGCAAAACACCCAAACACACCTGACACAGCAAAACACCCAAACACACATGACACAGCAAAACACCCAAACACACCTGACACAGCAAAACACCCAAGCACCCCTGACACAGCAGAACACTCAAACACACCTGACACAGCAAAACACCCAAACACACTTGACACAGCAAAACACACAAACAAATTTGACACAGCAAAACACCCAAACACACCTGACACAGCAAAACACCCAAACACACCTGACACAGCAAAACACCCAAACACACCTGACACAGCAAAACACCCAAACACACCTGACACAGCAAAACACCCAAACACACCTGACGCAGCAAAACACGCAAACACATCTGACACAGCAAAACACCCAAACACACCTGACACAGCAAAACACCTAAACACACCTGACACAGCAAAACACCCAAACACACCTGACACAGCAAAACACCCAAACACACCTGACACAGCAAAACACCCAAACACACCTGACACAGCAAAACACACAAACACACCTGACACAGCAAAACACCCAAACACACCTGACACAGCAAAACACCCAAACACACCTGACACAGATAAACACCCAAACACAACTCACACAGAAAAACATTCGAACACGCTTGACACAGAAAAACACCCAAACACACCTGACACAGCAAAACACCCAAACACACCTGACACAGCAAAACACCCAAACACACCTGACACAGCAAAACACACAAACACAACAACACAGCAAAACACACAAACACACCTGACACAGCAAAACACACAAACACACCTGACACAGCAAAACACACAAACACTCCTGACACAGCAAAACACACTAACACTCCTGACACAGCAAAACACACAAACACACCTGACACAGCAAAACACTCAAACACACCTGACACAGAAAAACACCCAAACACACCTGACACAGCAAAACACCCAAACACACCTGACACAGCAAAACACCTAAACACACCTGACACAGCAAAACACCCAAACACACCTGACACAGCAAAACACCCAAACACACCTGACACAGCAGAACACCCAAACACACCTGACAGAGCAAAACACCCAAACAAACCTGACACAACAAAACACCCAAACACACCTGACACAGCAAAACACTCAAACACACCTGACACAGCAAAACACCCAAACACACTTGACACAGCAAAACACACAAACAAATTTGACACAGCAAAACACCCAAACACACCTGACACAGCAAAACACCCAAACACACCTGACACAGCAAAACACCCAAACACACCTGACACAGCAAAACACCCAAACACACCTGACACAGCAAAACACCCAAACACACCTGACACAGCAAAACACGCAAACACATCTGACACAGCAAAACACCCAAACACACCTGACACAGCAAAACACCCAAACACACCTGACACAGCAAAACACCCAAACACACCTGACACAGCAAAACACCCAAACACACCTGACACAGCAAAACACCCAAACACACCTGACACAGCAAAACACACAAACACACCTGACACAGCAAAACACACAAACACACCTGACACAGCAAAATACACAAACACACCTGACACAGCAAAACACACAAACACTCCTGACACAGCAAAACACACAAACACTCCTGACACAGCAAAACACACAAACACTCCTGACACAGCAAAACACACAAACACACCTGACACAGCAAAACACTCAAACACACCTGACACAGAAAAACACCCAAACACACCTGAGACAGCAAAACACCCAAACACACCTGACACAGCAAAACACCCAAACACACCTGACACAGCAAAACACCCAAACACACCTGACACAGCAAAACACCCAAACACACCTGACACAGCAAAACACCCAAACACACCTGACACAGCAAAACACCCAAACACACCTGACACAGCAAAACACACAAACACACCTGACACAGCAAAACACACAAACACACCTGACACAGCAAAATACACAAACACACCTGACACAGCAAAACACCCAAACACACCTGACACAGCAAAACACCCAAACACACCTGACACAGCAAAACACCCAAACACACCTGACACAGCGAAACACCCAAACACACCTGACACAGCAAAACACCCAAACACACCTGACACAGCAAAACACCCAAACACACCTGACACAGGAAAACACCCAAACACATCTGACACAGCAAAACACCCAAACACACCTGACACAGCAAAACACCCAAACACACCTGACACAGCAAAACACCCAAACACACCTGACAAAGCAAAACACCCAAACACCCCTGACACAGCAAAACACCCAAACACACCTGACACAGCAAAACACCCAAACACAACTCACACAGAAAAACATTCGAACACGCTTGACACAGAAAAACACCCAAACACACCTGACACAGCAAAACACCCAAACACACCTGACACAGCAAAACACACAAACACACCTGACACAGCAAAACACACAAACACACCAGACACAGCAAAACACACAAACACACCTGACACAGCAAAACACACAAACACTCCTGACACAGCAAAACACACAAACACTCCTGACACAGCAAAACACACAAACACTCCTGACACAGCAAAACACACAAACACTCCTGACACAGCAAAACACACAAACACACCTGACACAGCAAAACACTCAAACACACCTGACACAGAAAAACACCCAAACACACCTGAGACAGCAAAACACCCAAACACACCTGACACAGCAAAACACCCAAACACACCTGACACAGCAAACCACCCAAACACACCTGACACAGCAAAACACCCAAACACACCTGACACAGCAAAACACCCAAACACACCTGACACAGCAGAACACCCAAACACACCTGACACAGCAAAACACCCAAACGAACCTGACACAACAAAACACCCAAACACACCTGACACAGCAAAACACTCAAACACACCTGACACAGCAAAACACCCAAACACACTTGACACAGCAAAACACCCAAACACACCTGACACAGCAAAACACCAAAACACACCTCACACAGAGAAACACCCAAACACACCTGACACAGCAAAACACCCAAACACACCTCACACAGCAAAACACCCAAACACACCTGACACAGCAAACCACCCAAACACACCTGACACAGCAAACCACCCAAAGAAAACCTGACACAGCAAAACACCCAAACACACCTGACACAGCAAAACACTCAAACACACCTGACACAGCAAAACACTCAAACACACCTCACACAGCAAAACACCCAAACACACCTGACACAGCAAAACACCCAAACACACCTGAGACAGAAAAACATACAAATCTGAAAAGCACCTGAAGACGCCTGACACAGAAAAACACCAAACTGGAAAAAAGCCCAACTGCAGCTGACACAGAAAAATTCCCGAATGTCTGACACAGAAAAACACCCAAACTGGAAAACTGCCCAACTACACCTGACACAGAAAAACACCCAAATTGGAAAAACGCCCAACTACACCTGACACAGAAAAATACCCGAATATGTCTGACACAGAAAAACACCCAAACTGGAAAAACACCCAACTACAGCTGACACAGAAAAAACATCCAAATACACCAGACACAGAAAAACACCCAAACTGGAAAAACACCCGAATACACCTGACACAAAAAAACACCCAAAAACACCTGACACAGAAAAAAAACCAAACACACCTGACACAGCAAAACACCCAAACACCCCTGACACAGCAAAACACCCAAACACACCTGACACAGCAAAACACCCAAACACACCTGATACAGCAAAACACCCAAACAGACCTGACACAGCAAAACACCCAAACACACCTGACACAGCAAAACACCCAAACACATCTGACACAGCAAAGCACCCAAACACACCTGACACAGTAAAACACCCAAACACACCTGACACAGCAAAACACCCAAACACTCCTGACACAGCAAAACACCCAAACACACCTGACACAGCAAAACACCCAAACACACCTGACACAGCAAAACACCCAAACACAACTCACACAGAAAAACATTCGAACACGCTTGACACAGAAAAACACCCAAACACACCTGACACAGCAAAACACCCAAACACACCTGACACAGCAAAACACCCAAACACACCTGACACAGCAAAACACACAAACACAACAACACAGCAAAACACACAAACACACCTGACACAGCAAAACACACAAACACACCTGACACAGCAAAACACACTAACACTCCTGACACAGCAAAACACACAAACACACCTGACACAGCAAAACATTCAAACACACCTGACACAGAAAAACACCCAAACACACCTGACACAGCAAAACACCCAAACACACCTGACACAGCAAAACACCCAAACACACGTGACACAGCAAAACACACAAACACACCTGACACAGCAAAACACACAAACACACCTGACACAGCAAAACACTCAAACACACCTGACACAGAAAAACACCCAAACACACCTGAGACAGCAAAACACCCAAACACACCTGACACAGCAAAACACCCAAACACACCTGACACAGCAAAACACCCAAACACACCTGACACAGCAAAACACCCAAACACACCTGACACAGCAAAACACCCAAACACACCTGACACAGCAAAACACCCAAACACACCTGACACAGCAAAACACACAAACACACCTGACACAGCAAAACACACAAACACACCTGACACAGCAAAACACACAAACACACCTGACACAGCAAAACACCCAAACACACCTGACACAGCAAAACACCCAAACACACCTGACACAGCAAAACACCCAAACACACCTGACACAGCGAAACACCCAAACACACCTGACACAGCAAAACACCCAAACACACCTGACACAGCAAAACACCCAAACACACCTGACACAGGAAAACACCCAAACACATCTGACACAGCAAAACACCCAAACACACCTGACACAGCAAAACACCCAAACACACCTGACACAGCAAAACACCCAAACACACCTGACAAAGCAAAACACCCAAACACCCCTGACACAGCAAAACACCCAAACACACCTGACACAGCAAAACACCCAAACACAACTCACACAGAAAAACATTCGAACACGCTTGACACAGAAAAACACCCAAACACACCTGACACAGCAAAACACCCAAACACACCTGACACAGCAAAACACACAAACACACCTGACACAGCAAAACACACAAACACACCAGACACAGCAAAACACACAAACACACCTGACACAGCAAAACACACAAACACTCCTGACACAGCAAAACACACAAACACTCCTGACACAGCAAAACACACAAACACTCCTGACACAGCAAAACACACAAACACTCCTGACACAGCAAAACACACAAACACACCTGACACAGCAAAACACTCAAACACACCTGACACAGAAAAACACCCAAACACACCTGAGACAGCAAAACACCCAAACACACCTGACACAGCAAAACACCCAAACACACCTGACACAGCAAACCACCCAAACACACCTGACACAGCAAAACACCCAAACACACCTGACACAGCAAAACACCCAAACACACCTGACACAGCAGAACACCCAAACACACCTGACACAGCAAAACACCCAAACGAACCTGACACAACAAAACACCCAAACACACCTGACACAGCAAAACACTCAAACACACCTGACACAGCAAAACACCCAAACACACTTGACACAGCAAAACACCCAAACACACCTGACACAGCAAAACACCAAAACACACCTCACACAGAGAAACACCCAAACACACCTGACACAGCAAAACACCCAAACACACCTCACACAGCAAAACACCCAAACACACCTGACACAGCAAACCACCCAAACACACCTGACACAGCAAACCACCCAAAGAAAACCTGACACAGCAAAACACCCAAACACACCTGACACAGCAAAACACTCAAACACACCTGACACAGCAAAACACTCAAACACACCTCACACAGCAAAACACCCAAACACACCTGACACAGCAAAACACCCAAACACACCTGAGACAGAAAAACATACAAATCTGAAAAGCACCTGAAGACGCCTGACACAGAAAAACACCAAACTGGAAAAAAGCCCAACTGCAGCTGACACAGAAAAATTCCCGAATGTCTGACACAGAAAAACACCCAAACTGGAAAACTGCCCAACTACACCTGACACAGAAAAACACCCAAATTGGAAAAACGCCCAACTACACCTGACACAGAAAAATACCCGAATATGTCTGACACAGAAAAACACCCAAACTGGAAAAACACCCAACTACAGCTGACACAGAAAAAACATCCAAATACACCAGACACAGAAAAACACCCAAACTGGAAAAACACCCGAATACACCTGACACAAAAAAACACCCAAAAACACCTGACACAGAAAAAAAACCAAACACACCTGACACAGCAAAACACCCAAACACCCCTGACACAGCAAAACACCCAAACACACCTGACACAGCAAAACACCCAAACACACCTGATACAGCAAAACACCCAAACAGACCTGACACAGCAAAACACCCAAACACACCTGACACAGCAAAACACCCAAACACATCTGACACAGCAAAGCACCCAAACACACCTGACACAGTAAAACACCCAAACACACCTGACACAGCAAAACACCCAAACACTCCTGACACAGCAAAACACCCAAACACACCTGACACAGCAAAACACCCAAACACACCTGACACAGCAAAACACCCAAACACAACTCACACAGAAAAACATTCGAACACGCTTGACACAGAAAAACACCCAAACACACCTGACACAGCAAAACACCCAAACACACCTGACACAGCAAAACACCCAAACACACCTGACACAGCAAAACACACAAACACAACAACACAGCAAAACACACAAACACACCTGACACAGCAAAACACACAAACACACCTGACACAGCAAAACACACTAACACTCCTGACACAGCAAAACACACAAACACACCTGACACAGCAAAACATTCAAACACACCTGACACAGAAAAACACCCAAACACACCTGACACAGCAAAACACCCAAACACACCTGACACAGCAAAACACCCAAACACACGTGACACAGCAAAACACACAAACACACTTGACACAGCAAAACACCCAAACACACCTGACACAGCAAAACACGCAAACACATCTGACACAGCAAAACACCCAAACACAGCTGACACAGCAAAACACCCAAACACACCTGACACAGCAAAACACACAAACACACCTGACACAGCAAAACACACAAACACTCCTGACACAGCAAAACACACTAACACTCCTGACACAGCAAAACACACAAACACACCTGACACAGCAAAACATTCAAACACACCTGACACAGAAAAACACCCAAACACACCTGACACAGCAAAACACCCAAACACACCTGACACAGCAAAACACCCAAACACACGTGACACAGCAAAACACACAAACACACTTGACACAGCAAAACACCCAAACACACCTGACACAGCAAAACACGCAAACACATCTGACACAGCAAAACACCCAAACACAGCTGACACAGCAAAACACCCAAACACACCTGACACAGCAAAACAACCAAACACACCTGACACAGCAAAACACCCAAACACACCTGACACAGCAAAACACCCAAACGCTCCTGACACAGCAAAACACCCAAACACACCTGACACAGCAAAACACCCAAACACACCTGACACAGCAAAACACCCAAACACAACTCACACAGAAAAACATTCGAACACGCTTGACACAGAAAAACACCCAAACACACCTGACACAGCAAAACACCCAAACACACCTGACACAGCAAAACACCCAAACACACCTGACACAGCAAAACACCCAAACACACCTGACACAGCAAAACACACAAACACAACAACACAGCAAAACACACAAACACACCTGACACAGCAAAACACACAAACACTCCTGACACAGCAAAACACACTAACACTCCTGACACAGCAAAACACACAAACACACCTGACACAGAAAAACACCCAAACACACCTGACACAGCAAAACACCCAAACACACCTGACACAGCAAAACAACCAAACACACCTGACACAGCAAAACACCCAAACACACCTGACACAGCAGAACACCCAAACACACCTGACACAGCAAAACACCCAAACAAACCTGACACAGCAAAACAACCAAACACACCTGACACAGCAAAACACCCAAACACACCTGACACAGCAAAACACCCAAACACACCTGACACAGCAGAACACCCAAACACACCTGACACAGCAAAACACCCAAACAAACCTGACACAACAAAACACCCAAACACACCTGACACAGCAAAACACCCAAACACACTTGACACAGAAAAACACCCAAACACACCTGACACAGCAAAACACCCAAACACACCTCACACAGAGAAACACCCAAACACACCTCACACAGCAAAACACCCAAACACACCTGACACAGCAAAACACACAAATACACCTGACACAGCAAAACACACAAACACACCTGACACAGCAAAACACCCAAACACACCTGAGACAGAAAAACATACAAATCTGAAAAGCACCTGAAGACGCCTGACACAGAAAAACACCAAACTGGAAAAACGCTCAACTCCAGCTGACACAGAAAAATACCCGAATATGTCTGACACAGAAAAACACCCAAACTGGAAAACCGCCCAACTACACCTGACACAGAAAAACACCCAAATTGGAAAAACGCCCAACTACACCTGACACAGAAAAATACCCGAATATGTCTGACACAGAGAAATACCCAAACTGGAAAAACACCCAACTACAGCTGACACAGAAAAAAATCCAAATACACCAGACACAGAAAAACACCCAAACTGGAAAAACACCCGAAAATACCTGACAGAAAAAAACACCCAAAAACACCTAACACAGAAAAACACCCAAACACACCTGACACAGCAAAACACCCAAACACACCTGACACAGCAAAACACCCAAACACACCTGACACAGCAAAACACCTGACACAGCAAAACACCCAAACACACCTGACACAGCAAAACACCCAAACACACCTGACACAGCAAAACACCCAAACACACCTGACACAGCAAAACACCCAAACACACCTCACACAGCAAAACACCCAAACACACCTGAAACAGCAAAACACCCAAACACACCTGAAACAGCAAAACACCCAAACACACCTGACACAGCAAAACACCCAAAATCTCCTGACACAGCAAAACACCTAAACACACCTGACACAGCAAAACACCCAAACACACCTGACACAGCAAAACACCCAAACACACCTGACACAGCAAAACACCCAAACACAACTCACACAGAAAAACATTCGAACACGCCTGACACAGAAAAACACCCAAACACACCGGACACAGCAAAACACCCAAACACACCTGACACAGCAAAACACACAAACACACCTGACACAGCAAAACACACAAAAACACCAGACACAGCAAAACACACAAACACACCTGACACGGCAAAACACACAAACACACCTGACATAGCAAAACACACAAACACACCAGACACAGCAAAACACACAAACACACCTGACACGGCAAAACACACAAACACTCCTGACACAGCAAAACACACAAACACACCTGACACAGCAAAACACACAAACACTCCTGACACAGCAAAACACACAAACACACCTGACACAGCAAAACACCCAAACAAACCTGACACAACAAAACACCCAAACACACCTGACACAGCAAAACACCCAAACACACCTCACACAGAGAAACACCCAAACACACCGCACACAGCAAAACACCCAAACACACCTGACACAGCAAAACACACAAATACACCTGACACAGCAAAACACACAAACACACCTGACACAGCAAAACACCCAAACACAGCTGAGACAGAAAAACATACAAATCTGAAAAGCACCTGAAGACGCCTGACACAGAAAAACACCAAACTGGAAAAACGCCCAACTGCAGCTGGCACAGAAAAATACCCGAATATGTCTGACACAGAAAAACACCCAAACTGGAAAACCGCCCAACTACACCTGACACAGAAAAACACCCAAATTGGAAAAACGCCCAACTACACCTGACACAGAAAAATACCCGAATATGTCTGACACAGAAAAACACACAAACTGGAAAAACACCCAACTACAGCTGACACAGAAAAAATATCCAAATACACCAGACACAGACAACAACCAAACTGGAAAAACTCCCGAATACACCTCACACAAAAAAACACCCAAAAACACCTGACACAGAAAAACACCCAAACACACCTGACACAGCAAAACACCCAAACACACCTGACACAGAAAAACACCTGACACAGCAAAACACCCAAACACACCTGACACAGCAAAACACCCAAACACACCTCACACAGCAAAACACCCAAACACACCTGAAACAGCAAAACACCCAAACACACCTGAAACAGCAAAACACCCAAACACACCTGAAACAGCAAAACACCCAAACACACCTGACACAGCAAAACACCCAAACATACCTGACACAGCAAAACACCCAAACACACCTGACACAGCAAAACACTCAAACACACCTGACACAGAAAAACACCCAAACACACCTGACACAGTAAAACACCCAAACACACCTGAAACAGCAAAACACCCAAACACACCTGACACAGCAAAACACCCAAACACACCTGACACAGCAAAACACCCAAACACACCTGACACAGCAAAACACCCAAACACACCTGACACAGCAGAACACCCAAACACACCTGACACAGCAAAACACCCAAACAAACCTGACACAACAAAACACCCAAACACACCTGACACAGCAAAACACTCAAACACACCTGACACAGCAAAACACCCAAACACACTTGACACAGAAAAACACCCAAACACACCTGACACAGCAAAACACCCAAACACACCTCACACAGAGAAACACCCAAACACACCTCACACAGCAAAACACCCAAACACACCTGACACAGCAAAACACACAAATACACCTGACACAGCAAAACACACAAACACACCTGACACAGCAAAACACCCAAACACACCTGAGACAGAAAAACATACAAATCTGAAAAGCACCTGAAGACGCCTGACACAGAAAAACACCAAACTGGAAAAACGCTCAACTCCAGCTGACACAGAAAAATACCCGAATATCTCTGACACAGAAAAACACCCAAACTGGAAAACCGCCCAACTACACCTGACACAGAAAAACATCCAAATTGGAAAAACGCCCAACTACACCTGACACAGAAAAATACCCGAATATGTCTGACACAGAGAAATACCCAAACTGGAAAAACACCCAACTACAGCTGACACAGAAAAAAATCCAAATACACCAGACACAGAAAAACACCCAAACTGGAAAAACACCCGAAAATACCTGACAGAAAAAAACACCCAAAAACACCTAACACAGAAAAACACCCAAACACACCTGACACAGCAAAACACCCAAACACACCTGACACAGCAAAACACCCAAACACACCTGACACAGCAAAACACCTGACACAGCAAAACACCCAAACTCACCTGACACAGCAAAACACCCAAACACACCTGACACAGCAAAACACCCAAACACACCTGACACAGCAAAACACCCAAACACACCTCACACAGCAAAACACCCAAACACTTTGAAACAGCAAAACACCCAAACACACCTGAAACAGCAAAACACCCAAACACACCTGACACAGCAAAACACCCAAACACTCCTGACACAGCAAAACACCTAAACACACCTGACACAGCAAAACACCCAAACACACATGACACAGCAAAACACCCAAACACACCTGACACAGCAAAACACCCAAACACAACTCACACAGAAAAACATTCGAACACGCCTGACACAGAAAAACACCCAAACACACCGGACACAGCAAAACACCCAAACACACCTGACACAGCAAAACACACAAACACACCTGACACAGCAAAACACACAAAAACACCAGACACAGCAAAACACACAAACACACCAGACACAGCAAAACACACAAACACACCTGACACAGCAAAAAACACAAACACTCCTGACACAGCAAAACACACAAACACACCTGACACAGCAAAACACCCAAACACACCTGACACAGCAAAACACCCAAACACTCCTGACACAGCAAAACACCCAAACACACCTGACACAGCAAAACACCCAAACACACCTGACACAGCAAAACACCCAAACACACCTCACACAGAAAAACATTCGAACACGCATGACACAGAAAAACACCCAAACACACCTGACACAGCAAAACACACAAACACACCTGACACAGCAAAACACACAAACACACCTGACACAGCAAAACACACAAACACACCAGACACAGCAAAACACACAAACACACCTGACACAGCAAAACACACAAACACACCTGACACAGCAAAACACACAAACACTCCTGACACAGCAAAACACACAAACACACCTGACACAGCAAAACACACAAACACACCTGACACAGCAAAACACTCAAACACACCTGACACAGAAAAACACCCAAACACACCTGAAACAGCAAAACACCCAAACACACCTGACACAGCAAAACACCCAAACACACCTGACACAGCAAAACACCCAAACACACCTGACACAGCAAAACACCCAAACACACCTGACACAGCAAAACACCCAAACACACCTGACACAGCAGAACACCCAAACACACCTGACAGAGCAAAACACCCAAACAAACCTGACACAACAAAACACCCAAACACACCTGACACAGCAAAACACTCAAACACACCTGACACAGCAAAACACCCAAACACACTTGACACAGCAAAACACACAAACACACTTGACACAGCAAAACACACAAACACACCAGACACAGCAAAACACACAAACACACCTGACACAGCAAAACACACAAACACACCTGACACAGCAAAACACACAAACACTCCTGACACAGCAAAACACACAAACACTCCTGACACAGCAAAACACACAAACACACCTGACACAGCAAAACACTCAAACACACCTGACACAGAAAAACACCCAAACACACCTGAAACAGCAAAACACCCAAACACACCTGACACAGCAAAACACCCAAACACACCTGACACAGCAAAACACCCAAACACACCTGACACAGCAAAACACCCAAACACACCTGACACAGCAAAACACCCAAACACACCTGACACAGCAAAACACCCAAACACACCTGACACAGCAGAACACCCAAACACACCTGACAGAGCAAAACACCCAAACAAACCTGACACAACAAAACACCCAAACACACCTGACACAGCAAAACACTCAAACACACCTGACACAGCAAAACACCCAAACACACTTGACACAGCAAAACACACAAACACACTTGACACAGCAAAACACCCAAACACACCTGACACAGCAAAACACCCAAACACACCTGACACAGCAAAACACCCAAACACACCTGACACAGCAAAACACCCAAACACACCTGACACAGCAAAACACCCAAACACACCTGACACAGCAAAACACCCAAACACACCTGACACAGCAAAACACGCAAACACATCTGACACAGCAAAACACCCAAACACACCTGACACAGCAAAACACCCAAACACACCTGACACAGCAAAACACCCAAACACACCTGACACAGCAAAACACCCAAACACACCTGACACAGCAAAACACCCAAACACACCTGACACAGCAAAACACCCAAACACACCTGACACAGCAAAACACCCAAACACACCTGACACAGCAAAACACCCAAACACTCCTGACACAGCAAAACACCCAAACACACCTGACACAGCAAAACACCCAAACAGACCTGAGACAGAAAAACATACATATCTGAAAAGCACCTGAAGACGCCTGACACAGAAAAACACCAAACTGGAAAAACGCCCAACTCCAGCTGACACAGAAAAATACCCGAATATGTCTGACACAGAAAAACACCCAAACTGGAAAACCGCCCAACTACACCTGACACAGAAAAACACCCAAATTGGAAAAACGCCCAACTACACCTGACACAGAAAAATACCCGAATATGTCTGACACAGAGAAATACCCAAACTGGAAAAACACCCAACTACAGCTGACACAGAAAAAAATCCAAATACACCAGACACAGAAAAACACCCAAACTGGAAAAACACCCGAATACACCTGACAGAAAAAAACACCCAAAAACACCTAACACAGAAAAACACCCAAACACACCTGACACAGCAAAACACTCAAATACACCTGACACAGCAAAACACCTGACACAGCAAAACACCTGGCACAGCAAAACACCCAAACACACCTGACACAGCAATACACCCAAACACACCTGACACAGCAAAACACCCAAACACACCTGACACAGCAGAACACCCAAACACACCTGACACAGCAAAACACCCAAACACTCCTGACACAGCAAAACACCTAAACACACCTGACACAGCAAAACACCCAAACACACCGACACAGCAAAACACCCAAACACACCTGACACAGCAAAACACCCAAACACAACTCACACAGAAAAACATTCGAACACGCCTGACACAGAAAAACACCCAAACACACCGGACACAGCAAAACACCCAAACACACCTGACACAGCAAAACACACAAACACACCTGACACAGCAAAACACACAAAAACACCAGACACAGCAAAACACACAAACACACCAGACACAGCAAAACACACAAACACACCTGACACAGCAAAAAACACAAACACTCCTGACACAGCAAAACACACAAACACACCTGACACAGCAAAACACACAAACACTCCTGACACAGCAAAACACACAAACACACCTGACACAGCAAAACACCCAAACAAACCTGACACAACAAAACACCCAAACACACCTGACACAGCAAAACACTCAAACACACCTGACACAGCAAAACACCCAAACACACTTGACACAGCAAAACACCCAAACACACCTGACACAGCAAAACACCCAAACACACCTCACACAGAGAAACACCCAAACACACCTCACACAGCAAAACACCCAAACACACCTGACACAGCAAAACACACAAATACACCTGACACAGCAAAACACACAAACACACCTGACACAGCAAAACACCCAAACACACCTGAGACAGAAAAACATACAAATCTGAAAAGCACCTGAAGACGCCTGACACAGAAAAACACCAAACTGGAAAAACGCCCAACTCCAGCTGACACAGAAAAATACCCGAATATGTCTGACACAGAAAAACACCCAAACTGGAAAACCGCCCAACTACACCTGACACAGAAAAACACCCAAATTGGAAAAACGCCCAACTACACCTGACACAGAAAAATACCCGAATATGTCTGACACAGAAAAACACCCAAACTGGAAAAACACCCAACTACAGCTGACACAGAAAAAATATCCAAATACACCAGACACAGACAAACAACCAAACTGGAAAAACTCCCGAATACACCTGACACAAAAAAACATCCAAAAACACCTGACACAGAAAAACACCCAAACACACCTGACACAGCAAAACACCCAAACACACCTGACACAGAAAAACACCTGACACAGCAAAACACCCAAACACACCGGACACAGCAAAACACCCAAACACACCGGACACAGCAAAACACCCAAACACACCTGACACAGCAAAACACCCAAACACACCTGACACAGCAAAACACCCAAACACACCTGACACAGCAAAACACCCAAACACACCTCACACAGCAAAACACCCAAACACACCTGAAACAGCAAAACACCCAAACACACCTGAAACAGCAAAACACCCAAACACACCTGAAACAGCAAAACACCCAAACACACCTGACACAGCAAAACACCCAAACATACCTGACACAGCAAAACACCCAAACACACCTGACACAGCAAAACACCCAAACACTCCTGACACAGCAAAACACCCAAACACACCTGACACAGCAAAACACCCAAACACACCTGACACAGCAAAACACCCAAACACACCTCACACAGAAAAACATTCGAACACGCATGACACAGAAAAACACCCAAACACACCTGACACAGCAAAACACACAAACACACCTGACACAGCAAAACACACAAACACACCTGACACAGCAAAACACACAAACACACCAGACACAGCAAAACACACAAACACACCTGACACAGCAAAACACACAAACACACCTGACACAGCAAAACACACAAACACACCTGACACAACAAAACACACAAACACACCTGACACAGCAAAACACACAAACACACCTGACACAGCAAAACACTCAAACACACCTGACACAGAAAAACACCCAAACACACCTGAAACAGCAAAACACCCAAACACACCTGACACAGCAAAACACCCAAACACACCTGACACAGCAAAACACCCAAACACACCTGACACAGCAAAACACCCAAACACACCTGACACAGCAAAACACCCAAACACACCTGACAGAGCAAAACACCCAAACAAACCTGACACAACAAAACACCCAAACACACCAGACACAGCAAAACACTCAAACACACCTGACACAGCAAAACACCCAAACACACTTGACACAGCAAAACACACAAACACACTTGACACAGCAAAACACACAAACACACCAGACACAGCAAAACACACAAACACACCTGACACAGCAAAACACACAAACACACCTGACACAGCAAAACACACAAACACTCCTGACACAGCAAAACACACAAACACTCCTGACACAGCAAAACACACAAACACACCTGACACAGCAAAACACTCAAACACACCTGACACAGAAAAACACCCAAACACACCTGAAACAGCAAAACACCCAAACACACATGACACAGCAAAACACCCAAACACACCTGACACAGCAAAACACCCAAACACACCTGACACAGCAAAACACCCAAACACACCTGACACAGCAAAACACCCAAACACACCGGACACAGCAGAACACCCAAACACACCTGACAGAGCAAAACACCCAAACAAACCTGACACAACAAAACACCCAAACACACCTGACACAGCAAAACACTCAAACACACCTGACACAGCAAAACACCCAAACACACTTGACACAGCAAAACACACAAACACACCTGACACAGCAAAACACCCAAACACACCTGACACAGCAAAACACCCAAACACACCTGACACAGCAAAACACCCAAACACTCCTGACACAGCAAAACACCCAAACACACCTGACACAGCAAAACACCCAAACAGACCTGAGACAGAAAAACATACATATCTGAAAAGCACCTGAAGACGCCTGACACAGAAAAACACCAAACTGGAAAAACGCCCAACTCCAGCTGACACAGAAAAATACCCGAATATGTCTGACACAGAAAAACACCCAAACTGGAAAACCGCCCAACTACACCTGACACAGAAAAACACCCAAATTGGAAAAACGCCCAACTACACCTGACACAGAAAAATACCCGAATATGTCTGACACAGAGAAATACCCAAACTGGAAAAACACCCAACCACAGCTGACACAGAAAAAAATCCAAATACACCAGACACAGAAAAACACCCAAACTGGAAAAACACCCGAATACACCTGACAGAAAAAAAAACCCAAAAACACCTAACACAGAAAAACACCCAAACACACCTGACACAGCAAAACACTCAAACACACCTGACACAGCAAAACACCTGACACAGCAAAACACCTGGCACAGCAAAACACCTGGCACAGCAAAACACCCAAACACACCTGACACAGCAAAACACCCAAACACACCTGACACAGCAAAACACCCAAACACACCTGACACAGCAGAACACCCAAACACACCTGACACAGCAAAACACCCAAACACTCCTGACACAGCAAAACACCTAAACACACCTGACACAGCAAAACACCCAAACACACCTGACACAGCAAAACACCCAAACACACCTGACACAGCAAAACACCCAAACACAACTCACACAGAAAAACATTCGAACACGCCTGACACAGAAAAACACCCAAACACACCGGACACAGCAAAACACCCAAACACACCTGACACAGCAAAACACACAAACACACCTGACACAGCAAAACACACAAAAACACCAGACACAGCAAAACACACAAACACACCAGACACAGCAAAACACACAAACACACCTGACACAGCAAAAAACACAAACACTCCTGACACAGCAAAACACACAAACACACCTGACACAGCAAAACACACAAACACTCCTGACACAGCAAAACACACAAACACACCTGACACAGCAAAACACCCAAACAAACCTGACACAACAAAACACCCAAACACACCTGACACAGCAAAACACTCAAACACACCTGACACAGCAAAACACCCAAACACACTTGACACAGCAAAACACCCAAACACACCTGACACAGCAAAACACCCAAACACACCTCACACAGAGAAACACCCAAACAAACCTCACACAGCAAAACACCCAAACACACCTGACACAGCAAAACACACAAATACACCTGACACAGCAAAACACACAAACACACCTGACACAGCAAAACACCCAAACACACCTGAGACAGAAAAACATACAAATCTGAAAAGCACCTGAAGACGCCTGACACAGAAAAACACCAAACTGGAAAAACGCCCAACTCCAGCTGACACAGAAAAATACCCGAATATGTCTGACACAGAAAAACACCCAAACTGGAAAACCGCCCAACTACACCTGACACAGAAAAACACCCAAATTGGAAAAACGCCCAACTACACCTGACACAGAAAAATACCCGAATATGTCTGACACAGAAAAACACCCAAACTGGAAAAACACCCAACTACAGCTGACACAGAAAAAATATCCAAATACACCAGACACAGACAAACAACCAAACTGGAAAAACTCCCGAATACACCTGACACAAAAAAACACCCAAAAACACCTGACACAGAAAAACACCCAAACACACCTGACACAGCAAAACACCCAAACACACCTGACACAGCAAAACACCCAAACACACCTGACACAGAAAAACACCTGACACAGCAAAACACCCAAACACACCGGACACAGCAAAACACCCAAACACACCTCACACAGCAAAACACCCAAACACACCTGACACAGCAAAACACCCAAACACACCTCACACAGCAAAACACCCAAACACACCTGAAACAGCAAAACACCCAAACACACCTGAAACAGCAAAACACCCAAACACACCTGAAACAGCAAAACACCCAAACACACCTGACACAGCAAAACACCCAAACATACCTGACACAGCAAAACACCCAAACACACCTGACACAGCAAAACACCCAAACACTCCTGACACAGCAAAACACCCAAACACACCTGACACAGCAAAACACCCAAACACACCTGACACAGCAAAACACCCAAACACACCTCACACAGAAAAACATTCGAACACGCATGACACAGAAAAACACCCAAACACACCTGACACAGCAAAACACACAAACACACCTGACACAGCAAAACACTCAAACACACCTGACACAGAAAAACACCCAAACACACCTGAAACAGCAAAACACCCAAACACACCTGACACAGCAAAACACCCAAACATACCTGACACAGCAAAACACCCAAACACACCTGACACAGCAAAACACCCAAACACACCTGACACAGCAAAACACCCAAACACACCTGACACAGCAAAACACCCAAACACACCTGACACAGCAGAACACCCAAACACACCTGACAGAGCAAAACACCCAAACAAACCTGACACAACAAAACACCCAAACACACCAGACACAGCAAAACACTCAAACACACCTGACACAGCAAAACACCCAAACACACTTGACACAGCAAAACACACAAACACACTTGACACAGCAAAACACACAAACACACCAGACACAGCAAAACACACAAACACACCTGACACAGCAAAACACACAAACACACCTGACACAGCAAAACACCCAAACACACCTGACACAGCAAAACACCCAAACACACCTGACACAGCAAAACACCCAAACACACCTGACACAGCAAAACACACAAACACATCTGACACAGCAAAACACCCAAACACACCTGACACAGCAAAACACCCAAACACACCTGACACAGCAAAACACCCAAACACACCTGACACAGCAAAACACCCAAACACACCTGACACAGCAAAACACCCAAACACACCTGACACAGCAAAACACCCAAACACACCTGACACAGCAAAACACCCAAACACACCTGACACAGCAAAACACCCAAACACTCCTGACACAGCAAAACACCCAAACACACCTGACACAGCAAAACACCCAAACACACCTGACACAGCAAAACACCCAAACACACCTGACACAGCAAAACACCCAAACACACCTGACACAGCAAAACACCCAAACACACCTGACACAGAAAAACACCCAAACACACCTGACACAGCAAAACACCTGACACAGCAAAACACCCAAACACACCGGACACAGCAAAACACCCAAACACACCTGACACAGCAAAACACCCAAACACACCTGACACAGCAAAACACCCAAACACACCTGACACAGCAAAACACCCAAACACACCTGACACAGCAAAACACCCAAACACACCTGACACAGCAAAACACCCAAACACACCTGACACAGCAAAACACCCAAACACACCTGACACAGAAAAACACCTGACACAGCAAAACACCCAAGCACACCGGACACAGCAAAACACCCAAACACACCTGACACAGCAAAACACCCAAACACACCTGACACAGCAAAACACCCAAACACACCTCACACAGCAAAACACCCAAACACACCTGAAACAGCAAAACACCCAAACACACCTGAAACAGCAAAACACCCAAACACACCTGAAACAGCAAAACACCCAAACACACCTGACACAGCAAAACACCCAAACATACCTGACACAGCAAAACACCCAAACACACCTGACACAGCAAAACACCCAAACACTCCTGACACAGCAAAACACCCAAACACACCTGACACAGCAAAACACCCAAACACACCTGACACAGCAAAACACCCAAACACACCTCACACAGAAAAACATTCGAACACGCATGACACAGAAAAACACCCAAAAACACCTGACACAGCAAAACACACAAACACACCTGACACAGCAAAACACACAAACACACCAGACACAGCAAAACACACAAACACACCTGACACAGCAAAACACACAAACACACCTGACACAGCAAAACACACAAACACTCCTGACACAGCAAAACACACAAACACTCCTGACACAGCAAAACACACAAACACACCTGACACAGCAAAACACACAAACACACCTGACACAGCAAAACACTCAAACACACCTGACACAGAAAAACACCCAAACACACCTGAAACAGCAAAACACCCAAACACACCTGACACAGCAAAACACCCAAACACACCTGACACAGCAAAACACCCAAACACACCTGACACAGCAAAACACCCAAACACACCTGACACAGCAAAACACCCAAACACACCTGACACAGCAAAACACCCAAACACACCTGACACAGCAGAACACCCAAACACACCTGACAGAGCAAAACACCCAAACAAACCTGACACAACAAAACACCCAAACACACCTGACACAGCAAAACACTCAAACACACCTGACACAGCAAAACACCCAAACACACTTGACACAGCAAAACACACAAACACACTTGACACAGCAAAACACACAAACACACCAGACACAGCAAAACACACAAACACACCTGACACAGCAAAACACACAAACACACCTGACACAGCAAAACACACAAACACTCCTGACACAGCAAAACACACAAACACTCCTGACACAGCAAAACACACAAACACACCTGACACAGCAAAACACTCAAACACACCTGACACAGAAAAACACCCAAACACACCTGAAACAGCAAAACACCCAAACACACATGACACAGCAAAACACCCAAACACACCTGACACAGCAAAACACCCAAACACACCTGACACAGCAAAACACGCAAACACACCTGACACAGCAAAACACCCAAACACACCTGACACAGCAGAACACCCAAACACACCTGACAGAGCAAAACAGCCAAACAAACCTGACACAACAAAACACCCAAACACACCTGACACAGCAAAACACTCAAACACACCTGACACAGCAAAACACCCAAACACACTTGACACAGCAAAACACACAAACACACCTGACACAGCAAAACACCCAAACACACCTGACACAGCAAAACACCCAAACACACCTGACACAGCAAAACACCCAAACACACCTGACACAGCAAAACACGCAAACACATCTGACACAGCAAAACACCCAAACACACCTGACACAGCAAAACACCCAAACACACCTGACACAGCAAAACACCCAAACACACCTGACACAGCAAAACACCCAAACACACCTGACACAGCAAAACACCCAAACACACCTGACACAGCAAAACACCCAAACACACCTGACACAGCAAAACACCCAAACACACCTGACACAGCAAAACACCCAAACACACCTGACACAGCAAAACACCCAAACACACCTGACACAGCAAAACACACAAACACACCTGACACAGCAAAACACACAAACACACCTGACACAGCAAAACACACAAACACACCTGACACAGCAAAACACACAAACACACCTGACACAGCAAAACACCCAAACACACCTGACACAGCAAAACACACAAACACACCTGACACAGCAAAACACCCAAACACACCTGACACAGCAAAACACCCAAACACACCTGACACAGCAAAACACCCAAACACACCTGACACAGCAAAACACCCAAACACACCTGACACAGCAAAACACCCAAACACACCTGACACGAGCAAAACACCCAAACACACCTGACACAGCAAAACACCCAAACACACCTGACACAGCAAAACACTCAAACACACCTGACACAGCAAAACACCCAAACACACCTTGACACAGCAAAACACACAAACACACCTGACACAGCAAAACACCCAAACACACCTGACACAGCAAAACACCCAAACACACCTGACACAGCAAAACACACAAACACACCTGACACAGCAAAACACCCAAACACACCTGACACAGCAAAACACCCAAACACACCTGACACAGCAAAACACCCAAACACACCTGACACAGCAAAACACCCAAACACACCTGACACAGCAAAACACCCAAACACACCTGACACAGCAAAACACCCAAACACACCTGACACAGCAAAACACCCAAACACACCTGACACAGCAAAACACCCAAACACACCTGACACAGCAAAACACCCAAACACACCTGACACAGCAAAACACCCAAACACACCTGACACAGCAAAACACCCAAACACACCTGACACAGCAAAACACCCAAACACTCCTGACACAGCAAAACACCCAAACACACCTGACACAGCAAAACACCCAAACACACCTGACACAGCAAAACACCCAAACACACCTGACACAGCAAAACACCCAAACACACCTGACACAGCAAAACACCCAAACACACCTGACACAGAAAAACACCCTGACACAGCAAAACACCCAAACACACCGGACACAGCAAAACACCCAAACACACCTACACAGCAAAACACCCAAACACACCTGACACAGCAAAAACACCCCAACACACCTCACACAGCAAAACACCCAAACACACCTGAAACAGCAAAACACCCAAACACACCTGAAACAGCAAAACACCCAAACACACCTGAAACAGCAAAACACCCAAACACACCTGACACAGCAAAACACCCAAACATACCTGAACACAGCAAAACACCCAAACACACCTGACACAGCAAAACACCCAAACACTCCTGACACAGCAAAACACCCAAACACACCTGACACAGCAAAACACCCAAACACACCTGACACAGCAAAACACCCAAACACACCTCACACAGAAAACATCGAACCGCCTGACACAGCAAAACACCCAAACACACCTGACACAGCAAAACACCCAAACACACCTGACACAGCAAAACACACAAACACACCTGACACAGCAAAACACACAAACACACCAGACACAGCAAAACACACAAACACACCTGACACAGCAAAACACACAAACACACCTGACACAGCAAAACACACAAACACTCCTGACACAGCAAAACACACAAACACACCTGACACAGCAAAACACACAAACACACCTGACACAGCAAAACACACAAACACACCTGACACAGCAAAACACCCAAACACACCTGACACAGCAAAACACCCAAACACACCTGACACAGCAAAACACCCAAACACACCTGACACAGCAAAACACCCAAACACACCTGACACAGCAAAACACCCAAACACACCTGACACAGCAAAACACCCAAACCACACCTGACACAGCAGAACACCCAAACACACCTGACACAGCAAAACACCCAAACACACCTGACACAGCAAAACACCCAAACAAACCTGACACAGCAAAACACCCAAACACACCTGACACAGCAAAACACCCAAACACACCTGACACAGCAAAACACCCAAACACACCTTGACACAGCAAAACACACAAACACACCTGACACAGCAAAACACACAAACACACCTGACACAGCAAAACACACAAACACACCTGACACAGCAAAACACACAAACACACCTGACACAGCAAAACACACAAACACACCTGACACAGCAAAACACACAAACACACCTGACACAGCAAAACACACAAACACACCTGACACAGCAAAACACACAAACACACCTGACACAGCAAAAACACCCAAACACACCTGACACAGCAAAACACCCAAACACACCTGACACAGCAAAACACCCAAACACACCTGACACAGCAAAACACCCAAACACACCTGACACAGCAAAACACCCAAACACACTGACACAGCAAAACACCCAAACACACCTGACACAGCAAAACACCCAAACACACCTGACAAGCAGAAACAGCCAAACAAACCTGACACAACAAAACACCGCAAACACACCTGACTACAACAGCAAAACACTCAAACACACCTGACACAGCAAAACACCCAAACACACTTGAACACAGCCAAAAACACACAAACACACCTGACCACAGCAAAACACCCAAACACACCTGACACAGCAAAACACCCAAAACACACCTGACACAGCAAAACACCCAAACTGGAAAACCGCCCAACTACAACCTACACAAGAAAAACACCTCCAAATTGGAAAATACGCCCAACGAACACCTGACACAGAAAAATACCCAGCGAATATGTCTGACACAGAGAAATATACCCAACTGGAAAAAAAACACCCAACTACAGCTTGACACAGAAAAAAAATCCAAATACACCAGGACACAGAAAAACACCCAAACTGGAAAAAACACCCGATACACCTGACAGAAGAAAACACCCAAAAACACCTAACACAGAAAAACACCCAAACACACCTGACACGGCAAAACACTCAAACACACCTGACACAGCAAAACACCTGACACAGCAAAACACCTGGCACAGCAAAACACCCAAACACACCTGACACAGCAAAACACCCCAAACACACCTGACACAGCAAAACACCCAAACACACCTGACACAGCAAAACACCCAAACACACCTCACACAGCAAAACACCCAAACACACCTCACACAGCAAAACACCCAAACACACCTGAAACAGCAAAACACTCAAACACACATGAAACAGCAAAACACCCAAACACACCTGACACAGCAAAACACCCAAACACTCCTGACACAGCAAAACACCCAAACACACCTGACACAGCAAAACACCTAAACACACCTGACACAGAAAAACACCCAAACACACCTGAAACAGCAAAACACCCAAACACACCTGAAACAGCAAAACACCCAAACACACCTGACACAGCAAAACACCCAAACACTCCTGACACAGCAAAACACCCAAACACACCTGACACAGCAAAACACCCAAACACACCTGACACAGCAAAACACCCAAACACAACTCACACAGAAAAACATTCGAACACGCCTGACACAGAAAAACACACAAACACACCTGACACAGCAAAACACCCAAACACACCTGACACAGCAAAACACACAAACACACCTGACACAGCAAAACACACAAAAACACCAGACACAGCAAAACACACAAACACACCAGACACAGCAAAACACACAAACACACCTGACACAGCAAAACACACAAACACACCTGACACAGCAAAACACACAAACACTCCTGACACAGCAAAACACACAAACACACCTGACACAGCCAAACACTCAAACACACCTGACACAGAAAAACACCCAAACACACCTGACACAGCAAAACACACAAACACACCTGACACAGCAAAACACCCAAACACACCTGACACAGCAAAACACTCAAACACACCTGACACAGCAAAACACCCAAACACACCTGACACAGCAAAACACCCAAACACACCTGACACAGCAGAACACGCAAACACACCTGACACAGCAAAACACCCAAACAAACCTGACACAACAAAACACCCAAACACACCTGACACAGCAAAACACCCAAACACACTTGACACAGCAAAACACACAAACACACTTGACACAGCAAAACACCCAAACACACCTGACACAGCAAAACACCCAAACACACCTGACACAGCAAAACACCCAAACACACCTGACACAGCAAAACACCCAAACACACCTGACACAGCAAAACACCCAAACACACCTGACACAGCAAAACACCCAAACACACCTGACACAGCAAAACACCCAAACACACCTGACACAGCAAAACACGCAAACACATCTGACACAGCAAAACACCGAAACACACCTGACACAGCAAAACACCCAAACACACCTGACACAGCAAAACACCCAAACACATCTGACACAGCAAAACACCCAAACACACCTGACACAGCAAAACACCCAAACACACCCGACACAGCAAAACACCCAAACACACCTGACACAGCAAAACACCCAAACACTCCTGACACAGCAAAACACCCAAACACACCTGACACAGCAAAACACCCAAACAGACCTGAGACAGAAAAACATACAAATCTGAAAAGCACCTGAAGACGCCTGACACAGAAAAACACCAAACTGGAAAAACGCCCAACTCCAGCTGACACAGAAAAATACCCGAATATGTCTGACACAGAAAAACACCCAAACTGGAAAACCGCCCAACTACACCTGACACAAAAACACCCAAATTGGAAAAACGCCCAACTACACCTGACACAGAAAAATACCCGAATATGTCTGACACAGAGAAATACCCAAACTGGAAAAACACCCAACTACAGCTGACACAGAAAAAAATCCAAATACACCAGACACAGAAAAACACCCAAACTGGAAAAACACCCGAACACACCTGACAGAAAAAAACACCCAAAAACACCTAACACAGAAAAACACCCAAACACACCTGACACAGCAAAACACTCAAACACACCTGACACAGCAAAACACCTGACACAGCAAAACACCTGACACAGCAAAACACCTGACACAGCAAAACACCCAAACACACCTGACAGAGCAAAACACCCAAACAAACCTGACACAACAAAACACCCAAACACACCTGACACAGCAAAACACTCAAACACACCTGACACAGCAAAACACTCAAACACACCTGACACAGCAAAACACCCAAACACACTTGACACAGCAAAACACACAAACACACTTGACACAGCAAAACACCCAAACACACCTGACACAGCAAAACACCCAAACACACCTGACACAGCAAAACACCCAAACACACCTGACACAGCAAAACACCCAAACACACCTGACACAGCAAAACACCCAAACACACCTGACACAGCAAAACACCCAAACACACCTGACACAGCAAAACACGCAAACACATCTGACACAGCAAAACACCCAAACACACCTGACACAGCAAAACACCGAAACACACCTGACACAGCAAAACACCCAAACACACCTGACACAGCAAAACACCCAAACACACCTGACACAGCAAAACACCCAAACACTCCTGACACAGCAAAACACCCAAACACACCTGACACAGCAAAACACCCAAACAGACCTGAGACAGAAAAACATACAAATCTGAAAAGCACCTGAAGACGCCTGACACAGAAAAACACCAAACTGGAAAAACGCCCAACTCCAGCTGACACAGAAAAATACCCGAATATGTCTGACACAGAAAAACACCCAAACTGGAAAACCGCCCAACTACACCTGACACAGAAAAACACCCAAATTGGAAAAACGCCCAACTACACCTGACACAGAAAAATACCCGAATATGTCTGACACAGAGAAATACCCAAACTGGAAAAACACCCAACTACAGCTGACACAGAAAAAAATCCAAATACACCAGACACAGAAAAACACCCAAACTGGAAAAACACCCGAATACACCTGACAGAAAAAAACACCCAAAAACACCTAACACAGAAAAACACCCAAACACACCTGACACAGCAAAACACTCAAACACACCTGACACAGCAAAACACCTGACACAGCAAAACACCTGACACAGCAAAACACCCAAACACACCTGACACAGCAAAACACCCAAACACACCTGACACAGCAAAACACCCAAACACACCTCACACAGCAAAACACCCAAACACACCTCACACAGCAAAACACCCAAACACACCTGAAACAGCAAAACACCCAAACACACCTGAAACAGCAAAACACCCAAACACACCTGACACAGCAAAACACCCAAACACACCTGACACAGCAAAACACCCAAACACACCTGACACAGCAAAACACCCAAACACACCTGACACAGCAAAACACCCAAACACAACTCACACAGAAAAACATTCGAACACGCCTGACACAGAAAAACACCCAAACACACCTGACACAGCAAAACACCCAAACACACCTGACACAGCAAAACACACAAACACACCTGACACAGCAAAACACACAAAAACACCAGACACAGCAAAACACACAAACACACCAGACACAGCAAAACACACAAACACACCTGACACAGCAAAACACACAAACACACCTGACACAGCAAAACACACAAACACTCCTGACACAGCAAAACACACAAACACTCCTGACACAGCAAAACACACAAACACACCTGACACAGCAAAACACACAAACACTCCTGACACAGCAAAACACACAAACACACCTGACACAGCAAAACACACAAACACACCTGACACAGCAAAACACTCAAACACACCTGACACAGAAAAACACCCAAACACACCTGAAACAGCAAAACACCCAAACACACCTGACACAGCAAAACACCCAAACATACCTGACACAGCAAAACACCCAAACACACCTGACACAGCAAAACACCCAAACACACCTGACACAGCAAAACACCCAAACACACCTGACACAGCAGAACACCCAAACACACCTGACAGAGCAAAACACCCAAACAAACCTGACACAACAAAACACCCAAACACACCAGACACAGCAAAACACTCAAACACACCTGACACAGCAAAACACCCAAACACACTTGACACAGCAAAACACACAAACACACTTGACACAGCAAAACACACAAACACACCAGACACAGCAAAACACACAAACACACCTGACACAGCAAAACACCCAAACACACCTGACACAGCAAAACACCCAAACACACCTGACACAGCAAAACACCCAAACACACCTGACACAGCAAAACACCCAAACACACCTGACACAGCAAAACACACAAACACATCTGACACAGCAAAACACCCAAACACACCTGACACAGCAAAACACCCAAACACACCTGACACAGCAAAACACCCAAACACACCTGACACAGCAAAACACCCAAACACACCTGACACAGCAAAACACCCAAACACACCTGACACAGCAAAACACCCAAACACACCTGACACAGCAAAACACCCAAACACACCTGACACAGCAAAACACCCAAACACTCCTGACACAGCAAAACACCCAAACACACCTGACACAGCAAAACACCCAAACACACCTGACACAGCAAAACACCCAAACACACCTGACACAGCAAAACACCCAAACACACCTGACACAGCAAAACACCCAAACACACCTGACACAGAAAAACACCTGACACAGCAAAACACCCAAACACACCGGACACAGCAAAACACCCAAACACACCTGACACAGCAAAACACCCAAACACACCTGACACAGCAAAACACCCAAACACACCTCACACAGCAAAACACCCAAACACACCTGAAACAGCAAAACACCCAAACACACCTGAAACAGCAAAACACCCAAACACACCTGAAACAGCAAAACACCCAAACACACCTGACACAGCAAAACACCCAAACATACCTGACACAGCAAAACACCCAAACACACCTGACACAGCAAAACACCCAAACACTCCTGACACAGCAAAACACCCAAACACACCTGACACAGCAAAACACCCAAACACACCTGACACAGCAAAACACCCAAACACACCTCACACAGAAAAACATTCGAACACGCATGACACAGAAAAACACCCAAAAACACCTGACACAGCAAAACACACAAACACACCTGACACAGCAAAACACACAAACACACCTGACACAGCAAAACACACAAACACACCAGACACAGCAAAACACACAAACACACCTGACACAGCAAAACACACAAACACACCTGACACAGCAAAACACACAAACACTCCTGACACAGCAAAACACACAAACACTCCTGACACAGCAAAACACACAAACACACCTGACACAGCAAAACACACAAACACACCTGACACAGCAAAACACTCAAACACACCTGACACAGAAAAACACCCAAACACACCTGAAACAGCAAAACACCCAAACACACCTGACACAGCAAAACACCCAAACACACCTGACACAGCAAAACACCCAAACACACCTGACACAGCAAAACACCCAAACACACCTGACACAGCAAAACACCCAAACACACCTGACACAGCAGAACACCCAAACACACCTGACAGAGCAAAACACCCAAACAAACCTGACACAACAAAACACCCAAACACACCTGACACAGCAAAACACTCAAACACACCTGACACAGCAAAACACCCAAACACACTTGACACAGCAAAACACACAAACACACTTGACACAGCAAAACACACAAACACACCAGACACAGCAAAACACACAAACACACCTGACACAGCAAAACACACAAACACACCTGACACAGCAAAACACACAAACACTCCTGACACAGCAAAACACACAAACACTCCTGACACAGCAAAACACACAAACACACCTGACACAGCAAAACACTCAAACACACCTGACACAGAAAAACACCCAAACACACCTGAAACAGCAAAACACCCAAACACACATGACACAGCAAAACACCCAAACACACCTGACACAGCAAAACACCCAAACACACCTGACACAGCAAAACACGCAAACACACCTGACACAGCAAAACACCCAAACACACCTGACACAGCAGAACACCCAAACACACCTGACAGAGCAAAACAGCCAAACAAACCTGACACAACAAAACACCCAAACACACCTGACACAGCAAAACACTCAAACACACCTGACACAGCAAAACACCCAAACACACTTGACACAGCAAAACACACAAACACACCTGACACAGCAAAACACCCAAACACACCTGACACAGCAAAACACCCAAACACACCTGACACAGCAAAACACCCAAACTGGAAAACCGCCCAACTACACCTGACACAGAAAAACACCCAAATTGGAAAAACGCCCAACTACACCTGACACAGAAAAATACCCGAATATGTCTGACACAGAGAAATACCCAAACTGGAAAAACACCCAACTACAGCTGACACAGAAAAAAATCCAAATACACCAGACACAGAAAAACACCCAAACTGGAAAAACACCCGAATACACCTGACAGAAAAAAACACCCAAAAACACCTAACACAGAAAAACACCCAAACACACCTGACACAGCAAAACACTCAAACACACCTGACACAGCAAAACACCTGACACAGCAAAACACCTGGCACAGCAAAACACCCAAACACACCTGACACAGCAAAACACCCAAACACACCTGACACAGCAAAACACCCAAACACACCTGACACAGCAAAACACCCAAACACACCTCACACAGCAAAACACCCAAACACACCTCACACAGCAAAACACCCAAACACACCTGAAACAGCAAAACACTCAAACACACATGAAACAGCAAAACACCCAAACACACCTGACACAGCAAAACACCCAAACACTCCTGACACAGCAAAACACCCAAACACACCTGACACAGCAAAACACCTAAACACACCTGACACAGAAAAACACCCAAACACACCTGAAACAGCAAAACACCCAAACACACCTGAAACAGCAAAACACCCAAACACACCTGACACAGCAAAACACCCAAACACTCCTGACACAGCAAAACACCCAAACACACCTGACACTGCAAAACACCCAAACACACCTGACACAGCAAAACACCCAAACACAACTCACACAGAAAAACATTCGAACACGCCTGACACAGAAAAACACACAAACACACCTGACACAGCAAAACACCCAAACACACCTGACACAGCAAAACACACAAACACACCTGACACAGCAAAACACACAAAAACACCAGACACAGCAAAACACACAAACACACCAGACACAGCAAAACACACAAACACACCTGACACAGCAAAACACACAAACACACCTGACACAGCAAAACACACAAACACTCCTGACACAGCAAAACACACAAACACACCTGACACAGCCAAACACTCAAACACACCTGACACAGAAAAACACCCAAACACACCTGACACAGCAAAACACACAAACACACCTGACACAGCAAAACACCCAAACACACCTGACACAGCAAAACACTCAAACACACCTGACACAGCAAAACACCCAAACACACCTGACACAGCAAAACACCCAAACACACCTGACACAGCAGAACACCCAAACACACCTGACACAGCAAAACACCCAAACAAACCTGACACAACAAAACACCCAAACACACCTGACACAGCAAAACACCCAAACACACTTGACACAGCAAAACACACAAACACACTTGACACAGCAAAACACCCAAACACACCTGACACAGCAAAACACCCAAACACACCTGACACAGCAAAACACCCAAACACACCTGACACAGCAAAACACCCAAACACACCTGACACAGCAAAACACCCAAACACACCTGACACAGCAAAACACCCAAACACACCTGACACAGCAAAACACCCAAACACACCTGACACAGCAAAACACGCAAACACATCTGACACAGCAAAACACCGAAACACACCTGACACAGCAAAACACCCAAACACACCTGACACAGCAAAACACCCAAACACATCTGACACAGCAAAACACCCAAACACACCTGACACAGCAAAACACCCAAACACACCCGACACAGCAAAACACCCAAACACACCTGACACAGCAAAACACCCAAACACTCCTGACACAGCAAAACACCCAAACACACCTGACACAGCAAAACACCCAAACAGACCTGAGACAGAAAAACATACAAATCTGAAAAGCACCTGAAGACGCCTGACACAGAAAAACACCAAACTGGAAAAACGCCCAACTCCAGCTGACACAGAAAAATACCCGAATATGTCTGACACAGAAAAACACCCAAACTGGAAAACCGCCCAACTACACCTGACACAAAAACACCCAAATTGGAAAAACGCCCAACTACACCTGACACAGAAAAATACCCGAATATGTCTGACACAGAGAAATACCCAAACTGGAAAAACACCCAACTACAGCTGACACAGAAAAAAATCCAAATACACCAGACACAGAAAAACACCCAAACTGGAAAAACACCCGAACACACCTGACAGAAAAAAACACCCAAAAACACCTAACACAGAAAAACACCCAAACACACCTGACACAGCAAAACACTCAAACACACCTGACACAGCAAAACACCTGACACAGCAAAACACCTGACACAGCAAAACACCTGACACAGCAAAACACCCAAACACACCTGACAGAGCAAAACACCCAAACAAACCTGACACAACAAAACACCCAAACACACCTGACACAGCAAAACACTCAAACACACCTGACACAGCAAAACACTCAAACACACCTGACACAGCAAAACACCCAAACACACTTGACACAGCAAAACACACAAACACACTTGACACAGCAAAACACCCAAACACACCTGACACAGCAAAACACCCAAACACACCTGACACAGCAAAACACCCAAACACACCTGACACAGCAAAACACCCAAACACACCTGACACAGCAAAACACCCAAACACACCTGACACAGCAAAACACGCAAACACATCTGACACAGCAAAACACCCAAACACACCTGACACAGCAAAACACCGAAACACACCTGACACAGCAAAACACCCAAACACACCTGACACAGCAAAACACCCAAACACACCTGACACAGCAAAACACCCAAACACTCCTGACACAGCAAAACACCCAAACACACCTGACACAGCAAAACACCCAAACAGACCTGAGACAGAAAAACATACAAATCTGAAAAGCACCTGAAGACGCCTGACACAGAAAAACACCAAACTGGAAAAACGCCCAACTCCAGCTGACACAGAAAAATACCCGAATATGTCTGACACAGAAAAACACCCAAACTGGAAAACCGCCCAACTACACCTGACACAGAAAAACACCCAAATTGGAAAAACGCCCAACTACACCTGACACAGAAAAATACCCGAATATGTCTGACACAGAGAAATACCCAAACTGGAAAAACACCCAACTACAGCTGACACAGAAAAAAATCCAAATACACCAGACACAGAAAAACACCCAAACTGGAAAAACACCCGAATACACCTGACAGAAAAAAACACCCAAAAACACCTAACACAGAAAAACACCCAAACACACCTGACACAGCAAAACACTCAAACACACCTGACACAGCAAAACACCTGACACAGCAAAACACCTGACACAGCAAAACACCCAAACACACCTGACACAGCAAAACACCCAAACACACCTGACACAGCAAAACACCCAAACACACCTCACACAGCAAAACACCCAAACACACCTCACACAGCAAAACACCCAAACACACCTGAAACAGCAAAACACCCAAACACACCTGAAACAGCAAAACACCCAAACACACCTGACACAGCAAAACACCCAAACACACCTGACACAGCAAAACACCCAAACACACCTGACACAGCAAAACACCCAAACACACCTGACACAGCAAAACACCCAAACACAACTCACACAGAAAAACATTCGAACACGCCTGACACAGAAAAACACCCAAACACACCTGACACAGCAAAACACCCAAACACACCTGACACAGCAAAACACACAAACACACCTGACACAGCAAAACACACAAAAACACCAGACACAGCAAAACACACAAACACACCAGACACAGCAAAACACACAAACACACCTGACACAGCAAAACACACAAACACACCTGACACAGCAAAACACACAAACACTCCTGACACAGCAAAACACACAAACACTCCTGACACAGCAAAACACACAAACACACCTGACACAGCCAAACACTCAAACACACCTGACACAGAAAAACACCCAAACACACCTGACACAGCAAAACACACAAACACACCTGACACAGCAAAACACCCAAACACACCTGACACAGCAAAACACTCAAACACACCTGACACAGCAAAACACCCAAACACACCTGACACAGCAAAACACCCAAACATACCTGACACAGCAAAACACCCAAACACACCTGACAGAGCAAAACACCCAAACAAACCTAACACAACAAAACACCCAAACACACTTGACACAGCAAAACACACAAACACACTTGACACAACAAAACACCCAAACACACCTGACACAGCAAAACACCCCACACACCTGACACAGCAAAACACCCAAACACACCTGACACAGCAAAACACCCAAACACACCTGACACAGCAAAACACGCAAACACATCTGACACAGCAAAACACCCAAACACACCTGACACAGCAAAACACCCAAACACACCTGACACAGCAAAACACCCAAACACACCTGACACAGCAAAACACCCAAAAACACCTGACACAGCAAAACACCCAAACACACCTGACACAGCAAAACACCCAAACACTCCTGACACAGCAAAACACCCAAACACACCTGACACAGCAAAACACCCAAACACACCTGACACAGCAAAACACCCAAACACAACTCACACAGAAAAACATTCGAACACGCTTGACACAGAAAAACACCCAAACACACCTGACACAGCAAAACACCCAAACACACCTGACACAGCAAAACACCCAAACACACCTGACACAGCAAAACACACAAACACAACAACACAGCAAAACACACAAACACACCTGACACAGCAAAACACACAAACACACCTGACACAGCAAAACACACTAACACTCCTGACACAGCAAAACACACTAACACTCCTGACACAGCAAAACACACAAACACACCTGACACAGCAAAACACTCAAACACACCTGACACAGAAAAACACCCAAACACACCTGACACAGCAAAACACCCAAACACACCTGACACAGCAAAACACCCAAACACACCTGACACAGCAAAACACCCAAACACACCTGACACAGCAAAACACCCAAACACACCTGACACAGCAAAACACCCAAACACACCTGACACAGCAAAACACGCAAACACACCTGACACAGCAGAACACCCAAACACACCTGACACAGCAAAACACCCAAACAAACCTGACACAACAAAACACCCAAACACACCTGACACAGCAAAACACTCAAACACACCTGACACAGCAAAACACCCAAACACACTTGACACAGCAAAACACCCAAACACACCTGACACAGCAAAACACCCAAACACACCTCACACAGAGAAACACCCAAACACACCTCACACAGCAAAACACCCAAACACACCTGACACAGCAAAACACACAAATACACCTGACACAGCAAAACACACAAACACACCTGACACAGCAAAACACCCAAACACACCTGAGACAGAAAAACATACAAATCTGAAAAGCACCTGAAGTTGCCTGACACAGAAAAACAACAAACTGGAAAAACGCCCAACTCCAGCTGACACAGAAAAATACCCGAATTTGTCTGACACAGAAAAACACCCAAACTGGAAAACCGCCCAACTACACCTGACACAGAAAAACACCCAAATTGGAAAAACGCCCAACTACACCTGACACAGAAAAAAACCCGAATATGTCTGACACAGAGAAATACCCAAACTGGAAAAACACCCAACTACACCTGACACAGCAAAACACCCAAACACACCTGACACAGCAAAACACCCAAACACACCTGACACAGCAAAACACGCAAACACATCTGACACAGCAAAACACCCAAACACACCTGACACAGCAAAACACCCAAACACACCTGACACAGCAAAACACCCAAACACACCTGACACAGCAAAACACCCAAACACACCTGACACAGCAAAAAACCCAAACACACCTGACACAGCATAACACCCAAACACACCTGACACTGCAAAACACCCAAACACTCCTGACACAGCAAAACACACAAACACACCTGACACAGCAAAACACCCAAACACACCTGACACAGCAAAACACCCAAACACAACTCACACAGAAAAACATTCGAACACGCTTGACACAGAAAAACACCCAAACACACCTGACACAGCAAAACACCCAAACACACCTGACACAGCAAAACACCCAAACACACCTGACACAGGAAAACACACAAACACTCCTGACACAGCAAAACACACAGACACTCCTGACACAGCAAAACACACTAACACTCCTGACACAGCAAAACACACTAACACTCCTGACACAGCAAAACACTCAAACACACCTGACACAGAAAAACACTCAAACACACCTGACACAGAAAAACACTCAAACACACCTGACACAGAAAAACACTCAAACACACCTGACACAGCAAAACACCCAAACACACTTGACACAGCAAAACACCCAAACACACCTGACACAGCAAAACACCCAAACACACCTCACACAGAGAAACACCCAAACACACCTCACACAGCAAAACACCCAAACACACCTGACACAGCAAAACACACAAATACACCTGACACAGCAAAACACACAAACACACCTGACACAGCAAAACACCCAAACACACCTGAGACAGAAAAACATACAAATCTGAAAAGCACCTGAAGTTGCCTGACACAGAAAAACAACAAACTGGAAAAACGCCCAACTCCAGCTGACACAGAAAAATACCCGAATTTGTCTGACACAGAAAAACACCCAAACTGGAAAACCGCACAACTACACCTGACACAGAAAAACACCCAAATTGGAAAAACGCCCAACTACACCTGACACAGAAAAATACCCGAATATGTCTGACACAGAGAAATACCCAAACTGGAAAAACACCCAACTACACCTGACACAGCAAAACACCCAAACACACCTGACACAGCAAAACACCCAAACACACCTGACACAGCAAAACACCCAAACACACCTGACACAGCAAAACACCCAAACACACCTGACACAGCAAAACACCCAAACACACCTGACACAGCAAAACACCCAAACACACCTGACACAGCAAAAAACCCAAACACACCTGACACAGCAAAAAACCCAAACACACCTGACACAGCATAACACCCAAACACACCTGACACTGCAAAACACCCAAACACTCCTGACACAGCAAAACACCCAAACACACCTGACACAGCAAAACACCCAAACACACCTGACACAGCAAAACACCCAAACACAACTCACACAGAAAAACATTCGAACACGCTTGACACAGAAAAACACCCAAACACACCTGACACAGCAAAACACCCAAACACACCTGACACAGCAAAACACCCAAACACACCTGACACAGGAAAACACACAAACACAACAACACAGCAAAACACACAAACACACCTGACACAGCAAAACACACAAACACTCCTGACACAGCAAAACACACAGACACTCCTGACACAGCAAAACACACTAACACTCCTGACACAGCAAAACACACAAACACACCTGACACAGCAAAACACTCAAACACACCTGACACAGAAAAACACCCAAACACACCTGACACAGCAAAACACACAAACACACCTGACACAGCAAAACACCCAAACACACCTGACACAGCAAAACACCCAAACACACCTGACACAGCAAAACACCCAAACACACCTGACACAGCAAAACACCCAAACACACCTGACACAGCAAAACACCCAAACACACCTGACACAGCAAAACACCCAAACACACCTGACACAGCAGAACACCCAAACACAACTGACACAGCAAAACACCCAAACAAACCTGACACAACAAAACACCCAAACACACCTGACACAGCAAAACACTCAAACACACCTGACACAGCAAAACACCCAAACACACTTGACACAGCAAAACACCCAAACACACCTGACACAGCAAAACACCCAAACACACCTCACACAGAGAAACACCCAAACACACCTCACACAGCAAAACACCCAAACACACCTGACACAGCAAAACACACAAATACACCTGACACAGCAAAACACAGAAACACACCTGACACAGCAAAACACCCAAACAGACCTGAGACAGAAAAACATACAAATCTGAAAAGCACCTGAAGACGCATGACACAGAAAAACACCAAACTGGAAAAACGCCCAACTCCAGCTGACACAGAAAAATACCCGAATATGTCTGACACAGAAAAACACCCAAACTGGAAAACCGCCCAACTACACCTGACACAGAAAAACACCCAAATTGGAAAAACGCCCAACTACACCTGACACAGAAAAATACCCAAATATGTCTGACACAGAGAAATACCCAAACTGGAAAAACACCCAACTACAGCTGACACAGAAAAAAATCCAAATACACCAGACACAGAAAAACACCCAAACTGGAAAAACACCCGAATACACCTGACAGAAAAAAAACACCCAAAAACACCTAACACAGAAAAACACCCAAACACACCTGACACAGCAAAACACCCAAACACACCTGACACAGCAAAACACCCAAACACACCTGACACAGCAAAACACCCAAACACACCTCACACAGCAAAACACCCAAAAACACCTGAAACAGCAAAACACCCAAACACACCTGAAACAGCAAAACACCCAAACACACACATGACACAGCAAAACACCCAAACACTCCTGACACAGCAAAACACCCAAACACACCTGACACAGCAAAACACCCAAACACACCTGACACAGCAAAACACACAAACACACCTGACACAGCAAAACACCCAAACACAACTCACACAGAAAAACATTCGAACACGCCTGACACAGAAAAACACCCAAACACACCTGACACAACAAAACACCCAAACACACCTGACACAGCAAAACACACAAACACACCTGACACAGCAAAACACACAAAAACACCAGACACAGCAAAACACACAAACACACCAGACACAGCAAAACACACAAAAACACCAGACACAGCAAAACACACAAACACACCTGACACAGCAAAACACACAAACACACCTGACACAGCAAAACACACAAACACTCCTGACACAGCAAAACACACAAACACACCTGACACAGCCAAACACTCAAACACACCTGACACAGAAAAACACCCAAACACACCTGACACAGCAAAACACACAAACACACCTGACACAGCAAAACACCCAAACACACCTGACACAGCAAAACACTCAAACACACCTGACACAGCAAAACACCCAAACAAACCTGACACAACAAAACACCCAAACACACCTGACACAGCAAAACACTCAAACTTACCTGACACAGCAAAACACCCAAACACACTTGACACAACAAAACACCCAAACACACCTGACACAGCAAAACACCCAAACACACCTGACACAGCAAAACACCCAAACACACCTGACACAGCAAAACACCCAAACACATCTGACACAGCAAAACACCCAAACACACCTGACATAGCAAAACACCCAAACACACCTGACACGGCAAAACACCCAAGCACACCTGACACAGCAAAACACCCAAACACACCTCATACAGAAAAACATTCGAACACGCCTGACACAGAAAAACACCCAAACACACCTGACACAGCAAAACACACAAACACACCTGACACAGCAAAACAAACCCGACACAGCAAAACACACAAACACACTTGACACAGCAAAACACAAACACACCTGACACAGCAAAACACACAAACACTCCTGACACAGCAAAACACACAAACACACCTGACACAGCAAAACACCCAAACACACCTGACAAAGCAAAACACCCAAACACACCTGACACAGCAAAACACCCAAACACACCTCACAAAGCAAAACACCCAAACACACCTCACACAGCAAAACACACAAACACACCTCACACAGAAAAACATTCGAACACGCCTGACACAGAAAAACACCCAAACACACCTGACACAGCAAAACACCCAAACACACATGACACAGCAAAACACCCAAACACACATGACACAGCAAAACACACAAACACACCTGACACAGCAAAACACACAAACACACCTGACACAGCAAAACACACAAACACACCTGACACAGCAAAACACACAAACACACCTCACACAGCAAAACACACAAACACACCAGACACAGCAAAACACACAAACACACCTGACACAGCAAAACACTCAAACACACCTGACACAGCAAAACACTCAAACACACCTCACACAGCAAAACACTCAAACACACCTGACACAGCAAAACACCCAAACACACCTGACACAGCAAAACACCCAAACACACCTGAGACAGAAAAACATACAAATCTGAAAAGCACCCGAAGACGCCTAACACAGAAAAACACCAAACTGGAAAAACGCCCAACTGCAGCTGACACAGAAAAATACCTGAATATGTCTGACACAGAAAAACACCCAAACTGGAAAACCGCCCAACTACACCTGACACAGAAAAACACCAAAACTGGAAAAACGCCCAACTACACCTGACACAGAAAAAAACCTGAATATGTCTGACACAGAAAAACACCCAAACTGGAAAAACACCCAACTACAGCTGACACAGAAAAAGCATCCAAATACACCAGCCACAGAAAAACACCCGACACAGAAAAACACCCAAACTGGAAAAACACCCGAATACACCTGACACACAAAAACACCCAAACACACCTGACACAGAAAAACACCCAAACACACCTGACACAGCAAAACACCCAAACACACGTGACACAGCAAAACACCCAAACACACCTGACACAGAAAAACACCCAAACACACCAGACACAGCAAAACACACAAACACACCTGACACAGCAAAACACACAAACACACCTGACACAGCAAAACACACAAACACACCTGACACAGCAAAACACACAAACACACCTGACACAGCAAAACACACAAACACACCTGACACAGCAAAACACACAAACACACCTGACACAGCAAAACACACAAACACACCTGACACAGCAAAACACACAAACACACCTGACACAGCAAAACACACAAACACACCTGCCACAGCAAAACACACAAACACACCTGACACAGCAAATCACACAAACACATCTGACACAGCAAAACACACAAACACTCCTGACACAGCAAAACACACAAACACTCCTGACACAGCAAAACACACAAACACACCTCACACAGCAAAACACTCAAACACACCTGACACAGAAAAACACCCAAACATACCTGACACAGCAAAACACCCAAACACACCTGACACAGCAAAACACCCAAACACACCTGACACAGCAAAACACCCAAACACACCTGACAAAGCAAAACACCCAAACACACCTGACACAGCAGAACACCCAAACACACCTGACACAGCAAAACACCCAAACAAACCTGACACAACAAAACACCCAAACACACCTGACACAGCAAAACACTCAAACACACCTGACACAGCAAAACACCCAAACACACTTGACACAGCAAAACACCCAAACACACCTGACACAGCAAAACACCCAAACACACCTCACAGAGAAACACCCAAACACACCTCACACAGCAAAACACCCAAACACACCTGACACAGCAAAACACACAAATAGACCTGACACAGCAAAACACACAAACACACCTGACACAGCAAAACACACAAACACACCTGACACAGCAAAACACCCAAACACACCTGAGACAGAAAAACATACAAATCTGAAAAGCACCTGAAGACGCCTGACACAGAAAAACACCAAACTGGAAAAATGCCCAACTGCAGCTGGCACAGAAAAATACCCGAATATGTCTGACACAGAAAAACACCCAAACTGGAATACCGCCCAAACTACACCTGACGCAGAAAAACACCCAAATTGGAAAAACGCCCAACTACACCTGACACAGAAAAATACCCGAATATGTCTGACACAGAAAAACACCCAAACTGGAAAAACAACCAACTACAGCTGACACAAAAAAACACCCAAAAACACCTGACACAGAAAAAAACCCAAACACACCTGACACAGCAAAACACCCAAACACACCTGACACAGCAAAACACCCAAACACACCTGACACAGCAAAACACCCAAACACACCTGACACAGCAAAACACCCAAACACACCTGACACAGCAAAACACCCAAACACACCTGACACAGCAAAACACCCAAACACATCTGACACAGCAAAACACCCAAACACACCTGACACAGCAAAACACCCAAACACACCTGACACAGCAAAACACCCAAACACACCTGAAACAGCAAAACACCCAAACACACCTGACACAGCAAAACACCCAAACACTCCTGACACAGCAAAACACCTAAATACACCTGACACAGCAAAACACCCAAACACACCTGACACAGCAAAACACCCAAACACACCTGACACAGCAAAACACCCAAACACAACTCACACAGAAAAACATTCGAACACGCCTGACACAGAAAAACACCCAAACACACCTGACACAGCAAAACACCCAAACACACCTGACACAGCAAAACACCCAAACACACCTGACACAGCAAAACACACAAACACACCTGACACAGCAAAACACACAAACACACCTGACACAGCAAAACACTCAAACACACCAGACACATCAAAACACTCAAACACACCAGACACAGCAAAACACACAAACACACCTGACACAGCAAAACACACAAACACTCCTGACACAGCAAAACACACAAACACACCTGACACAGCCAAACACTCAAACACACCTGACACAGAAAAACACCCAAACACACCTGACACAGCAAAACACCCAAACACACCTGACACAGCAAAACACCCAAACACACCTGACACAGCAAAACACCCAAACACACCTGACACAGCAGAACACCCAAACACACCTGACACAGCAAAACACCCAAACAAACCTGACACAACAAAACACCCAAACACACCTGACACAGCAAAACACTCAAACACACCTGACACAGCAAAATACTCAAACACACCTGACACAGCAAAACACCCAAACACACTTGACACAGCAAAACACCAAAACACACCTGACACAGCAAAACACCCAAGCACACCTGACACAGCAAAACACCCAAACACACCTCATACAGAAAAACATTCGAACACGCCTGACACAGAAAAACACCCAAACACACCTGACACAGCAAAACACACAAACACACCTGACACAGCAAAACACACCTGACACAGCAAAACACACAAACACACTTGACACAGCAAAACACACAAACACACCTGACACAGCAAAACACACAAACACTCCTGACACAGCAAAACACACAAACACACCTGACACAGCAAAACACCCAAACACACCTGACAAAGCAAAACACCCAAACACACCTGACACAGCAAAACACCCAAACACACCTCACACAGCAAAACACCCAAACACACCTCACACAGCAAAACACCCAAACACACCTCACACAGCAAAACACCCAAACACACCTCACACAGAAAAACATTCGAACACGCCTGACACAGAAAAACACCCAAACACACCTGACACAGCAAAACACCCAAAGACACATGACACAGCAAAACACCCAAACACACATGACACAGCAAAACACACAAACACACCTGACACAGCAAAACACACAAACACACCTGACACAGCCAAACACTCAAACACACCTGACACAGAAAAACACCCAAACACACCTGACACAGCAAAACACCCAAACACACCTGACACAGCAAAACACCCAAACACACCTGACACAGCAAAACACCCAAACACACCTGACACAGCAGAACACCCAAACACACCTGACACAGCAAAACACCCAAACAAACCTGACACAACAAAACACCCAAACACACCTGACACAGCAAAACACTCAAACACACCTGACACAGCAAAACACCCAAACACACTTGACACAGCAAAACACCAAAACACACCTGACACAGCAAAACACCCAAGCACACCTGACACAGCAAAACACCCAAACACACCTCATACAGAAAAACATTCGAACACGCCTGACACAGAAAAACACCCAAACACACCTGACACAGCAAAACACCCAAAGACACATGACACAGCAAAACACCCAAACACACATGACACAGCAAAACACACAAACACACCTGACACAGCAAAACACACAAACACACCTGACACAGCCAAACACTCAAACACACCTGACACAGAAAAACACCCAAACACACCTGACACAGCAAAACACCCAAACACACCTGACACAGCAAAACACCCAAACACACCTGACACAGCAAAACACCCAAACACACCTGACACAGCAGAACACCCAAACACACCTGACACAGCAAAACACCCAAACAAACCTGACACAACAAAACACCCAAACACACCTGACACAGCAAAACACTCAAACACACCTGACACAGCAAAACACCCAAACACACTTGACACAGCAAAACACCAAAACACACCAGACACAGCAAAACACCCAAGCACACCTGACACAGCAAAACACCCAAACACACCTCATACAGAAAAACATTCGAACACGCCTGACACAGAAAAACACCCAAACACACCTGACACAGCAAAACACACAAACACACCTGACACAGCAAAACACACCTGACACAGCAAAACACACCTGACACAGCAAAACACACAAACACACTTGACACAGCAAAACACACAAACACACCTGACACAGCAAAACACACAAACACTCCTGACACAGCAAAACACACAAACACACCTGACACAGCAAAACACCCAAACACACCTGACAAAGCAAAACACCCAAACACACCTGACACAGCAAAACACCCAAACACACCTCACACAGCAAAACACCCAAACACACCTCACACAGCAAAACACCCAAACACACCTCACACAGCAAAACACCCAAACACACCTCACACAGCAAAACACCCAAACACACCTCACACAGAAAAACATTCGAACACGCCTGACACAGAAAAACACCCAAACACACCTGACACAGCAAAACACCCAAAGACACATGACACAGCAAAACACCCAAACACACATGACACAGCAAAACACCCAAACACACCTGACACAGCAAAACACACAAACACACCTCACACAGCAAAACACACAAACACACCTGACACAGCAAAACACACAAACACACCTGACACAGCAAAACACTCAAACACACCTGACACAGCAAAACACTCAAACACACCTGACACAGCAAAACACTCAAACACACCTGACACAGCAAAACACTCAAACACACCTGACACAGAAAAACACCCAAACACACCTGACACAGAAAAACACCCAAACACACCTGACACAGCAAAACACCCAAACACACCTGAGACAGAAAAACATACAAATCTGAAAAGCACCCGAATACGCCTAACACAGAAAAACACCAAACTGGAAAAACGCCCAACTGCAGCTGACACAGAAAAATACCCGAATTTGTCTGACACAGAAAAACACCCAAACTGGAAAACCGCCCAACTACACCTGACACAGAAAAACACCCAAACTGGAAAAACGCCCAACTACACCTGACACAGAAAAAAACCTGAATATGTCTGACACAGAAAAACACCCAAACTGGAAAAACACCCAACTACAGCTGACACAGACAAAGCATCCAAATACACCAGACACAGAAAAACACCCGACACAGAAAAACACCCAAACTGGAAAAACACCCGAATACACCTGACACACAAAAACACCCAAAAACACCTGACACAGAAAAACACCCAAACACACCTGACACAGAAAAACACCCAAACACACCTGACACAGCAAAACACCCAAACACACCTGACACAGAAATACACCCAAACACACCTGACACAGAAATACACCCAAAAACACCTGACACAGAAAAACACCCAAACACACCTGACACAGAAAAACACCCAAACACACCTGACACAGAAAAACACCCAAACACATCTGACACAGCAAAACACCCAAACACACCTGACACAGCAAAACACCCAAACACACCTGACACAGCAAAACACCCAAACACACCTGACACAGAAAAATAACACAAATACGCCTGACCCAGGAAAATAACCCAAATACGCCTGACAAAGGAAAACACCTGAGTATGTCTGACATAGGAAAACACCCAAACTGGAAAAAAGACCAACTACAGCTGACAAAGAAAAAACACCCAAATACACCAGGCACAGAAAAACACCCAAACTGGAAAAACACCCGAATACATCTGACATAGAAAAACATTCGAACATGCCTGACACAGAAAAACACCCAAATACACCTGACACAGCAAAATGTCCAAACACGCCTGACACAGCAATACACTCGAACACGCCTGACACAGCAATACACCCGAACACGCCTGACACAGAAAAACAACCAAACATACCTGAGACAGTAAAACACCCAAACATGCCTGGCACTGCAAAACACCCGAACATACTCAACACAAAAAAGCACTGGAACATGCCCGACAAAGAAAGACTCCCAAGCACACCTGACACAGCAAAACGCCCAAACACACCTGAGACAGAAAAACACCTGATCTGGTAAAACATACAAATTTGAAAAGCATCCGAATACGCCTGACACAGAAAAACACCCAAACTGGAGAAACGCCCAACTACAGCTGACACAGAAAAACACGCAAACTGGAAAAACACCTGAATACATCTGACACAGAAAAATACCCGAATACATCTGACATAGAAAAACACCCGAATAGATCTGACATAGAAGAACACCCGAATACGTTTGACATAGCAAAACACCCAAATACATCTGACACAGAAAAACACCCAAATACATCTGACATAGAAAAACATCTAAATACACCTGACACAGACAAACACCCAAACTGGAAAAACACCCAAATACACCTGACACAGAAAAATACCTGAATATGTCTGACACAGAAAAACACCCAAACTGGAAAACCGCCCAGCTACACCTGACACAGAGAAACACCCAAACTGGAAAAACGCCCAACTACACCTGACACAGAAAAATACCCGAATATGTCTGACACAGAAAAACATACAAATCTGAAAAGTACCCGAATACGCCTGACACAGAAAAACACCAAACTGGAAAACCGCCCAACTACACCTGACACAGAAAAACACCCAAACACACCTGACACAGAAAAACACTCAAACACACCTGACACAGAAAAACACCCAAACACACCTGACACAGCAAAACACCCAAACACACCTGACACAGCAAAACACCCAAACACACCTGACACAGCAAAACACACAAACACACCTGACACAGAAAAACACCCAAACACACCTGACACAGCAAAATACCCAAACACACCTGACACAGCAAAACACCCAAACACACCTGACACAGCAAAACACCCAAACACACCTGACACAGAAAAACATTCGAACACGCCTGACACAGAAAAACACCCAAATACACCTGACACAGCAAAACACCCAAACACGCCTGACACAGCAATACACCCGAACACGCCTGACACAGCAATACACCCGAACACGCCTGACACAGAAAAACAACCAAACATACCTGAGACAGTAAAACACCTAAACATGCCTGACACCGCAAAACACCCGAACATACTCAACACAAATAAAGCACTGGAACATGCCTGACACAGAAAGACTCCCAAACACACCTGACACAGCAAAACACCCAAACACACCTGAGACAGAAAAACACCTGATCTGGTAAAACATACAAATTTGAAAAGCACCCGAATATGCCTGACACAGAAAAACACTCAAACTGAAGAATCGCCCAACTACAGCTGACACAGAAAAAACACCCAAATATACCTGACACAGAAAAACACCCAAACTGGAAAAACGCCCAACTACAGCTGACACAGAAAAACACCCAAACTGGAAAAACATCCGAATACATCTGACACAGAAAAATACCCGAATACATTTGACATAGAAAAACACCCGAGTACATCTGACATAGCAAAACACCCGAATACATCTGACATAGCAAAACATCCAAATACATCTGACACAGAAAAACACCCAAATTCATCTGACATAGAAAAACATCTAAATGCGCCTGACACAGACAAACACCCAAACTGGAAAAACACGCAAATACACCTGACACAAAAAAATACCCGAATATGTCTGACACAGAAAAACACCCAAACTGGAAAACCGCCCAACTACACCTGACACAGAAAAACACCCAAACTGGAAAAACGCCCAACTACACCTGACACAGAAAAATAACCGAATATGTCTGACACAGAAAAACACACAAACTGGAAAAACACCCAACTACAGCTGACACAGAAAAAACATCCAAATACACCAGACACAGAAAAACATCGAACTGGAAAAACACCCGAATACACCTGACATAGAAAAACACCCGAATACACCTGACATAGAAAAACACCCAAAAGCACCTGACACAGAAAAACACCCAAAAGCACCTGACACAGAAAAACACCCAAAAGCACCTGACACAGAAAAACACCCAAACACATCTGACACAGAAAAACACCCAAGCACACCTGACACAGAAAAACACCCAAACACACCTGACACAGAAAAACACCCAAACACACTTGACATAGAAAAACACCCGAATACATCTGACATAGCAAAACACCCGAATACATCTGACACAGAAAAACACCCAAATACATCTGACATAGAAAAACATCTAAATATGCCTGACACAGACAAAAACCCAAACTGGAAAAACACCCAAATACACCTGACACAGAAAAATACCCGAATATGTCTGACAAAGAAAAACACCCAAACTGGTAAACCGCCCAACTACACCTGACACAGAAAAACACCCAAACTGGAAAAACGCCCAACTACACCTGACACAGAAAAATACCCAAATATGTCTGACACAGAAAAACACCCAAACTGGAAAACCGCCCAACTACACCTGACACAGAAAAACACCCAAACTGGAAAAACACCCAACCACAGCTGACACAGAAAAAACATCCAAATACACCGGACACAGAAAAACATCAAACTGGAAAAACACCCGAATACACCTGACATAGAAAAACACCCAAAAGCACCTGACACAGAAAAACACCCAAACACATCTGACACACAAAAACACCCAAACACACCTGACACAGAAAAACACCCAAACACACCTGACACAGCAAAACACCCAAACACACCTCACACAGCAAAACACCCAAACACACCTGACACAGCAAAACACCCAAACACACCTGACACAGCAAAACTCCCAAACACACCTGACACATCAAAACTCCCAAACACACCTGTCACATCAAAACTCCCAAACACACGTGACACATCAAAACTCCCAAACACACCTGACACATCAAAACTCCCAAACACACCTGACACATCAAAACTCCCAAACACACCTGACACATCAAAACTCCCAAACACACCTGACACAGCAAAACACCCAAACACATCTGACACAGCAAAACACTCAAACACACCTGACACAGCAAAACACCCAAACACACCTGACACAGCAAAACACACAAACACACCTGACACAGCAAAACACACAAACACACCTGACACAACAAAACACCCAAACACACCTGTCACAGCAAAACACCCAAACACTCCTGACACAGCAAAACACCCAAACACACCTGACACAGCAAAACACCCAAACACACCTGACACAGCAAAACACACAAACACACCTGACACAGCAAAACACCCAAACACATCTGACACAGCAAAACACCCAAACACACCTGACACAGAAAAACTTTCGAACATGCCTGACACAGAAAAACACGCAAACACACCTGACACAGCAAAACACCCAAACACACCTGACACAGCAAAACACCCAAACACACCTGACACAGCAAAACACACAAACACACCTGACACAGCAAAACACACAAACACACCTGACACAGCAAAACACACAAACACACCTGACACAGCAAAACTCACAAACACACCTGACACAACAAAACACTCAAACACACCTGACACAGAAAAACATCCAAACACACCTGATACAGCAAAACACCCAAACACACCTGACATAGCAAAACACCCAAACACACCTGACACAGCAAAACATCCGAACACGCCTGACACAGAAAAACACCCAAACACACCTGACACAGCAAAACACCCAAACACACCTGTCACAGCAAAACACCCAAACACTCCTGACACAGCAAAACACCCAAACACACCTGACACAGCAAAACACTCAAACACACCTGACACAGCAAAACACCCAAACACACCTGACACAGCAAAACACCCAAACACACCTGACACAGCAAAACACCCAAACACATCTGACACAGCAAAACACCCAAACACACCTGACACAGAAAAACTTTCGAACATGCCTGACACAGCAAAACACCCAAACACACCTGACACAGCAAAACACCCAAACACACCTGACACAGCAAAACACCCAAACACACCTGACACAGCAAAACACCCAAACACACCTGACACAGCAAAACACCCAAACACACCTGACACAGCAAAACACCCAAACACACCTGACACAGCAAAACACACAAACACACCTGACACAGCAAAACACACAAACACACCTGACACAGCAAAACACACAAACACACCTGACACAACAAAACACTCAAACACACCTGACACAGAAAAACATCCAAACACACCTGATACAGCAAAACACCCAAACACACCTGACATAGCAAAACACCCAAACACACCTGACACAGCAAAACATCCGAACACGTCTGACACAGAAAAACACCCAAACACACCTGACACAGCAAAAGACCCAAACATGCCCGACACAGAAAGACGCCCAAACACACCTGACACAGCAAAACACCCAAACACACCTGACACAGAAAAGCACCTGATCTGGTAAAACATACAAATCTGAAAAGCACCCGAATACGCCTGACACAGAAAAATACCCGAATATGTCTGACACAGATAAACACCCAAACTGGAAAAACACCCAACCAAAGCTGACACAGAAAAAACATCCAAATATACCAGACACAGAAAAACACCCAAACTGGAAAAACACCAAAATACATCTGACATAGAAAAACATCTAAATACGCCTGACACAGAAAAACACCTGAATACGCTTAACACAGAAACACACCGAAATACACTTGACACAGAAAAACACCCAAACTGGAAAACACCCAAACACATCTGATATAAAAAAATAACACAAATATGCCTGACACAGAAAAATAATGTAAATAAGCCTGACACAGAAAAATACCTGAACATGACCGACACAGAAAAATACCCAAACTGGAAAAACACCCAACTACAGCTGACAGAGAAAAAACACCCGAATACTCCTGACACAGAAAAACACCAAACTGGAAAAACAACCGAATACATCTGACATAGAAAAACACCCAAATACAGCTGACACAGAAAAACATTCGAACACGCCTGACACAGCAAAACACCCAAATACACCTGACACAGCAAAACACCCAAACACGCCTGACAACAACAAAACACCCAAATACGCCTGACACAGAAAAATAACCCAAATACGCCTGACACAGAAAAATAACCCAAATACGCCTGACACAGAAAAATAACCCAAATACGCCTGACACAGAAAAATACCCGAATATGTCTATCACAGAAAAATACCCGAATATGTCTGACACAGGAAAACACCCAAACTGGAAAAACACCCGAATACCTCTGACACAGAAAAAACCCAAATACACCAGGCACAGAAAAACATTCGAACGCGCCTGACACAGCAAAACACCCAAACACACCTGACACAGAAAAACACCCGAACACATCTGACACAGAAAAACATTCGAACGAGCCTGAGACAGCAAAACACCCAAACACACCTGACACAGCAAAACACCCAAACACACCTGACACAGCAAAACACAAACACACCTGACCCAGAAAAACACCCAAACACACCTGACACAGCAAAACACCCAAACACACCTGACACAGCAAAACACCCAAACACACCTGACACAGAAAAACACCCAAACACACCTGACACAGCAAAATACCCAAACACACCTGACACAGCAAAACACCCAAACACACTTGACACAGCAAAACACCCAAACACACCTGACACAGCAAAACACCCAAACACACCTGACACAGCAAAACACCCAAACACACCTGACACAGAAAAATAACACAAATACACCTGACACAGGAAAATAACCCAAATACACCTGACAAAGGAAAATACCTGACTATGTCTGACGTAGGAAACACCCAAACTGGAAAAATGCCCAACTACAGCTGACAAAGAAAAAACACCCGAATACACCAGAAAAAGAAAAACACCCAAACTGGAAAAACACCCGAATACATCTGACATAGAAAAACATTCGAACACGCCTGACACAGAAAAACACCCAAATACACCTGACACAGCAAAACACACAAACACACCTGACACAGCAAAACACCCAAACACACCTGACACAGAAAAACACCCATACACACCTGACACAGCAAAACACCCAAACACACTTGACACAGCAAAACACCCAAACATACCTGACACAGCAAAACACCCAAACACACCTGACACAGCAAAATACCCAAACACACCTGACACAGCAAAACACACAAACACACCTGACACAGCAAAACACCCAAACACACCTGACACAGCAAAACACCCAAACACACCTGACACAGCAAAACACCCAAACACACCTGACACAGCAAAACACACAAACACACCTGACACAGCAAAACACCAAAACACACCTGACACAGCAAAACACCAAAACACACCTGACACAGCAAAACACCCAAACACACCTGACACAGAAAAACACCCATACACACCTGACACAGCAAAACACCCAAACACACTTGACACAGCAAAACACCCAAACATACCTGACACAGCAAAACACCCAAACACACCTGACACAGCAAAATACCCAAACACACCTGACACAGCAAAATACCCAAACACACCTGACACAGCAAAACACCCAAACACACCTGACACAGCAAAACACCCAAACACACCTGACACAGCAAAACACCCAAACACACCTGACACAGAAAAATAACACAAATACACCTGACACAGGAAAATAACCCAAATACGCCTGACAAAGGAAAATACCTGACTATGTCTGACGTAGGAAAACACCCAAACTGGAAAAACGCCCGAATACATCTGACATAGAAAAACATTCGAACACGCCTGACACAGAAAAACACCCAAATACACCTGACACAGCAAAACACCCGAACACGCCTGACACAGCAATACACCCGAACACGCCTGACACAGCAATACACCCGAACATGCCTGACACAGCAATACACCCGAACACGCCTGACACAGCAATACAACCAAACATACGTGAGACAGTAAAACACCCAAACATGCCTGACACCGCAAAACACCCGAACATACTCAACACAAAAAAGCACTGGAACATGCCCAACACAGAAAGACTCCCAAACACACCTGACACAGCAAAACGCCCAAACACACCTGAGACAGAAAAACACCTGATCTGGTAAAACATACAAATTTGAAAAGCACCCGAATACGCCTGACACAGAAAAACACCCAAACTGGAGAAACGCCCAACTACAGCTGACACAGAAAAAACACCCAAATATACCAGACACAGAAAAACACCCAAACTGGAAAAACACCCGAATACATCTGACACAGAAAAATACCTGAATACATCTGACATAGAAAAACACCCAAATACATCTGACATAGAAAAACACCCAAATACATCTGACGTAGAAAAACACCCGAATACATCTGACATAGAAAAACACCCGAATACATTTGACATAGCAAAACACCCAAATACATCTGACACAGAAAAACTCCCATATACATCTGACATAGAAAAACATCTAAATACGCCTGACACAGACAAACACCCAAACTGGAAAAACACCCAAATACACCTGACACAGAAAAACACCCGAATACATCTGACACAGAAAAACTGAACTGAAAAAACAACCAAATACACCTGACAAAGAAAATCTCCTTAAGCTGAGAAATGTCTTTTAAAAGGAAACATGTAGAAAGGCAGGAGAGCAAAAGAAAACCAGAATGGGAATTAGAAATTGTGAAGATAGCGAAGGAGGAAAGAGAAAAAAAGAGACAGAGAATTCCATCTGAAAATGTTGGTAGTTAAAAAAGAGATGCCAGTAGGTGAGGAAGGGCTTATCTCCAGAGTAGAACCCAGTGGAGAGATGTTTACATTTGTACAAGCTCTTCCAAAGGTTGAGGAAAAAGATATTGAAACATTCTTTATTTCATTTGAGAAGCTAGCTAAACAGATGAAATGGCCACAGGAAATCTGGACATTATTATTACAATCTAAGTTGTTAGGTAGAGGGCTTGAGGTATATGCTTTGCTTTCAGAAGAAATATCAGTGAATTATGATGTGGTGGAAAAGGCTATTTTGAATGCATATTAGTTAGTTTCTGAAGCATACTGGCAGAAATTTAGGAATGTGAGAAAACAGCCTGGGCAAACTTATATTGAGCTTGAAACTGTAAAACAAAGTAATTTTTACTGGTGGATATGGGCGTTAAAAATAGAGACAACATATGCAGCTCTTAGGGAAGTCTTTCTCTTGGAAGAATTTAAAGTTTGAATCCCTTCGGTAGTGACAACTCATGTGGAGGAACAGAGGGTTGATTTTGTAAGACAAGGAGCAGAGATAACTGATGATTGAGTTAGTTCAAAGAGCTAAACCTTTTTTTCGTCACCCTTTCAAATTGGAAAAGGATAAAATGTGGGAAGATGAAAGGAAGTCAGGCAGTCAGGGAAGGCACGGAGTAGCTGGAAGTTGCCTGGAAGTTTTTTCTCAGAATAAAAAGGAAAGTGTTGAAGGTAGAAATTACATTCGGAAATTGAGTTGTTTCCAAGTGGGGCGCACACAGTCTGTGTGTTGAAGATTGCAGGAAACATCTGTTGAAATTATTGGGGTACAGAAAAGTTCTGGAAGTAAAAGTACTGTGGGTCCTGAAGCTCAGGCAAAGGAGAAACTTGTGGTTTGTGTACAGGTGAAACAGGGAGAATCAGTGATGGGTGAAGAAGTGGGAATGTGTTTACAGTTTACTCAAGAGAATTCTAAGGAGCAGGTTGCAGAAATGTTTAAAGATTTTGTGTGTGAAGGGAAAGTCTTTCCATGTGTACAGGGTGGAGTAGGTAAAGATGTTAAAATATTAAGAGACACGGGGACTAGTCAATCCTTAATGTTGTGGGATATTGATATTTGTTGTTCAAAGGGAGTGTTGCAGGAGCAGGTAATAATAAGTGGGGTTCATGGAGGTGCTAAATCTATTCCACTGTGGAAGGTAAATTTAAAGAGCAAATACAAGCCAGGTGAAGTTATAATTGGAGTGGTGGAAAAAATGCCCATTCCAGGGGTTCAATTTATTCTGTGTAATGATATAGCTGGATCGCAAATTTGGGTGACGGCCATGGTAGTTGAGCAGCCTGTAGAAGTGTTTTAACAGAAGTGTTACAGTAGGAACATCCTGGATTGTTTCCTGACTGTGTTGTAATAAGATCAATGGCTCATAGGAAAGAACAAGAAAAACGAGAAAGGCAGGCAGTTCAAAGTCAAGAAGAAGGTGTCAAAATCCAATTAGCTGACACTGTGTTTGATAATATTGTTCAGGAGGAAAGAATACAGGACATTTCAGCTGAAGTGTTTAACTCAAGGAGGTTATTTAGAATATTATGAGCAATTTTGGGCCCCGTACCTCAGGAAGGATGTTCTGGCCCTGGAGAGGGTGCAGAGAAGGTTCACGAGAACAATCCCAGGAATGAAAGGCTTAATATATGAGGAACATTTGAGGACTCTAGGTCTATACTCAATGGAGTTTAGAAGGATGAGGGGGGATCTGACTGAAACTTACAGAATACTGAGAGGCCTGGATAGAGTGGACGTGGAGAAGATATTTCCATTAGTAGGAAAGACTAGGACCCGAGGGCACAGCCTCAGAGTAAAGGGAAGACCTTTTAAAACAGAGATGAGGAGAAACTTCTTTAGCCAGAGAGTGGTGAATCTATGGAATTCATTGCCACAGAAGGCTGTGGAAGCCAGGTCATTGAGTGTATTTAAGACCGAGATAGATAAGTTCTTGATTGGTAAGGGGATCAAAGGTTACAGGGAGAAGGCGAGAGAATGGGGTTGAGAAACTTATCAGCCATGATTGAATGATGGAGCAGACTCGATGGGTCAAATGGCCTAATTTCTGCTCCTATGTCTTATGGGTCAGTCGCGGCGGGGGGGGGACACAAGTTCAAGGTGAGGGCAGGAGGTTTAGTCAGTGGGGGGGGGGGGTTGTGGGGAAAACGTTTTCTACCTAGAGGGTGTGGCGGTCTGGAATGCGCTGCCTGGGAGGGTGGTGGAAGTGGGTTGCCTCAGATCCTTTTAAAAAGTACCTGGATGAGCACTTGGCACATCATAACATTCAAGGCTATGAGGCCAAGTGCTGGTAAATGGAATTAGGTAGGTAGGTCAGGTGTTGCTCACGTGTCGGTGCAGACTCGATGGGCCGAAGGGCCTCTTCTGCACTGAGATATTCTGTGATTTTGTTAGTGCAGTTACAGAAAAATGATTTGTAATTAAAACAGCTCTGTCAGAAAGCTTATTCAGAAACAGAAGCAAAATGTATTCCAGTATATTACCAACTTCAGGGAGATATTTTAATGAGAAAATGGAGGTCGAAACATATCTCAGCAAATGAAAGCTAGAGGGATGTGCATCAGATTGTTATCCCATTAGGGTATAGAAATGAGATTCTGAGGGTTGCTCATGAAATTCCAATGGGGATACATTTAGGAATTAGGAAAACACAGGAAAAGATACAGAGGTTTTTTTTGACCAGGATTGTTAGGGATGTAGTCAAATTCTGTAGAACCTGTCATTATACATGTCAAATAACATGAAAACCACAAGCAGTGATTAAGCTGGCGCCTTTAATGCCAATACCAGCATTTGAAGAACTTTTTGCCAGGGTCATGATTGGTTGTGTTTGACCCCTCTCTAAGGCTTAAAGTGGATTTCAGTATTTACTGACAGTAATGGATGTGTCTACCAGGTTTCCTGAAGCGATACCTTTAAGAAATATTACAATAAATTACTGTGGAGGTTTACCTAGGAAATTCAATGAGATCAGGAGTCAAATATCATGTCAGAGCTGTTTAAGGGAGCAATGAACAGTTTGGGAATAAAGCATTTTAAGTCAACAGCTTATCATCTGGAATCACAAGGAGCTTTGGAAAGATGCATCAAACTTTAAAAACAATGATGAGAGCCTACTATCAGGATTATCCACAGGATTGGGATACAGGAATTCTATTTTTGTTATTTGCTATTAGAGATGGTCCTAATGCATCAGCTGGTTTTAGCCCATTTGAGCTAGTTTATGGTCATGAGGTGAGGGGACCACTGAAATTGATTCATGAGAAATTGGTGGGTCAAAATTCAGAAACTATTCTTCTGGATTACATATCAAATTTCAGGTAAAGATTGAACAGACCATATGAGTTGGCTAGGGAACATTTAAAGACATCACAGCAAGTGATGAAAGCGAAGGCAGATAAGAAAGCTAAAACTCAGTTTTGTTTCTGGAGAGAAAGTACTAGTTTTGTTACCAGTACTAGGTGATTCATTAAATGCAAGATTTCGTAGGCCTTACAGGATTAAAAAGAAGTTGAGTAAAGTAAATTATTTAATAAATATTCCAGATAGAAGAAAGAAGCAGAGGGTGTGCCATGTAAGTATGCTTAAAAAGTACTTTGACAGGGAAGAGGAACAAAAAGAGGTGTTAGTGATGGTGAATGATGAGAAAGTGGTAGAAGTGCAGGACTCTGAAATTGATTTTCTTCTAATCAAATTGGATAATAAGGGAGTGCTTTAAAATTTAAATAAAATATTGAGGTACCTGGCAAGCAAGTGTCAAAGTGATTTGGAAAAACAATGCGGTCACACAGTCATCAGAAACAATTGTTTGTACAGACCATAATCCTTCAAAGTTTCTGGACAAATTTTGAGACAGAAGTATAAGTCTTTTCAGATGAAGTCTATTATTACAACCATTTAATCTATGGATTATACATATTGCCAGAAGAGAAAATCTGTTCACAGATGCGTTATCGAGAGTTTGAAGCTTAAAGGAAAATTGGACATTTTTAAAACCCTGGACATTGAACTGGAGTGATTTCTCTTGATACCAAGGACTTGAGTATATATATCGTTAAGTTGATACATGCATCTGGTAATGTAATAGTGCAATAAGTATAGGAGATAGTGTGAGATGGGTTATTAAAACTGAAGCTGTCTTTTATAATTATGACGGTTTATTTTTCGATAGGAAGGGAGATGTCATGAAGCTATTAATGTATATAATATTATTGTAAGATTTTTTTAAATAGTGGTTTAGTCTGTGTGTTAATTGGATTAAAGCCAGCTAGTCTGGGTGCTTTGATGTGTCATAGCTTTGAGATATAAACACAGAGGTCAAGAGTACATTGGCATTTTGTTGAATAGAGCATTCAGGAAGGGGAGTGAAATCTTGCACCTAGCTAGGAGACACCAAGCAATATGTTTATATTACTAATTTGTAGCCATTCACTCCCTCCACCACCGATGCACAGCAACAGAAGTTGTACCATCAACGAGGTACACTGCAGGAATTCACCAAGGCTCCTTAGACAGCACCTTCCAAACCTACGACCACCACCATCTAGAAGGACAAGGGCAGCAGATAGATGGGAACACAACCACCTGGAAGTTCCCCTCCAAGTGAATTACCATCCTGACTTAGAAATATATCGCCATTCCTTCACAGACGCTGGGTCAAAACCCTGGAACACCCTTCGTAACAGCATTGTGGGTGTACCTACACCACATGGACTGCAGCAGTTCAAGATGCCAGCTCATCACCACCTTCTCAAAGGTAACTAGGGATGGGCAATAAATGTTGGCCCAGCCAGCAAAGCTCACATCCCATGAATAAATAGAAAAAACCCCAGAAAAACACCCAAATACACCTGACCCAGAAAAACACACAAATACCCAACACAGAAAATCACCCAGGTACACCTGACCCTGAAAAACACCCAAATACATCTGACCCGGAAAAACATCCAAACACAACCGACCCGGAAAAACACCAAAATACACCAGACCCAGAGAAACACCCAAATTCATCCGACTCAGACAAACACACAGATACACCCGACCCAGAGGAATACAAAAATACAGCTGGCCCGGTAAAAGGCCCGACCCAGGAAAACACAAAAACACCCGACACAGAGAAACACCCAAATACACCCGACACAGAGAAACACCCAAATACACCCGACACAGAGAAACACCCAAATACACCCGACACAGAGAAACACCCAAATACACCCGACACAGAGAAACACCCAAATACACCTGACACAGAGAAACACCCAAATTCATCCGACTCAGACAAACACACAGATACACCCGACCCAGAGGAATACAAAAATACAGCTGGCCCGGTAAAAGGCCCGACCCAGGAAAACACAAAAAACACCCGACATAGAGAAACACCCAATACATCCGACCCAGAAAGACACCCAACACCTAACAATGAAAAATACCCAAATACACCTGAGAGAAAAACACCAAAATACACCTGACCCGGAAAACCATCTGACCCACAAAAACACCCAAATACACCCAACCCTGAAAAACAACCAAGTACACTCGACCTAAAAAAACACCCGACCCAGAGAAACACCCAATATACCCGACCCAGAGAAACACCCAATATACCCGACCCAGAGAAACACCCAAATACACTCAACCCAGAAAAACACCTTAATACATCCGACCCAGACAAACACACAAATACAACCAGCCTGGAAAAATACCCAAATACACCTGACAGAGAAAAACACCAAAATACACCTGACCCGGAAAACCATCCGACCCACAAAAACACCCAAATACACCCAACCCTGAAAAATAACCAAGTACCCTCGACCTAAAAAAACACCCGACCCAGAGAAATACCAAAATACAGCCGACTCAGAAAAACACCCTAAAACACCTGACCCAGGAAAACACCCAAATACACCCGACCCAGGAAAGCACACAAATACACCAAGCCTGGAAAAACACCAAAATCCACATGGCCCAGAAAAACACCTAGCCTAAACAAACGTTCCTTCCTCCTGGACAATGTTATCAAACACAGTGCCAGCTAATTGGTTTCAACACCTTCTTCTTGCCTTTGAACTGCCTGTTTATCTTGTTTATTTTGTTCTTCCCGATGGGCTTTTGATCTTGTTATAACACAATCAGGAAACAATCTAGGATGTTCCTTCTGTAACATTTCTGTTGAAAACACTTCTACAGGCTGCTCAACTACCATAGGCATCACCTACATTTGCGATCCAGCTTTATCATTACCCAGAATAAATTGAACCCCTGCAATGGGCAATTTTTCTACCACTCCAACTATAACTTCTATTTGCTCTTGAAATTTACCTTCCACAACAGAATAGATTTAGCATCTCCATGAACCCCATTTATTATTACTTTCTCCTGCAACACTCCCTTTGAACAACAAATATCACTATCCCACAACATTAAGGATTGACTAGCCGCTATGTCTCTTAAACATCTCTTTTAACATCTTTATCTACTGCACCCTGTACACATGGAAAGACTTTCTCTTCACACACAAAATCTTCAAACATTTCTGCAACCTGCTCCTCAGAATTCTCTTGAGTAAACTGTGAACGCATTCCCACTTCTTTAACTTTCACTGATTCTCCATATTTCACCTGTACACAAACCACAGGTTTCTCCTGTGCCTGAACCTCAGAACCCACAGCACTTTTACTTCCAGAGCTTTTCTGTATCCCGATAATTCCTACAGATTTTTCCTGCAACCTCCAACACACTGACTTTGTGTGCCCCACTTTATTACAATGAAAACACCTCAATTTTCAAATGTCACTTCTACCTTCAGCACCTTCCTTTTAGTTCTGAGAAAAAACTTCCTGGGAACATCCAGCTTCTCCTCCTCCCTGACTACCTGCCTTCCTTTTACCTTCCCACATTTTATCCTTTTCCAATTTGAAAGGGTGACAAAAAAAAGGTTTAGCTCTATGAACTAACTCATAATCATCAGTTATCTCTGCTGCTTGTCTTACAAAATCAACCCTCTGTTCCTCCTCGAGTTCTCACTACTGAAGGGATTGAATCTTTAAATTCTTCCAAAAGTATGACTTCCCTTGGAGCTGCATATGTTGTCTCTATTTTTAAAGCCCGTATCCACTGGTCAAAATTACTTTGTTTTACTCTTTCAAATTCAATATTAGTTTGCCCAGGCTGTTTTTTCACATTCCTAAATTTCTGCCTGTATGCTTCAGGAACCAACCATATGCCCTCAAAATAGCCTTTTTCACCACATCATAATTCACCGACGTTACTTCTGAAAGCAAAGCATATACTTCAAGCCCCCTACCTAACAACTTAGATTGTAATAATAATGTCCAGTTTTCCTGTGGCCATTTCATCTGTTTAGCTAGCTTCTCAAATGAAATAAAGAATGCTTCAATATCTTTTTCCTCAATTTTTGGAAGAGCTTGCACAAATGTAAACATCTCTCCACTGGGTTCTACTCTGGAGATAAATCCTTCCTCACCTATTGACATCTCTTTTCTAACTGCCAATGTTTTCAGTTGGAATTCTTTCTTTCTCTTTCCTTCTTCTCCATCTTCCAATTTTAACTTATCCGCCAACTCACTCAGAGTTATCTCTTCTACTCCCAGACAAGTCTTAGCAATTGCCAAAGCCTTCCTGCAGTCTCACCACTTCTAAAATACCTCACCAACTCCTGAATTCAAAGTGCCCCTCGTACTCATAACCTTACAATTCACCAATTTCTAACCAATCGAGGAATTAGAAATATAATTTATCTCTGCACAGCCCCCAATTGTTATGACCGATGCAGTTGGTAAAGCTGAGTTATTTATAAATCCCAGAGCGAAACTTTAAACAACTGTCATAACCAATAATTTTAAGTGTTAAGTTTGAGATACGACTCTAAACTCAGGAATCAGCCCACTAGTTCTCAAGGTTTTACATTAAACTAAATTTTATACAGGTTAAAATATATGGACACATGGCTACAAATTAATACAATTATGACTTTTAACAAATTCCCAAGCTAATCTCCATTAAGGCAACAGCAACCCATAGACTTAACCAAACACCAGGCAAAGCATTTTCATCTTACAAATTCAAAATGAGGTTCTTTTCACTGTGGAGCCAGTTGGAGGCTTGCAGTTGCCTTTTGATCTGACATTGCCTCTGCCCTGCACACCCGAAAACTACTGAAGTTATACCTACCAGCCCCAGAGAATATTAATTCTCATTGTATTAAACAACCTCTTTGAACTTCACCTTTTAAGAGTGAAAGCCCATTCATTGTAACAATTTTATTAGTAATATAAACATATTGCTTGGTAGCTGCTGAAAAGGCATCAGGTTTTCACCCCACTTCTTGAATGCTCTATTCAAAAAAATGTATATGCACGCTATCTCTCTTACATATCAAAACTATTACATATCAAAGCACTCAGTTTAGCTGTCCTTAATCCAATTAAGACATACCTCTGTTTTAAAAGAAAAATATTTTCCAAAATGTTATATAAATTAATAGCTTCTTGACACACCCAACATGGAAAAATGTCCAAATATACCCAATGCAGAAAAGCACCCAAATAAACTCGACCCGGAAAAACACCCAAATATACCTGCCCCGGAAAAACACCCAAATACACCCGACCCAGAAAAACACCCAAATACACCCCACCCAGAAAAACACCCAAATACACCCCACCCAGAAAAACACCCAAATACACCCCACCCAGAAAAACACCCAAATACACCCCACCCAGAAAAACACCCAAATACACCCCACCCAGAAAAACACCCAAATACACCCCACCCAGAAAAACACGCAAATACACCCCACCCAGAAAAACACCCAAATACACCCCACCCAGAAAAACACCCAAATACACCCCACCCAGAAAAACACCCAAATACATCCCACCCAGAAAAACACCCAAATACACCCGGTGTGAGATTAAACACCTGAAACCAACTGACCCAGAGAAGCAAGCAAATATCTCCCGATCCAGAAAAACACCAAAATATACCCGACCCAAATAAACACCCAAAGCAACTCGCATACAGCCAGTGGGGACAAACACCCAAATACACCGACCCAGAAAACCATACAAATACACCCAATCCAGAAAAACATCCAAATATGCCTGACCCGGAAAAACGCCCAAGTACACTCGACCCAGAAATACACCTGAATATACTCGACCCAGAAATACACCTGAATATACTCGACCCAGAAATACACCTGAATACACCCGACCCAGAGAAACACCTGGATACACCTAACCCAGAAAAACAGCCAAATACAACTGACCTGGAAAAACAGCCAAGTACACCCGAAGCAGACAGGCACCCAAATACAATTGAGCCTGAAAAACATCCAAATACATCCGACCTGGGAAAACATCCAAATACACTTGGCCCAGAAAAACACCCAAATACACCCGACCCAGAAAAACATCCAAAAACACCCGAAACAGAAAAACACCCAAAAACCCCCGACCCAGAAAAACACCCAAGAACACCCGACCCAGAAAAACACCCAAAAACACCCGACCCAGAAAAACACCCAAAAACACCCGACCCAGAAAAACACCCAAAAACACCCGACCCAGAAAAACACCCAAAAACACCCGAACCAGAAAAACACCTAAAACCACCCGACCCGGAAAAACATCCAAATACACCCGGCCCGGAAAAACATCCAAATACACCCGACCCAGAAAAACACCCAAAACCACCCGACCCGGAAAAACATCCAAATACACCCGGCCCGGAAAAACATCCAAAAACACCCAACCCAGAAAAACATCCAAAAATACCCGACCCAGAAAAACACCCAAAAATACCCGACCCAGAAAAACACCTAAATACATCTGACCTAGACAAACATACAAATATAACCAGCCTGGAAAAGTAGCCAAATACACCCAACACAGAAAAATACCCAGATACAGCCGACCTGCAAAAATATCCATATTCACCCGGTGCAGAAAAATACCCAAATACACCCGACGGTAAAAACATCCAAATGCACCCGGCCCAGAAAACACCAAAATACACCCAACCCAGAGAAACACCGCCTAACCCACAAAAACACCCAAGTACACTGGACCTAGAAAAACACCCGACCTAGAGAAATACCAAAATACAGCCGATCTGGTAAAACACCCGGCCCAGAAAAACGCCCAAATACGCTCGGCCCAGAGAAACACTCAAATACACCCGACCCGGGAAAACACCCACATACACTCGACCCAGAAACTCAGAAAAACACCGGGATACACTCAACCCAGAAATGCACCTGAATACACCTGAACCAGAAAAACATCAAAAACACCCATCCTTGAAAAGCACCCAAATACACCCAACCCAGGACCTCTACCTCGCAGAGGCTGAGCATCAACTCACAGACACTTTCTCCTACCTCCCCCTGGATCATGACCCCACCACTGAACATCAAGCCATTGCTTCCAAGACTATCACTGACCTCATCTCCTCTGGAGATCTTCTCTCCAGAGCTTCCAACCTCATAGTCTCCCAACCTCGGATGGCTCACTTCTACCTCCTACCCAAAATCCACAAACAGGACTGTCCTGGCAGACCAATCGTGTCAGTCTGTTCCTGCCCCACGGAACTCATTTCTTGCTATCTTGACTCCGTTCTCTCTCCTCTTGTCCAGTCTCTTCCCACCTACATCCGCGATTCCTCTCAAGCCCTACATCACATCAACAATTTCCAGTTCCCTGGCCCCAACCACCTCCTCTTCACCATGGACGTCCAATCCCTCTACACCTCCAGCCCCCACCAGGATGGTCTAAGGGCAGTCCGATTCCTCCTCAAACAGAGACCTGAACAATCCCCATCCACCACTACTCTCCTCCGTCTGGCTGAACTTGTTCTCTCACTGAACAATTTCTCCTTAAACTCGTCTCACTTCCTCCAAATAAAAGGTGTGGCTATGGGTACCCGCATGGGCCCCAGTTATGCCTGTCTCTTTACGGGGTATGTGGAACATTCCTTGTTCCAGTCCTACTCAGGCCCCCTCCCACAACTCTTTCTCCGGTACATCGATGACTGCTTTGGTGCTGCTTCATGCTCTCGTCTGGATCTGGAAAAATTTATTAATTATGTTTCTAATTTCCACCCCTCCATCATTTTCACATGGTCCATCAATGACACTTCCCTTCCCTTCCTTGACATCTCAGTCTCAATTTCTGGCGATAGACTGTCCACCAATATACATTACAAGCCTACTGGCTCCCACAGCTACCTTGACTATGGCTCCTCACACCCCGCTTCCTGTAAGGACTCCAGCCCATTCTCTCAGTTCCTTCGCCTCCGTCGCATCTGTTCTGATGATGCCACTTTCAAAAACAGTTCTTCTGACATGTCTTCCTTCTTCCTTAACCGACGTTTTCCACCCACGGTGGTTGACAGGGCCCTCATCTGTGTCCGGCCCATCTCCCGTGCATCCGCCCTCAAAACCATGACAGGGTCCCCCTTGTCCTCACTTATCACACCACCAGCCTCCACATTCAAAGGATCATCTTCTGCCATTTCTGCCAACTCCAGCATGATGCCACCACCAAACACATCTTACCTTTACCACCCCTGGTAGCATTTTGCAGGGATCGTTCCCTCCGGGACACACTGGTCCACTCCTCCATCACCCCCTACACCTCAACCCCCTCCCATGGCACCTTCCCATGCAACCGCAGTAGGTGCAACACCTGCCCCTTTACTTCCCCCCTCCTCACCGTCCAAAGGCCCAAACACTCCTTTCAAGTGAAGCAGCATTTCACTTGCACTTCGCTCAATTTAGTCTACTGCATTCGCTGGTCCCAATGTGGTTTCCTCTACACTGGAGAGACCAAACGCAAACTGGGTGACCGCTTTGCGGAACACCTTCGGTCTGTCCGCAAGCATGACCCAGACCTCCCTGTCGCTTGCCATTTCAACACACCACCCTGCTCTCATGCCCACATGCCCATCCTTGGCTTGCTGCATTGTTCCAGTGAAGCTCAACACAAACTGGAAGAACAGCACCTCATCTTCTGACTAGGTACTTTACAGCCTTCCGGACTGAATATTGAGTTCAACAACTTTAGATCATGAACTCTCTCCTCCTTCCTCACCCCCTTTTTCCACTAATTTATATATATTTTTCTTTTCCCACCTATTTCCATTATTTTTAAATGTATTTCCATCCATTGTTTTATCTCTACCTTTTAGCCTATTTCGATTACCCCCCATCCCACCCTCAATAGGGTTATCTGTCCTTTGCTCGTCCTGCTTTCCACCCTTAATGTCCCCATGAGCACGTTTCTTAGTTAATATCACCACCATCAACACCTCTTTGTCCTTTTGTCTATGACATCTTTTGGCAATCTCCACCTATCACTGGCCCTCTATCCAGCTCTACCTGTCCCACACCCGCTTAACCCAGCTTATATTTCAACTCTTTTCTATTTTTCCTTAGTTCTGATGAAGAGTCATTCAGACTCGAAACGTTAACTGAATTCCTCTCCGCAGATGCTGTCAGACCTGCTGAGTTTTTCCAGATATTTTTGTTTTTGTTTTAGTAAAACACCCAAATACACCTTACTCAGAAAAACACCCAAATGCACCCGAACCATACAGACACCCAAATACAACTGACCCTGAAAAACACCCAAATACACCCAACTCGTAAAAATAACCAAATTTACCCAGTGCAGAGAAACACCCAAATACACCCAACCCAGGAAAACACCCAAGTACACTTGACCCACAAAAACAACCAAGTACACTCGACCTAGAAAAACACCCAAAATACACTCAACACAGAGAAATACCAAGATACAGGCGACCCAGAAAAACACCTGAAAATACCTGACCCGGAAAAACACCCAAATACACCCAACCCAGGAAAACACCCAAATACAGCTGCTGCGGACACAAACCCAAAAACACCCGGCCCGGAAAAAACCCAAATACATCCAACCTGGAAAAACAGCTAAATACACCCGACCCAAAAAAAACACCTAAAAGCAACCCATCTGGAAGAACACCCAAATATACCTGGCGTGGAAAAACAGCCCAGAAAAGCCCAAATACACCTGACCCAGAAAAACAGCTGAATACACCCGACCCAGAGAAATACAACCAACCTGGCAAAACACCCGACCCAGAAAAACATCCAAAAACACCTCTCCTGGAAAAACACCCAAGTAAACTTGCCCCAGAAAAGCACCAGAAATATACCTGACATAGAGAAACATCAAAATATACCAGCGACAGAAATACATCCAAATAGACCCAACCCAGGAAAACACCCATTGACAGCCTGCATGGACAACCACCCAAATACACCCGACCCAGAAAAACACCCAAATACGCCCAACCCAGAAAAACACCCAAATATACCCAAACCAGAAAAACACCCAAATACACCCTACCCAGAAAAACACCCAAAAACACCTGACCCAGAAAAACACCCAAATACACCCGACACAGAAAAACACCCAAATACACCCGACACAGAAAAACACCCAAATACACCCGACACAGAAAAACACCCAAAAACAGCCGACCCAGAAAAACACCCAAATACACCCGACATTGAAAAGCACTCCTACACCCAACCCAGTACAACACCCGAAAACACCTGACCCGGAAAAACACAACCTAGAAATACACCAGATTATATTCAACCTAGAAAAACACCCAAATACACCCGACCTTGAAAAACACCCATACACCAACCCAGTAAAACACCCAAAAACACCCGACCCGGAAAAACACAAGCCAGAAATACACCAGAATATACTCGACACAGAAAAACACCCAAATACACCCGACCTAGAAAAACATCCAAAAACACCCGGCCCAAAAAAACACCCAAATACACGCGACCCAGAAAAACATCCAAATACACCCAACCCAGAAAAACACCCAAATACACCCAACCCAGAAAAACACCCAAAAACACCCGGCCCAAAAAAACACCCAATACACCTGACAGAGAAAAACACCCCATAAAACTGACAGAGAAAAACACCCAACACACCCGACAGAGAAAAAAACCCAACATACCTGACAGAGAAAAACACCCAATACACCCAACAGAGAAAAACACCCAATACACCCGACACAGAAAAACACCCAATACACCCGACAGAGAAAAACACCCAATACACCCGACAGAGAAAAACTCCCAAATACACCTGTCCCAGAAAAACACCCAATACGCAGGACAGAAAAAAACTCCCAAATACACCCGACACAGAAAAACACCCAATACACCCGACACAGAAAAACACCCAATACATCCAACACAGAAAAACACCCAATACATCCGACACGGAAAAGCACCCAATACATCCGACACGGAAAAGCACCCAATACAGCCCACGCAGAAAAACACCCAATACACCTGAGGCAGAAAAACACCCAATACATCCAACAGAGAAAAACACCCAATGCACCCGACACAGAAAAACACCCAATACACCCGACAGAGAAAAACACCCAATACACCCGACAGAGAAAAACACCCAATACACCCGACAGAGAAAAACACCCAATACACCCGACAGAGAAAAACACCCAATACACCCGACAGAGAAAAACACCCAATACACCCGACAGAGAAAAACACCCAATACACCCGACAGAGAAAAACACCCAATACACCTGACCCAGAAAAACACCCAATACGCAGGACAGAAAAAAACTCCCAAATACACCTGACACAGAAAAACACCCAATACACCGGACACAGAAAAACACCCAATACACCGGACACAGAAAAACACCCAATACACCCAACACAGAAAAACACCCAATACATCCGACATGGAAAAGCACGCAATACATCCGACACAGAAAAGCACCCAATACAGCCCACGCAGAAAAACACCCAATACACCTGAAGCAGAAAAACACCCAATACATCCAACAGAGAAAAACACCCAATATTTCCAACTTAGAAAAACACCCAATACATCCAACAGAGAAAAACACCCAACGCACCCGACACAGAAAAACACCCAACGCACCCGACACAGAAAAACACCCAATACACCCGACAGAGAAAAACACCCAATACACCCAACAGAGAAAAACACCCAATAAAGCCGACAGAGAAAAACACCCAACACACCACACAGAGAAAAACACCCAAATACACCCGACCCGGAAAAACACCCAAATACACCCGACCCGGAAAAACACCCAAATACACCCGACCCGGAAAAACACCCAAATACACCCGACCCGGAAAAACACCCAAACACACGCAACCCGGAAAAACACCCAAATACACCCGACCCGGAAAAACACCCAAATACACCCGACCCGGAAAAACACCCAAATACACCCGACACGGAAAAACATCCAAATACACCCGACAAGGAAAAACACCCAACCCAGGAAAACACCCATATACAGCTGCCACGGACACACACCCAAATACAACCGACCCGGAAAAAACCCAAATACAAGCAAATTGGAAAAACAGCTAAATACACCCGACCCAAAAAGACACCCAAAAGCTACTGATCCAGAAGAACACCCAAATACACCTGGCGTGGAAAAACAGCCCAGAAAAGCCCAAAAAGACCTGACCCAGAAAAACACTGAAATACACCCGGCCCAGGAAAACACCCAAATACACCCGACCCGGAAAAACATCCAAATACACCTGACCCAGAAAAACACTGAAATACACCCGGTCCGGAAAAACACCCAGCCCGGAAAAAGATCCAAACACACCCAGCCTAGAAAAACCATCCAAATACATCCGGCCTGGAAAAACATCCAAATACACCCGACCCGGAAAAACACCCAAATACACCCGGCCCGGAAAAACACCCAAATACACCCGGCCCAGAAAAACACCCAAATACACCCGGCCCAGAAAAACACCCAACTACTCCCGACCCGGAAAAACACCCAAATACACCCGACCCGGAAAAACATCCAAATACACCCAACCCAGAAAAACATCCAAATACACCCGACCCGGAAAAACATCCAAATACACCCAACCCAGGAAAACACCCATATACAGCTGCCGCGGACACACACCCAAATACAACCGACCCGGAAAAAAACCCAAATACAACCAAATTGGAAAAACAGCTAAATACACCCGACCCAAAAAGACACCCAAAAGCTACTGATCCAGAAGAACACCCAAATACACCTGGCGTGGAAAAACAGCCCAGAAAAGTCCAAATACACCTGACCCAGAAAAACAGCTGAATACACCCGACCCAGAGAAATACAACCAACCTGGCAAAACACCCGACCCAGAAAAACATCCAAAAACATCTGTCCTGGAAAAACACCCAAGTAAAATCAACCCAGAAAAGCACCCGAATATACCTGACCCAGAGAAACATCAAAATATACCAGTGACAGAAATACATCCAAATAGACCCAACCCAGGAAAAAACCCATTGACAGCCGGCACGGACAACCACCCAAATACACCCGACCCAGAAAAACACCCAAATACACCCGACCCAGAAAAACACCCAAATACACCCGACCCAGAAAAAAACCCAAATACACCCGACCCAGAAAAACACCCAAATACATCCGACCCAGAAAAAAACCCAAATACACCCGACCTAGAAAAAAACCCAAAATCACCTGACCCAGAAAAACACCCAAATACACCCCACCCAGAAAAACACCCAAATACATCTGACCCAGAAAAACACCCAAATACACCCCACCCAGAAAAACACCCAAATACATCCGACCCAGAAAAAAACCCAAATACATCCGACCCAGAAAAACACCCAAGTACACCCAACCCAGAAAAACACCCAAATACATCCGACCCAGAAAAAAACCCAAAAACACCTGACCCAGAAAAAAACCCAAATACACCCGACCCAGAAAAAAACCCAAATACACCCGACCCAGAAAAAAACCCAAATACACCTGACCCAGAAAAAAACCCAAAAACACCTGACCCAGAAAAACACCCAAATACAACAGACATTGAAAAACACCCATACACCCAACCCAGTAAAACGCCCAAAAACACCCGACCCGGAAAAACACAACCCAGAAAAACACCCAAATACATCCGACCTAAAAAAAATCCAAATGCACAGAGAAATACCAAAATACAGGCGACCCAGAGAAACACCTGGAAATACCTGACCCGGAAAAACACCCAAATACACCCAACCCAAGAAAACACCCAAATACACCCGACCCGGAAAAACACCCAAATACACCCGACCCGGAAAAACACCCAAATACACCCGGCCCGGAAAAACACCCAAATACACCCGACCTAAAAAAACATCCAAATGCACAGAGAAATACCAAAATACAGGCGACCCAGAGAAACACCTGGAAATATCTGACCCGGAAAAACACCCAAATACACCCAACCCAAGAAAACACCCAAATACACCCGACCCGGAAAAACACCCAAATACACCCGGCCCGGAAAAACACCCAAATACACCCGGCCCGGAAAAACACCCAAATACACCCGGCCCGGAAAAACACCCAAATACACCCGGCCTGGAAAAACACCCAAATACACCCAGCACGGAAAAACACCCAAATACACCCGGCCTGGAAAAAACATCCAAATACACCCAACCCGGAAAAACACCCAAATACACCCGGCCTGGAAAAAACATCCAAATACACCCAAATACACCCGGCCCGGAAAAACACCCAAATACACCCGGCCTGGAAAAAACATCCAAATACACCCAACCCGGAAAAACACCCAAATACACCCGGCCTGGAAAAACACCCAAATACACCTGGCCCGGAAAAACATCCAAGTACACCCAGCACGGAAAAACATCCAAATACACCCGGCCTGGAAAAACACCCAAATACACCCGGCCCGGAAAAACACCCAAATACACCCGGCCTGGAAAAAACATCCAAATACACCCAACCCGGAAAAACATCCAAATACACCCGGCCTGGAAAAACACCCAAATACACCCGGCCCGGAAAAACACCCAAATACACCCGGCCTGGAAAAACACCCAAATACACCCGGCCCGGAAAAACATCCAAATACACCCGGCCTGGAAACACACCCAAATACACCCAGCACGGAAAAACATCCAAGTACACCCAGCCTGGAAAAACATCCAAATACACCCGGCCTGGAAAAACACCCAAATACACCCAGCACGGAAAAACATCCAAGTACACCCAGCACGGAAAAACATCCAAGTACACCCAGCCTGGAAAAACATCCAAATACACCCGGCCTGGAAAAACACCCAAATACACCCAGCACGGAAAAACATCCAAGTACACCCAGCACGGAAAAACATCCAAATACACCCGGCCTGGAAAAACACCCAAATACACCCAGCACGGAAAAACACCCAAGTACACCCAGCACGGAAAAACACACAGAGGAGGCGGTGAAGGTAAGATGTGTTTGGTGGTGGCATCATGCTGGAGTTGGCGGAAATGGCGGAGGATGATCCTTTGAATGCGGAGGCTGGTGGGGTGAAAAGTGAGGACAAGGAGGACCCTATCGTGTTTCTGGGAGGGAGAGGGAGGAACCTTCCCATGCAACCGCAGAAGGTGCAACACCTGTCCCTTTACTTCCCCTCTCCTCACCATCCAAGGGCCCAAACACTGTCGCTTGCCATTTCAACACTCCACCCTGCTCTCATGCCCACATGTCTGTCCTTGGCCTGCTGCAATGTTCCAGTGAAGCTCAATGCAAACTGGAGGAACAGCACCTCATCTTCCGATTAGGCACTTTACAGCCTTCTGGACTTAACATTGAGTTCAACAACTTCAGGCTACGAGTTCGCCTTTTTCATCCCCCTTTTCTCCATATTCATTTTTATTTTATTTTAATCTTTTTTAAATTTTCATTAACTGTTTTTCTTTTCCCACTTATTTTTAGATTTTACATTTATTTCCATTTTCATTCATTGTTTTATCCCAAGCTTTTAGCCTATTTTCGATGTTTCTCCCCCACCACCCCAGCCTCATTAGGGTCATCTGTCACTTTCCAGAATGCTTATCCTGGTCCGATCATTATCATATCTTGCTTCCTTAATGTCACCATTAGCACTGCCTTTAGCCAGTACAACCACCATTAACAACTCTTTGATCTTTTGTCTATGACATCTTTTGCCATCGCTCCTTTGCCTCCACCTATCACTGGCCTTCTATCCAGCTCCACCTGTCCCGCTTAATCAGTATTTATCTCACCACATCTCTACCTCCCTTTAGACCTGAAGAAGAGTCATACGGACCCGAAAAGTTATCTGTGTATCTCTCTCCACAGATGCTGTCAGACTTGCTGAGTTTTTCCAGCATTTTATGTTTTCATTTCAGATTTCCAGCATCCGCAGTATTTTGCCTTTATTTTAGGGTTAAAGGGAGATTTGATAGACGTTTAAACTCTTAAAGAGTATTGACTGAGAAAATAAGGAGAAACTGTTTCCAGTGGCGGAAGGGTCAAGAATCAGAGGGACATGGATTAAAGGTGATTTGGCAAAAGAACCAGGCGACATGAGGAGATTTTTTTTTTTACACAGTAAGTTGTTGTGATCTGGAACACGTTGCCTGAAAAAACGGTGGAAGCAGAGTCAATGGGAACTTGCAAAAGGAAATTGGAACATTCGCTGGGCTTTGGGAAAGAGCAGGGGAAGTGGGATTAATTATGGGTCATAGCCTGCAGCAATGCCACACTCATGGGTTTCTGTTCATCAAAACATCACCAGAGTGACAAACCCTTTAACACTGGGGAGGGCGAGACTGGGTATGATTATCATTCCCTCATGAAAAAGCGACAGTCTGTCCAAATGTGATCGAGGAACTTGTCCCAGGTAGATGGCTATCCTTTAATAAACTTTGAACCCAGGGCTCAGGATATCAAGTCAGTCAAAATAAAGGCAACCCACCTGGGCCAGAGAGAATATGTAGAGACCCCAGTGTGGTACGATTCTGATGCATACAACAGTCAGTACACACTTTGCAACCATGGCCAGACTTTCAGCAAAAACCTGCAACGTAAACAAAAGTGCAGAAGAGGCATAAAACCCAAGAAACCACAAACCACTCAGACTGACCCCTGTCCCAGACCCGCAGAACCACAAACCACTCAGACTGACCCCTGTCCCAGACCCGCAGAACCACAAACCACTCAGACTGACCCCTGTCACAGACCCGCAGAACCACAAACCACTCAGAGCGACCACTGTCCCAGACCCGCGGAACCACAAACCACTCAGACTGACCACTGTCACAGACCCGCGGAACCACAAACTACTCAGACTGACCCCTGTTCCAGACCCGCAGAACCACAAACCACTCAGACTGACCCCTGTCCCAGACCCGCGGAACCACAAACCACTCAGACTAACCCTGTCCCAGACCCGAGGAACCACAAACCACTGAGACTGACCCCTGTCCCAGACCCGCGGAACCACAAACCACTCAGACTGACCACTGTCCCAGACCCGGGGAACCACAAACGACTCAGACTGACCCCTGTCCCAGACCCACAGAACCACAAACCACTGAGACTGACCCCAGTCCCTGACCCATGGAACCACAAACCACTCAGACTAACCCTGTCCCAGACCCACGGAACCACAAACCACTCAGACCGACCCCTGTCCCAGACCCGCGAAACCACAAACCACTCAGACTGACCCCTGTCCCAGACCCGCGGAACCACAAACCACTCAGACTGACCCCTGTCCCAGACCCGCAGAACCACAAACCACTGAGACTGACCCCTGTCCCTGACCCGCAGAACCACAAACCACTGAGACTGACCCCTGTCCCTGACCCGCAGAACCACAAACCACTCAGACTAACCCTATCCCAGACCCGCGGAACCACAAACCACTCAGACTGACCCCTGTCCCAGACCCGCGGAACCACAAACCACTCAGACTGACCCCTGTCCCAGACGCAAGGAACCACAAACCACTCAGACTGACCCCTGTCCCAGACCCGCGAAACCACAAACCACTCAGACTGACCCCTGTCCCAGACCCGCGGAACCACAAACCACTCAGACTGACCCCTGTCCCAGACCTGAGGAACCACAAACCACTCAGACTGACCCCTGTCCCAGACCCGCGGAACCACAAACCACTCAGACTGACCCCTGTCCCAGACCCGCAGAACCACAAACCACTCAGACTGACCCCTGTCCCTGACCCGCAGAACCACAAACCACTGAGACTGACCCCTGTCCCTGACCCGCGGAACCACAAACCACTCAGACTAACCCTATCCCAGACTCGCGGAACCACAAACCACAGTGACCCCTGTCCCAGACCCGCGGAACCACAAACCACTGAGACTGACCCCTGTCACAGACCCGCGGAACCACAAACCACTCAGACTGACCCCTGTCCCAGACCCGCGGAACCACAAACCACTCAGACTGACGCCTGTCCCAGACCTGAGGAACCACAAACCACTCAGACTGACCCCTGTCCCAGACCCGCGGAACCACAAACCACTCAGACTGACCCCTGTCCCAGACCCGCGGAACCACAAACCACTGAGACTGACCACTGTCCCAGACCCGGGGAACCACAAACGACTCAGACTGACCCCTGTCCCAGACCCACAGAACCACAAACCACTGAGACTGACCCCAGTCCCTGACCCGCAGAACCACAAACCACTGAGACTGACCCCTGTCCCTGACCCGCAGAACCACAAACCACTGAGACTGACCCCTGTCCCTGACCCGCAGAACCACAAACCACTCAGACTAACCCTATCCCAGACCCGCGGAACCACAAACCACTCAGACTGACCCCTGTCCCAGACCCGCGGAACCACAAACCACTCAGACTGACCCCTGTCCCAGACGCAAGGAACCACAAACCACTCAGACTGACCCCTGTCCCAGACCCGCGAAACCACAAACCACTCAGACTGACCCCTGTCCCAGACCCGCGGAACCACAAACCACTCAGACTGACCCCTGTCCCAGACCTGAGGAACCACAAACCACTCAGACTGACCCCTGTCCCAGACCCGCGGAACCACAAACCACTCAGACTGACCCCTGTCCCAGACCCGCAGAACCACAAACCACTCAGACTGACCCCTGTCCCTGACCCGCAGAACCACAAACCACTGAGACTGACCCCTGTCCCTGACCCGCGGAACCACAAACCACTCAGACTAACCCTATCCCAGACTCGCGGAACCACAAACCACAGTGACCCCTGTCCCAGACCCGCGGAACCACAAACCACTGAGACTGACCCCTGTCACAGACCCGCGGAACCACAAACCACTCAGACTGACCCCTGTCCCAGACCCGCGGAACCACAAACCACTCAGACTGACGCCTGTCCCAGACCTGAGGAACCACAAACCACTCAGACTGACCCCTGTCCCAGACCCGCGGAACCACAAACCACTCAGACTGACCCCTGTCCCAGACCCGCGGAACCACAAACCACTGAGACTGACCACTGTCCCAGACGCAAGGAACTACAAACCACTCAGACTGACCCCTGTCACAGACCCGCAGAACCACAAACCACTGAGACTGACCACTGTCCCAGACGCAAGGAACCACAAACCACTGAGACTGACTCCTGTCCCAGACCCGCGGAACCACAAACCACTGAGACTGACCACTGTCCCAGACACAAGGAACCACAAACCACTCAGACTGACCCCTGTCACAGACCCGCATAACCACAAACCACTGAGACTGACCACTGTCCCAGACGCAAGGAACCACAAACCACTCAGACTGACCCCTGTCCCAGATTCGAGGAACCACATACCACTGAATCTGACCCCTGTCACAGACTCGCGGAACCACAAACCAGTCAGACTGACCCCTGTCCCAGACCCGCGGAACCACAAACCACTCAGACTGACCACTGTCCCAGATTCGAGGAACCACATACCACTGAATCTGACCCCTGTCACAGACTCGCGGAACCACAAACCACTCAGACTGACCCCTGTCCCTGACCCGCGGAACCACAAACCACTCAGACTAACCCTGTCCCAGACCCGAGGAACCACAAACCACTCAGACTAACCCTGTCCCAGACCCGCAGAACCACAAACCACTCAGACTGACCCCTGTCCCAGACCCGCGAAACCACAATCCACTCAGACTGACCCCTGTCCCAGACCCGCGGAACCACAAACCACTCAGACTGACCCCTGTTCCAGACCCGCAGAACCACAAACCACTGAGACTGACCCCTGTCCCTGACCCGCAGAACCACAAACCACTGAGACTGACCCCTGTCCCTGACCCATGGAACCACAAACCACTCAGACTGACACCTGTCCCAGACCTGAGGAACCACAAACCACTCAGACTGACCCCTGTCCCAGACCCGCGGAACCACAAACCACTGAGACTGACTCCTGTCACAGACCCGCGGAACCACAAACCACTCAGACTGACCCCTGTCCCAGACCCGCGGAACCACAAACCACTCAGACTGACGCCTGTCCCAGACCTGAGGAACCACAAACCACTCAGACCAACCCCTGTCCCAGACCCGCGGAACCACAAACCACTCAGACTGACCCCTGTCCCAGACCCGCGGAACCACAAACCACTCAGACTGACGCCTGTCCCAGACCTGAGGAACCACAAACCACTGAGACTGACCACTGTCCCAGACGCAAGGAACTACAAACCACTCAGACTGACCCCTGTCACAGACCCGCAGAACCACAAACCACTGAGACTGACCACTGTCCCAGACGCAAGGAACCACAAACCACTGAGACTGACCCCTGTCCCAGACCCGCAGAACCACACACCACTGAGACTGACCACTGTCCCAGACGCAAGGAACCACAAACCACTCAGACTGACCCCTGTCACAGACCCACAGAACCACAAACCACTGAGACTGACCACTGTCCCAGACGCAAGGAACCACAAACCACTCAGACTGACCCCTGTCCCAGACCCGCGTAACCACAAACCACTCAGACTGACCACTGTCCCAGATTCGAGGAACCACATACCACTGAATCTGACCCCTGTCACAGACTCGCGGAACCACAAACCACTCAGACTGACCCCTGTCCCAGACCCGCGGAACCACAAATCACTCAGACTGACCCCTGTCCCTGACCCGCAGAACCACAAACCACTCAGACTAATCCTGTCCCAGACCCGAGGAACCACAAACCACTCAGACTGACCCCTGTCCCAGACCCGCGGAACCACAAACCACACAGACTGACCCCTGTCCCAGAGCCGCAGAACCACAAACCACTCAGACTGACCCCTGTCCCTGACTCGCGGAACCACAAACCACTCAGACTGACCCCTGTCACAGATTCGAGGAACCACATACCACTGAGACTGACCCCTGTCACAGACCCGCAGAACCACAAACCACTCAGACTGACCCCTGTCCCAGACCTGAGGAGCTACAAACCACTCAGACTAACCCCTGTCCGAGAACTGAGGAACCACAAACCACTCAGACTAACCCCTGTCCCAGACCCGAGGAACCACAAACCACTCAGACTAACCCCTGTCCCAGACCCGAGGAACCACATACCACTCAGACTGACCCCTGTCCCAGACCCACGGAACTACAAACCACTCAGACTGACCCCTGTCCCAGACCTGAGGAACCACAAACCGTTCAGACTGACCCCTGTCCCAGACCCGCGGAACCACAAACCACTGAGACTGACCCCTGTCCCAGACCCGAGGAACCACAAACCATTGAGACTGACCCCTGTCCCAGACCCACGGAACCACAAACCACTGAGAGTGACCCCTGTCCCAGACCCGCGGAACCACAAACCACTGAGACTGACCCCTGTCCCAGACCCACGGAACCACAGAGCACTGAGACTGACCCCTGTCCCAGATCTGCAAATCGGCCAAGACTGACCCCGGCCCCGGCCCCATACACAAGAACAAGAACAAAGGAGATAGGAGCAGGAATAGAACACACCGACTGTTGACCCTGCTCCGCCATATCCTTCCTTAAGTCTAGGAACATAGAAGATAGGAGTAGGCATTCAGCCCATTGAAGCTGCTCTGCCATTCAAACAGTTATGCTGATCACCTAACTCTACATCATTTTTCCCCACTATCTCCATATCCTTTGATGTCATTGGTATCCAGAAATCCATTGATTTCTGTCTTGAATATGCTTTCACAACCCTTAAATATGGAGAGCAAAACTGCACACAGTATTCCAGATGTGGTCTCACCAAAACCCTGTTCAACTGTAAGAAGACTCCTTTACTCTAGTACTTTAATCCCTTTGCAACAAAGACCAACATGTCATTTGCATGCCTAATTGTTTGCTACACCTGCATGCTCGCTGTGTTCCTCATACAAATACACCCAAGTCTCTTGGAACATCAACATTTACAAGTTTCACACCTTTTTAAAAATATCCTGCTTTTCTATTCTTAGGACCAAACTGAATAACCTCACACAACCCATTATACTCCCTCTTGTTGCCCACTCACTTAACCTGTCTATTTCTAATTGCAGCCTCTCTGCGTCCTCATCACAGCTTACATTTCCACCTAGCTTTGTATCCTCAGTAAAATTAAGATACATTACTCTGTCTCTTTGTCTAAGTCACAAAGTCATTAATATAAATTGTAAATAGCTGAGGCCCCAGCACTTGCAATACTCCACTATTCACTGCCTACCAACATCAAAATGCCCCATTTACCCCTACTTTCTGTTTCCTGTCTGTTAACCAACCCTCTAACTATGCTAATATATCAATCCCAACTCCATGAGGCCTTATCTTGTGCATTAATCTTTTATATGGCACCTTATCGAATGCTTTCTGGAAATCCAAATATACTACATCTAATGATTCCCCTTTATCTACACGACAAGTTACATCCTCAAAAAGATCGAATAACTTTGTCAAACTTTCTCTTTCGTAAAACTATGCTGCCTTGTTCTAACCGTACTACGCTTTTCTAAGTGCATTGTTAAGGCTTCCTTAATAATAGATTCCAGCACTTTCCCAATTACTGATGTCAGGCTTACTGGCCTGTATTTACATGTTTTCTCTCTCCCTCCTTTCTTGAATAGCGGTGTTACATTTGCTAAATTCTAAACTGCCGGGAACATTCCAGAACCTAGGAAATTTTGGAAAATCAGAGCCTGCGCATCCACTATCTCTGCAGCTATCTCTTTTCGAACACTAAGGGATAGGCCTTTAGATCCAAGAATATGTTAGATTTTAGTCACTTGAATTTCTCCAGTATTTTTTCTCTGCTGATGCTAATTACCCTGATTTCCTTACTCTTATTAGCCCTTAGTTTAATCTCTATTCCTGATATGTAACTTGTGTCTTCCACTGTAAAGATAGACAAAAATATTTGGCCGGGATTTTCTGGCCCCGTGGAGACGTGACCAGCGGGGGAGATTCGGCGACCCAGCCAAAAGTCCATTGACTTTCGGCGGGACTGGACATTCCCGGCGGCAGGTGAGGCTGGAAAATCCTGCCTTTTGTTCAATGTCTGTGCCATTTCCTCATTCCCCATGATAATTTCTACTGTCTCTGCTACTAAGGGACTAAAATTTACTTTGGCTCCTCTTTCTTTTTGCATACTTGTAAAAGTTGGTGAGCTCAGGGAACTGACACCTACCCAACTCAGATCCGAGGTCAGGGAACTAACCACCCCCCCCCCCCCCCCACCACCCAACCCCGACCCACCACCCCCAATCCAGACCAGAAGTCAAAGAACTCACCACCACCCCACCTCCCCAACCAACCCAGACTGGAGATCAATCTTAACACAACTAGAGTTTGATAATGCAACACAAGGGAAATATTCCCAGGAACACCTCCCGATTTACCGTACGGTCGGTCTGCCTCCTGGGGAGGTAACTGAAGCAGTCAAAAACTAGAGAATGCAAATGAAATGCATCTAGATGCATGGAATAGAACCAACTCCAAAGATGGTGGGTCAATGATTTCCTGATCAACTGGCCAATGGTTCTCATTGACCATCTAAGGTCTGTGCAGTTGTGGAAGTGTTCTCAATTTTGTCTCAGGACCATTACATTAGCAAAGTGAATAAATCAGCCACAGTTTCTGCTCTTTATCGCTGTCCAGTGATCCCTGGGTCAGAGAGAGGGAAGATCAGCAAAGCTTCCTGCTCCCTGATCCAATAACCCCTTTGGGTGTGGATATTCTGTCAGGCAGGATTAGTCTTAGCTGTGATGCCACCCAGGGTAGAATAGGCTGCCAATGTTCATTGTCTAGCATCACACAAGACCAGCAACCATATGGGCAGAGCAGTGAAGATGTCAGTGCCTCAGGATCTAGACCCTGATAAGTGTCGGCAACTTCAGGAGAATCAAGGGAAAAAGAGTGATGAAAACAAAAGGTTTTAAGATCAACAAGTCAGTCGCCTTTTACACATCACTCACCTTTAGCTTCACCAACATATGCACCTGCGCCAGGATCCACAGTGGCTCCGAGAGGAGTTCCACTACAGCAGAGAGACCAAATGCCACCACTCCAACCTCATAATGAGGTATAAGAGCTGGGTCTGGAACCGTCACCAACCGAAGCCAGATCCTGCCCAACAGCAAGGTCCAGAACACCCCCAAAGGAACACTGAAATAAAGAGCTTGCAAAGAATCATTACTATAAACTACAAATGCATTGGGACTGGGTGGTGCAGTGGGTTAGAACACTGATACTCAGTCCCACCCCAATCTGAGGTGCTGTATGATTTCAGGTTGTGAAATAGAAACATAGAAACTAAGAGCAGGAGTAGGCCATTCGACCCTTCGAGCTTGCTCCGCCATTCATAATGATCATGGCTGACCATCCAACTCAACAGTCTGTTCCTGCTTTCTCCCCATATCCTTTGATCCCTTTCGCCCCAAGAGCTCCATCTTGAAAGCACACAATGTTTTGGTCTCAACTACTTTCTGTGGTAACGAATTCCACAGGCTCACCACTCTCTGGGTGAAGAAATTTCTCCTCATCTCAGTCCTAAATGGTCTACCCCGTATCCTCAGACTGTGACCCCTGGTTCTGGACTCCCCCACCATCAGGAACATCCTTCCTGCGTCTACCCTGTCTAGTCCTGTTAGAATTTTATAGATTTCTATGAGATCCCCCCTCATTCTTCTGAACTCCAGTGAATATAATCCTAATCGACTCAATCTCTCCTCATATCTGACATATCCCGCCATCCCAGGAATTAGTCTGGTAAACCTTCACTGCACTCCCTCAATAGCAAGTACATCTTTCCTCAGATAAGGAGACCAAAACTGCACACAATATTCCAGGTGTGGTCTCATCAAGGCCCTGTACAATTGCAGCAAGACATCTCTGCTCCTGTACTCGAATCCTCTGGCTATGAAGGCCAACATACCATTTGCCTTCTTTACTGCCTGCTGCACCTGCACTTTCAGCGATTGGTGTACAAGGACATCCAGGTCTCATTGCACATTCCCCTCTCTCAATTTATAGCCATTCAGATAATAACCTGCCTTCCTGTTTTTGCTACCAAAATGGATAACCTCACATTTATCCACATTATATTGCATCTGCCATGCATTTGTCCACTCACTCAGCTTGTCCAAATCACACTGAAGCATCTCTGCATCCACCTCACAGCTCACCCTCCCACCCAGCTTTGTGTCATCTGCAAATTTGGAGATATTATATTTAATTCCCTCATCTAAATCATTAATAAAGATTGCGAATAACTGGGGTCCCAACATCGATCCCTGCGGTACCCCACTAGTCACTGCCTGCCATTCGGAAAAAGACCCATTTATTCCTACTCTTTGTTTCCTGTCTGCCAACCAGTTTTTTATCCATCTCAATACACAACCCCCAATCCCGTGCACTTTAATTTTACACTCCAAATGAACTTGAGAACTCTTCTCATTCCTTATGCAATGTGTCCAGTAGACAAAAATTGCTTAGCATTTGGCATTTTATTGGTCTTGTTGTTTGGTCTTAATCTGGTTTTATTGGTCATTACTGCAACACATACATACTAAACTATGCAATATTGGGGCAAGTAATTGGGGCAATGGCAGGGCAACCATGGTCAGAGGTCATACTCAACACTTTCTGGAGTATAAAGTCTCTGAACACAGCAAAGCTTTGGGTTTCTGATATCTTGCTGTTCTAACTCTGCACAGAATGAGTTACAGTACAAGGTTTCAGTCCCAGTGAATTGCAGTGTTTCAGTGCCAAAGCAAATGTGGAGCCTGATTTCAACAGCAAGTGGAACCTGCTAAAGCCTGGCACAGAAAGAGAGAATTATGGAGTTACAGCAGGCAGCTCCCCTATACTCTCATTCCCACTCTCATCCTCACACTTCCTCATTACGATATCCCCCTTTCCCCACATTACTCTATGGCTCTATGACAGAGACACCCAACCACCACCCGCTACCCACACACCCTATTCCCATCCCAAACAGTCAACCCTCGCCCTACCGCTCATCTTCACCCTCACCCCGCTTCTTACATTCATCCTTCCCCCTACCCGTGCCATCTTTTAACTTGTCTTACACCAGCAAAGTTTGAACTCACAACAAGTGCGTTTTGTGTGTTTGCAGCAGGCGATGGAAGGAACAGATTTCTTTTCACCACTGACATAGGTTTTGAAAGAACATTAAACACCCAACAACACTGTCTGCGACAGCTGGAGAACTCAGCAGGCCTGACAGCATCTGCGGAGAGAGAAGAACAAAGTTAAAGTTTGTGTCCGTATGACCCTTCTTTGGAGCTGATGAGAAGTGGAAATGTGATGGAATTTATACTGTTTAAGGGGGATGGGGCAGGTGGAGCTGGATAGAAGGCCAGCGATAGGTGGGGTAAAGGAGGGATTGACAAAGATGTCGTGAATGAAAGGACAAAGGGATTGTTAATGGTCATGGTTAGTGCTAAAATAGGTGCGAATGGTGGCGTAAAGGTAAGGAAGCAGAATGTGATTATAGCAGAACAAGGGTAGCATTGTGTGAAAGAACAACATGGAACAAGTGGCAGGTGGCCCTATAGGGGGTGGGGTGGGGGGAGGGGACAGTGCTGGGGGGAAAAAAGGGTAGAAAATAGGATAAATAAGGGGATAAAACTGGGGAGAAATGAATAAAAAATAAGAATAAAACAAGTGGATAAAAAATAAAAATGAATGTAGAAGAAAGGAGATAAAAAGGGGCGAGGATGGAGGAGAGAGTTCATGGTCTGAAGTTGTTGAACTCAGTGTTAAGTCCTGAAGGCTGTAAAATGCCTAATCGGAAGATGAGGTGCTGTTCCTCCAATTTGCGTTGGGCTTCACTGGAACATTGCAGCAGGCCAAGGACAGACATGAGAGCAGGGTGGAGTGTTGAAATGGCAAGCGACAGGAAGGTCTGGGTCATGCTTGCGGACAGACCGGAGGTGCTCTGCAAGTGGTCATCCAGACTGCATTTGGTCTCCCCGATGTAGAGGAGACCACATTGGGAGCAGTGGACGCAGTAGGCCAAATTGAAGCAGGTGCAAATGAAGTGCTGCTTCACCTGAAAGGAGCGTTTGGGGCCTTGGTCAGTGAGGAGGGAGGAGGTAAAGGGGCAGGTGTTGCACCTTCTGCGATTGCATGGGAAGGTGCCATGGGAGGGGGGTGAGGTGTTGGGGGTGATGGAGGAGTGGATCAGGGTGCCCTGGAGGGAGCGGTCCCTACAGAATGCTGACAGGGGTAGGGAGGGGGCTGAAGGGAAGATGTGTTTGGTGGTGGCATCTTGCTGGAGTTGGCGGAAATGGCGGAGGATGATCCATTGAAAGCGGAGGCTGGTGGGGTGAAAAGTGAGGACAAGGGAGACTCTATTTTGGTTTAGGGAGGGAGTGGAAGTTGTGAGGGCAGAGGCGCGAGAGATGGGTCGGACATGGCTGAGGGCCCTGTCAACTGCAGTGGGGGGGGGGAGAACCTCGGTTAAGGAAGAAAGACATGCCAGAAGCGCCGTTTTGGAAAGTGAAATCATCAGAACAGATGCGATGGAAGCGAAGGAACTGAAAGAATGGGACGGAATCCCTACAGGAAGCAGGGTGTGAGGAGCTGTAGTCGAGGTAGCTGTGGGAGTCGGTGGGCTTGTAATGAATATTGGTGGACAGTCTATCACCAGAAATGGAGACAAAGAGATCAAGGAAGGGAAGGGAAGTGTCGGAGATGGACCATGTGAAGGTGATAGACGGTGGAAATTGGAAGCAAAATTGATAAATTTTTGCCAGATCCAGACGAGAGCATGAAACGGCACCAAAACGGTCATCAATGTACCGAAAACAGAGTTGTGGGAGGGGGCCTGAGCAGGACTGGAACAAGGAATGTTCCACATATCCCATAAAGCAACAGGGATAACTGGGACACATGTGGGTACCCATAGCCACATCTTTTATTTGCAGGAAGTTAGACAAGTTTAGGGAGAAATTGTTCACTGAGAGAACATGTTCAGCCAGATGGAAGAGAGTGATGGTGGATGGGGTTTTTTCGGGACACTTCTTCCTACTTCCCCCAAACCATGACCCCACCACCGAACATCAAACCATTGTTTCCAGGACTGCAACTGGCCTCATCTCCTCTGGAGATCTTCCCTCCACAGCTTCCAACCTCATAGTCTCCAATCTCCGGACAGCCCACTTCTAAATCCTTCCCAAACTTCACAAACAGGATTGTCCCGGTAGACCAATTGTGTCAGCCTGTTCCTGCCCCATGCAACTCATTTCTTTCTATCTTGACTCCGTTCTCTCTCCTCTTGTCCAGTCTCTTCCCACCTACATCCATGATTCCTCTGATGTCCTACGTCATATCAACAATTTTCAGTTCCCTGGCCCCAACCACCTCCTCTTCACCATGGACGTCCAATCCCTCTACACCTCCATCCCCCACCAAGATGGTCTGAGGGCTCTCCGCTTCTTCCTTGAACAAAGGTCCAAATAATCACATCCACTATCACTCTCTTCCGCCTGGCTGAACTTGTTCTTTCACTGAATTTCTCCCTAAACTTGTCTCACTTCCTCCAAATAAAAGGTGTGGCTATGGGTACCCACATGGGTCCCAGTTATGCCTGTCTTTTTATGGGGTATGTGGAACATTCCTCTCCCACAACTCTTTCTCCGGTACATCTTTGACTGTTTGGGTGCCACTTCATGCTCTCGTCTGGACCTCAAAAAATGTATCAATTTTGCTTCCAATTTCCAACCCTCCATCACCTTCACATGGTCCATCTCTGACACTTTCCTTCCCTTCCTTAACCTCTCTGTCTCAATTTCTGGTGATAGACTCTCCACCAGTATTTATTCATTTTTATTCCCTTTCTTCCACATGCATTTTTATTTTTTTACCCACTTGTTATATTTTTATTCATTTATCCCCAGTTTTATCCCCTGTTATCTTCTATCCAGTTCCACCTGCCCCACCCCCCTTAAAAAGTATAGATTTCATCACATTCCCACTTCTCTTCAGCTCTGAAGAAGGGTCATACGGACTTGAAACATTAACTTTGTTTTTCTCTCTCCACAGATGCTGATGACACAAAGAAAGGTAGGATAGTAAGATGTGAAGAAGACAACAAAGGAATATAGATAGGATAAGTGAGTGGGCAAAGACCTGGCAAATGCTGTATAATGTATGAAGTTGTCCATTTTGGCAGGAAAAATAAAATTATCTAAATGGTGAGCGATTACAGAGATCAGATTTTTTAAAATTCATTCATGGGATGTGGGCATCACTGGCTAGGCCAGCATTAATTGCCCATCCCTAAATGCCCTTGTTCAGAGGGCATTTAAGAGTCAACCATGTTGCTGTGGGATCTACGGGTCCTAGTGCATGAATCATAAAAGGCTAGTATGCAGGTACAGTAAGTAATTAGGCAAGCTAATAGAATGTTTTTGTTTATTGCAAGGGGAACTGAATACATAAGTAGGGAGGTTACGCTTCAGCTATACAGGACATTGTTGAGATCACATCTGGAGAACTGTGTACAATATTGGTCTCCTTATTTAAGGAAGGATGTAAATGCATTGGAAGCAGTTCAGAGAAGGTTTACCAGACTAATACCTGGAATGGGTGGGTTGTCTTATGAGGAAAGGTTGGACAGGTTAGGCTTGTATCCACTGGAGTTTAGAAGAGCAAGAGACGACTTAATCAAAACATGGAAGATCCTGAGGGGTCTTGACAGGGTGGATGTGGAGAGGGTGTTTCCTCTTGTGGGAGAATCTAGTAACAGGGATCACTGTTTAAAAATAAGTGGTTGCTATTTAGAATAAAGAGGAGACATTTTTTCTCTCAGGGGGTTGTCTTTGGAACTCTCTTTCTCAAGGAGGCAGAGTCTTTGAATATTTCAAAGCAGAAGTAGCGGTAAGCGGGTGGGGGTCAAAGATTATCGGGAATAGGCAGGAATGTGAAGTTGAGGTTACAATCAGATCAGGCATGATCTCATTGAATGGTGGAGCAGGCTTGAAGAGCCTACTCCTGCTCCTAATTCGTATGTATGTATGTTGAGGGGATAATTGATCACTAACAGTAAATGAGGGGATAATTGATCACTAACAGTAAAGGACACACCCTGGTATCACTGAGACCCGCTGGATACTCACGTCAACCAGAGCAGGTTTATAAACTGGGCCCATTTCTGTTCTGCACCAACATTCAAGCAGGCTTTCCGAAAAGCTTCTCGTGAGAGGAAAAGAACTGTAGAATACAGCAGCGTGAGCCTGGATGGAGAGACCAGCAGCAGTTACCCAATTACAAGGTTGACTTACAGTCAAATGTAAAGTTCTGGAAAAGTACAACATGCATACACCTTGAATTTTATTCTATCAGGATTGAAGAGAATGGTACCTGGACTCATAGAATCATTGAATGATGCAACACGGAAGAAGACCATTCAGCTCATCATGCCTGTGCCAGCTCTTTGAAAGACTTGCTCAATTAACCCTGTTTCACTGTACTTGCCACACAGCCCTATAATTATTTGTTCCCTTCAAAAATTTGCCCAATTCCCTTTTGAAAGTTAATATGAATCTACTTTCAGATAGTACTTTTTTGTTTGTTGCTGAAAAGACATGTTGTTGAAGTTTTTTTCTTGCAATTTGCAAGAATACCAAACATAAATGAAACAATAATTTATACTTTATGAGAAGAGTGATTAGTTGGCAAGTGGACTGATTAGTAGAGGTGTTGCCATTGAGAATGCACCAGTTAACTGATGACTGGCAGTTAACTGCCAAGCTTTGTTTGAATTCAAACCAGGCAAGTTGACTCTGATTGATCATGGCATTGCCCCGGGGAATGAATCAGAGAATGGCTGTCGCCTATTTTGTTTAGCTAAAAAAGGCGCGGTGTGTGTAAATGTTCTTACTATCTGCAAAGATCCCATTTGCTGAACAATCCTGGATGTGCTAAGAATTACACTGACAACCAATTCAAGATTATCAGTCAGGCTTGAAATGTGGCACGTGCTAGAAGCTACATATGTTAATACACAGGGCCATGTTCTTTGCAGAAATTGCACCTTTAATCCTATGAGCTCCAATTTTTCTCACAAGTCCATAATGACATAATGACATAAGAAGTAGGAGCAGGAGCAGGAGTAGGAGTAGGCCTTTTGGCCCCTTGACACTGCGCCACCAGTCAACAATATCATGACTGAACTGATTATGGCCTTAACTCCATTTTGCTGCCTGTCCCCTATAACTTGTGTCAATAAAAAATCTGCCAAACTCAGCCTTGAATGTATTCAGTGATCCAGCCTCCACTGCTCTAAATGGACTGTAGCAACTCAATAGGCGGCTCACCACCACCTATTCAAGGGCAATTAAGGATGGGCAATAATTACTGGCCCAGCCAGTGGCACCCAAATCCCCAAGAAAGACTAAGCAAGAAAGAGAATTCAGAAGACTAACAACCTTCAGAGAAGAAATTTCTCCTCTGTCTTAAATCAGAGACCTTTACTTTGAACCCGTGCCCCCTAGTTCTAGATTCATCCAAGGGAAACATCCTCTCAGCATCGATCATCGGTAAAAAGGAGGAACATGCGGCCCATTGAGCCTGCTCCGCCATTCAACTAGTTCATGGCTGATCATCTACTTCGACACCATTTTACTGCGCTGACCCCATATACCTTGATGTCATTAGTATCCATAAAACTATTGATTTCAGTTTTGAACATGATGGAGCTTCCACAGGACCCTGGGGTAGAGAATTCCAAAGATTCAGTACCCTCTTGAGTGAAGAAATTGCTCCTCATCTCAGTCCTAAATGGCCTGCCACTTATTCTGAGACTATATCCTCTGGTTCTAGACTCACCAGCCAGGGAAAATATCTATCTAACCCTTCAGAATCTTATACGTTTCAACAGGATCACTACTCATTCTTCTAAAGTATAGGCTCAACCTGCCTCATAAGACAACACTTTCACCCCAGGAATCAATCTGTTTACCAGAACTCAAACCAGTTGATGAAGTCAAAACTAAGACACAGAAGCTTTCCATACTGAGACAGTTTATTGGCTTTGTCCAGTGTGAACACTCCTCACCCACACCCAGTGTCCCAGCTTTCCCCTATTTATATGTGTTCAAATACCCATTACCTGTTTCCTTTAACAATGTAACTGACAATAACAAACCTAACAATGTAATTGACAAGATATTGACACAACCTAGTGAACCTGCTTTAGACTGCCTCCACTACTATGTATCCCTCCTTAAATAAGGGGACGAAAACTATATGCCCTGTACAGTTTAACAAGATTTCCTTGCTTTTATACTCCAGCCTTGTCAAAAGCCTTACTGAAGTCCACGTAGACTACATCAATTGTGCTAACTTCATCTCCACAACTAGTCACTGCCTCGAAAAATACAATCAATTTGTTAGACATGATCTCCCCCTGACAAAGACATGCTGACTATCCCTGATTAATTCCTGCCTCTCCTAGTGGAAATTAATTCTGTCCCTCAGAATTTTTTCCAATAGTTTCCCTACCACTGATGTTAGACTCACTGGCCTGTAATTACCTGGTTTATCCCTACTAATTTCTTAAATAATGGTACCACATTTGCTGTCCTCCAGTCCTCTGGCACCTCTCCTGTGGCCAAAGAGGATTTGAAAATTAGTGTCAGCATCCCTGCAATCTCCTCCCTTGCCTCACGTAGCAACCTGGTATACATCTCATCTGGGCCTGGGGATTTATCCACTTTTAAGCCCACTAAAACCGCTAATACCTCCTCCCTTTCAATGCTAAGTATATCACAGTCCCCCTCCCTGATTTCTACACCAACATCATCCTTCTCCACAGTGAACACAGATGAGAAGTAATCTTTCAAAACCTCACTTACGTCCTCCGGCTCCTCACAGATTGCCACTTTGGTCCCTAAAGGGCCCTACACTTTCCCTGGTTATCCTCTTGCCCCTAATATACTTATAAGATGCCTTGGGATTTTCCTTTATCGTGCCCGCCAGTGTTTCTTCATGCCCCTTCTTTGCTCTCCTAATTACTTTTTTAAGTATCCCCCTAGCCTTTCTATACACCTCTAGGGCTTCTGCTGTTTTCAGCCCTCTGTATCCGCCATAAGCCTCCTTTTTTTCCTTTATCCAATCCTCCAAATCACTTGACACCCAGGGTTCCCTGGACTTGTTGATCCCACCCTTCACCTTTACGGGAACATGTTGGCCATGGACTCTCACTATTTCCTTTTTGAATGACTCCCACTGGTCTGATGTTGACTTTCCTACAAGTAGCTGCTCCCAGTACACTTTGGCCAGATTTGGTCTTATCATATTGAAATTGGCCTTCCCCCAATTCAGGACATTTATTTCTGGTCCATCTTTGTCCTTTTCCATAACTACATTAAATCTTACAGAGTTATGGTCACTATCCCCGAAATGCTCCCCCACTGACACTTCTACCACTGGCCTGGCTTCACTCCCTAAGATTAGGTCCAGTACCGCCCCTTCTCTAGGAGGACGTTCTATGTACCGGCTCAAAAAGCTCTCCTGGATGCACTTTAAGAATTCTGCCCCCTTTAAGCCTTTCACACTAAGACAATCCCAGTTAAGATTAGGGAAGTTGAAATCCCCTACTATTATTACCCTATTATTTTTACACTTCTCTGAGATTTGCCTACATATCTGCTCCTCTAACATCCGCTGACTGTTTGGAGGCCTATAGTACACTCTCAGCAAAGTGATTGCCCCCTTTTTGTTTTTAAGTTCTACCCATATGGCCTCATTTGAGGAACCTTCTAAGATACCATCCCTCAAGTTATTGACTTCTTGATCAATAGTGCAATGCCACCTCCTCTTCTACTCGCCCCCCCAACCCCCGGACACGCCTGAAGATTCTATGTCCTAGAATATTGAGCTGCCAGACCTTCCCTCAACCATGTCTCTGTGATTGCAACAATATCATATTCCCATCTGTTAATCAACACCCTCAGTTCATCTGCCTTACTTGTGATGCTGTGGACCTCCAGAGGAGGCCGAGATGGATCATCCACTCGGCACTCCTGTCTGAAGGTTGTAGCAAATGCTTTAGCCTTATCTTTTGCACTTATGTGCTGGGCTCCCCATCATTGAGGATGGGGATATTTGTGGAGCCTCCTCCTCCACTTAATTGTTTAATTGTCCGCCACCATTCACGGCTGTTTGTGGCAGGACTGCAGAGCTTAGATCTGATCTGTTGGTTGTGGGATCACCTAGCCCTGTCTATCACTTGCTGCTTATGCTGTTTGACACGCAAGTAGTCATGTGTTGTAGCTTCACCAGATTGACACCTCATTTTTAGACATCCCTGATGCTGCTCCTGGCATGCCCTCCTGCACTCTTCATTGAACCAGGGCTGGTCCCATGGCTTGATGGTAATGGTAGAGTGGGGGATATGCCATGAGGTTACAGATTGTGTTCCAGTACATTTCTGCTGCTGCTGATGGCCCACAGCACCTCATAGATGCCCAGTCTTGAGTTACCAGATATGTTCGAACTCTATCCCAAATTAGCACGTGGTAGTGCCGCACAACACGATGGAGGGTATCCTCAATATGAAGGGACTTTGTCTCCACAACGACTGTGCGGTGGTCGCTCTTACCGATACTGTCATAGACAGATGCATCTGTGGCAGACAGGTTGGTGAGGATGAGTCTTGTTGTCGCTGACCCAGTCTAGCAGCTATGTCCTTTAGGACTTGGACAGCTCAGTCAGTAGTGGTGCTACCGAGTCACTCTTGGTGATGGACATTGAAGTCCCCCACCCAGAGTACATTCTGCGCCTTTGCCACCCTCAGTACTTCCTCCAAGTGGTGTTCAACATGGAGGAGCACTGATTCATCAGCTGAGGGGGGACAGTACATGGTAATCAGCAGGAAATTTTCTTGCCTATGTTTGACCTGATGTCATGAGACTTCATGGGGTCCAGGGTCAATGTTGAGGACTCCTAGGGCAACTCCCTCCTGACTGTATACCACTGGGCCTCCACCTCTGCTGGGTCTGTCCTGCTGGTGGCACAGGACATACCCAGGGATGGTGACGGTGGAGCCTGGGACATTATCTGTAAGATATGATTCTGTGAGGATGACTATGTCAGGCTGTTGCCAGACTAGTCCGTGAGACAGCTCTCCCAATTTTGGCACTAGCCCCCAAATGTTAGTAAGGAGGACTATGCAGGGTAGACAGGGCTGAGTTTCCCGTTCCCGTTTCTGGTGCTTAGGTTAATGCCGGGCGGTCTGTCCGGTTTCATTCCTTTTTTGAGACTTTGCACTGCTTTGATACTTCTGAGTGGCTTGCTAGGGCATTTAAGAGTCAACCACAAAGCTGTGGGTCTGCAGTCACATGCAGCCAGACCAGTTAAGGACGGCAGATTTTCTTCCCTAAAGGACATTAGTGAACCAGATGGGTTTTAACAACAATCGACAATGGTTTCATGGTCATCAGTGGACTTTTAATTCCAGATTTTTATTGAATTCAAATTCCACCATCTGCTGTGGTGGGATTCAAACCCGGGTCCCCAGAGCATTACCCTGGATTACCAGTCCAACGACAATACCACTACGCCATCACCTTCCTTTGAGAGTGCTAGCTCGGTGCAGGGGCGGCCTTTAAATATGGTGCCAGGATGACTGAAGGCCTGCGGTGATGGCAGGGCTTGCGAATCAGAGGCCGCCCCACCAGTGATCCGGCATGCTTCCGGGGAACGCATTATTAAGGAGGCGGGACGCATCAGGACAGGTACAATACGGCTCAAAAACCCACCATTTCCAGTGGATAAAACGTCCTTTTCACCAACAGCTACTGCACTTTGTGCAAATATGGGACGATTCTGGCCCAAGTCAATTGTATTTAAGAACTGGTCGATAGTTGCTGGATTTGTCCCTCTCCTGTTTTTGAAACTGAGATATAACATTTGTTATCCTGGAGTCCTCATCATTTATTGGAACTGGAGAGGATGGTACATGGAGATAGGACGTAGTGGGATAGGTGAGCACTGACCTAATAGTCCTTTCTCACAAGTTTCTGCTAATAAACTCCTTTGTGTTTGTGTAAATCAACAGAATTTTACATCCTAGAAAAACAAAACCTTGTTAATTATTCTTTCACGGGATGTGGGCATCGCTGGCTGGGCCAGCATTTATTGCCCATCCCTAATCGCCCTTGAGAAGGTGGTGGTGAGGTTCAAGAGAAATTAAAGTGGAATCAGAATGAAATGCCAAGCTCTTACCTCACATTGACAACACCAATGATCTCTTTTGATACATAGCGAAGGGTGTATGCATTCAAAAGAAAGGTCAGCAACCGAAGCAGCACCTATACAAAGAACAAAATACATTGAGAATCATACTCCACATAAACAAACCCCACCAGCAAATCTCAATTGGGGGGGGGTGAGGAGGGAGGGGGAGGAGGAGGAGGGAGTGAGGAGTGAGGGGGAGGGAGTGAGGAGTGAAGGGGAGGAGGAGGAGGCAGAGAGGGAAGGGGGTAGGGGGAGGGGGGTAGGGGAGGGGGGTGAGGGGAGGAGGAGGGAGAGATGGAAGGGGGTGGGGGAGGGGGGTGAGGGGGGAGGAGGGAGTGAGGGAAGGGGAGGAGGGGGGTAGGGGGAGGAGGAGGAGGGAGGGAGGGGAGGGGGGTGAGGGGGGTAGCGGAGGGGGGTGAGAGGGGGGTGAGAGGGGGGTAGGGGAGGGGGGTGAGGGGAGGGGGAGGGAGAGATGGAAGTGGGTAGGGGAGGGGGTGAGGGGGAGGAGGGGGGTAGGGGGAGGGGGGAGGGGGGGAGTGAGGGAAGGGGAGGAGGGGGGGGTAGGGGGAGGGGGGGGAGGGGGATGAGAGGGGGGGAGGGGAGGAGGAGGGAGAGATGGAAGTGGGTAGGGGGAGGGGGGTGAGGGGGGGAGGAGGGAATGAGGGAAGGGGAGGAGGGGAGGGGGATGAGAGGGGGGGAGGGGAGGGGGGGAGGGGAGGGGGATGAGTACGAGTGGATCTTGCTGTGCCCCGCTCCTGGTTTCCATGGCGACACCGACCCCCGGCCTTGGCCTGCCCGCACCTGCAGCCCCGCGCTGTACGAAGTCAGTCTGACCGCGCTCCTCAGCGCCTCATGGGATAGGATCGCAACCCGAGGCCGAGGCCCCGGCTCCCGGCCGCCCGCTATCAGCATGAGTCCGGCTCAGACAAGGCCCGGCGGCCGCTTCACCACCGGCGGAAGAAGAGAGAGAGAGAGAGAGAGAGGGGGCGGGGCCTGGGCATCGTCACCCGGCGGAGAGTGAGAGGGCGCTGAGTGTGAGAGGGCACTGAGTGTGAACACCCGAGTGTGAGAGGGCGCTGAGTGTGAGAGGGCACTGAGTGTGAACACCCGAGTGTGAGAGGGCACCGAGTGTGAGAGGGCACTGAGTGTGAACACCCGAGTGTGAGAGGGCACTGAGTGTGAGAGGGCACTGAGTGTGAACACCCGAGTGTGAGAGGGCACTGAGTGTGAACACCCGAGTGTGAGAGGGCACCGAGTGTGAGAGGGCACTGAGTGTGAGAGGGCACTGAGTGTGAACACCCGAGTGTGAGAGGGCACTGAGTGTGAGAGGGCACTGAGTGTGAACACCCGAGTGTGAGAGGGCACTGAGTGTGAGAGGGCACTGAGTGTGAACACCCGAGTGTGAGAGGGCACTGAGTGTGAGAGGGCACTGAGTGTGAACACCCGAGTGTGAGAGGGCACTGAGTGTGAGAGGGCACTGAGTGTGAACACCCGAGTGTGAGAGGGCACTGAGTGTGAACACCCGAGTGTGAGAGGGCACCGAGTGTGAGAGGGCACTGAGTGTGAGAGGGCACTGAGTGTGAACACCCGAGTGTGAGAGGGCACTGAGTGTGAGAGGGCACTGAGTGTGAACACCCGAGTGTGAGAGGGCGCTGAGTGTGAGAGGGCACTGAGTGTGAACACCCGAGTGTGAGAGGGCACTGAGTGTGAACACCCGAGTGTGAGAGGGCACTGAGTGTGAGAGGGCACTGAGTGTGAACACCCGAGTGTGAGAGGGCACTGAGTGTGAACACCCGAGTGTGAGAGGGCACCGAGTGTGAGAGGGCACTGAGTGTGAGAGGGCACTGAGTGTGAACACCCGAGTGTGAGAGGGCACTGAGTGTGAGAGGGCACTGAGTGTGAACACCCGAGTGTGAGAGGGCACTGAGTGTGAGAGGGCACTGAGTGTGAACACCCGAGTGTGAGAGGGCACTGAGTGTGAGAGGGCACTGAGTGTGAACACCCGAGTGTGAGAGGGCACTGAGTGTGAGAGCGCACTGAGTGTGAACACCCGAGTGTGAGAGGGCACTGAGTGTGAACACCCGAGTGTGAGAGGGCACCGAGTGTGAGAGGGCACTGAGTGTGAGAGGGCACTGAGTGTGAACACCCGAGTGTGAGAGGGCACTGAGTGTGAGAGGGCACTGAGTGTGAACACCCGAGTGTGAGAGGGCGCTGAGTGTGAGAGGGCACTGAGTGTGAACACCCGAGTGTGAGAGGGCACTGAGTGTGAACACCCGAGTGTGAGAGGGCACTGAGTGTGAGAGGGCACTGAGTGTGAACACCCGAGTGTGAGAGGGCACTGAGTGTGAACACCCGAGTGTGAGAGGGCACTGAGTGTGAGAGGGCACTGAGTGTGAGAGGGCACCGAGTGTGAGAGGGCACTGAGTGTGAGAGGGCGCTGAGTGTGAGAGGGCACTGAGTGTGAGAGGGCACTGAGTGTGAACACCCGAGTGTGAGAGGGCACTGAGTGTGAGAGGGCACTGAGTGTGAACACCCGAGTGTGAGAGGGCACTGAGTGTGAGAGGGCACTGAGTGTGAACACCCGAGTGTGAGAGGGCACTGAGTGTGAACACCCGAGTGTGAGAGGGCACCGAGTGTGAGAGGGCACTGAGTGTGAGAGGGCACTGAGTGTGAACACCCGAGTGTGAGAGGGCACTGAGTGTGAGAGGGCACTGAGTGTGAACACCCGAGTGTGAGAGGGCGCTGAGTGTGAGAGGGCACTGAGTGTGAACACCCGAGTGTGAGAGGGCACTGAGTGTGAACACCCGAGTGTGAGAGGGCACTGAGTGTGAGAGGGCACTGAGTGTGAACACCCGAGTGTGAGAGGGCACCGAGTGTGAGAGGGCACTGAGTGTGAGAGGGCACTGAGTGTGAACACCCGAGTGTGAGAGGGCACTGAGTGTGAGAGGGCACTGAGTGTGAACACCCGAGTGTGAGAGGGCGCTGAGTGTGAGAGGGCACTGAGTGTGAACACCCGAGTGTGAGAGGGCACTGAGTGTGAACACCCGAGTGTGAGAGGGCACCGAGTGTGAGAGGGCACTGAGTGTGAGAGGGCACTGAGTGTGAACACCCGAGTGTGAGAGGGCGCTGAGTGTGAGAGGGCACTGAGTGTGAACACCCGAGTGTGAGAGGGCGCTGAGTGTGAGAGGGCACTGAGTGTGAACACCCGAGTGTTGAGAGGGCGCTGAGTGTGAGAGGGCACTGAGTGTGAACACCCGAGTGTGAGAGGGCGCTGAGTGTGAGAGGGCACTGAGTGTGAACACCCGAGTGTGAGAGGGCACCGAGTGTGAGAGGGCACTGAGTGTGAGAGGGCACTGAGTGTGAGAGGGCACTGAGTGTGAACACCCGAGTGTGAGAGGGCACTGAGTGTGAGAGGGCACTGAGTGTGAACACCCGAGTGTGAGAGGGCACTGAGTGTGAACACCCGAGTGTGAGAGGGCGCTGAGTGTGAGAGGGCGCTGAGTGTGAGAGGGCACTGAGTGTGAACACCCGAGTGTGAGAGGGCACTGAGTGTGAGAGGGCACTGAGTGTGAGAGGTCACTGAGTGTGAACACCCGAGTGTGAGAGGGCACTGAGTGTGAGAGGGCACTGAGTGTGAGAGGGCACTGAGTGTGAACACCCGAGTGTGAGAGGGCACTGAGTGTGAGAGGGCACTGAGTGTGAACACCCGAGTGTGAGAGGGCACTGAGTGTGAGAGGGCACTGAGTGTGAACACCCGAGTGTGAGAGGGCACTGAGTGTGAACACCCGAGTGTGAGAGGGCACCGAGTGTGAGAGGGCACTGAGTGTGAGAGGGCACTGAGTGTGAACACCCGAGTGTGAGAGGGCACTGAGTGTGAGAGGGCACTGAGTGTGAACACCCGAGTGTGAGAGGGCACTGAGTGTGAGAGGGCACTGAGTGTGAACACCCGAGTGTGAGAGGGCACTGAGTGTGAGAGGGCACTGAGTGTGAACACCCGAGTGTGAGAGGGCACTGAGTGTGAGAGGGCACTGAGTGTGAACACCCGAGTGTGAGAGGGCACTGAGTGTGAACACCCGAGTGTGAGAGGGCACCGAGTGTGAGAGGGCACTGAGTGTGAGAGGGCACTGAGTGTGAACACCCGAGTGTGAGAGGGCACTGAGTGTGAGAGGGCACTGAGTGTGAACACCCGAGTGTGAGAGGGCGCTGAGTGTGAGAGGGCACTGAGTGTGAACACCCGAGTGTGAGAGGGCACTGAGTGTGAACACCCGAGTGTGAGAGGGCACTGAGTGTGAGAGGGCACTGAGTGTGAACACCCGAGTGTGAGAGGGCACTGAGTGTGAACACCCGAGTGTGAGAGGGCACCGAGTGTGAGAGGGCACTGAGTGTGAGAGGGCACTGAGTGTGAACACCCGAGTGTGAGAGGGCACTGAGTGTGAGAGGGCACTGAGTGTGAACACCCGAGTGTGAGAGGGCACTGAGTGTGAGAGGGCACTGAGTGTGAACACCCGAGTGTGAGAGGGCACTGAGTGTGAGAGGGCACTGAGTGTGAACACCCGAGTGTGAGAGGGCACTGAGTGTGAGAGCGCACTGAGTGTGAACACCCGAGTGTGAGAGGGCACTGAGTGTGAACACCCGAGTGTGAGAGGGCACCGAGTGTGAGAGGGCACTGAGTGTGAGAGGGCACTGAGTGTGAACACCCGAGTGTGAGAGGGCACTGAGTGTGAGAGGGCACTGAGTGTGAACACCCGAGTGTGAGAGGGCGCTGAGTGTGAGAGGGCACTGAGTGTGAACACCCGAGTGTGAGAGGGCACTGAGTGTGAACACCCGAGTGTGAGAGGGCACTGAGTGTGAGAGGGCACTGAGTGTGAACACCCGAGTGTGAGAGGGCACTGAGTGTGAACACCCGAGTGTGAGAGGGCACTGAGTGTGAGAGGGCACTGAGTGTGAGAGGGCACCGAGTGTGAGAGGGCACTGAGTGTGAGAGGGCGCTGAGTGTGAGAGGGCACTGAGTGTGAGAGGGCACTGAGTGTGAACACCCGAGTGTGAGAGGGCACTGAGTGTGAGAGGGCACTGAGTGTGAACACCCGAGTGTGAGAGGGCACTGAGTGTGAGAGGGCACTGAGTGTGAACACCCGAGTGTGAGAGGGCACTGAGTGTGAACACCCGAGTGTGAGAGGGCACCGAGTGTGAGAGGGCACTGAGTGTGAGAGGGCACTGAGTGTGAACACCCGAGTGTGAGAGGGCACTGAGTGTGAGAGGGCACTGAGTGTGAACACCCGAGTGTGAGAGGGCGCTGAGTGTGAGAGGGCACTGAGTGTGAACACCCGAGTGTGAGAGGGCACTGAGTGTGAACACCCGAGTGTGAGAGGGCACTGAGTGTGAGAGGGCACTGAGTGTGAACACCCGAGTGTGAGAGGGCACCGAGTGTGAGAGGGGCACTGAGTGTGAGAGGGCACTGAGTGTGAACACCCGAGTGTGAGAGGGCACTGAGTGTGAGAGGGCACTGAGTGTGAACACCCGAGTGTGAGAGGGCGCTGAGTGTGAACACCCGAGTGTGAGAGGGCACCGAGTGTGAGAGGGCACTGAGTGTGAGAGGGCACTGAGTGTGAACACCCGAGTGTGAGAGGGCGCTGAGTGTGAGAGGGCACTGAGTGTGAACACCCGAGTGTGAGAGGGCGCTGAGTGTGAGAGGGCACTGAGTGTGAACACCCGAGTGTTGAGAGGGCGCTGAGTGTGAGAGGGCACTGAGTGTGAACACCCGAGTGTGAGAGGGCGCTGAGTGTGAGAGGGCACTGAGTGTGAACACCCGAGTGTGAGAGGGCACTGAGTGTGAGAGGGCACTGAGTGTGAGAGGGCACTGAGTGTGAGAGGGCACTGAGTGTGAAGACCCGAGTGTGAGAGGGCACTGAGTGTGAGAGGGCACTGAGTGTGAACACCCGAGTGTGAGAGGGCACTGAGTGTGAACACCCGAGTGTGAGAGGGCGCTGAGTGTGAGAGGGCGCTGAGTGTGAGAGGGCACTGAGTGTGAACACCCGAGTGTGAGAGGGCACTGAGTGTGAGAGGGCACTGAGTGTGAGAGGGCACTGAGTGTGAACACCCGAGTGTGAGAGGGCACTGAGTGTGAGAGGGCACTGAGTGTGAGAGGGCACTGAGTGTGAACACCCGAGTGTGAGAGGGCACTGAGTGTGAGAGGGCACTGAGTGTGAGAGGGCACTGAGTGTGAACACCCGAGTGTGAGAGGGCACTGAGTGTGAGAGGGCACTGAGTGTGAACACCCGAGTGTGAGAGGGCACTGAGTGTGAACACCCGAGTGTGAGAGGGCACTGAGTGTGAACACCCGAGTGTGAGAGGGCACTGAGTGTGAGGGGGCACTGAGTGTGAACACCCGAGTGTGAGAGGGCACTGAGTGTGAACACCCGAGTGTGAGAGGGCGCTGAGTGTGAACACCCGAGTGTGAGAGGGCGCTGAGTGTGAGAGGGCGCTGAGTGTGAGAGGGCACTGAGTGTGAACACCCGAGTGTGAGAGGGCACTGAGTGTGAGAGGGCACTGAATGTGAACACCCGAGTGTGAGAGGGCACTGAGTGTGAGAGGGCACTGAGTGTGAACACCCGAGTGTGAGAGGGCACTGAGTGTGAGAGGGCACTGAGTGTGAGAGGGCACTGAGTGTGAACACCCGAGTGTGAGAGGGCACTGAGTGTGAGAGGGCACTGAGTGTGAGAGGGCACTGAGTGTGAACACCCGAGTGTGAGAGGGCACTGAGTGTGAGAGGGCACTGAGTGTGAACACCCGAGTGTGAGAGGGCACTGAGTGTGAACACCCGAGTGTGAGAGGGCACTGAGTGTGAGAGGGCACTGAGTGTGAACACCCGAGTGTGAGAGGGCACTGAGTGTGAACACCCGAGTGTGAGAGGGCGCTGAGTGTGAACACCCGAGTGTGAGAGGGCACTGAGTGTGAGAGGGCACTGAGTGTGAACACCCGAGTGTGAGAGGGCACTGAGTGTGAGAGGGCACTGAGTGTGAACACCCGAGTGTGAGAGGGCACTGAGTGTGAGAGGGCACTGAGTGTGAGAGGGCACTGAGTGTGAACACCCGAGTGTGAGAGGGCACTGAGTGTGAGAGGGCATTGAGTGTGAACACCCGAGTGTGAGAGGGCACTGAGTGTGAGAGGGCACTGAGTGTGAGAGGGCACTGAGTGTGAACACCCGAGTGTGAGAGGGCACTGAGTGTGAGAGGGCACTAAGTGTGAACACCCGAGTGTGAGAGGGCACTGAGTGTGAGAGGGCACTGAGTGTGAGAGGGCACTGAGTGTGAACACCCGAGTGTGAGAGGGCACTGAGTGTGAGAGGGCACTGAGTGTGAACACCCGAGTGTGAGAGGGCGCTGAGTGTGAGAGGGCACTGAGTGTGAACACCCGAGTGTGGAGAGGGCACTGAGTGTGAACACCCGAGTGTGAAGAGGGCACCGAGTGTGAGAGGGCACTGAGTGTGAGAGGGCACTGAGTGTGAACACCCGAGTGTGAGAGGGCACTGAGTGTGAGAGGGCACTGAGTGTGAACACCCGAGTGTGAGAGGGCGCTGAGTGTGAGAGGGCACTGAGTGTGAACACCCGAGTGTGAGAGGGCGCTGAGTGTGAGAGGGCACTGAGTGTGAACACCCGAGTGTGAGAGGGCGCTGAGTGTGAGAGGGCACTGAGTGTGAACACCCGAGTGTGAGAGGGCACCGAGTGTGAGAGGGCACTGAGTGTGAGAGGGCACTGAGTGTGAACACCCGAGTGTGAGAGGGCACTGAGTGTGAACACCCGAGTGTGAGAGGGCGCTGAGTGTGAGAGGGCGCTGAGTGTGAGAGGGCACTGAGTGTGAACACCCGAGTGTGAGAGGGCACTGAGTGTGAGAGGGCACTGAGTGTGAGAGGGCACTGAGTGTGAACACCCGAGTGTGAGAGGGCACTGAGTGTGAGAGGGCACTGAGTGTGAGAGGGCACTGAGTGTGAACACCCGAGTGTGAGAGGGCACTGAGTGTGAGAGGGCACTGAGTGTGAGAGGGCACTGAGTGTGAACACCCGAGTGTGAGAGGGCACTGAGTGTGAGAGGGCACTGAGTGTGAACACCCGAGTGTGAGAGGGCACTGAGTGTGAACACCCGAGTGTGAGAGGGCACTGAGTGTGAGAGGGCACTGAGTGTGAACACCCGAGTGTGAGAGGGCACTGAGTGTGAACACCCGAGTGTGAGAGGGCGCTGAGTGTGAACACCCGAGTGTGAGAGGGCGCTGAGTGTGAGAGGGCGCTGAGTGTGAGAGGGCACTGAGTGTGAACACCCGAGTGTGAGAGGGCACTGAGTGTGAGAGGGCACTGAGTGTGAACACCCGAGTGTGAGAGGGCACTGAGTGTGAGAGGGCACTGAGTGTGAACACCCGAGTGTGAGAGGGCACTGAGTGTGAGAGGGCACTGAGTGTGAGAGGGCACTGAGTGTGAACACCCGAGTGTGAGAGGGCACTGAGTGTGAGAGGGCACTGAGTGTGAGAGGGCACTGAGTGTGAACACCCGAGTGTGAGAGTGCACTGAGTGTGAGAGGGCACTGAGTGTGAGAGGGCACTGAGTGTGAACACCCGAGTGTGAGAGGGCACTGAGTGTGAGAGGGCACTGAGTGTGAACACCCGAGTGTGAGAGGGCACTGAGTGTGAACACCCGAGTGTGAGAGGGTGCTGAGTGTGAGAGGGCGCTGAGTGTGAGAGGGCACTGAGTGTGAACACCCGAGTGTGAGAGGGCACTGAGTGTGAGAGGGCACTGAGTGTGAGAGGGCACTGAGTGTGAACACCCGAGTGTGAGAGGGCACTGAGTGTGAGAGGGCACTGAGTGTGAGAGGGCACTGAGTGTGAACACCCGAGTGTGAGAGGGCACTGAGTGTGAGAGGGCACTGAGTGTGAGAGGGCACTGAGTGTGAACACCCGAGTGTGAGAGGGCACTGAGTGTGAGAGGGCACTGAGTGTGAGAGGGCACTGAGTGTGAACACCCGAGTGTGAGAGGGCACTGAGTGTGAGAGGGCACTGAGTGTGAACACCCGAGTGTGAGAGGGCACTGAGTGTGAACACCCGAGTGTGAGAGGGCACTGAGTGTGAGAGGGCACTGAGTGTGAACACCCGAGTGTGAGAGGGCACTGAGTGTGAACACCCGAGTGTGAGAGGGCGCTGAGTGTGAACACCCGAGTGTGAGAGGGCGCTGAGTGTGAGAGGGCGCTGAGTGTGAGAGGGCACTGAGTGTGAACACCCGAGTGTGAGAGGGCACTGAGTGTGAGAGGGCACTGAGTGTGAACACCCGAGTGTGAGAGGGCACTGAGTGTGAGAGGGCACTGAGTGTGAACACCCGAGTGTGAGAGGGGCACTGAGTGTGTCAGGGCACTGAGTGTGAGAGGGCACTGAGTGTGAACACCCGAGTGTGAGAGGGCACTGAGTGTGAGAGGGCACTGAGTGTGTGAGGGCACTGAGTGTGAACACCCGAGTGTGAGAGGGCACTGAGTGTGAGAGGGCACTGAGTGTGAGAGGGCACTGAGTGTGAACACCCGAGTGTGAGAGGGCACTGAGTGTGAGAGGGCACTGAGTGTGAACACCCGAGTGTGAGAGGGCACTGAGTGTGAACACCCGAGTGTGAGAGGGCACCGAGTGTGAGAGGGCTCTGAGTGTGAGAGGGCACTGAGAGTGAACACCCGAGTGTGAGAGGGCACTGAGTGTGAGAGGGCACTGAGTGTGAACACCCGAGTGTGAGAGGGCGCTGAGTGTGAGAGGGCACTGAGTGTGAACACCCGAGTGTGAGAGGGCACTGAGTGTGAACACCCGAGTGTGAGAGGGCACCGAGTGTGAGAGGGCACTGAGTGTGAGAGGGCACTGAGTGTGAACACCCGAGTGTGAGAGGGCGCTGAGTGTGAGAGGGCACTGAGTGTGAACACCCGAGTGTGAGAGGGCGCTGAGTGTGAGAGGGCACTGAGTGTGAACACCCGAGTGTGAGAGGGCGCTGAGTGTGAGAGGGCACTGAGTGTGAACACCCGAGTGTGAGAGGGCGCTGAGTGTGAGAGGGCACTGAGTGTGAACACCCGAGTGTGAGAGGGCACCGAGTGTGAGAGGGCACTGAGTGTGAGAGGGCACTGAGTGTGAGAGGGCACTGAGTGTGAACACCCGAGTGTGAGAGGGCACTGAGTGTGAGAGGGCACTGAGTGTGAACACCCGAGTGTGAGAGGGCACTGAGTGTGAACACCCGAGTGTGAGAGGGCGCTGAGTGTGAGAGGGCGCTGAGTGTGAGAGGGCACTGAGTGCGAACACCCGAGTGTGAGAGGGCACTGAGTGTGAGAGGGCACTGAGTGTGAGAGGGCACTGAGTGTGAACACCCGAGTGTGAGAGGGCACTGAGTGTGAGAGGGCACTGAGTGTGAGAGGGCACTGAGTGTGAACACCCGAGTGTGAGAGGGCACTGAGTGTGAGAGGGCACTGAGTGTGAGAGGGCACTGAGTGTGAACACAAGAGTGTGAGAGGGCACTGAGTGTGAGAGGGCACTGAGTGTGAACACCCGAGTGTGAGAGGGCACTGAGTGTGAACACCCGAGTGTGAGAGGGCACTGAGTGTGAACACCCGAGTGTGAGAGGGCACTGAGTGTGAGAGGGCACTGAGTGTGAACACCCGAGTGTGAGAGGGCACTGAGTGTGAACACCCGAGTGTGAGAGGGCGCTGAGTGTGAACACCCGAGTGTGAGAGGGCGCTGAGTGTGAGAGGGCGCTGAGTGTGAGAGGGCACTGAGTGTGAACACCCGAGTGTGTGAGGGCACTGAGTGTGAGAGGGCACTGAGTGTGAACACCCGAGTGTGAGAGGGCACTGAGTGTGAGAGGGCACTGAGTGTGAACACCCGAGTGTGAGAGGGCACTGAGTGTGAGAGGGCACTGAGTGTGAACACCCGAGTGTGAGAGGGCACTGAGTGTGAGAGGGCACTGAGTGTGAGAGGGCACTGAGTGTGAACACCCGAGTGTGTGAGGGCACTGAGTGTGAGAGGACACTGAGTGTGAGAGGGCACTGAGTGTGAACACCCGAGTGTGAGAGGGCACTGAGTGTGAGAGGGCACTGAGTGTGAACACCCGAGTGTGAGAGGGCACTGAGTGTGAACACCCGAGTGTGAGAGGGTGCTGAGTGTGAGAGGGTGCTGAGTGTGAGAGGGCACTGAGTGTGAACACCCGAGTGTGAGAGGGCACTGAGTGTGAGAGGGCACTGAGTGTGAGAGGGCACTGAGTGTGAACACCCGAGTGTGAGAGGGCACTGAGTGTGAGAGGGCACTGAGTGTGAGAGGGCACTGAGTGTGAACACCCGAGTGTGAGAGGGCACTGAGTGTGAGAGGGCACTGAGTGTGAGAGGGCACTGAGTGTGAACACCCGAGTGTGAGAGGGCACTGAGTGTGAGAGGGCACTGAGTGTGAGAGGGCACTGAGTGTGAACACCCGAGTGTGAGAGGGCACTGAGTGTGAGAGGGCACTGAGTGTGAACACCCGAGTGTGAGAGGGCACTGAGTGTGAACACCCGAGTGTGAGAGGGCACTGAGTGTGAGAGGGCACTGAGTGTGAACACCCGAGTGTGAGAGGGCACTGAGTGTGAACACCCGAGTGGGAGAGGGCGCTGAGTGTGAACACACGAGTGTGAGAGGGCGCTGAGTGTGAGAGGGCGCTGAGTGTGAGAGGGCACTGAGTGTGAACACCCGAGTGTGAGAGGGCACTGTGTGTGAGAGGGCACTGAGTGTGAACACCCGAGTGTGAGAGGGCACTGAGTGTGAGAGGGCACTGAGTGTGAACACCCGAGTGTGAGAGGGCACTGAGTGTGACAGGGCACTGAGTGTGAGAGGGCACTGAGTGTGAACACCCGAGTGTGAGAGGGCACTGAGTGTGAGAGGGCACTGAGTGTGAGAGGGCACTGAGTGTGAACACCCGAGTGTGAGAGGGCACTGAGTGTGAGAGGGCACTGAGTGTGAGAGGGCACTGAGTGTGAACACCTGAGTGTGAGAGGGCACTGAGTGTGAGAGGGCACTGAGTGTGAACACCCGAGTGTGAGAGGGCACTGAGTGTGAACACCCGAGTGTGAGAGGGCGCTGAGTGTGAACACACGAGTGTGAGAGGGCGCTGAGTGTGAGAGGGCGCTGAGTGTGAGAGGGCACTGAGTGTGAACACCCGAGTGTGAGAGGGCACTGTGTGTGAGAGGGCACTGAGTGTGAACACCCGAGTGTGAGAGGGCACTGAGTGTGAGAGGGCACTGAGTGTGAACACCCGAGTGTGAGAGGGCACTGAGTGTGACAGGGCACTGAGTGTGAGAGGGCACTGAGTGTGAACACCCGAGTGTGAGAGGGCACTGAGTGTGAGAGGGCACTGAGTGTGAGAGGGCACTGAGTGTGAACACCCGAGTGTGAGAGGGCACTGAGTGTGAGAGGGCACTGAGTGTGAGAGGGCACTGAGTGTGAACACCTGAGTGTGAGAGGGCACTGAGTGTGAGAGGGCACTGAGTGTGAACACCCGAGTGTGAGAGGGCACTGAGTGTGAACACCCGAGTGTGAGAGGGCACTGAGTGTGAGAGGGCACTGAGTGTGAACACCCGAGTGTGAGAGGGCACTGAGTGTGAGAGGGCACTGAGTGTGAACACCCGAGTGTGAGAGGGCACCGAGTGTGAGAGGGCACTGAGTGTGAGAGGGCACTGAGTGTGAGAGGGCACTGAGTGTGAACACCCGAGTGTGAGAGGGCACTGAGTGTGACAGGGCACTGAGTGTGAACACCCGAGTGTGAGAGGGCACTGAGTGTGAACACCCGAGTGTGAGAGGGCGCTGAGTGTGAGAGGGCGCTGAGTGTGAGAGGGCACTGAGTGTGAACACCCGAGTGTGAGAGGGCGCTGAGTGTGAGAGGGCACTGAGTGTGAACACCCGAGTGTGAGAGGGCACCGAGTGTGAGAGGGCACTGAGTGTGAGAGGGCACTGAGTGTGAGAGGGCACTGAGTGTGAACACCCGAGTGTGAGAGGGCACTGAGTGTGAGAGGGCACTGAGTGTGAACACCCGAGTGTGAGAGGGCACTGAGTGTGAACACCCGAGTGTGAGAGGGCACTGAGTGTGAACACCCGAGTGTGAGAGGGCACTGAGTGTGAGAGGGCACTGAGTGCGAACACCCGAGTGTGAGAGGGCACAGAGTGTGAACACCCGAGTGTGAGAGGGCGCTGAGTGTGAACACCCGAGTGTGAGAGGGCGCTGAGTGTGAGAGGGCGCTGAGTGTGAGAGGGCACTGAGTGTGAACACCCGAGTGTAAGAGGGCACTGAGTGTGAGAGGGCACTGAGTGTGAACACCCGAGTGTGAGAGGGCACTGAGTGTGAGAGGGCACTGAGTGTGAACACCCGAGTGTGAGAGGGCACTGAGTGTGAGAGGGCACTGAGTGTGAGAGGGCACTGAGTGTGAACACCCGAGTGTGAGAGGGCACTGAGTGTGAGGGCACTGAGTGTGAGAGGGCACTGAGTGTGAACACCCGAGTGTGAGAGGGCACTGAGTGTGAGAGGGCACTGAGTGTGAGAGGGCACTGAGTGTGAACACCCGAGTGTGAGAGGGCACTGAGTGTGAACACCCGAGTGTGAGAGGGCACTGAGTGTGAACACCCGAGTGTGAGAGGGCGCTGAGTGTGAGAGGGCGCTGAGTGTGAGAGGGCACTGTGTGTGAACACCCGAGTGTGAGAGGGCACTGAGTGTGAGAGGGCACTGAGTGTGAGAGGGCACTGAGTGTGAACACCCGAGTGTGAGAGGGCACTGAGTGTGAGAGGGCACTGAGTGTGAGAGGGCACTGAGTGTGAACACCCGAGTGTGAGAGGGCACTGAGTGTGAGAGGGCACTGAGTGTGAGAGGGCACTGAGTGTGAACACCCGAGTGTGAGAGGGCACTGAGTGTGAGAGGGCACTGAGTGTGAGAGGGCACTGAGTGTGAACACCCGAGTGTGAGAGGGCACTGAGTGTGAGAGGGCACTGAGTGTGAACACCCGAGTGTGAGAGGGCACTGAGTGTGAACACCCGAGTGTGAGAGGGCACTGAGTGTGAACACCCGAGTGTGAGAGGGCACTGAGTGTGAGAGGGCACTGAGTGTGAACACCCGAGTGTGAGAGGGCACTGAGTGTGAACACCCGAGTGTGAGAGGGCGCTGAGTGTGAACACCCGAGTGTGAGAGGGTGCTGAGTGTGAGAGGGCGCTGAGTGTGAGAGGGCACTGAGTGTGAACACCCGAGTGTGAGAGGGCACTGAGTGTGAGAGGGCACAGTGTGAACACCCGAGTGTGAGAGGGCACTGAGTGTGAGAGGGCACTGAGTGTGAACACCCGAGTGTGAGAGGGCACTGAGTGTGAGAGGGCACTGAGTGTGAGAGGGCACTGAGTGTGAACACCCGAGTGTGAGAGGGCACTGAGTGTGAGAGGGCACTGAGTGTGAGAGGGCACTGAGTGTGAACACCCGAGTGTGAGAGGGCACTGAGTGTGAGAGGCACTGAGTGTGAGAGGGCACTGAGTGTGAACACCCGAGTGTGAGAGGGCACTGAGTGTGAGAGGGCACTGAGTGTGAACACCCGAGTGTGAGAGGGCACTGAGTGTGAACACCCGAGTGTGAGAGGGCGCTGAGTGTGAGAGGGCGCTGAGTGTGAGAGGGCACTGAGTGTGAACACCCGAGTGTGAGAGGGCACTGAGTGTGAGAGGGCACTGAGTGTGAGAGGGCACTGAGTGTGAACGCCCGAGTGTGAGAGGGCACTGAGTGTGAGAGGGCACTGAGTGTGAGAGGGCACTGAGTGTGAACACCCGAGTGTGAGAGGGCACTGAGTGTGAGAGGGCGCTGAGTGTGAGAGGGCACTGAGTGTGAACACCCGAGTGTGAGAGGGCACTGAGTGTGAGAGGGCACTGAGTGTGAACACCCGAGTGTGAGAGGGCACTGAGTGTGAACACCCGAGTGTGAGAGGGCACCGAGTGTGAGAGGGCACTGAGTGTGAGAGGGCACTGAGTGTGAACACCCGAGTGTGAGAGGGCACTGAGTGTGAGAGGGCACTGAGTGTGAACACCCGAGTGTGAGAGGGCACTGAGTGTGAGAGGGCACTGAGTGTGAACACCCGAGTGTGAGAGGGCACTGAGTGTGAGAGGGCACTGAGTGTGAACACCCGAGTGTGAGAGGGCACTGAGTGTGAGAGGGCACTGAGTGTGAACACCCGAGTGTGAGAGGGCACTGAGTGTGAACACCCGAGTGTGAGAGGGCACCGAGTGTGAGAGGGCACTGAGTGTGAGAGGGCACTGAGTGTGAACACCCGAGTGTGAGAGGGCACTGAGTGTGAGAGGGCACTGAGTGTGAACACCCGAGTGTGAGAGGGCGCTGAGTGTGAGAGGGCACTGAGTGTGAACACCCGAGTGTGAGAGGGCACTGAGTGTGAACACCCGAGTGTGAGAGGGCACTGAGTGTGAGAGGGCACTGAGTGTGAACACCCGAGTGTGAGAGGGCACTGAGTGTGAACACCCGAGTGTGAGAGGGCACCGAGTGTGAGAGGGCACTGAGTGTGAGAGGGCACTGAGAGTGAACACCCGAGTGTGAGAGGGCACTGAGTGTGAGAGGGCACTGAGTGTGAACACCCGAGTGTGAGAGGGCACTGAGTGTGAGAGGGCACTGAGTGTGAACACCCGAGAGTGAGAGGGCACTGAGTGTGAGAGGGGCACTGAGTGTGAACACCCGAGTGTGAGAGGGCACTGAGTGTGAGAGCGCACTGAGTGTGAACACCCCGAGTGTGAGAGGGCACTGAGTGTGAACACCCGAGTGTGAGAGGGCACCGAGTGTGAGAGGGCACTGAGTGTGAGAGGGCACTGAGTGTGAACACCCGAGTGTGAGAGGGCACTGAGTGTGAGAGGGCACTGAGTGTGAACACCCGAGTGTGAGAGGGCGCTGAGTGTGAGAGGGCACTGAGTGTGAACACCCGAGTGTGAGAGGGCACTGAGTGTGAACACCCGAGTGTGAGAGGGCACTGAGTGTGAGAGGGCACTGAGTGTGAACACCCGAGTGTGAGAGGGCACTGAGTGTGAACACCCGAGTGTGAGAGGGCACTGAGTGTGAGAGGGCACTGAGTGTGAGAGGGCACCGAGTGTGAGAGGGCACTGAGTGTGAGAGGGCGCTGAGTGTGAGAGGGCACTGAGTGTGAGAGGGCACTGAGTGTGAACACCCGAGTGTGAGAGGGCACTGAGTGTGAGAGGGCACTGAGTGTGAACACCCGAGTGTGAGAGGGCACTGAGTGTGAGAGGGCACTGAGTGTGAACACCCGAGTGTGAGAGGGCACTGAGTGTGAACACCCGAGTGTGAGAGGGCACCGAGTGTGAGAGGGCACTGAGTGTGAGAGGGCACTGAGTGTGAACACCCGAGTGTGAGAGGGCACTGAGTGTGAGAGGGCACTGAGTGTGAACACCCGAGTGTGAGAGGGCTCTGAGTGTGAGAGGGCACTGAGTGTGAACACCCGAGTGTGAGAGGGCACTGAGTGTGAACACCCGAGTGTGAGAGGGCACTGAGTGTGAGAGGGCACTGAGTGTGAACACCCGAGTGTGAGAGGGCACCGAGTGTGAGAGGGCACTGAGTGTGAGAGGGCACTGAGTGTGAACACCCGAGTGTGAGAGGGCACTGAGTGTGAGAGGGCACTGAGTGTGAACACCCGAGTGTGAGAGGGCACTGAGTGTGAGAGGGCACTGAGTGTGAACACCCGAGTGTGAGAGGGCACTGAGTGTGAACACCCGAGTGTGAGAGGGCACCGAGTGTGAGAGGGCACTGAGTGTGAGAGGGCACTGAGTGTGAACACCCGAGTGTGAGAGGGCACTGAGTGTGAGAGGGCACTGAGTGTGAACACCCGAGTGTGAGAGGGCGCTGAGTGTGAGAGGGCACTGAGTGTGAACACCCGAGTGTTGAGAGGGCGCTGAGTGTGAGAGGGCACTGAGTGTGAACACCCGAGTGTGAGAGGGCGCTGAGTGTGAGAGGGCACTGAGTGTGAACACCCGAGTGTGAGAGGGCCACCGAGTGTGAGAGGGCACTGAGTGTGAGAGGGCACTGAGTGTGAGAGGGCACTGAGTGTGAACACCCGAGTGTGAGAGGGCACTGAGTGTGAGAGGGCACTGAGTGTGAACACCCGAGTGTGAGAGGGCACTGAGTGTGAACCACCCGAGTGTGAGAGGGCGCTGAGTGTGAGAGGGCGCTGAGTGTGAGAGGGCACTGAGTGTGAACACCCGAGTGTGAGAGGGCACTGAGTGTGAGAGGGCACTGAGTGTGAGAGGGTCACTGAGTGTGAACACCCGAGTGTGAGAGGGCACTGAGTGTGAGAGGGCACTGAGTGTGAGAGGGCACTGAGTGTGAACACCCGAGTGTGAGAGGGCACTGAGTGTGAGAGGGCACTGAGTGTGAACACCCGAGTGTGAGAGGGCACTGAGGGTGAGAGGGCACTGAGTGTGAACACCCGAGTGTGAGAGGGCACTGAGTGTGAACACCCGAGTGTGAGAGGGCACCGAGTGTGAGAGGGCACTGAGTGTGAGAGGGCACTGAGTGTGAACACCCGAGTGTGAGAGGGCACTGAGTGTGAGAGGGCACTGAGTGTGAACACCCGAGTGTGAGAGGGCACTGAGTGTGAGAGGGCACTGAGTGTGAACACCCGAGTGTGAGAGGGCACTGAGTGTGAGAGGGCACTGAGTGTGAACACCCGAGTGTGAGAGGGCACTGAGTGTGAGAGGGCACTGAGTGTGAACACCCGAGTGTGAGAGGGCACTGAGTGTGAACACCCGAGTGTGAGAGGGCACCGAGTGTGAGAGGGCACTGAGTGTGAGAGGGCACTGAGTGTGAACACCCGAGTGTGAGAGGGCACTGAGTGTGAGAGGGCACTGAGTGTGAACACCCGAGTGTGAGAGGGCGCTGAGTGTGAGAGGGCACTGAGTGTGAACACCCGAGTGTGAGAGGGCACTGAGTGTGAACACCCGAGTGTGAGAGGGCACTGAGTGTGAGAGGGCACTGAGTGTGAACACCCGAGTGTGAGAGGGCACTGAGTGTGAACACCCGAGTGTGAGAGGGCACCGAGTGTGAGAGGGCACTGAGTGTGAGAGGGCACTGAGTGTGAACACCCGAGTGTGAGAGGGCACTGAGTGTGAGAGGGCACTGAGTGTGAACACCCGAGTGTGAGAGGGCACTGAGTGTGAGAGGGCACTGAGTGTGAACACCCGAGTGTGAGAGGGCACTGAGTGTGAGAGGGCACTGAGTGTGAACACCCGAGTGTGAGAGGGCACTGAGTGTGAGAGCGCACTGAGTGTGAACACCCGAGTGTGAGAGGGCACTGAGTGTGAACACCCGAGTGTGAGAGGGCACCGAGTGTGAGAGGGCACTGAGTGTGAGAGGGCACTGAGTGTGAACACCCGAGTGTGAGAGGGCACTGAGTGTGAGAGGGCACTGAGTGTGAACACCCGAGTGTGAGAGGGCGCTGAGTGTGAGAGGGCACTGAGTGTGAACACCCGAGTGTGAGAGGGCACTGAGTGTGAACACCCGAGTGTGAGAGGGCACTGAGTGTGAGAGGGCACTGAGTGTGAACACCCGAGTGTGAGAGGGCACTGAGTGTGAACACCCGAGTGTGAGAGGGCACTGAGTGTGAGAGGGCACTGAGTGTGAGAGGGCACCGAGTGTGAGAGGGCACTGAGTGTGAGAGGGCGCTGAGTGTGAGAGGGCACTGAGTGTGAGAGGGCACTGAGTGTGAACACCCGAGTGTGAGAGGGCACTGAGTGTGAGAGGGCACTGAGTGTGAACACCCGAGTGTGAGAGGGCACTGAGTGTGAGAGGGCACTGAGTGTGAACACCCGAGTGTGAGAGGGCACTGAGTGTGAACACCCGAGTGTGAGAGGGCACCGAGTGTGAGAGGGCACTGAGTGTGAGAGGGCACTGAGTGTGAACACCCGAGTGTGAGAGGGCACTGAGTGTGAGAGGGCACTGAGTGTGAACACCCGAGTGTGAGAGGGCGCTGAGTGTGAGAGGGCACTGAGTGTGAACACCCGAGTGTGAGAGGGCACTGAGTGTGAACACCCGAGTGTGAGAGGGCACTGAGTGTGAGAGGGCACTGAGTGTGAACACCCGAGTGTGAGAGGGCACCGAGTGTGAGAGGGCACTGAGTGTGAGAGGGCACTGAGTGTGAACACCCGAGTGTGAGAGGGCACTGAGTGTGAGAGGGCACTGAGTGTGAACACCCGAGTGTGAGAGGGCGCTGAGTGTGAACACCCGAGTGTGAGAGGGCACCGAGTGTGAGAGGGCACTGAGTGTGAGAGGGCACTGAGTGTGAACACCCGAGTGTGAGAGGGCGCTGAGTGTGAGAGGGCACTGAGTGTGAACACCCGAGTGTGAGAGGGCGCTGAGTGTGAGAGGGCACTGAGTGTGAACACCCGAGTGTTGAGAGGGCGCTGAGTGTGAGAGGGCACTGAGTGTGAACACCCGAGTGTGAGAGGGCGCTGAGTGTGAGAGGGCACTGAGTGTGAACACCCGAGTGTGAGAGGGCACCTGAGTGTGAGAGGGCACTGAGTGTGAGAGGGCACTGAGTGTGAGAGGGCACTGAGTGTGAAGACCCGAGTGTGAGAGGGCACTGAGTGTGAGAGGGCACTGAGTGTGAACACCCGAGTGTGAGAGGGCACTGAGTGTGAACACCCGAGTGTGAGAGGGCGCTGAGTGTGAGAGGGCGCTGAGTGTGAGAGGGCACTGAGTGTGAACACCCGAGTGTGAGAGGGCACTGAGTGTGAGAGGGCACTGAGTGTGAGAGGCACTGAGTGTGAACACCCGAGTGTGAGAGGGCACTGAGTGTGAGAGGGCACTGAGTGTGAGAGGGCACTGAGTGTGAACACCCGAGTGTGAGAGGGCACTGAGTGTGAGAGGGCACTGAGTGTGAGAGGGCACTGAGTGTGAACACCCGAGTGTGAGAGGGCACTGAGTGTGAGAGGGCACTGAGTGTGAACACCCGAGTGTGAGAGGGCACTGAGTGTGAACACCCGAGTGTGAGAGGGCACTGAGTGTGAACACCCGAGTGTGAGAGGGCACTGAGTGTGAGGGGGCACTGAGTGTGAACACCCGAGTGTGAGAGGGCACTGAGTGTGAACACCCGAGTGTGAGAGGGCGCTGAGTGTGAACACCCGAGTGTGAGAGGGCGCTGAGTGTGAGAGGGCGCTGAGTGTGAGAGGGCACTGAGTGTGAACACCCGAGTGTGAGAGGGCACTGAGTGTGAGAGGGCACTGAATGTGAACACCCGAGTGTGAGAGGGCACTGAGTGTGAGAGGGCACTGAGTGTGAACACCCGAGTGTGAGAGGGCACTGAGTGTGAGAGGGCACTGAGTGTGAGAGGGCACTGAGTGTGAACACCCGAGTGTGAGAGGGCACTGAGTGTGAGAGGGCACTGAGTGTGAGAGGGCACTGAGTGTGAACACCCGAGTGTGAGAGGGCACTGAGTGTGAGAGGGCACTGAGTGTGAACACCCGAGTGTGAGAGGGCACTGAGTGTGAACACCCGAGTGTGAGAGGGCACTGAGTGTGAGAGGGCACTGAGTGTGAACACCCGAGTGTGAGAGGGCACTGAGTGTGAACACCCGAGTGTGAGAGGGCGCTGAGTGTGAACACCCGAGTGTGAGAGGGCACTGAGTGTGAGAGGGCACTGAGTGTGAACACCCGAGTGTGAGAGGGCACTGAGTGTGAGAGGGCACTGAGTGTGAACACCCGAGTGTGAGAGGGCACTGAGTGTGAGAGGGCACTGAGTGTGAGAGGGCACTGAGTGTGAACACCCGAGTGTGAGAGGGCACTGAGTGTGAGAGGGCATTGAGTGTGAACACCCGAGTGTGAGAGGGCACTGAGTGTGAGAGGGCACTGAGTGTGAGAGGGCACTGAGTGTGAACACCCGAGTGTGAGAGGGCACTGAGTGTGAGAGGGCACTAAGTGTGAACACCCGAGTGTGAGAGGGCACTGAGTGTGAGAGGGCACTGAGTGTGAGAGGGCACTGAGTGTGAACACCCGAGTGTGAGAGGGCACTGAGTGTGAGAGGGCACTGAGTGTGAACACCCGAGTGTGAGAGGGCGCTGAGTGTGAGAGGGCACTGAGTGTGAACACCCGAGTGTGAGAGGGCACTGAGTGTGAACACCCGAGTGTGAGAGGGCACCGAGTGTGAGAGGGCACTGAGTGTGAGAGGGCACTGAGTGTGAACACCCGAGTGTGAGAGGGCACTGAGTGTGAGAGGGCACTGAGTGTGAACACCCGAGTGTGAGAGGGCGCTGAGTGTGAGAGGGCACTGAGTGTGAACACCCGAGTGTGAGAGGGCGCTGAGTGTGAGAGGGCACTGAGTGTGAACACCCGAGTGTGAGAGGGCGCTGAGTGTGAGAGGGCACTGAGTGTGAACACCCGAGTGTGAGAGGGCACCGAGTGTGAGAGGGCACTGAGTGTGAGAGGGCACTGAGTGTGAACACCCGAGTGTGAGAGGGCACTGAGTGTGAACACCCGAGTGTGAGAGGGCGCTGAGTGTGAGAGGGCGCTGAGTGTGAGAGGGCACTGAGTGTGAACACCCGAGTGTGAGAGGGCACTGAGTGTGAGAGGGCACTGAGTGTGAGAGGGCACTGAGTGTGAACACCCGAGTGTGAGAGGGCACTGAGTGTGAGAGGGCACTGAGTGTGAGAGGGCACTGAGTGTGAACACCCGAGTGTGAGAGGGCACTGAGTGTGAGAGGGCACTGAGTGTGAGAGGGCACTGAGTGTGAACACCCGAGTGTGAGAGGGCACTGAGTGTGAGAGGGCACTGAGTGTGAACACCCGAGTGTGAGAGGGCACTGAGTGTGAACACCCGAGTGTGAGAGGGCACTGAGTGTGAGAGGGCACTGAGTGTGAACACCCGAGTGTGAGAGGGCACTGAGTGTGAACACCCGAGTGTGAGAGGGCGCTGAGTGTGAACACCCGAGTGTGAGAGGGCGCTGAGTGTGAGAGGGCGCTGAGTGTGAGAGGGCACTGAGTGTGAACACCCGAGTGTGAGAGGGCACTGAGTGTGAGAGGGCACTGAGTGTGAACACCCGAGTGTGAGAGGGCACTGAGTGTGAGAGGGCACTGAGTGTGAACACCCGAGTGTGAGAGGGCACTGAGTGTGAGAGGGCACTGAGTGTGAGAGGGCACTGAGTGTGAACACCCGAGTGTGAGAGGGCACTGAGTGTGAGAGGGCACTGAGTGTGAGAGGGCACTGAGTGTGAACACCCGAGTGTGAGAGTGCACTGAGTGTGAGAGGGCACTGAGTGTGAGAGGGCACTGAGTGTGAACACCCGAGTGTGAGAGGGCACTGAGTGTGAGAGGGCACTGAGTGTGAACACCCGAGTGTGAGAGGGCACTGAGTGTGAACACCCGAGTGTGAGAGGGTGCTGAGTGTGAGAGGGCGCTGAGTGTGAGAGGGCACTGAGTGTGAACACCCGAGTGTGAGAGGGCACTGAGTGTGAGAGGGCACTGAGTGTGAGAGGGCACTGAGTGTGAACACCCGAGTGTGAGAGGGCACTGAGTGTGAGAGGGCACTGAGTGTGAGAGGGCACTGAGTGTGAACACCCGAGTGTGAGAGGGCACTGAGTGTGAGAGGGCACTGAGTGTGAGAGGGCACTGAGTGTGAACACCCGAGTGTGAGAGGGCACTGAGTGTGAGAGGGCACTGAGTGTGAGAGGGCACTGAGTGTGAACACCCGAGTGTGAGAGGGCACTGAGTGTGAGAGGGCACTGAGTGTGAACACCCGAGTGTGAGAGGGCACTGAGTGTGAACACCCGAGTGTGAGAGGGCACTGAGTGTGAGAGGGCACTGAGTGTGAACACCCGAGTGTGAGAGGGCACTGAGTGTGAACACCCGAGTGTGAGAGGGCGCTGAGTGTGAACACCCGAGTGTGAGAGGGCGCTGAGTGTGAGAGGGCGCTGAGTGTGAGAGGGCACTGAGTGTGAACACCCGAGTGTGAGAGGGCACTGAGTGTGAGAGGGCACTGAGTGTGAACACCCGAGTGTGAGAGGGCACTGAGTGTGAGAGGGCACTGAGTGTGAACACCCGAGTGTGAGAGGGCACTGAGTGTGTCAGGGCACTGAGTGTGAGAGGGCACTGAGTGTGAACACCCGAGTGTGAGAGGGCACTGAGTGTGAGAGGGCACTGAGTGTGTGAGGGCACTGAGTGTGAACACCCGAGTGTGAGAGGGCACTGAGTGTGAGAGGGCACTGAGTGTGAGAGGGCACTGAGTGTGAACACCCGAGTGTGAGAGGGCACTGAGTGTGAGAGGGCACTGAGTGTGAACACCCGAGTGTGAGAGGGCACTGAGTGTGAACACCCGAGTGTGAGAGGGCACCGAGTGTGAGAGGGCTCTGAGTGTGAGAGGGCACTGAGTGTGAACACCCGAGTGTGAGAGGGCACTGAGTGTGAGAGGGCACTGAGTGTGAACACCCGAGTGTGAGAGGGCGCTGAGTGTGAGAGGGCACTGAGTGTGAACACCCGAGTGTGAGAGGGCACTGAGTGTGAACACCCGAGTGTGAGAGGGCACCGAGTGTGAGAGGGCACTGAGTGTGAGAGGGCACTGAGTGTGAACACCCGAGTGTGAGAGGGCGCTGAGTGTGAGAGGGCACTGAGTGTGAACACCCGAGTGTGAGAGGGCGCTGAGTGTGAGAGGGCACTGAGTGTGAACACCCGAGTGTGAGAGGGCGCTGAGTGTGAGAGGGCACTGAGTGTGAACACCCGAGTGTGAGAGGGCGCTGAGTGTGAGAGGGCACTGAGTGTGAACACCCGAGTGTGAGAGGGCACCGAGTGTGAGAGGGCACTGAGTGTGAGAGGGCACTGAGTGTGAGAGGGCACTGAGTGTGAACACCCGAGTGTGAGAGGGCACTGAGTGTGAGAGGGCACTGAGTGTGAACACCCGAGTGTGAGAGGGCACTGAGTGTGAACACCCGAGTGTGAGAGGGCGCTGAGTGTGAGAGGGCGCTGAGTGTGAGAGGGCACTGAGTGCGAACACCCGAGTGTGAGAGGGCACTGAGTGTGAGAGGGCACTGAGTGTGAGAGGGCACTGAGTGTGAACACCCGAGTGTGAGAGGGCACTGAGTGTGAGAGGGCACTGAGTGTGAGAGGGCACTGAGTGTGAACACCCGAGTGTGAGAGGGCACTGAGTGTGAGAGGGCACTGAGTGTGAGAGGGCACTGAGTGTGAACACAAGAGTGTGAGAGGGCACTGAGTGTGAGAGGGCACTGAGTGTGAACACCCGAGTGTGAGAGGGCACTGAGTGTGAACACCCGAGTGTGAGAGGGCACTGAGTGTGAACACCCGAGTGTGAGAGGGCACTGAGTGTGAGAGGGCACTGAGTGTGAACACCCGAGTGTGAGAGGGCACTGAGTGTGAACACCCGAGTGTGAGAGGGCGCTGAGTGTGAACACCCGAGTGTGAGAGGGCGCTGAGTGTGAGAGGGCGCTGAGTGTGAGAGGGCACTGAGTGTGAACACCCGAGTGTGTGAGGGCACTGAGTGTGAGAGGGCACTGAGTGTGAACACCCGAGTGTGAGAGGGCACTGAGTGTGAGAGGGCACTGAGTGTGAACACCCGAGTGTGAGAGGGCACTGAGTGTGAGAGGGCACTGAGTGTGAACACCCGAGTGTGAGAGGGCACTGAGTGTGAGAGGGCACTGAGTGTGAGAGGGCACTGAGTGTGAACACCCGAGTGTGTGAGGGCACTGAGTGTGAGAGGACACTGAGTGTGAGAGGGCACTGAGTGTGAACACCCGAGTGTGAGAGGGCACTGAGTGTGAGAGGGCACTGAGTGTGAACACCCGAGTGTGAGAGGGCACTGAGTGTGAACACCCGAGTGTGAGAGGGTGCTGAGTGTGAGAGGGTGCTGAGTGTGAGAGGGCACTGAGTGTGAACACCCGAGTGTGAGAGGGCACTGAGTGTGAGAGGGCACTGAGTGTGAGAGGGCACTGAGTGTGAACACCCGAGTGTGAGAGGGCACTGAGTGTGAGAGGGCACTGAGTGTGAGAGGGCACTGAGTGTGAACACCCGAGTGTGAGAGGGCACTGAGTGTGAGAGGGCACTGAGTGTGAGAGGGCACTGAGTGTGAACACCCGAGTGTGAGAGGGCACTGAGTGTGAGAGGGCACTGAGTGTGAGAGGGCACTGAGTGTGAACACCCGAGTGTGAGAGGGCACTGAGTGTGAGAGGGCACTGAGTGTGAACACCCGAGTGTGAGAGGGCACTGAGTGTGAACACCCGAGTGTGAGAGGGCACTGAGTGTGAGAGGGCACTGAGTGTGAACACCCGAGTGTGAGAGGGCACTGAGTGTGAACACCCGAGTGTGAGAGGGCACTGAGTGTGAACACACGAGTGTGAGAGGGCGCTGAGTGTGAGAGGGCGCTGAGTGTGAGAGGGCACTGAGTGTGAACACCCGAGTGTGAGAGGGCACTGTGTGTGAGAGGGCACTGAGTGTGAACACCCGAGTGTGAGAGGGCACTGAGTGTGAGAGGGCACTGAGTGTGAACACCCGAGTGTGAGAGGGCACTGAGTGTGACAGGGCACTGAGTGTGAGAGGGCACTGAGTGTGAACACCCGAGTGTGAGAGGGCACTGAGTGTGAGAGGGCACTGAGTGTGAGAGGGCACTGAGTGTGAACACCCGAGTGTGAGAGGGCACTGAGTGTGAGAGGGCACTGAGTGTGAGAGGGCACTGAGTGTGAACACCTGAGTGTGAGAGGGCACTGAGTGTGAGAGGGCACTGAGTGTGAACACCCGAGTGTGAGAGGGCACTGAGTGTGAACACCCGAGTGTGAGAGGGCGCTGAGTGTGAACACACGAGTGTGAGAGGGCGCTGAGTGTGAGAGGGCGCTGAGTGTGAGAGGGCACTGAGTGTGAACACCCGAGTGTGAGAGGGCACTGTGTGTGAGAGGGCACTGAGTGTGAACACCCGAGTGTGAGAGGGCACTGAGTGTGAGAGGGCACTGAGTGTGAACACCCGAGTGTGAGAGGGCACTGAGTGTGACAGGGCACTGAGTGTGAGAGGGCACTGAGTGTGAACACCCGAGTGTGAGAGGGCACTGAGTGTGAGAGGGCACTGAGTGTGAGAGGGCACTGAGTGTGAACACCCGAGTGTGAGAGGGCACTGAGTGTGAGAGGGCACTGAGTGTGAGAGGGCACTGAGTGTGAACACCTGAGTGTGAGAGGGCACTGAGTGTGAGAGGGCACTGAGTGTGAACACCCGAGTGTGAGAGGGCACTGAGTGTGAACACCCGAGTGTGAGAGGGCACTGAGTGTGAGAGGGCACTGAGTGTGAACACCCGAGTGTGAGAGGGCACTGAGTGTGAGAGGGCACTGAGTGTGAACACCCGAGTGTGAGAGGGCACCGAGTGTGAGAGGGCACTGAGTGTGAGAGGGCACTGAGTGTGAGAGGGCACTGAGTGTGAACACCCGAGTGTGAGAGGGCACTGAGTGTGACAGGGCACTGAGTGTGAACACCCGAGTGTGAGAGGGCACTGAGTGTGAACACCCGAGTGTGAGAGGGCGCTGAGTGTGAGAGGGCGCTGAGTGTGAGAGGGCACTGAGTGTGAACACCCGAGTGTGAGAGGGCGCTGAGTGTGAGAGGGCACTGAGTGTGAACACCCGAGTGTGAGAGGGCACCGAGTGTGAGAGGGCACTGAGTGTGAGAGGGCACTGAGTGTGAGAGGGCACTGAGTGTGAACACCCGAGTGTGAGAGGGCACTGAGTGTGAGAGGGCACTGAGTGTGAACACCCGAGTGTGAGAGGGCACTGAGTGTGAACACCCGAGTGTGAGAGGGCACTGAGTGTGAACACCCGAGTGTGAGAGGGCACTGAGTGTGAGAGGGCACTGAGTGCGAACACCCGAGTGTGAGAGGGCACTGAGTGTGAACACCCGAGTGTGAGAGGGCGCTGAGTGTGAACACCCGAGTGTGAGAGGGCGCTGAGTGTGAGAGGGCGCTGAGTGTGAGAGGGCACTGAGTGTGAACACCCGAGTGTAAGAGGGCACTGAGTGTGAGAGGGCACTGAGTGTGAACACCCGAGTGTGAGAGGGCACTGAGTGTGAGAGGGCACTGAGTGTGAACACCCGAGTGTGAGAGGGCACTGAGTGTGAGAGGGCACTGAGTGTGAGAGGGCACTGAGTGTGAACACCCGAGTGTGAGAGGGCACTGAGTGTGAGGGCACTGAGTGTGAGAGGGCACTGAGTGTGAACACCCGAGTGTGAGAGGGCACTGAGTGTGAGAGGGCACTGAGTGTGAGAGGGCACTGAGTGTGAACACCCGAGTGTGAGAGGGCACTGAGTGTGAACACCCGAGTGTGAGAGGGCACTGAGTGTGAACACCCGAGTGTGAGAGGGCGCTGAGTGTGAGAGGGCGCTGAGTGTGAGAGGGCACTGAGTGTGAACACCCGAGTGTGAGAGGGCACTGAGTGTGAGAGGGCACTGAGTGTGAGAGGGCACTGAGTGTGAACACCCGAGTGTGAGAGGGCACTGAGTGTGAGAGGGCACTGAGTGTGAGAGGGCACTGAGTGTGAACACCCGAGTGTGAGAGGGCACTGAGTGTGAGAGGGCACTGAGTGTGAGAGGGCACTGAGTGTGAACACCCGAGTGTGAGAGGGCACTGAGTGTGAGAGGGCACTGAGTGTGAGAGGGCACTGAGTGTGAACACCCGAGTGTGAGAGGGCACTGAGTGTGAGAGGGCACTGAGTGTGAACACCCGAGTGTGAGAGGGCACTGAGTGTGAACACCCGAGTGTGAGAGGGCACTGAGTGTGAACACCCGAGTGTGAGAGGGCACTGAGTGTGAGAGGGCACTGAGTGTGAACACCCGAGTGTGAGAGGGCACTGTGTGTGAACACCCGAGTGTGAGAGGGCGCTGAGTGTGAACACCCGAGTGTGAGAGGGTGCTGAGTGTGAGAGGGCGCTGAGTGTGAGAGGGCACTGAGTGTGAACACCCGAGTGTGAGAGGGCACTGAGTGTGAGAGGGCACAGTGTGAACACCCGAGTGTGAGAGGGCACTGAGTGTGAGAGGGCACTGAGTGTGAACACCCGAGTGTGAGAGGGCACTGAGTGTGAGAGGGCACTGAGTGTGAGAGGGCACTGAGTGTGAACACCCGAGTGTGAGAGGGCACTGAGTGTGAGAGGGCACTGAGTGTGAGAGGGCACTGAGTGTGAACACCCGAGTGTGAGAGGGCACTGAGTGTGAGAGGGCACTGAGTGTGAGAGGGCACTGAGTGTGAACACCCGAGTGTGAGAGGGCACTGAGTGTGAGAGGGCACTGAGTGTGAACACCCGAGTGTGAGAGGGCACTGAGTGTGAACACCCGAGTGTGAGAGGGCGCTGAGTGTGAGAGGGCGCTGAGTGTGAGAGGGCACTGAGTGTGAACACCCGAGTGTGAGAGGGCACTGAGTGTGAGAGGGCACTGAGTGTGAGAGGGCACTGAGTGTGAACGCCCGAGTGTGAGAGGGCACTGAGTGTGAGAGGGCACTGAGTGTGAGAGGGCACTGAGTGTGAACACCCGAGTGTGAGAGGGCACTGAGTGTGAGAGGGCGCTGAGTGTGAGAGGGCACTGAGTGTGAACACCCGAGTGTGAGAGGGCACTGAGTGTGAGAGGGCACTGAGTGTGAACACCCGAGTGTGAGAGGGCACTGAGTGTGAGAGGGCACTGAGTGTGAACACCCGAGTGTGAGAGGGCACTGAGTGTGAACACCCGAGTGTGAGAGGGCACTGAGTGTGAGAGGGCACTGAGTGTGAACACCCGAGTGTGAGAGGGCACTGAGTGTGAACACCCGAGTGTGAGAGGGCGCTGAGTGTGAACATCGAGTGTGAGAGGGCGCTGAGTGTGAGAGGGCGTTGAGTGTGAGAGGGCACTGAGTGTGAACACCCGAGTGTGAGAGGGCACTGAGTGTGAGAGGGCACTGAGTGTGAACACCCGAGTGTGAGAGGGCACTGAGTGTGAGAGAGCACTGAGTGTGAGAGGGCACTGAGTTTGAACACCCGAGTGTGAGAGGGCACTGAGTGTGAGAGGGCACTGAGTGTGAGAGGGCACTGAGTGTGAACACCCGAGTGTGAGAGGGCACTGAGTGTGAGAGGGCACTGAGTGTGAGAGGGCACTGAGTGTGAACACCCGAGTGTGAGAGGGCACTGAGTGTGAGAGGGCACTGAGTGTGAACACCCGAGTGTGAGAGGGCACTGAGTGTGAGAGGGCACTGAGTGTGAACACCCGAGTGTGAGAGGGCACTGAGTGTGAACACCCGAGTGTGAGAGGGCACTGAGTGTGAACACCCGAGTGTGAGAGGGCACTGAGTGTGAGAGGGCACTGAGTGTGAACACCCGAGTGTGAGAGGGCACTGAGTGTGAGAGGGCACGGAGTGTGAACACCCGAGTGTGAGAGGGCACTGAGTGTGAGAGGGCACTGAGTGTGAACACCCGAGTGTGAGAGGGCGCTGAGTGTGAACACCCGAGTGTGAGAGGGCGCTGAGTGTGAGAGGGCGCTGAGTGTGTGAGGGCACTGAGTGTGAACACCCGAGTGTGAGAGGGCACTGAGTGTGAGAGGGCACTGAGTGTGAACACCCGAGTGTGAGAGGGCACTGAGTGTGAGAGGGCACTGAGTGTGAACACCCGAGTGTGAGAGGGCACTGAGTGTGAGAGGGCACTGAGTGTGAGAGGGCACTGAGTGTGAACACCCGAGTGTGAGAGGGCACTGAGTGTGAGAGGGCACTGAGTGTGAGAGGGCACTGAGTGTGAACACCCGAGTGTGAGAGGGCACTGAGTGTGAGAGGGCACTGAGTGTGAGAGGGCACTGAGTGTGAAAACCCGAGTGTGAGAGGGCACTGAGTGTGAGAGGGCACTGAGTGTGAACACCCGAGTGTGAGAGGGCGCTGAGTGTGAGAGGGCGCTGAGTGTGAGAGGGCACTGAGTGTGAACACCCGAGTGTGAGAGGGCACTGAGTGTGAGAGGGCACTGAGTGTGAGAGGGCACTGAGTGTGAACACCCGAGTGTGAGAGGGCACTGAGTGTGAGAGGGCACTGAGTGTGAGAGGGCACTGAGTGTGAACACCCGAGTGTGAGAGGGCACTGAGTGTGAGAGGGCACTGAGTGTGAGAGGGCACTGAGTGTGAACACCCGAGTGTGAGAGGGCACTGAGTGTGAGAGGGCACTGAGTGTGAGAGGGCACTGAGTGTGAACACCCGAGTGTGAGAGGGCGCTGAGTGTGAACACCCGAGTGTGAGAGGGCGCTGAGTGTGAACACCCGAGTGTGAGAGGGCGCTGAGTGTGAGAGGGCGCTGAGTGTGAGAGGGCACTGAGTGTGAACACCCGAGTGTGAGAGGGCACTGAGTGTGAGAGTGCACTGAGTGTGAACACCCGAGTGTGAGAGGGCACTGAGTGTGAACACCCGAGTGTGAGAGGGCGCTGAGTGTGAGAGGGCACTGAGTGTGAACACCCGAGTGTGAGAGGGCACTGAGTGTGAGAGGGCACTGAGTGTGAACACCCGAGTGTGAGAGGGCACTGAGTGTGAGAGGGCACTGAGTGTGAACACCCGAGTGTGAGAGGGCACTGAGTGTGAGAGGGCACTGAGTGTGAACACCCGAGTGTGAGAGGGCACTGAGTGTGAGAGGGCACTGAGTGTGAACACCCGAGTGTGAGAGGGCACTGAGTGTGAACACCCGAGTGTGAGAGGGCACTGAGTGTGAGAGGGCACTGAGTGTGAACACCCGAGTGTGAGAGGGCACTGAGTGTGAGAGGGCACTGAGTGTGAACACCCGAGTGTGAGAGGGCACTGAGTGTGAACACCCGAGTGTGAGAGGGCACTGAGTGTGAGAGGGCACTGAGTGTGAACACCCGACTGTGAGAGGGCACTGAGTGTGAGAGGGCACTGAGTGTGAACACCCGAGTGTGAGAGGGCACTGAGTGTGAGAGGGCACTGAGTGTGAACACCCGAGTGTGAGAGGGCACTGAGTGTGAGAGGGCACTGAGTGTGAACACCCGAGTGTGAGAGGGCACTGAGTGTGAGAGGGCACTGAGTGTGAACACCCGAGTGTGAGAGGGCACTGAGTGTGAGAGGGCACTGAGTGTGAACACCCGAGTGTGAGAGGGCACTGAGTGTGAGAGGGCACTGAGTGTGAACACCCGAGTGTGAGAGGGCACTGAGTGTGAGAGGGCACTGAGTGTGAACACCCGAGTGTGAGAGGGCACTGAGTGTGAACACCCGAGTGTGAGAGGGCACTGAGTGTGAACACCCGAGTGTGAGAGGGCACTGAGTGTGAGAGGGCACGGAGTGTGAACACCCGAGTGTGAGAGGGCACTGAGTGTGAGAGGGCACTGAGTGTGAACACCCGAGTGTGAGAGGGCACTGAGTGTGAACACCCGAGTGTGAGAGGGCACTGAGTGTGAGAGGGCACTGAGTGTGAACACCCGAGTGTGAGAGGGCACTGAGTGTGAGAGGGCACTGAGTGTGAACACCCGAGTGTGAGAGGGCACTGAGTGTGAGAGGGCACTGAGTGTGAACACCCGAGTGTGAGAGGGCACTGAGTGTGAGAGGGCACTGAGTGTGAACACCCGAGTGTGAGAGGGCACTGAGTGTGAGAGGGCACTGAGTGTGAACACCCGAGTGTGAGAGGGCACTGAGTGTGAGAGGGCACTGAGTGTGAACACCCGAGTGTGAGAGGGCACTGAGTGTGAGAGGGCACTGAGTGTGAACACCCGAGTGTGAGAGGGCACTGAGTGTGAGAGGGCACTGAGTGTGAACACCCAAGTGTGAGAGGGCACTGAGTGTGAGAGGGCACTGAGCATGAGAACCCGACAGTGAGAGGGCACCGAGTGTGAGAGAGCACCGAGTGTGAGAGAGCACCGAGTGTGAACACTTGAGTGTGAGAGGGCACTGAGCATGAGAACCCGACAGTGATAGGGTACTGACTGTGAGAGGGCACCGAGTGTGAGAGAGCACCGAGTGTGAACACTTGAGTGTGAGAGGGCACTGAGCATGAGAACCCGACAGTGAGAGGGCACTGACTGTGAGAGGGCACCGAGTGTGAACACCCGAGTGTGAGAGGGCACCGAGTGTGAACACCCGAGTGTGAGAGAGCAGCGAGTGTGAACACCTGAGAGTGAGGGGGCACCGAGTGTGAGAGGGCACTGTGTGTGAACACTTGAGTGTGAGAGGGCACTGAGCATGAGAACCCGACAGTGAGAGGGCACTGACTGTGAGAGGGCACTGAGTGTGAGAGAGCACCGAGTGTGAACACTTGAGTGTGAGAGGGCACTGAGCATGAGAACCCAACAGTGAGAGGGCACTGACTGTGAGAGGGCACCGAGTGTGAACACCCGAGTGTGAGAGGGCACCGAGTGTGAACACCCGAGTGTGAGAGAGCAGCGAGTGTGAACACCCGAGAGTGAGGGGGCACCGAGTGTGAGAGGGCACTGGGTGTGAACACCCGAATGTGAGAAGGCACCGAGTGTGAACACCTGAGAGTGAGGGGGCACCGAGTGTGAGGGGACACCGAGTGTGAGAGGGCACCCGAGTGTGAACACCCGAGAGTGAGAAGGCACTGAGTGTGAACACCCGAGAGTGAGAGGGCACTAAGTGTGAACACCCGAGAGTGAAGGGGCACCGAGTGTGAGAAGGCACTGAGTGTGAACGCTCGAGAGTGAGGGGGCACCGAGTGTGAGAGGGTACCAAGTGTGAACACTCGAGAGTGAGGGGGCACCAAGTGTGAGAGGGCACCAAGTGTCAGGGCGCACCGAGTGTGAACACTCGAGAGTGAGAGGGCCACGTGTGTGAAGAGCCGAGTGTGAGTGGGCACTGAGTGTGAGAGGGCACCGAGTGTCAGAGGGCAGCGAGTGTGAACACTTGAGAGTGAGCGGGCACCGAGTGTGAACACCCGAGTGTGAGAGGGCACCGAGTGTGAGGTGGCACCGAGTGTGAGAACCTGGGATTGAAAAGGCACCGAGTGTGTGAACCCGAGCATGAGAGGGCACAATGTGTGAACACCTGGGAGTGAGAGGGCACCAAGTGTGAACACCCGAGAGTGAGAGGTCACCGCGTGTGAACACCTGAGTGTGAGAGGGCACCGCGTGTAAACACTCAACAGTGAGAGGGCACTGAGTGTGAGAAGCCGAGAGTGACAGGGCACCGCGTGTAAACCCCTGAGAGTGAGAGGGCACCGAGCATGAAAACCCGAGAGTTAAGAGGCACCGAGTGTGAGAACCCAAGTGTGACAGGGCACCAAGTGTGAAGACCCAAGAGTGAGTGGGCAACGAGTGTGAGAACCCAATTGTGAGAGGGCACCGAGTGTGAACCCCTGAGTGAGAGTGCACTGAGCGTGAACACCCGAGGGTGAGGTCACCGAGCGTGAACACCTGAGAGTGAGAGGGCACTGAGCGTGAGCACCCGAGAGTGAGAGGGCATCGCGTGTGAGAACCCGAGTGCAAGGGGGCACCGAGCATGAACACCCGAGAGTGAGAAGGCACTGAGTGTGAACACCCGAGAGTGAGAAGGCACTGAGTGTGAACACCCGAGTGTGAGAGGGCACTGAGTGTGAGCACCCGAGTGCGAGGGGGCACCAAGCATGAACCCCCAAGTGTGAGGGGGCACTGAGTGTGATAGGGCACCGGGTGTGAGCACCCGAGTGCAAGGGGGCACCGAGCATGAACACCCGAGAGTGAGAAGGCACTGAGTGTGAACACCCGAGTGTGAGAGGGCATTAAGTGTGAACACCCGAGAGTGAAGGGGCACCGAGTGTGAGAAGGCACCAAGTGTGAACACCCGAGGGTGAGGGGGCACCAAGTGTGAGAGGGCACCGAGTGTCGGGTGCACCGAGTGTGAACACCCGAGAGTGAGAGGGCACCAAGTGTGAGAGGACACCGAGTGTGAACACCCGAGTGTGTGAGGGCACCGAGTGTGAACACCTGAGTGTGAGAGGGCACCGAGTGTGAACTCCCGAGTGTGAGAGGGCACCGAGTGTGAACATCTGAGAGTGAGGGGGCACCGAGTGTGAGAGGGCACCGAGTGTGAACATCCGAGTGTGAGAGGGCACCGAGTCTGAACACCTGAGAGTGAGGGAGCACTGAGTGTGAACACCCGAGTGTGAGGGGGCACTGAGTGTGAGGGGGCACCGAGTGTGAACACCAGAGAGTGAGAGGGCACCGAGTGTGAACATCCGAGAGTGAGGGGGCACTGAGTGTGAACACCTGAGTGTGAGGAGGCACCGAGTGTGAGGGGGCACCAAGTGTAAACACCCGACAGTGAGAGGCATTGAGTGTGAACACCCGAGTGTGAGAGGGCACCAAGATTGAACAGGAGAGTGAGGGCGCACCGAGTGTGAACGGGCACCGAGTGTGAGCACCCGAGAGTGAGAGGGCCCCGAGAGTGAGAGGGCACTGAGTGTGAACACCTGAGAGTGAGAGGGCACCGAGTGTGAACACCCGAGTGTGAGAAGGCATCGAGTCTGAACACCTGAGAGTGAGGGGGCACCGAGTGTGAACACCCGAGTGTGAGGGGGCACCGAGTGTGAGGGGGCACCCAGTGTGAACACCCGAGAGTGAGAGGCATCGAGTGTGAATGCCCGAGTGTGAGAGGGCACCAAGATTGAACACGAGAGTGAGGGGGCACCGAGTGTGAGGGGGCACCGAGTGTGAACACCTGAGAGTGAGAGGCGAAGAGTGTGAACACCCGAGTGTGAGAGGGCACCAAGATTGAACACGAGAGTGAGGGTGCACTGAGTGTGAACGGGCACCGAGTGTGAACATCCGAGAGTGAGGGGGCACCGAGTGTGAGAGGGCACCGAGTGTGAACAGCCGAGAGTGAGAAGGCACTGAGTGTGAACACCCGAGTGAGAGGGCACTAAGTGTGAACTCCCGAGAGTGAAGGGGCACCGAGTGTGAGAAGGCACCAAGTGTGAACGCTTGAGAGTGAGGGGGCACTGAGTGAGAGAGGGTACCGAGTGTGAACACCCGAGAGTGAGGAGGCACCAAGTGTGAGAGGGCACCGAGTGTCAGGGTGCACCGAGTGTGAACACTCGAGAATGAGAGGGCCACGAGTGTGAAGACCCGAGTGTGAGTGGGCACCGAGTGTGAGAGGGCACCGAGTGTCAGAGGGCAGTGAGTGTGAACACATGAGAGTGAGGGGGCACCGAGTGTGATCACATGAGAGTGAGGGGGCACCGAGTGTGCAAGGGCACCGAGTGTGAACACCCGAGTCTGAGAGGGCACCGAGTGTGAACACCTGAGAGTGAGGGGGCACCGAGTGTGACAGGGCACCGAGTGTGAACACCCGAGTGTGAGAGGGCACCGGGTGTGAACACCTGAGGGGGAAGAGGCACCGAGTGTGAAGACCCGAGTGAGAGGGGGCAAAGAGTGTGAGTGGGCCCCGAGTGTGAACACCAGAGAGTGAGAGGGCACCGAGTGTGAACACCCGAGAGTGGGAGAGTGGGTGGGCACCAAGCGTGAACACCCGAGAGTAAGAGGGCACCGAGCGTGAACACCCGAGAGTTAGAGGGCATCAAGTGTGAGAGGACACCGAGTGTGAACACCCGAGTGTGAGAGGGCACCGTGTGTGAACACCCGAGTCTGAGAGGGCACTGAGTGTGAAATCCTGAGTGTGAAGGGGCACCGAGTGTGAGAGGGTACTGAGTGTGAACACCCGAGAGTGAGAGGTCACCGAGTCTGAACACCTGAGTGTGAGGGCGCACCGAGTGTGAGAGGGCACCAAGTGCGAACACCTGAGTGTGAGAGGGCACTGAGTGTGAACATCTGAGAGTGAGGGGGCACCGAGTGTGAACACGGGAGTGTTGGAGGGCACCGAGTGTGAACACCCTAGAGTGAGAGGGCACCGACTGTGAGAGAGCACCAAGTGTGAACACCCTAGAGTTAGGGGGCACCGAGTGTGAGAGGGTACTAAGTGTAAACATCCGAGAGCGAAGGGGCACCGAGTGTGAAAAGGCACCGAGTGTGAACACCCGAGAGTGAGAGGGCACCAAGTGTGAACACCCGAGTGTGAGAGGGCACAGAGTGTGAACACCCAAGTGTGATAGGGCACCGAGTGTGAACGCTCGAGAGTGAGCAGGCACCGAGTGTGAACACCCTAGAGTGAGAGGGCACCGAGTGTGAGAGAGCACCGAGTGTGAACACCCGGTTTGAGAGGGCACTGAGTGTGAGAGGTCACCGAGTGTGAACACCCGAGTGTGAGAGGGCACCGAGTGTGAACACCCGAGTGTGATATGGCACCGAGTGTGAGAGGGCACCGAGTGTGAACACTTGAGTGTGAGAGGGCACCGAGCGTGAGAACCCGACAGTGAGAGGGCACTGACTGTGAGTGGGCACCGAGTGTGAACACCTGAGAGTGAGGGGGCATAGAGTGTGAGAGGGCACTGAGTGTGAACACCCGAATGTGAGAGGGCACCGAGTGTGAACACCTGAGAGTGAGGGGGCACTGAGTGTGAACACCCGATTGTGAGGGGTCACCGAGTATGAGAGGGCACCGAGTGTGAACACCCAAGAGTGAGAAGGCACTGAGTGTAAACACCCGAGTGTGTGAGGGCACTTAGTGTGAACACCCGAGAGTGAAGGGGCACCGAGTGTGAGAAGGCACCGAGTGTGAATGCTCGAGAGTGAGGGGGCACCGAATGTGTGAGGGTACCCAGTGTGAACACCCGAGAGTGAGGGGGCACCGAGTGTGAGAGGGCACTGAGTGTGAACACCCAAATGTGAGAGGGCACCGAGTGTGAACACCTGAGAGTGAGGGTGCACCGACTGTGAACACCTGAGTGTGAGGGGGCACTGAGTGTGAGGGGGCACCGAGTATGAGAGGGCACCGAGTGTGAACACCCAAGAGTGAGAAGGCACTGAGTGTAAACACCCGAGTGTGTGAGGGCACTAAGTGTGAACACCCGAGAGTGAAGGGGCACAGAGTGTGTGAAGGCACCGAGTGTGAACGCTCGAGAGTGAGGGGGCACCAAGTGTGAGAGGGTACCGAGTGTGAACACCTGAGAGTGAGGGGGCACCAAGTGTGAGAGGGCACCGAGTGTCAGGGCGCACCGAGTGTGAACACTCGAGAATGAGAGGGCCACGAGTGTGAAGAGCCGAGTGTGAGTGGGCACCGAGTGTGAGAGAGCACCGAGTGTCAGAGGGTAGCGAGTGTGAACACTTGAGAGTGAGCGGGCACCGAGTGTGAGAGAGCACCGAGTGTGAACACCCGAGTGTGAGAGGGCACCGAGTGTGAACACCCGAGTGTGAGAGGGCATCGAGCGTGAAAAACCGAGAGTAAGGAGGCACCGAGTGTGAGAACCCAAGTGTGACAGGGCACCAAGTGTGAAGACTCAAGAGTGAGTGGGCAACGAGTGTGAGAACCCAAGTGTGAGAGGGCACCGAGTGTGAACCCCTGAGAGAGTGCACTGAGTGTCCACACCCGAGGGTGAGAGGGCACCGAGCGTGAACACCCGAGAGTGAGAGGTCACCGAGCGTGAGCACCCGAGAGTGAGAGGGCATCGCGTGCGAGAACCCAAGTGCGAGGGGGCACCGAGCATGAGCACCCAAGTGTGAGGGGGCACTGAGTGTGATAGGGCACCGGGTGTGAGCAGCCGAGTGCGAGGGGGCACCGAGCATGAACAACCGAGAGTGAGAAGGCACTGAGTGTGAACACCCGAGAGTGAGAGGGCACTAAGTGTGAATACCCGAGAGTGAAGGGGCAGCGAGTGTGAGAAGGCACCAAGTGTGAACACTCGAGAATGAGGGGGCACCGAGTGTGAGAGGGTACCGAGTGTGAACACCCGAGAATGAGGGGGCACCAAGTGTGAGAGTTCACCGAGTGTGAACACCCGAGAGTGAGAGGGCACTAAGTGTGAACACCCGAGAGTGAAGGGGCAGCGAGTGTGAGAAGGCACCAAGTGTGAACACTCGAGAATGAGGGGGCACCGAGTGTGAGAGGGTAACGAGTGTGAACACCCGAGAGTGAGAGGGCACCAAGTGTGAGAGGGCACCACGTTTGAGAGGACACCAAGTTTGAGAGGACACCGAGTGTGAACGGACACTGAGTGTGAACACTCGAGTTTGAGAGGGCATCAAGTGTGAACACCTGAGTGTGAGAGGGCACCGAGTGTGAACACCCGAGTGTGATAGGGCACCGAGTGTGAGCACCCGAGTGCAAGTGGGCACCGAGCATGAACACCTGAGGGTGAGAAGGCACTGAGTGTGAACACCCGAGTGTGAGAGGGCACTAAGTGTGAACACCCGAGAGTGAAGGGGCACCGAGTGTGAGAAGGCACCGAGTGTGAACACCCGAGAGTGAGGGGGCACCGAGTGTCGGGCGCACCGAGTGTGAACACCCGAGAGTGAGAGGGCACCAAGTGTGAGAGGATACCGAGTGTGAACCGACACCGAGTGTGAACACCCGAGTGTGAGGGGGCACCGAGTGTGAACACCCGAGTGTGAGAGGGCACCGAATGTGAACACCCGAGTGTGAGGGGGCATCAAGTGTGAGGGTGCACAGAGTGTGAACACCCAAGAGTGAGAGGCATCGAGTGTGAACACCCGAGTGTGAGAGGGCACCAAGATTGAACACGAAAGTGAGGGCGCACTGATTGTGAACGGGCACCAAGTGTGAACACCCGAGAGTGAGGGGCCACCGAGTGTGAGAGGGCACCGAGTGTGAACAGCCGATAGTGAGAGGGCACCGAGTGTGAACACCCGAGTGTGAGAGGGAACCGAGTGTGAACAGCCGATAGTGAGAGGGCACCGAGTGTGAACACCCAAGTGTGAGAGGGAACCGAGTGTGAACACCCGAGAGTGAGGGTGCACCGAGTATCAGAGGGCACCAAGTGCGAACACCTGAGTGTGAGAGGGCACTGAGTGTGAACACCTGAGAGTGAGGGGGCACTGAGTGTGAACACCCGAGTGTTTTCAGGGCGCGGAGTGTGAACACCCTAGAGTGAGAGGGCACCGAGTGTGAGAGAGCACCAAGTGTGAACACCCTAGAGGTAGGGGGCACCGAGTGTGAGAGGGCACTAAGTGTAAACCTCCGAGAGCGAAGGGGCACCGAGTGTGGAAAGGCACCGAGTGTGAACACCCGAGAGTGAGAGGGCACTGAGTGTGAACACCCAAGTGTGAGAGGGCACTGAGTGTGAACACCCGAGTGTGATATGGCACCGAGTGTGAACACTCGAGAGTGAGCGGGCACCGAGTGTGAACACCCTAGAGAGAGAGGGCACCGAGTGTGAGAGAGCACCGAGTGTGGACACTCGAGTTTGAGAGGGCACTGAGTGTGAGAGGTCACCGAGTGTGAACACCCGAGTGTGAGAGGGCACCGAGTGTGAACACCCGAGAGTGAGGGGGCACCGAGTGTGAGAGGGCACTGAGTGTGAACACCCGAATGTGAGAGGGCACCGAGTGTGAACACCCGAGAGTGAGGGGGCACCGAGTGTGAGAGGGCACTGAGTGTGAACACCCGAATGTGAGAGGGCACCGAGTGTGAACACCTGAGAGTGAGGGGGCACCGACTGTGAACACCTGAGTGTGAGGGGGCACCGAGTGTGAGGGGGCACCGAGTATGAGAGGGCACCGAGTGTGAACACCCAAGAGTGAGAAGGCTCTGAGTGTAAACACCCGAGTGTGTGAGGGCACTAAGTGTGAACACCCGAGAATGAAGGGGCACAGAGTGTGAGAAGGCACCGAGTGTGAACGCTCGAGAGTGAGGGGGCACCGAGTGTGAGAGGGTACCGAGTGTGAACACCTGAGAGTGAGGGGGCACCAAGTGTGAGAGGGCACCGAGTGTCAGGATGCACCGAGTGTGAACACTCGAGAATGGGAGGGCCACGAGTGTGAAGAGACAAGTGTGAGTGGGCACCGAGTGTGACAGAGCACCGAGTGTCAGAGGGTAGCGAGTGTTAACACTTGAGAGTGAGCGGGCACCGAGAGTGAGAGAGCACCGAGTGTGAACACCCGAGTGTGAGAGGGAACCGAGTGTGAACACCAGAGTGTGAGGGGGCACCAAGAGTGAGAGGGCACCGAGTGTGAACACCCGAGAGTGAGAGGGCACCGAGTGTGAACACCCGAGAGTGAGGGGGCACCGAGTGTGAGAGGGCACCAAGTGCGAACACCTGAGTGTGAGAGGGCACCGAGTGTGAACACCTGAGAGTGAGGAGGCACCGAGTGTGAACACCCGAGTGTTGGAGGGCACGGAGTGTGAACACCCTAGAGTGAGAGGGCACCGAGTGTGAGAGAGCACCAAGTGTGAACACCCTAGAGTTAGGGGGCACCGAGTGTGAGAGGGCACTAAGTGTAAACCTCCGAGAGCGAAGGGGCACCAAGTGTGGAAAGGCACCGAGTGTGAACACCCGAGAGTGAGAGGGCACCGAGAGTGAACACCCGAGTGTGAGAGGGCACCGAGTGTGAACACCCGAGTGTGATATGGCACCGAGTGTGAACGCTCGAGAGTGAGCGGGCACCGAGTGTGAACACCCTAGAGAGAGAGGGCACCGAGTGTGAGGGAGCACCGAGTGTGAACACCCGAGTTTGAGAGGGCACTGAGTGTGAGAGGTCACCGAGTGTGAACACTTGAGTGTGAGAGGGCACGGAGCATGAGAACCCGACAGTGAGAGGGCACTGACTGTGAGAGGGCACCGAGTGTGAACACCTGAGAGTGAGGGGGCACCGAGTGTGAGAGGGCACTGAGTGTAAACACCCGAATGTGCGAGGGCACCAAGTGTGAACACCCAAGAGTGAGGGGGCACCGAGTGTGAGGGGGCACTGAGTGTGAACACCCGAATGTGAGAGGGCACCGAGTGTGAACACCTGAGAGTGAGGGGGCACCGACTGTGAACACCTGAGTGTGAGGGGGCACCAAGTGTGAGGGGGCACCAAGTATGAGAGGGCACCGAGTGTGAACACCCAAGAGTGCGAAGGCACTGAGTGTAAATACCCGAGTGTGTGAGGGCACTAAGTGTGAACACCCGAGAGTGAAGGGGCACAGAGTGTGAGAAGGCACCGAGTGTGAACGCTCGAGAGTGAGGGGGCACCGAGTGTGAGAGGGTACAGAGTGTGAACACCTGAGAGTGAGAGGGCACCAAGTGTGAGAGGGCACCGAGTGTCAGGGCGCACCGAGTGTGAACACTCGAGAATGAGAGGGTCACGAGTGTGAACACCCTAGAGTGAGAGGGCACCGAGTGTGAGAGAGCACCAAGTGTGAACACCCTAGAGTTAGGGGGCACCGAGTGTGAGAGGGCACTAAGTGTAAACCTCCGAGAGCGAAGGGGCACCGAGTGTGGAAAGGCACCGAGTGTGAACACCCGAGAGTGAGAGGGCACTGAGTGTGAACACCCGAGTGTGAGAGGGCACCGAGTGTGAACTCCCGAGTGTGATAGGGCACTGAGTGTGAGAGGGCACCGAGTGTGAGAGGGCACCGAGTGTGAACACCCGAGAGTGAGGCGGCACCGAGTGTGAGAGGGCACCAAGTGCGAACACCTGAGTGTGAGGGGGCACCGAGTGTGAACACCCGAGTGTTTTGAGGGCACGGAGTGTGAACACCCTACAGTGAGAGGGTACTGAGTGTGAAAGAGCACCAAGTGTGAACACCCTAGAGTTAGGGGGCACCGAGTGTGAGAGGGCACTAAGTGTAAACCTCCGAGAGCGAAGGGGCACCGAGTGTGGAAAGGCACCGAGTGTGAACACCCGAGAGTGAGAGGGCACCGAGTGTGAACACCCGAGTGTGAGAGGGCACCGAGCGTGAACACCCGAGAATGAGAGGACACCAAGCGTGAGCACCCGAGAGTGAGAGGGCATCGCGTGTGAGAACCCGAGTGTGAGAGGGCACCGAGTGTGAGCACCCGAGTGCGAGGGGGCACCGAGCATGAACACCCAAGTGTGAGGGGGCTCTGAGTGCGAGAGGGCACCGGGTGTGAGCACCCGAGTGCGAGGGGTCACCGAGCATGAACACCCGAGAGTGAGAAGGCACTGAGTGTGAACACCCGAGTGTGAAAGGGCACCGAGTGTGAGAGGGCACCATGTGTAAACACCCGAGTCTGAGAGGGCACCGAGTGTGAGCACCTGAGTGTGAGGGGGGTACCGAGTGTGAGAGGGCACCGAGTGTGAACACCCGAGTGTGAGGGAGCACCAAGTGTGAGAGGGCACCGACTGTGAACACCCGAGTGTGAGGGGGCACCGAGAGTGAACACCCGAGAGTGAGACGGCACCGAATCTGAACACCTGAAAGTGAGGGGGCACTGAGTGTGAGAGGGCACCGAGTGTGAAAACCCGAGTGTTAGGGGGCACCGAGAGTGAGAGGGCACCGAGTGTGAACACCCAAGTGTGACAGGGCACCAAGTGTGAACACTCAAGAGTGAGTGGGCAATGAGTGTGAGAACCCAAGTGTGAGAGGGCACCAAGTGTGAGCCCCTGAGTGAGAGGGCACTGAGCGTGAACACGCAAGGGTGAGAGGGCACCGAGCGTGAGCACCTGAGAGTGAGAGGGCACCGAGTGTGAACACCCGAGTGTGAGAAGGCATCGAGTCTGAACACCTGAGAGTGAGGGGGCACCGAGTGTGAACACCCGAGTGTGAGGGGGCACCGAGTGTGAGGGGGCACCCAGTGTGAACACCCGAGAGTGAGAGGCATCGAGTGTGAATGCCCGAGTGTGAGAGGGCACCAAGATTGAACACGAGAGTGAGGGGGCACCGAGTGTGAGGGGGCACCGAGTGTGAACACCTGAGAGTGAGAGGCGAAGAGTGTGAACACCCGAGTGTGAGAGGGCACCAAGATTGAACACGAGAGTGAGGGTGCACTGAGTGTGAACGGGCACCGAGTGTGAACATCCGAGAGTGAGGGGGCACCGAGTGTGAGAGGGCACCGAGTGTGAACAGCCGAGAGTGAGAAGGCACTGAGTGTGAACACCCGAGTGAGAGGGCACTAAGTGTGAACTCCCGAGAGTGAAGGGGCACCGAGTGTGAGAAGGCACCAAGTGTGAACGCTTGAGAGTGAGGGGGCACTGAGTGAGAGAGGGTACCGAGTGTGAACACCCGAGAGTGAGGAGGCACCAAGTGTGAGAGGGCACCGAGTGTCAGGGTGCACCGAGTGTGAACACTCGAGAATGAGAGGGCCACGAGTGTGAAGACCCGAGTGTGAGTGGGCACCGAGTGTGAGAGGGCACCGAGTGTCAGAGGGCAGTGAGTGTGAACACATGAGAGTGAGGGGGCACCGAGTGTGATCACATGAGAGTGAGGGGGCACCGAGTGTGCAAGGGCACCGAGTGTGAACACCCGAGTCTGAGAGGGCACCGAGTGTGAACACCTGAGAGTGAGGGGGCACCGAGTGTGACAGGGCACCGAGTGTGAACACCCGAGTGTGAGAGGGCACCGGGTGTGAACACCTGAGGGGGAAGAGGCACCGAGTGTGAAGACCCGAGTGAGAGGGGGCAAAGAGTGTGAGTGGGCCCCGAGTGTGAACACCAGAGAGTGAGAGGGCACCGAGTGTGAACACCCGAGAGTGGGAGAGTGGGTGGGCACCAAGCGTGAACACCCGAGAGTAAGAGGGCACCGAGCGTGAACACCCGAGAGTTAGAGGGCATCAAGTGTGAGAGGACACCGAGTGTGAACACCCGAGTGTGAGAGGGCACCGTGTGTGAACACCCGAGTCTGAGAGGGCACTGAGTGTGAAATCCTGAGTGTGAAGGGGCACCGAGTGTGAGAGGGTACTGAGTGTGAACACCCGAGAGTGAGAGGTCACCGAGTCTGAACACCTGAGTGTGAGGGCGCACCGAGTGTGAGAGGGCACCAAGTGCGAACACCTGAGTGTGAGAGGGCACTGAGTGTGAACATCTGAGAGTGAGGGGGCACCGAGTGAGAACACGGAGTGTGGAGGGCACCGAGTGTAACACCGAGTGAGAGGGCACCGAGTGTGAGAGAACCCGAGAGTGAGGGGGCACCGAGTGTGAGAGGGCACTGAGTGTGAACACCCGAATGTGAGAGGGCACCGAGTGTGAACACCCGAGAGTGAGGGGGCACCGAGTGTGAGAGGGCACTGAGTGTGAACACCCGAATGTGAGAGGGCACCGAGTGTGAACACCTGAGAGTGAGGGGGCACCGACTGTGAACACCTGAGTGTGAGGGGGCACCGAGTGTGAGGGGGCACCGAGTATGAGAGGGCACCGAGTGTGAACACCCAAGAGTGAGAAGGCTCTGAGTGTAAACACCCGAGTGTGTGAGGGCACTAAGTGTGAACACCCGAGAATGAAGGGGCACAGAGTGTGAGAAGGCACCGAGTGTGAACGCTCGAGAGTGAGGGGGCACCGAGTGTGAGAGGGTACCGAGTGTGAACACCTGAGAGTGAGGGGGCACCAAGTGTGAGAGGGCACCGAGTGTCAGGATGCACCGAGTGTGAACACTCGAGAATGGGAGGGCCACGAGTGTGAAGAGACAAGTGTGAGTGGGCACCGAGTGTGACAGAGCACCGAGTGTCAGAGGGTAGCGAGTGTTAACACTTGAGAGTGAGCGGGCACCGAGAGTGAGAGAGCACCGAGTGTGAACACCCGAGTGTGAGAGGGAACCGAGTGTGAACACCAGAGTGTGAGGGGGCACCAAGAGTGAGAGGGCACCGAGTGTGAACACCCGAGAGTGAGAGGGCACCGAGTGTGAACACCCGAGAGTGAGGGGGCACCGAGTGTGAGAGGGCACCAAGTGCGAACACCTGAGTGTGAGAGGGCACCGAGTGTGAACACCTGAGAGTGAGGAGGCACCGAGTGTGAACACCCGAGTGTTGGAGGGCACGGAGTGTGAACACCCTAGAGTGAGAGGGCACCGAGTGTGAGAGAGCACCAAGTGTGAACACCCTAGAGTTAGGGGGCACCGAGTGTGAGAGGGCACTAAGTGTAAACCTCCGAGAGCGAAGGGGCACCAAGTGTGGAAAGGCACCGAGTGTGAACACCCGAGAGTGAGAGGGCACCGAGAGTGAACACCCGAGTGTGAGAGGGCACCGAGTGTGAACACCCGAGTGTGATATGGCACCGAGTGTGAACGCTCGAGAGTGAGCGGGCACCGAGTGTGAACACCCTAGAGAGAGAGGGCACCGAGTGTGAGGGAGCACCGAGTGTGAACACCCGAGTTTGAGAGGGCACTGAGTGTGAGAGGTCACCGAGTGTGAACACTTGAGTGTGAGAGGGCACGGAGCATGAGAACCCGACAGTGAGAGGGCACTGACTGTGAGAGGGCACCGAGTGTGAACACCTGAGAGTGAGGGGGCACCGAGTGTGAGAGGGCACTGAGTGTGAACACCCGAATGTGCGAGGGCACCAAGTGTGAACACCCAAGAGTGAGGGGGCACCGAGTGTGAGGGGGCACTGAGTGTGAACACCCGAATGTGAGAGGGCACCGAGTGTGAACACCTGAGAGTGAGGGGGCACCGACTGTGAACACCTGAGTGTGAGGGGGCACCAAGTGTGAGGGGGCACCAAGTATGAGAGGGCACCGAGTGTGAACACCCAAGAGTGAGAAGGCACTGAGTGTAAATACCCGAGTGTGTGAGGGCACTAAGTGTGAACACCCGAGAGTGAAGGGGCACAGAGTGTGAGAAGGCACCGAGTGTGAACGCTCGAGAGTGAGGGGGCACCGAGTGTGAGAGGGTACAGAGTGTGAACACCTGAGAGTGAGAGGGCACCAAGTGTGAGAGGGCACCGAGTGTCAGGGCGCACCGAGTGTGAACACTCGAGAATGAGAGGGCCACGAGTGTGAACACCCTAGAGTGAGAGGGCACCGAGTGTGAGAGAGCACCAAGTGTGAACACCCTAGAGTTAGGGGGCACCGAGTGTGAGAGGGCACTAAGTGTAAACCTCCGAGAGCGAAGGGGCACCGAGTGTGGAAAGGCACCGAGTGTGAACACCCGAGAGTGAGAGGGCACTGAGTGTGAACACCCGAGTGTGAGAGGGCACCGAGTGTGAACTCCCGAGTGTGATAGGGCACTGAGTGTGAGAGGGCACCGAGTGTGAGAGGGCACCGAGTGTGAACACCCGAGAGTGAGGCGGCACCGAGTGTGAGAGGGCACCAAGTGCGAACACCTGAGTGTGAGGGGGCACCGAGTGTGAACACCCGAGTGTTTTGAGGGCACGGAGTGTGAACACCCTACAGTGAGAGGGTACTGAGTGTGAAAGAGCACCAAGTGTGAACACCCTAGAGTTAGGGGGCACCGAGTGTGAGAGGGCACTAAGTGTAAACCTCCGAGAGCGAAGGGGCACCGAGTGTGGAAAGGCACCGAGTGTGAACACCCGAGAGTGAGAGGGCACCGAGTGTGAACACCCGAGTGTGAGAGGGCACCGAGCGTGAACACCCGAGAATGAGAGGACACCAAGCGTGAGCACCCGAGAGTGAGAGGGCATCGCGTGTGAGAACCCGAGTGTGAGAGGGCACCGAGTGTGAGCACCCGAGTGCGAGGGGGCACCGAGCATGAACACCCAAGTGTGAGGGGGCTCTGAGTGCGAGAGGGCACCGGGTGTGAGCACCCGAGTGCGAGGGGTCACCGAGCATGAACACCCGAGAGTGAGAAGGCACTGAGTGTGAACACCCGAGTGTGAAAGGGCACCGAGTGTGAGAGGGCACCATGTGTAAACACCCGAGTCTGAGAGGGCACCGAGTGTGAGCACCTGAGTGTGAGGGGGTACCGAGTGTGAGAGGGCACCGAGTGTGAACACCCGAGTGTGAGGGAGCACCAAGTGTGAGAGGGCACCGACTGTGAACACCCGAGTGTGAGGGGGCACCGAGAGTGAACACCCGAGAGTGAGACGGCACCGAATCTGAACACCTGAAAGTGAGGGGGCACTGAGTGTGAGAGGGCACCGAGTGTGAAAACCCGAGTGTTAGGGGGCACCGAGAGTGAGAGGGCACCGAGTGTGAACACCCAAGTGTGACAGGGCACCAAGTGTGAACACTCAAGAGTGAGTGGGCAATGAGTGTGAGAACCCAAGTGTGAGAGGGCACCAAGTGTGAGCCCCTGAGTGAGAGGGCACTGAGCGTGAACACGCAAGGGTGAGAGGGCACCGAGCGTGAGCACCTGAGAGTGAGAGGGCACCGAGTGTGAACACCCGAGTGTGAGAAGGCATCGAGTCTGAACACCTGAGAGTGAGGGGGCACCGAGTGTGAACACCCGAGAGTGAGGGGGCACCGAGTGTGAGAGGGCACTGAGTGTGAACACCCGAATGTGAGAGGGCACCGAGTGTGAACACCCGAGAGTGAGGGGGCACCGAGTGTGAGAGGGCACTGAGTGTGAACACCCGAATGTGAGAGGGCACCGAGTGTGAACACCTGAGAGTGAGGGGGCACCGACTGTGAACACCTGAGTGTGAGGGGGCACCGAGTGTGAGGGGGCACCGAGTATGAGAGGGCACCGAGTGTGAACACCCAAGAGTGAGAAGGCTCTGAGTGTAAACACCCGAGTGTGTGAGGGCACTAAGTGTGAACACCCGAGAATGAAGGGGCACAGAGTGTGAGAAGGCACCGAGTGTGAACGCTCGAGAGTGAGGGGGCACCGAGTGTGAGAGGGTACCGAGTGTGAACACCTGAGAGTGAGGGGGCACCAAGTGTGAGAGGGCACCGAGTGTCAGGATGCACCGAGTGTGAACACTCGAGAATGGGAGGGCCACGAGTGTGAAGAGACAAGTGTGAGTGGGCACCGAGTGTGACAGAGCACCGAGTGTCAGAGGGTAGCGAGTGTTAACACTTGAGAGTGAGCGGGCACCGAGAGTGAGAGAGCACCGAGTGTGAACACCCGAGTGTGAGAGGGAACCGAGTGTGAACACCAGAGTGTGAGGGGGCACCAAGAGTGAGAGGGCACCGAGTGTGAACACCCGAGAGTGAGAGGGCACCGAGTGTGAACACCCGAGAGTGAGGGGGCACCGAGTGTGAGAGGGCACCAAGTGCGAACACCTGAGTGTGAGAGGGCACCGAGTGTGAACACCTGAGAGTGAGGAGGCACCGAGTGTGAACACCCGAGTGTTGGAGGGCACGGAGTGTGAACACCCTAGAGTGAGAGGGCACCGAGTGTGAGAGAGCACCAAGTGTGAACACCCTAGAGTTAGGGGGCACCGAGTGTGAGAGGGCACTAAGTGTAAACCTCCGAGAGCGAAGGGGCACCAAGTGTGGAAAGGCACCGAGTGTGAACACCCGAGAGTGAGAGGGCACCGAGAGTGAACACCCGAGTGTGAGAGGGCACCGAGTGTGAACACCCGAGTGTGATATGGCACCGAGTGTGAACGCTCGAGAGTGAGCGGGCACCGAGTGTGAACACCCTAGAGAGAGAGGGCACCGAGTGTGAGGGAGCACCGAGTGTGAACACCCGAGTTTGAGAGGGCACTGAGTGTGAGAGGTCACCGAGTGTGAACACTTGAGTGTGAGAGGGCACGGAGCATGAGAACCCGACAGTGAGAGGGCACTGACTGTGAGAGGGCACCGAGTGTGAACACCTGAGAGTGAGGGGGCACCGAGTGTGAGAGGGCACTGAGTGTGAACACCCGAATGTGCGAGGGCACCAAGTGTGAACACCCAAGAGTGAGGGGGCACCGAGTGTGAGGGGGCACTGAGTGTGAACACCCGAATGTGAGAGGGCACCGAGTGTGAACACCTGAGAGTGAGGGGGCACCGACTGTGAACACCTGAGTGTGAGGGGGCACCAAGTGTGAGGGGGCACCAAGTATGAGAGGGCACCGAGTGTGAACACCCAAGAGTGAGAAGGCACTGAGTGTAAATACCCGAGTGTGTGAGGGCACTAAGTGTGAACACCCGAGAGTGAAGGGGCACAGAGTGTGAGAAGGCACCGAGTGTGAACGCTCGAGAGTGAGGGGGCACCGAGTGTGAGAGGGTACAGAGTGTGAACACCTGAGAGTGAGAGGGCACCAAGTGTGAGAGGGCACCGAGTGTCAGGGCGCACCGAGTGTGAACACTCGAGAATGAGAGGGCCACGAGTGTGAACACCCTAGAGTGAGAGGGCACCGAGTGTGAGAGAGCACCAAGTGTGAACACCCTAGAGTTAGGGGGCACCGAGTGTGAGAGGGCACTAAGTGTAAACCTCCGAGAGCGAAGGGGCACCGAGTGTGGAAAGGCACCGAGTGTGAACACCCGAGAGTGAGAGGGCACTGAGTGTGAACACCCGAGTGTGAGAGGGCACCGAGTGTGAACTCCCGAGTGTGATAGGGCACTGAGTGTGAGAGGGCACCGAGTGTGAGAGGGCACCGAGTGTGAACACCCGAGAGTGAGGCGGCACCGAGTGTGAGAGGGCACCAAGTGCGAACACCTGAGTGTGAGGGGGCACCGAGTGTGAACACCCGAGTGTTTTGAGGGCACGGAGTGTGAACACCCTACAGTGAGAGGGTACTGAGTGTGAAAGAGCACCAAGTGTGAACACCCTAGAGTTAGGGGGCACCGAGTGTGAGAGGGCACTAAGTGTAAACCTCCGAGAGCGAAGGGGCACCGAGTGTGGAAAGGCACCGAGTGTGAACACCCGAGAGTGAGAGGGCACCGAGTGTGAACACCCGAGTGTGAGAGGGCACCGAGCGTGAACACCCGAGAATGAGAGGACACCAAGCGTGAGCACCCGAGAGTGAGAGGGCATCGCGTGTGAGAACCCGAGTGTGAGAGGGCACCGAGTGTGAGCACCCGAGTGCGAGGGGGCACCGAGCATGAACACCCAAGTGTGAGGGGGCTCTGAGTGCGAGAGGGCACCGGGTGTGAGCACCCGAGTGCGAGGGGTCACCGAGCATGAACACCCGAGAGTGAGAAGGCACTGAGTGTGAACACCCGAGTGTGAAAGGGCACCGAGTGTGAGAGGGCACCATGTGTAAACACCCGAGTCTGAGAGGGCACCGAGTGTGAGCACCTGAGTGTGAGGGGGTACCGAGTGTGAGAGGGCACCGAGTGTGAACACCCGAGTGTGAGGGAGCACCAAGTGTGAGAGGGCACCGACTGTGAACACCCGAGTGTGAGGGGGCACCGAGAGTGAACACCCGAGAGTGAGACGGCACCGAATCTGAACACCTGAAAGTGAGGGGGCACTGAGTGTGAGAGGGCACCGAGTGTGAAAACCCGAGTGTTAGGGGGCACCGAGAGTGAGAGGGCACCGAGTGTGAACACCCAAGTGTGACAGGGCACCAAGTGTGAACACTCAAGAGTGAGTGGGCAATGAGTGTGAGAACCCAAGTGTGAGAGGGCACCAAGTGTGAGCCCCTGAGTGAGAGGGCACTGAGCGTGAACACGCAAGGGTGAGAGGGCACCGAGCATGAGCACCTGAGAGTGAGAGGGCACCGAGTGTGAACACCCGAGTGTGAGAAGGCATCGAGTCTGAACACCTGAGAGTGAGGGGGCACCGAGTGTGAACACCCGAGTGTGAGGGGGCACCGAGTGTGAGGGGGCACCCAGTGTGAACACCCGAGAGTGAGAGGCATCGAGTGTGAATGCCCGAGTGTGAGAGGGCACCAAGATTGAACACGAGAGTGAGGGGGCACCGAGTGTGAGGGGGCACCGAGTGTGAACACCTGAGAGTGAGAGGCAAAGAGTGTGAACACCCGAGTGTGAGAGGGCACCAAGATTGAACACGAGAGTGAGGGTGCACTGAGTGTGAACGGGCACCGAGTGTGAACATCCGAGAGTGAGGGGGCACCGAGTGTGAGAGGGCACCGAGTGTGAACAGCCGAGAGTGAGAAGGCACTGAGTGTGAACACCCGAGTGAGAGGGCACTAAGTGTGAACTCCCGAGAGTGAAGGGGCACCGAGTGTGAGAAGGCACCAAGTGTGAACGCTTGAGAGTGAGGGGGCACTGAGTGAGAGAGGGTACCGAGTGTGAACACCCGAGAGTGAGGAGGCACCAAGTGTGAGAGGGCACCGAGTGTCAGGGTGCACCGAGTGTGAACACTCGAGAATGAGAGGGCCACGAGTGTGAAGACCCGAGTGTGAGTGGGCACCGAGTGTGAGAGGGCACCGAGTGTCAGAGGGCAGTGAGTGTGAACACATGAGAGTGAGGGGGCACCGAGTGTGATCACATGAGAGTGAGGGGGCACCGAGTGTGCAAGGGCACCGAGTGTGAACACCCGAGTCTGAGAGGGCACCGAGTGTGAACACCTGAGAGTGAGGGGGCACCGAGTGTGACAGGGCACCGAGTGTGAACACCCGAGTGTGAGAGGGCACCGGGTGTGAACACCTGAGGGGGAAGAGGCACCGAGTGTGAAGACCCGAGTGAGAGGGGGCAAAGAGTGTGAGTGGGCCCCGAGTGTGAACACCAGAGAGTGAGAGGGCACCGAGTGTGAACACCCGAGAGTGGGAGAGTGGGTGGGCACCAAGCGTGAACACCCGAGAGTAAGAGGGCACCGAGCGTGAACACCCGAGAGTTAGAGGGCATCAAGTGTGAGAGGACACCGAGTGTGAACACCCGAGTGTGAGAGGGCACCGTGTGTGAACACCCGAGTCTGAGAGGGCACCGAGTGTGAAATCCTGAGTGTGAAGGGGCACCGAGTGTGAGAGGGTACTGAGTGTGAACACCCGAGAGTGAGAGGTCACCGAGTCTGAACACCTGAGTGTGAGGGCGCACCGAGTGTGAGAGGGCACCAAGTGCGAACACCTGAGTGTGAGAGGGCACTGAGTGTGAACATCTGAGAGTGAGGGGGCACCGAGTGTGAACACGGGAGTGTTGGAGGGCACCGAGTGTGAACACCCTAGAGTGAGAGGGCACCGAGTGTGAGAGAGCACCAAGTGTGAACACCCTAGAGTTAGGGGGCACCGAGTGTGAGAGGGTACTAAGTGTAAACATCCGAGAGCGAAGGGGCACCGAGTGTGAAAAGGCACCGAGTGTGAACACCCGAGAGTGAGAGGGCACCAAGTGTGAACACCCGAGTGTGAGAGGGCACCGAGTGTGAACACCCAAGTGTGATAGGGCACCGAGTGTGAACGCTCGAGAGTGAGCAGGCACCGAGTGTGAACACCCTAGAGTGAGAGGGCACCGAGTGTGAGAGAGCACCGAGTGTGAACACCCGAGTTTGAGAGGGCACTGAGTGTGAGAGGTCACCGAGTGTGAACACCCGAGTGTGTGAGGGCACCGAGTGTGAACACCCGAGTGTGATATGGCACCGAGTGTGAGAAGGCACCGAGTGTGAACACTTGAGTGTGAGAGGGCACCGAGCGTGAGAACCCGACAGTGAGAGGGCACTGACTGTGAGAGGGCACCGAGTGTGAACACCTGAGAGTGAGGGGGCATAGAGTGTGAGAGGGCACTGAGTGTGAACACCCGAATGTGAGAGGGCACCGAGTGTGAACACCTGAGAGTGAGGGGGCACTGAGTGTGAACACCCGATTGTGAGGGGTCACCGAGTATGAGAGGGCACCGAGTGTGAACACCCAAGAGTGAGAAGGCACTGAATGTAAACACCCGAGTGTGTGAGGGCACTTAGTGTGAACACCCGAGAGTGAAGGGGCACCGAGTGTGAGAAGGCACCGAGTGTGAATGCTCGAGAGTGAGGGGGCACCGAATGTGTGAGGGTACCCAGTGTGAACACCCGAGAGTGAGGGGGCACCGAGTGTGAGAGGGCACCGAGTGTCAGGGCGCACCGATTGTGAACACTCGAGAATGAGAGGGCCACGAGTGTGAAGAGCCAAGTGTGAGTGGGCACCGAGTGTGAGAGAGCACCGAGTGTCAGAGGGTAGTGAGTGTGAACACTTGAGAGTGAGCGGGCACCGAGTGTGAGGGGGCACCGAGTGTGAACACCCGAGTTTCAGAGGGCACTGAGTGTGAGAGGTCACCGATTGTCAACACCCGAGTGTGAGAGGGCACCGAGTGTGAACACCCGAGTGTGAGAGGGCACCGAGTGTGAACACCTGATTGTAAGTGTGCACCGTGTGTGAACACCCGAGTCTGAGAGGGCACCGAGTGTGAAAACCTGAGTGTGAAGGGGCACCGAGTGTGAGAGGGCACCGAGTGTGAACACCCGAGTGTGAGGGGGCACCGAGAGTGAGTGGGCACCGAGTGTGAACACCAGAGTGTGAGAGGGCACTGAGTGTGAACACCTGAGAGTGAGGGGGCACCGAGTGTGAACACCCTAGAGTGAGAGGGCACCGAGTGTGAGAGAGCACCAAGTGTGAACACCCTAGAGTTAGGGGGCACCGAGTGTGAGAGGGCACTAAGTGTAAACATCCGAGAGCGAAGGGGCACCGAGTGTGAAAAGGCACCGAGTGTGAACACCTGAGAGTAAGAGGGCACCGAGTGTGAACACCCGAGTGTGAGAGGGCACCGAGTGTGAACACCCGAGTGTGATATGGCACCGAGTGTGAACGCTCGAGAGTGAGCGGGCACCGAGTGTGAACACCCTAGAGTGAGAGGGCACCAAGTGTGAGAGAGCACCGAGTGTGAACACCCGAGTTTGAGAGGGCACTGAGTGTGAACACCCGAGTGTGATATGGCACCGAGTGTGAGAGGGCACCGAGTGTGAACACTTGAGTGTGAGAGGGCACCGAGCGTGAGAACCCGACAGTGAGAGGGCATTGACTGAGAGGGCACCGAGTGTGAACACCCGAGAGTGAGGGGGCACAGAGTGTGAGAGGGCACTGAGTGTGAACACCCGAATGTGAGAGGGCACCGAGTGTGAACACCCGAGAGTGAGGGGGCACCGAGTGTGAGAGGGCACTGAGTGTGAACACCCAAATGTGAGAGGGCACCGAGTGTGAACACCTGAGAGTGAGGGTGCACCGACTGTGAACACCTGAATGTGAGGGGGCACCGAGTGTGAGGGGGCACCGAGTATGAGAGGGCACCGAGTGTGAACACCCAAGAGTGAGAAGGCACTGAGTGTAAACACCCGAGTGTGTGAGGGCACTAAGTGTGAACACCCGAGAGTGAAGGGGCACAGAGTGTGAGAAGGCACCGAGTGTGAACGCTCGAGAGTGAGGGGGCACCAAGTGTGAGAGGGTACCGAGTGTGAACACCTGAGAGTGAGGGGGCACCAAGTGTGAGAGGGCACCGAGTGTCAGGGCGCACCGAGTGTGAACACTCGAGAATGAGAGGGCCACGAGTGTGAAGAGCCGAGTGTGAGTGGGCACCGAGTGTGAGAGAGCACCGAGTGTCAGAGGGTAGCGAGTGTGAACACTTGAGAGTGAGCGGGCACCGAGTGTGAGAGAGCTCCGAGTGTGAACACCCGAGTGTGAGAGGGCACCGAGTGTGAACACCCGAGTGTGAGAGGGCATCGAGCGTGAAAAACCGAGAGTAAGGAGGCACCGAGTGTGAGAACCCAAGTGTGACAGGGCACCAAGTGTGAAGACTCAAGAGTGAGTGGGCAACGAGTGTGAGAACCCAAGTGTGAGCGGGCACCGAGTGTGAACCCCTGAGAGAGTGCACTGAGTGTCCACACCCGAGGGTGAGAGGGCACCGAGCGTGAACACCCGAGAGTGAGAGGTCACCGAGCGTGAGCACCTGAGAGTGAGAGGGCATCGCGTGTGAGAACCCAAGTGCGAGGGGGCACCGAGCATGAGCACCCAAGTGTGAGGGGGCACTGAGTGTGATAGGGCACCGGGTGTGAGCAGCCGAGTGCGAGGGGGCACCGAGCATGAACACCCGAGAGTGAGAAGGCACTGAGTGTGAACACCCGAGAGTGAGAGGGCACTAAGTGTGAATACCCGAGAGTGAAGGGGCAGCGAGTGTGAGAAGGCACCAAGTGTGAACACTCGAGAATGAGGGGGCACCGAGTGTGAGAGGGTACCGAGTGTGAACACCCGAGAATGAGGGGGCACCAAGTGTGAGAGTTCACCGAGTGTGAACACCCGAGAGTGAGAGGGCACTAAGTGTGAACACCCGAGAGTGAAGGGGCAGCGAGTGTGAGAAGGCACCAAGTGTGAACACTCGAGAATGAGGGGGCACCGAGTGTGAGAGGGTACCGAGTGTGAACACCCGAGAGTGAGAGGGCACCAAGTGTGAGAGGGCACCACGTTTGAGAGGACACCAAGTTTGAGAGGACACCGAGTGTGAACGGACACTGAGTGTGAACACTCGAGTTTGAGAGGGCATCAAGTGTGAACACCTGAGTGTGAGAGGGCACCGAGTGTGAACACCCGAGTGTGATAGGGCACCGAGTGTGAGCACCCGAGTGCAAGGGGGGACCGAGCATGAACACCTGAGGGTGAGAAGGCACTGAGTGTGAACACCCGAGTGTGAGAGGGCACTAAGTGTGAACACCCGAGAGTGAAGGGGCACCGAGTGTGAGAAGGCACCGAGTGTGAACACCCGAGAGTGAGGGGGCACCAAGTGTGAGAGGGCACCGAGTGTCGGGCGCACCGAGTGTGAACACCCGAGAGTGAGAGGGCACCAATTGTGAGAGGATACCGAGTGTGAACCGACACCGAGTGTGAACACCCGAGTGTGAGGGGGCACCGAGTGTGAACACCCGAGTGTGAGAGGGCACCGAATGTGAACACCCGAGTGTGAGGGGGCATCAAGTGTGAGGGTGCACAGAGTGTGAACACCCAAGAGTGAGAGGCATCGAGTGTGAACACCCGAGTGTGAGAGGGCACCAAGATTGAACACGAAAGTGAGGGCGCACCGAGTGTGAACGGGCACCGAGTGTGAACACCCGAGAGTGAGGGGCCACCGAGTGTGAGAGGGCACCGAGTGTGAACAGCCGATAGTGAGAGGGCACCGAGTGTGAACACCCGAGTGTGAGAGGGAACCGAGTGTGAACAGCCGATAGTGAGAGGGCACCGAGTGTGAACACCCAAGTGTGAGAGGGAACCGAGTGTGAACACCCGAGAGTGAGGGTGCACCGAGTATCAGAGGGCACCAAGTGCGAACACCTGAGTGTGAGAGGGCACTGAGTGTGAACACCTGAGAGTGAGGGGGCACTGAGTGTGAACACCCGAGTGTTTTCAGGGCGCGGAGTGTGAACACCCTAGAGTGAGAGGGCACCGAGTGTGAGAGAGCACCAAGTGTGAACACCCTAGAGTTAGGGGGCACCGAGTGTGAGAGGGCACTAAGTGTAAACCTCCGAGAGCGAAGGGGCACCGAGTGTGGAAAGGCACCGAGTGTGAACACCCGAGAGTGAGAGGGCACTGAGTGTGAACACCCAAGTGTGAGAGGGCACTGAGTGTGAACACCCGAGTGTGATATGGCACCGAGTGTGAACACTCGAGAGTGAGCGGGCACCGAGTGTGAACACCCTAGAGAGAGAGGGCACCGAGTGTGAGAGAGCACCGAGTGTGGACACTCGAGTTTGAGAGGGCACTGAGTGTGAGAGGTCACCGAGTGTGAACACCCGAGTGTGAGAGGGCACCGAGTGTGAACACCCGAGAGTGAGGGGGCACCGAGTGTGAGAGGGCACTGAGTGTGAACACCCGAATGTGAGAGGGCACCGAGTGTGAACACCCGAGAGTGAGGGGGCACCGAGTGTGAGAGGGCACTGAGTGTGAACACCCGAATGTGAGAGGGCACCGAGTGTGAACACCTGAGAGTGAGGGGGCACCGACTGTGAACACCTGAGTGTGAGGGGGCACCGAGTGTGAGGGGGCACCGAGTATGAGAGGGCACCGAGTGTGAACACCCAAGAGTGAGAAGGCTCTGAGTGTAAACACCCGAGTGTGTGAGGGCACTAAGTGTGAACACCCGAGAATGAAGGGGCACAGAGTGTGAGAAGGCACCGAGTGTGAACGCTCGAGAGTGAGGGGGCACCGAGTGTGAGAGGGTACCGAGTGTGAACACCTGAGAGTGAGGGGGCACCAAGTGTGAGAGGGCACCGAGTGTCAGGATGCACCGAGTGTGAACACTCGAGAATGGGAGGGCCACGAGTGTGAAGAGACAAGTGTGAGTGGGCACCGAGTGTGACAGAGCACCGAGTGTCAGAGGGTAGCGAGTGTTAACACTTGAGAGTGAGCGGGCACCGAGAGTGAGAGAGCACCGAGTGTGAACACCCGAGTGTGAGAGGGAACCGAGTGTGAACACCAGAGTGTGAGGGGGCACCAAGAGTGAGAGGGCACCGAGTGTGAACACCCGAGAGTGAGAGGGCACCGAGTGTGAACACCCGAGAGTGAGGGGGCACCGAGTGTGAGAGGGCACCAAGTGCGAACACCTGAGTGTGAGAGGGCACCGAGTGTGAACACCTGAGAGTGAGGAGGCACCGAGTGTGAACACCCGAGTGTTGGAGGGCACGGAGTGTGAACACCCTAGAGTGAGAGGGCACCGAGTGTGAGAGAGCACCAAGTGTGAACACCCTAGAGTTAGGGGGCACCGAGTGTGAGAGGGCACTAAGTGTAAACCTCCGAGAGCGAAGGGGCACCAAGTGTGGAAAGGCACCGAGTGTGAACACCCGAGAGTGAGAGGGCACCGAGAGTGAACACCCGAGTGTGAGAGGGCACCGAGTGTGAACACCCGAGTGTGATATGGCACCGAGTGTGAACGCTCGAGAGTGAGCGGGCACCGAGTGTGAACACCCTAGAGAGAGAGGGCACCGAGTGTGAGGGAGCACCGAGTGTGAACACCCGAGTTTGAGAGGGCACTGAGTGTGAGAGGTCACCGAGTGTGAACACTTGAGTGTGAGAGGGCACCGAGCATGAGAACCCGACAGTGAGAGGGCACTGACTGTGAGAGGGCACCGAGTGTGAACACCTGAGAGTGAGGGGGCACCGAGTGTGAGAGGGCACTGAGTGTGAACACCCGAATGTGCGAGGGCACCAAGTGTGAACACCCAAGAGTGAGGGGGCACCGAGTGTGAGGGGGCACTGAGTGTGAACACCCGAATGTGAGAGGGCACCGAGTGTGAACACCTGAGAGTGAGGGGGCACCGACTGTGAACACCTGAGTGTGAGGGGGCACCAAGTGTGAGGGGGCACCAAGTATGAGAGGGCACCGAGTGTGAACACCCAAGAGTGAGAAGGCACTGAGTGTAAATACCCGAGTGTGTGAGGGCACTAAGTGTGAACACCCGAGAGTGAAGGGGCACAGAGTGTGAGAAGGCACCGAGTGTGAACGCTCGAGAGTGAGGGGGCACCGAGTGAGAGAGGGTACAGAGTGTGAACACCTGAGAGTGAGAGGGCACCAAGTGTGAGAGGGCACCGAGTGTCAGGGCGCACCGAGTGTGAACACTCGAGAATGAGAGGGCCACGAGTGTGAACACCCTAGAGTGAGAGGGCACCGAGTGTGAGAGAGCACCAAGTGTGAACACCCTAGAGTTAGGGGGCACCGAGTGTGAGAGGGCACTAAGTGTAAACCTCCGAGAGCGAAGGGGCACCGAGTGTGGAAAGGCACCGAGTGTGAACACCCGAGAGTGAGAGGGCACCGAGTGTGAACACCCGAGTGTGAGAGGGCACCGAGTGTGAACTCCCGAGTGTGATAGGGCACTGAGTGTGAGAGGGCACCGAGTGTGAGAGGGCACCGAGTGTGAACACCCGAGAGTGAGGCGGCACCGAGTGTGAGAGGGCACCAAGTGCGAACACCTGAGTGTGAGGGGGCACCGAGTGTGAACACCCGAGTGTTTTGAGGGCACGGAGTGTGAACACCCTACAGTGAGAGGGTACTGAGTGTGAAAGAGCACCAAGTGTGAACACCCTAGAGTTAGGGGGCACCGAGTGTGAGAGGGCACTAAGTGTAAACCTCCGAGAGCGAAGGGGCACCGAGTGTGGAAAGGCACCGAGTGTGAACACCCGAGAGTGAGAGGGCACCGAGTGTGAACACCCGAGTGTGAGAGGGCACCGAGCGTGAACACCCGAGAATGAGAGGACACCGAGCGTGAGCACCCGAGAGTGAGAGGGCATCGCGTGTGAGAACCCGAGTGTGAGAGGGCACCGAGTGTGAGCACCCGAGTGCGAGGGGGCACCGAGCATGAACACCCAAGTGTGAGGGGGCTCTGAGTGCGAGAGGGCACCGGGTGTGAGCACCCGAGTGCGAGGGGTCACCGAGCATGAACACCCGAGAGTGAGAAGGCACTGAGTGTGAACACCCGAGTGTGAAAGGGCACCGAGTGTGAGAGGGCACCATGTGTGAACACCCGAGTCTGAGAGGGCACCGAGTGTGAGCACCTGAGTGTGAGGGGGTACCGAGTGTGAGAGGGCACCGAGTGTGAACACCCGAGTGTGAGGGAGCACCAAGTGTGAGAGGGCACCGACTGTGAACACCCGAGTGTGAGGGGGCACCGAGAGTGAACACCCGAGAGTGAGACGGCACCGAATCTGAACACCTGAAAGTGAGGGGGCACTGAGTGTGAGAGGGCACCGAGTGTGAAAACCCGAGTGTTAGGGGGCACCGAGAGTGAGAGGGCACCGAGTGTGAACACCCAAGTGTGACAGGGCACCAAGTGTGAACACTCAAGAGTGAGTGGGCAATGAGTGTGAGAACCCAAGTGTGAGAGGGCACCAAGTGTGAGCCCCTGAGTGAGAGGGCACTGAGCGTGAACACGCAAGGGTGAGAGGGCACCGAGCGTGAGCACCCAAGAGTGAGAGGGCACCGAGTGTGAGAGGGCACCAAGTGTGAACACCCCAGTGTGAGAGGGCATTGAATGTGAACACCCGATAGTGAGAAGGCACTGAGTGTGAACACCCGAGTGTGAGAGGGCACTAAGTGTAAACATCCGAGAGCGAAGGGGCACCGAGTGTGAGAAGGCACTGAGTGTGAACGCTCGAGAGTGAGGGGGCACCAAGTGTGAGAGGGCACCGAGTGTCAGGGCGCACCGAGTGTGAACACCTGAGAGTGAGAGGGGCACAAGTGTGAAGAGCCGAGCGTGAGTGGGCACCGAGTGTGAGAGGGCACCGAGTGTCAGAGGGCAGCGAGTGTGAACACTTAAGAGAGAGCGGGCAGCGAGTGTGAACACCAGAGTGTGAGAGGGCACTGAGTGTGAACACCCGAGTGTGAGAGGGCACCGAGTGTGAGGTGGCACCGAGTGTGAGAACCCGGGATTGAAAGGGCACCGAGTGTGTGAACCCGAGCATGAGAGGGCACCATGTGTGAACACCTGGGAGTGAGAGGGCACCAAGTGTGAACACCCGAGAGTGAGAGGTCACCGCGTGTGAACACCCGAGTGTGAGAGGGCACCGTGTGTAAACACTCGACAGTGAGAGGGCACCAAGTGTGAGAGGGCACCACGTTTGAGAGGACACCAAGTTTGAGAGGACACCGAGTGTGAACGGACACTGAGTGTGAACACTCGAGTTTGAGAGGGCATCAAGTGTGAACACCTGAGTGTGAGAGGGCACCGAGTGTGAACACCCGAGTGTGATAGGGCACCGAGTGTGAGCACCCGAGTGCAAGGGGGGACCGAGCATGAACACCCGAGGGTGAGAAGGCACTGAGTGTGAACACCCGAGTGTGAGAGGGCACTAAGTGTGAACACCCAAGAGTGAAGGGGCACCGAGTGTGAGAAGGCACCGAGTGTGAACACCCGAGAGTGAGGGGGCACCAAGTGTGAGAGGGCACCGAGTGTCGGGCGCACCGAGTGTGAACACCCGAGAGTGAGAGGGCACCAAGTGTGAGAGGATACCGAGTGTGAACCGACACCGAGTGTGAACACCCGAGTGTGAGGGGGCACCGAGTGTGAACACCCGAGTGTGAGAGGGCACCGAATGTGAACACCCGAGTGTGAGGGGGCATCAAGTGTGAGGGTGCACAGAGTGTGAACACCCAAGAGTGAGAGGCATCGAGTGTGAACACCCGAGTGTGAGAGGGCACCAAGATTGAACACGAAAGTGAGGGCGCACCGAGTGTGAACGGGCACCGAGTGTGAACACCCGAGAGTGAGGGGCCACCGAGTGTGAGAGGGCACCGAGTGTGAACAGCCGATAGTGAGAGGGCACCGAGTGTGAACACCCGAGTGTGAGAGGGAACCGAGTGTGAACAGCCGATAGTGAGAGGGCACCGAGTGTGAACACCCAAGTGTGAGAGGGAACCGAGTGTGAACACCCGAGAGTGAGGGTGCACCGAGTATCAGAGGGCACCAAGTGCGAACACCTGAGTGTGAGAGGGCACTGAGTGTGAACACCTGAGAGTGAGGGGGCACTGAGTGTGAACACCCGAGTGTTTTCAGGGCGCGGAGTGTGAACACCCTAGAGTGAGAGGGCACCGAGTGTGAGAGAGCACCAAGTGTGAACACCCTAGAGTTAGGGGGCACCGAGTGTGAGAGGGCACTAAGTGTAAACCTTCGAGAGCGAAGGGGCACCGAGTGTGGAAAGGCACCGAGTGTGAACACCCGAGAGTGAGAGGGCACTGAGTGTGAACACCCAAGTGTGAGAGGGCACTGAGTGTGAACACCCGAGTGTGATATGGCACCGAGTGTGAACACTCGAGAGTGAGCGGGCACCGAGTGTGAACACCCTAGAGAGAGAGGGCACCGAGTGTGAGAGAGCACCGAGTGTGGACACTCGAGTTTGAGAGGGCACTGAGTGTGAGAGGTCACCGAGTGTGAACACCCGAGTGTGAGAGGGCACCGAGTGTGAACACCCGAGAGTGAGGGGGCACCGAGTGTGAGAGGGCACTGAGTGTGAACACCCGAATGTGAGAGGGCACCGAGTGTGAACACCCGAGAGTGAGGGGGCACCGAGTGTGAGAGGGCACTGAGTGTGAACACCCGAATGTGAGAGGGCACCGAGTGTGAACACCTGAGAGTGAGGGGGCACCGACTGTGAACACCTGAGTGTGAGGGGGCACCGAGTGTGAGGGGGCACCGAGTATGAGAGGGCACCGAGTGTGAACACCCAAGAGTGAGAAGGCACTGAGTGTAAACACCCGAGTGTGTGAGGGCACTAAGTGTGAACACCCGAGAATGAAGGGGCACAGAGTGTGAGAAGGCACCGAGTGTGAACGCTCGAGAGTGAGGGGGCACCGAGTGTGAGAGGGTACCGAGTGTGAACACCTGAGAGTGAGGGGGCACCAAGTGTGAGAGGGCACCGAGTGTCAGGATGCACCGAGTGTGAACACTCGAGAATGGGAGGGCCACGAGTGTGAAGAGACAAGTGTGAGTGGGCACCGAGTGTGACAGAGCACCGAGTGTCAGAGGGTAGCGAGTGTGAACACTTGAGAGTGAGCGGGCACCGAGAGTGAGAGAGCACCGAGTGTGAACACCCGAGTGTGAGAGGGAACCGAGTGTGAACACCAGAGTGTGAGGGGGCACCAAGAGTGAGAGGGCACCGAGTGTGAACACCCGAGAGTGAGAGGGCACCGAGTGTGAACACCCGAGAGTGAGGGGGCACCGAGTGTGAGAGGGCACCAAGTGCGAACACCTGAGTGTGAGAGGGCACCGAGTGTGAACACCTGAGAGTGAGGAGGCACCGAGTGTGAACACCCGAGTGTTGGAGGGCACGGAGTGTGAACACCCTAGAGTGAGAGGGCACCGAGTGTGAGAGAGCACCAAGTGTGAACACCCTAGAGTTAGGGAGCACCGAGTGTGAGAGGGCACTAAGTGTAAACCTCCGAGAGCGAAGGGGCACCAAGTGTGGAAAGGCACCGAGTGTGAACACCCGAGAGTGAGAGGGCACCGAGAGTGAACACCCGAGTGTGAGAGGGCACCGAGTGTGAACACCCGAGTGTGATATGGCACCGAGTGTGAACGCTCGAGAGTGAGCGGGCACCGAGTGTGAACACCCTAGAGAGAGAGGGCACCGAGTGTGAGGGAGCACCGAGTGTGAACACCCGAGTTTGAGAGGGCACTGAGTGTGAGAGGTCACCGAGTGTGAACACTTGAGTGTGAGAGGGCACCGAGCATGAGAACCCGACAGTGAGAGGGCACTGACTGTGAGAGGGCACCGAGTGTGAACACCTGAGAGTGAGGGGGCACCGAGTGTGAGAGGGCACTGAGTGTGAACACCCGAATGTGTGAGGGCACCAAGTGTGAACACCCAAGAGTGAGGGGGCACCGAGTGTGAGGGGGCACTGAGTGTGAACACCCGAATGTGAGAGGGCACCGAGTGTGAACACCTGAGAGTGAGGGGGCACCGACTGTGAACACCTGAGTGTGAGGGGGCACCAAGTGTGAGGGGGCACCAAGTATGAGAGGGCACCGAGTGTGAACACCCAAGAGTGAGAAGGCACTGAGTGTAAATACCCGAGTGTGTGAAGGCACTAAGTGTGAACACCCGAGAGTGAAGGGGCACAGAGTGTGAGAAGGCACCGAGTGTGAACGCTCGAGAGTGAGGGGGCACCGAGTGTGAGAGGGTACAGAGTGTGAACACCTGAGAGTGAGAGGGCACCAAGTGTGAGAGGGCACCGAGTGTCAGGGCGCACCGAGTGTGAACACTCGAGAATGAGAGGGCCACGAGTGTGAACACCCTAGAGTGAGAGGGCACCGAGTGTGAGAGAGCACCAAGTGTGAACACCCTAGAGTTAGGGGGCACCGAGTGTGAGAGGGCACTAAGTGTAAACCTCCGAGAGCGAAGGGGCACCGAGTGTGGAAAGGCACCGAGTGTGAACACCCGAGAGTGAGAGGGCACCGAGTGTGAACACCCGAGTGTGAGAGGGCACCGAGTGTGAACTCCCGAGTGTGATAGGGCACTGAGTGTGAGAGGGCACCGAGTGTGAGAGGGCACCGAGTGTGAACACCCGAGAGTGAGGCGGCACCGAGTGTGAGAGGGCACCAAGTGCGAACACCTGAGTGTGAGGGGGCACCGAGTGTGAACACCCGAGTGTTTTGAGGGCACGGAGTGTGAACACCCTACAGTGAGAGGGTACTGAGTGTGAAAGAGCACCAAGTGTGAACACCCTAGAGTTAGGGGGCACCGAGTGTGAGAGGGCACTAAGTGTAAACCTCCGAGAGCGAAGGGGCACCGAGTGTGGAAAGGCACCGAGTGTGAACACCCGAGAGTGAGAGGGCACCGAGTGTGAACACCCGAGTGTGAGAGGGCACCGAGCGTGAACACCCGAGAATGAGAGGACACCGAGCGTGAGCACCCGAGAGTGAGAGGGCATCGCGTGTGAGAACCCGAGTGTGAGAGGGCACCGAGTGTGAGCACCCGAGTGCGAGGGGGCACCGAGCATGAACACCCAAGTGTGAGGGGGCTCTGAGTGCGAGAGGGCACCGGGTGTGAGCACCCGAGTGCGAGGGGTCACCGAGCATGAACACCCGAGAGTGAGAAGGCACTGAGTGTGAACACCCGAGTGTGAAAGGGCACCGAGTGTGAGAGGGCACCATGTGTGAACACCCGAGTCTGAGAGGGCACCGAGTGTGAGCACCTGAGTGTGAGGGGGTACTGAGTGTGAGAGGGCACCGAGTGTGAACACCCGAGTGTGAGGGAGCACCAAGTGTGAGAGGGCACCGACTGTGAACACCCGAGTGTGAGGGGGCACCGAGAGTGAACACCCGAGAGTGAGACGGCACCGAATCTGAACACCTGAAAGTGAGGGGGCACTGAGTGTGAGAGGGCACCGAGTGTGAAAACCCGAGTGTTAGGGGGCACCGAGAGTGAGAGGGCACCGAGTGTGAACACCCAAGTGTGACAGGGCACCAAGTGTGAACACTCAAGAGTGAGTGGGCAATGAGTGTGAGAACCCAAGTGTGAGAGGGCACCAAGTGTGAGCCCCTGAGTGAGAGGGCACTGAGCGTGAACACGCAAGGGTGAGAGGGCACCGAGCGTGAGCACCCAAGAGTGAGAGGGCACCGAGTGTGAGAGGGCACCAAGTGTGAACACCCCAGTGTGAGAGGGCATTGAATGTGAACACCCGATAGTGAGAAGGCACTGAGTGTGAACACCCGAGTGTGAGAGGGCACTAAGTGTAAACATCCGAGAGCGAAGGGGCACCGAGTGTGAGAAGGCACTGAGTGTGAACGCTCGAGAGTGAGGGGGCACCAAGTGTGAGAGGGCACCGAGTGTCAGGGCGCACCGAGTGTGAACACCTGAGAGTGAGAGGGGCACAAGTGTGAAGAGCCGAGCGTGAGTGGGCACCGAGTGTGAGAGGGCACCGAGTGTCAGAGGGCAGCGAGTGTGAACACTTAAGAGAGAGCGGGCAGCGAGTGTGAACACCAGAGTGTGAGAGGGCACTGAGTGTGAACACCCGAGTGTGAGAGGGCACCGAGTGTGAGGTGGCACCGAGTGTGAGAACCCGGGATTGAAAGGGCACCGAGTGTGTGAACCCGAGCATGAGAGGGCACCATGTGTGAACACCTGGGAGTGAGAGGGCACCAAGTGTGAACACCCGAGAGTGAGAGGTCACCGCGTGTGAACACCCGAGTGTGAGAGGGCACCGTGTGTAAACACTCGACAGTGAGAGGGCACCAAGTGTGAGAGGGCACCACGTTTGAGAGGACACCAAGTTTGAGAGGACACCGAGTGTGAACGGACACTGAGTGTGAACACTCGAGTTTGAGAGGGCATCAAGTGTGAACACCTGAGTGTGAGAGGGCACCGAGTGTGAACACCCGAGTGTGATAGGGCACCGAGTGTGAGCACCCGAGTGCAAGGGGGGACCGAGCATGAACACCCGAGGGTGAGAAGGCACTGAGTGTGAACACCCGAGTGTGAGAGGGCACTAAGTGTGAACACCCAAGAGTGAAGGGGCACCGAGTGTGAGAAGGCACCGAGTGTGAACACCCGAGAGTGAGGGGGCACCAAGTGTGAGAGGGCACCGAGTGTCGGGCGCACCGAGTGTGAACACCCGAGAGTGAGAGGGCACCAAGTGTGAGAGGATACCGAGTGTGAACCGACACCGAGTGTGAACACCCGAGTGTGAGGGGGCACCGAGTGTGAACACCCGAGTGTGAGAGGGCACCGAATGTGAACACCCGAGTGTGAGGGGGCATCAAGTGTGAGGGTGCACAGAGTGTGAACACCCAAGAGTGAGAGGCATCGAGTGTGAACACCCGAGTGTGAGAGGGCACCAAGATTGAACACGAAAGTGAGGGCGCACCGAGTGTGAACGGGCACCGAGTGTGAACACCCGAGAGTGAGGGGCCACCGAGTGTGAGAGGGCACCGAGTGTGAACAGCCGATAGTGAGAGGGCACCGAGTGTGAACACCCGAGTGTGAGAGGGAACCGAGTGTGAACAGCCGATAGTGAGAGGGCACCGAGTGTGAACACCCAAGTGTGAGAGGGAACCGAGTGTGAACACCCGAGAGTGAGGGTGCACCGAGTATCAGAGGGCACCAAGTGCGAACACCTGAGTGTGAGAGGGCACTGAGTGTGAACACCTGAGAGTGAGGGGGCACTGAGTGTGAACACCCGAGTGTTTTCAGGGCGCGGAGTGTGAACACCCTAGAGTGAGAGGGCACCGAGTGTGAGAGAGCACCAAGTGTGAACACCCTAGAGTTAGGGGGCACCGAGTGTGAGAGGGCACTAAGTGTAAACCTTCGAGAGCGAAGGGGCACCGAGTGTGGAAAGGCACCGAGTGTGAACACCCGAGAGTGAGAGGGCACTGAGTGTGAACACCCAAGTGTGAGAGGGCACTGAGTGTGAACACCCGAGTGTGATATGGCACCGAGTGTGAACACTCGAGAGTGAGCGGGCACCGAGTGTGAACACCCTAGAGAGAGAGGGCACCGAGTGTGAGAGAGCACCGAGTGTGGACACTCGAGTTTGAGAGGGCACTGAGTGTGAGAGGTCACCGAGTGTGAACACCCGAGTGTGAGAGGGCACCGAGTGTGAACACCCGAGAGTGAGGGGGCACCGAGTGTGAGAGGGCACTGAGTGTGAACACCCGAATGTGAGAGGGCACCGAGTGTGAACACCCGAGAGTGAGGGGGCACCGAGTGTGAGAGGGCACTGAGTGTGAACACCCGAATGTGAGAGGGCACCGAGTGTGAACACCTGAGAGTGAGGGGGCACCGACTGTGAACACCTGAGTGTGAGGGGGCACCGAGTGTGAGGGGGCACCGAGTATGAGAGGGCACCGAGTGTGAACACCCAAGAGTGAGAAGGCACTGAGTGTAAACACCCGAGTGTGTGAGGGCACTAAGTGTGAACACCCGAGAATGAAGGGGCACAGAGTGTGAGAAGGCACCGAGTGTGAACGCTCGAGAGTGAGGGGGCACCGAGTGTGAGAGGGTACCGAGTGTGAACACCTGAGAGTGAGGGGGCACCAAGTGTGAGAGGGCACCGAGTGTCAGGATGCACCGAGTGTGAACACTCGAGAATGGGAGGGCCACGAGTGTGAAGAGACAAGTGTGCGTGGGCACCGAGTGTGACAGAGCACCGAGTGTCAGAGGGTAGCGAGTGTGAACACTTGAGAGTGAGCGGGCACCGAGAGTGAGAGAGCACCGAGTGTGAACACCCGAGTGTGAGAGGGAACCGAGTGTGAACACCAGAGTGTGAGGGGGCACCAAGAGTGAGAGGGCACCGAGTGTGAACACCCGAGAGTGAGAGGGCACCGAGTGTGAACACCCGAGAGTGAGGGGGCACCGAGTGTGAGAGGGCACCAAGTGCGAACACCTGAGTGTGAGAGGGCACCGAGTGTGAACACCTGAGAGTGAGGAGGCACCGAGTGTGAACACCCGAGTGTTGGAGGGCACGGAGTGTGAACACCCTAGAGTGAGAGGGCACCGAGTGTGAGAGAGCACCAAGTGTGAACACCCTAGAGTTAGGGAGCACCGAGTGTGAGAGGGCACTAAGTGTAAACCTCCGAGAGCGAAGGGGCACCAAGTGTGGAAAGGCACCGAGTGTGAACACCCGAGAGTGAGAGGGCACCGAGAGTGAACACCCGAGTGTGAGAGGGCACCGAGTGTGAACACCCGAGTGTGATATGGCACCGAGTGTGAACGCTCGAGAGTGAGCGGGCACCGAGTGTGAACACCCTAGAGAGAGAGGGCACCGAGTGTGAGGGAGCACCGAGTGTGAACACCCGAGTTTGAGAGGGCACTGAGTGTGAGAGGTCACCGAGTGTGAACACTTGAGTGTGAGAGGGCACCGAGCATGAGAACCCGACAGTGAGAGGGCACTGACTGTGAGAGGGCACCGAGTGTGAACACCTGAGAGTGAGGGGGCACCGAGTGTGAGAGGGCACTGAGTGTGAACACCCGAATGTGTGAGGGCACCAAGTGTGAACACCCAAGAGTGAGGGGGCACCGAGTGTGAGGGGGCACTGAGTGTGAACACCCGAATGTGAGAGGGCACCGAGTGTGAACACCTGAGAGTGAGGGGGCACCGACTGTGAACACCTGAGTGTGAGGGGGCACCAAGTGTGAGGGGGCACCAAGTATGAGAGGGCACCGAGTGTGAACACCCAAGAGTGAGAAGGCACTGAGTGTAAATACCCGAGTGTGTGAAGGCACTAAGTGTGAACACCCGAGAGTGAAGGGGCACAGAGTGTGAGAAGGCACCGAGTGTGAACGCTCGAGAGTGAGGGGGCACCGAGTGTGAGAGGGTACAGAGTGTGAACACCTGAGAGTGAGAGGGCACCAAGTGTGAGAGGGCACCGAGTGTCAGGGCGCACCGAGTGTGAACACTCGAGAATGAGAGGGCCACGAGTGTGAACACCCTAGAGTGAGAGGGCACCGAGTGTGAGAGAGCACCAAGTGTGAACACCCTAGAGTTAGGGGGCACCGAGTGTGAGAGGGCACTAAGTGTAAACCTCCGAGAGCGAAGGGGCACCGAGTGTGGAAAGGCACCGAGTGTGAACACCCGAGAGTGAGAGGGCACCGAGTGTGAACACCCGAGTGTGAGAGGGCACCGAGTGTGAACTCCCGAGTGTGATAGGGCACTGAGTGTGAGAGGGCACCGAGTGTGAGAGGGCACCGAGTGTGAACACCCGAGAGTGAGGCGGCACTGAGTGTGAGAGGGCACCAAGTGCGAACACCCGAGTGTTTTGAGGGCACGGAGTGTGAACACCCTACAGTGAGAGGGTACTGAGTGTGAAAGAGCACCAAGTGTGAACACCCTAGAGTTAGGGGGCACCGAGTGTGAGAGGGCACTAAGTGTAAACCTCCGAGAGCGAAGGGGCACCGAGTGTGGAAAGGCACCGAGTGTGAACACCCGAGAGTGAGAGGGCACCGAGTGTGAACACCCGAGTGTGAGAGGGCACCGAGCGTGAACACCCGAGAATGAGAGGACACCGAGCGTGAGCACCCGAGAGTGAGAGGGCATCGCGTGTGAGAACCCGAGTGTGAGAGGGCACCGAGTGTGAGCACCCGAGTGCGAGGGGGCACCGAGCATGAACACCCAAGTGTGAGGGGGCTCTGAGTGCGAGAGGGCACCGGGTGTGAGCACCCGAGTGCGAGGGGTCACCGAGCATGAACACCCGAGAGTGAGAAGGCACTGAGTGTGAACACCCGAGTGTGAAAGGGCACCGAGTGTGAGAGGGCACCATGTGTGAACACCCGAGTCTGAGAGGGCACCGAGTGTGAGCACCTGAGTGTGAGGGGGTACCGAGTGTGAGAGGGCACCGAGTGTGAACACCCGAGTGTGAGGGAGCACCAAGTGTGAGAGGGCACCGACTGTGAACACCCGAGTGTGAGGGGGCACCGAGAGTGAACACCCGAGAGTGAGACGGCACCGAATCTGAACACCTGAAAGTGAGGGGGCACTGAGTGTGAGAGGGCACCGAGTGTGAAAACCCGAGTGTTAGGGGGCACCGAGAGTGAGAGGGCACCGAGTGTGAACACTCAAGAGTGAGTGGGCAATGAGTGTGAGAACCCAAGTGTGAGAGGGCACCAAGTGTGAGCCCCTGAGTGAGAGGGCACTGAGCGTGAACACGCAAGGGTGAGAGGGCACCGAGCGTGAGCACCCAAGAGTGAGAGGGCACCGAGTGTGAGAGGGCACCAAGTGTGAACACCCCAGTGTGAGAGGGCATTGAATGTGAACACCCGATAGTGAGAAGGCACTGAGTGTGAACACCCGAGTGTGAGAGGGCACTAAGTGTAAACATCCGAGAGCGAAGGGGCACCGAGTGTGAGAAGGCACTGAGTGTGAACGCTCGAGAGTGAGGGGGCACCAAGTGTGAGAGGGCACCGAGTGTCAGGGCGCACCGAGTGTGAACACCTGAGAGTGAGAGGGGCACAAGTGTGAAGAGCCGAGCGTGAGTGGGCACCGAGTGTGAGAGGGCACCGAGTGTCAGAGGGCAGCGAGTGTGAACACTTAAGAGAGAGCGGGCAGCGAGTGTGAACACCAGAGTGTGAGAGGGCACTGAGTGTGAACACCCGAGTGTGAGAGGGCACCGAGTGTGAGGTGGCACCGAGTGTGAGAACCCGGGATTGAAAGGGCACCGAGTGTGTGAACCCGAGCATGAGAGGGCACCATGTGTGAACACCTGGGAGTGAGAGGGCACCAAGTGTGAACACCCGAGAGTGAGAGGTCACCGCGTGTGAACACCCGAGTGTGAGAGGGCACCGTGTGTAAACACTCGACAGTGAGAGGGCACTGAGTGTGAGAACCCGAGAGTGAGAGGGCACCGCGTGTAAACCCCTGAGAGTGAGAGGGCACCGAGCATGAAAACCCGAGAGTAAGGAGGCGCTGAGTGTGAGAACCCAAGTGTGACAGGGCACCAAGTGTGAAGACGAAAGAGTGAGTGGGCAACGAGTGTGAGAACCCAAGTGTGAGAGGGCACTGAGTGTGAACCCCTGAGTGAGAGTGCACTGAGCGTGAACACCCGAGGGTGAGGGCACCGAGCATGAACACCTGAGAGTGAGAGGGCACCGAGCGTGAGCACCCGAGAGTGGGAGGGCATCGCGTGTGAGAACCCGAGTGTGAGGGTGCACCGAGCATGAACACCTGAGTGTGAGAAGGCACTGAGCGTGAACACCCAAGAGTGAGAAGGCACTGAGTGTGAACACCCGAGAGTGAGAAGGCACTGAGTGTGAACACCTGAGTGTGAGAGGGCACGGAGTGTGAGCACCTGAGTGCGAGAGGGCACCGAGCATGAACACCCAAGTGTGAGGGGTCACTGAGTGTGATAGGGCACCGGGTGTGAGCACCCGAGTGCGAGGGGGCACCGAGCATGAACACCCGAGAGTGAGAAGGCACTGCGTGTGAACACCCGAGTGTGAGAGGGCACTAAGTGTGAACACCCGAGAGTGAAGGGGCACCGAGTGTGAACACTCGAGAATGAGAGGGCACCGAGTGTGAGAGGGTACCGAGTGTGAACACCCGAGAGTGAGTGGGCACCAAGTGTGAGAGGGCACCGAGTGTCGGGCGCACCGAGTGTGAACACCCGAGAGTGAGAGGGCACCAAGTGTGAGAGGACACTGAGTGTGAATGGACACCGAGTGTGAACACCCGAGTTTGAGAGGGCACCGAGTGTGAACACCCGATTGTGAGAGGGCACCGAGTGTGAACACCCGAGTGTGACAGGGCACCGAGTGTGAGAGGGCACTGAGTGTGAACACCTGAGTGTGAGAGGGCACCGAGCGTGAGAACCCGACAGTGAGAGGGCAACGAGTGTGAGGGGGCACCGAGTGTGAACACCCGAGTGTGAGAGGGCACCGAGTGTGAACTCTCGAGTCTGAGAGGGCACCGAGTGTGAACACCCGAGAGTGAGGGGGCACCGAGTGTGAGAGGGCACCGAGTGTGAACATCTGAGTGTGAGAGGGCACCGAATCTGAACACCTGAGAGTGAGGGGGCACTGAGTGTGAACACCCGAGTGTGAGGGGGCACCGAGTGTGAACACCTGAGAGTGAGGGGGCACTGTGTGAACACCTGAGTGTGAGGGGGCACCGAGTGTGAGGGGGCACCGAGTGTAAACACCCGAGAGTGAGAGGCATTGAGTGTCAACACCCGAGTGTGAGAGGGCACCAAGATTGAACAGGAGAGTGAGGGCGCACCGAATGTGAACGGGCACTTAGTGTGAACACCCGAGAGTGAGGGGGCACCGAGTGTGAGAGGGCACCAAGTGTGAACACCCGAGAGTGAGAGGGCACCGAGTGTGAACACCCGAGTGTGAGAAGTCATCGAGGTCTGAACACCTGAGAGTGAGGGGGCACCGAGTGTGAACACCCGAGTGTGAGGGGGCACTGAGTGTGAACACCCGAGTGTGAGAGGGCACCGAGTGTGAACACCTGAGTGTGAGAAGGCATTGAGTCTGAACACCTGAGAGTGAGGGGGCACCGAGTGTGAACACCCGAGTGTGAGGGGGCACTGAGTGTGATCACCCGAGTGTGAGAGGGCACTAAGTGTGAACACCCGAGAGTGAAGGGGCACCGAGTGTGAGAAGGCACCTAGTGTGAACACTCGAGAATGAGGGGGCACCGAGTGTGAGAGGGTACCGAGTGTGAACACCCGAGAGTGAGGGGGCACCAAGTGTGAGAGGGCACCGAGTGTGAACACCCGAGTTTGAGAGGGCACCGAGTGTGAACACCCGACTGTGAGAGTGCACTGAGTGTGAACACCTGAGTGTGAGAGGGCACCGAGCGTGAGAACCCGACAGTGAGAGGGCACTGAGTGTGAGAGGGCACCGAGTCTGAACACCCGAGTGTGAGAGGGCACCGAAATTGAACTCCCGAGTGTGAGAGGGCACTGTGTGAACACCCGAGAGTGAGGGGGCACTGAGTGTGAGAGGGCACCGAGTGAGAACATCCGAGTGTGAGAGGGCACCGAGTCTGAACACCTGAGAGTGAGGGGGCACTGAGTGTGAACACCCGAGTGTCAGGGGGCACCGAGTGTGAACACCAGAGCGTGAGAGGGCACCAAGTGTGAACACCTGAGAGTGAGGGGGCACTGACTGTGAGAGGGCACCGAGTGTGAACATCCGAGTGTGAGAGGGCACTGAGTCTGAACACCTGAGAGTGAGGGGGTACTGAGTGTGAACACCTGAGTGTGAGGGGGCACCGAGTGTGAGGGGGCACCGAGTGTAAACACCCGAGAGTGAGAGGCATTGATTGTGAACACCTGAGTGTGAGAGGGCACCAAGATTGAACAGGTGAGTGAGGGCGCACCGAGTGTGAACGGGCACCGAGTGTGAACACCTGAGAGTGAGGGGGCACTGAGTGTGAACACCTGAGTGTGAGGGGGCACCGAGTGTGAGGGGGCACCGAGTGTAAACACCCGAGAGTGAGAGGCATTGATTGTGAACACCTGAGTGTGAGAGGGCACCAAGATTGAACAGGAGAGTGAGGGCGCACCGGGAGTGAACGGGCACCGAGTGTGAACACCTGAGAGTGAGGGGGCACCGAGTGTGAGAGGGCACCGAGTGTGAACACCCGAGAGTGAGAGGGCACCGAGTGTGAACACCCAAGTGTGAGTAGGCATCGAGACTGAACACCTGAGAGTGAGGGGGCACCAAGTGTGAACACCCGAGTGTGAGGGGGCACCGAGTGTGAGGGGGCACTGAGTGTGAACACCCGAGAGTGAGAGGCATCGCGTGTGAATGCCCGAGTGTGAGAGGGCACCAAGATTGAACATGAGAGTGAGGGGTCACCGAGTGTGAGGGGGCACCGAGTGTGAACACCCGAGTGTGAGAGGCATCGAGTATGAATGCCTGAGTGTGAGAGGGCACCAAGATAGAACACGAGAGTGAGGGGGCACTGAGTGTGAGGGGGCACCGAGTGTGAACACCTGAGAGTGAGGGGGCACCGAGTGTGAGAGGGCACCGAGTGTGAACACCCGAGAGTGAGAAGGCACTGAGTGTGAACACCCGAGTGTGAGAGGGAACCGAGTGTGAACACCCGAGTGTGATAGGGCACCGAGTGTGAGAGGGCACCGAGTGTGAACACCCGAGTGTGAGAGGGCACCGAGCGTGAGAACGCGACAGTGAGAGGGCACTGACTGTGAGAGGGCACCGAGTGTGAACACCCGAGAGTGAAGGGGCACCGAGTGTGAACACCTGAGAGTGAGGGGGCATCGGGTGTGAACACCCGAGTGTGAGGGGGCACCGAGTGTGAGGAGGCACCGAGTATGAGAGGGCACCAAGTGTGAACACCCAAGAGTGAGAAGGCACTGAGTGTAAACACCCGAGTGTGAGAGGGCACTAAGTGTGAACACCCGAGAGTGAAGGGGCACCGAGTGTGAGAAGGCACCGAGTGTGAATGCTCGAGAGTGAGGGGGCACCGAGTGTGAACACCCGAGTGTGAGAGGGCACCGTGTGTAAACACTCAACAGTGAGAGGGCACTGAGTGTGAGAACCCGAGAGTGAGAGGGCACCGCGTGTAAACCCCTGAGAGTGAGAGGGCACCGAGCATGAAAACCCGAGAGTAAGGAGGCGCCGAGTGTGAGAACCCAAGTGTGACAGGGCACCAAGTGTGAAGACGAAAGAGTGAGTGGGCAACGAGTGTGAGAACCCAAGTGTGAGAGGGCACTGAGTGTGAACCCCTGAGTGAGAGTGCACTGAGCGTGAACACCCGAGGGTGAGGGCACCGAGCATGAACACCTGAGAGTGAGAGGGCACCGAGCGTGAGCACCCGAGAGTGGGAGGGCATCGCGTGTGAGAACCCGAGTGTGAGGGTGCACCGAGCATGAACACCCGAGTGTGAGAAGGCACCAAGATTGAACACGAGAGTGAGGGGGCACTGAGTGTGAACACCCGAGAGTGAGAAGGCACTGAGTGTGAACACCTGAGTATGAGAGGGCACTGAGTGTGAGCACCTGAGTGCGAGAGGGCACCGAGCATGAACACCCAAGTGTGAGGGGTCACTGAGTGTGATAGGGCACCGGGTGTGAGCACCCGAGTGCGAGGGGGCACCGAGCATGAACACCCGAGAGCGAGACGGCACTGCGTGTGAACACCCGAGTGTGAGAGGGCACTAAGTGTGAACACCCGAGAGTGAAGGGGCACCGAGTGTGAGAAGGCACCAAGTGTGAACGCTCGAGAGTGAGGGGGCACCGAGTGTGAGAGGGTACCGAGTGTGAAAACCCGAGAGTGAGGAGGCACCAAGTGTGAGAGGGCACCGAGTGTCAGGGTGCACCAAGTGTGAACACTCGAGAGTGAGAGGTCCACGAGTGTGAAGACCCGAGTGTGAGTGGGCACCGCGTGTGAGAGGGCACCGAGTGTCAGAGGGCAGTGAGTGTGAACACATGAGAGTGAGGAGGCACCGAGTGTGATCACATGAGAGTGAGGGGGCACCGAGTGTGAGAGGGCACCGAGTTTGAGCACCCGAGTGTGAGAGGGCAAAGAGTGTGAGTGGGCCCCGAGTGTGAACACAAGAGAGTGAGAGGGCACCGAGTGTGAAAACCCAAGATTGGGAGAGTGGGAGGGCACCAAGCGTGAACACCCGAGAGTAAGAGGGCACCGAGTGTGAACACCCAAGAATTAGAGGGCACCAAGTGTGAGAGGACACCGAGTGTGAACATCCGATTGTGAGAGGGCACCGAGTGTGAACACCTGATTGTAAGAGGGCACCGTGTGTGAACACCCGAGTCTGAGAGGGCACCGTGTGAAAACCTGAGTGTGAAGGGGCACCGAGTGTGAGAGGGTACTGAGTGTGAACACCCGAGAGTGAGAGGTCACCGAGTCTGAACACCTGAGTGTGAGGGGGCACCGAGTGTGAGAGGGCACCGAGTGTGAACACCCGAGTGTGAGGGGACACCGAGAGTGAGTGGGCACCGAGTGTGAACACCCGAGTGTGAGGGGGCACCGAGTGTAAGAGGGCACCAAGTGCGAACACCTGAGTGTGAGAGGGCACTGAGTGTGAACACCTGAGTGTGAGAGGGCACTGAGTGTGAACACCCAAGTGTTGGAGAGCACCGAGTGTGAACACCCAAGAGTGAGGGGGCACCGAGTGTGAACACCCTAGAGTGAGAGGGCACCGAGTGTGAGAGAGCACCAAGTGTGAGCACCCTAGAGTTAGGGGGCACCGAGTGTGAGAGGGCACTAAGTGTAAACATCCGAGAGCGAAGGGACTCTGAGTGTGAAAAGGCACCGTGTGTCAACACCCGAGAGTGAGAGGGCACCGAGTGTGTACACCCGAGTGTAAGAGGGCACCGAGTGTGAACACCTGAGTGTGATGGGGCACCGAGTCTGAACGCTCGAAAGTGAGCGGGCACCGAGTGTGAACACCCTAGAGTGAGAGGGCACCGAGTGTGAGAGAGCACTGAGTGTGAACACCCGAGTTTGAGAGGGCACTGAGTGTGAGAGGTCACCGAGTGTGAACACCTGAATGTGAGAGGGCACCAAGTGTGAACACCCGAGTGTGATAGGGCACCGAGTGTGAGAGGGCACCGAGTGTGAACACTTGAGTGTGAGAGGGCACCGAGCGTGAGAACGCGACAGTGAGAGGGCACTGACTGTGAGAGGGCACTGAATGTGAACACCCGAGAGTGAGGGGGCACCGAGTGTGAACACCTGAGAGTGAGGGGGCATCGAGTGTGAACACCCGAGTGTGAGGGGGCACCGAGTGTGAACACCCAAGAGTGAGAAGGCACTGAGTGTAAACACCTGAGTGTGAGAGGGCACTAAGTGTGAACACCCGAGAGTGAAGGGGCACCGAGTGTGAGAAGGCACCGAGTGTGAATGCTCGAGAGTGAGGGGGCACCGAGTGTGAGAGGGTACCGAGTGTCAGGGCGCACCGAGTGTGAACTCTCGAGAATGAGAGGGCCACGAGTGTGACGAGCTGAGTGTGAGTGGGCAGCGAGTGTGAGAGAGCACCGAGTGTCAGAGGGTAGCGAGTGTGAACACTTGAGAGTGAGCAGGCACCGAGTGTGAGAGAGCTCCGAGTGTGAACACCCGAGTGTGAGAGGGCACTGAGTGTGAGGGGGCACCGAGTGTGTACACCCGAGTGTGAGAGGGCACCGAGTGTGAACACCCGAGTGTGAGAGGGCACCGTGTGTAAACCCCTGACAGTGAGAGGGCACCGAGCGTGAAAACCCGAGAGTAAGGAGGCACCGAGTGTGAGAACCCAAGTGTGAAAGGGCAACGAGTGTGAACCCCTGAGAGAGTGCACTGAGTGCGAACACCCGAGGGTAAGAGGGCACCGAGCGTGAACACCCGAGAGTGAGAGGTCACCGAGCGTGAACACCCGAGAGTGAGAGGTCACCGAGCGTGAGCACCCGAGAGTGAAGGGGCACCGAGTGTGAAGAGCCGAGTGTGAGTGGGCACCGAGTGTGAGAAGGCACTGAGTGTCAGAGGGCAGTGAGTGTGAACACTTGAGAGTGAGCGGGCACCGAATGTGAACATCCGAGTGTGAGGGGGCACCGAGTGTGAGAGGGCACCGAGTGTGAACACCTGAGTGTGAGAGGGCACCGAGTGTGAACACCCGAGAGTGAGAGGGCATCACGTGTGAGAACCCGAGTGTGAGAGGGCTCTGAGTGTGAGCACCCGAGTGCGATGGGGCACCGAGAATGAACACCCAAGTGTGAGGGGGCACTGAGTGTGAGAGGGCACCGGGTGTGAGCACCCGAGTGCGAGGGGGCACCGAGCATGAACACCCGAGAGTGAGAGGGCACTAAGTGTGAACATCCGAGCGTGAAGTGGCACCGAGTGTGAGAAGGCACTGAGTGTGAACACTCGAAAGTGAGGGGGCACCAAGTGTGAGAGGGTACCGAATGTGAACACCTGAGAGTGAGGGGGCACCAAGTATGAGAGGGCACCGAGTGTCGGAGGCACCGAGTGTGAACACCCGTGAGTGAGAGGGCACAGTGTGTGAACACCCGAGTCTGAGAGGGCACCGAGTGTGAAAACCTGAGTGTGAAGGGGCACCGAGTGTGAGAGGATACTGAGTGTGAACACCCGAGTGTTAGAGGGCAACGAGTGTGAACACCCGAGTGTGAGGGAGCACCAAGTGTGAGAGGGCACCGAGTGTGAACACCTGAATGTGAGGGGGCACCGAGAGTGAACACCCGAGAGTGAGAGGGCACCGAGTCTGAACACCTGAGAGTGAGGGGGCACCGAGTGTGAGAGGGCACCGAGTGTGAACACCCGAGTGTGATGGGGCACCGAGCGTGAGGGGGCACTGAGTGTGAACACCCGAAAATGAGGGGCATTGAGTGTGAATGCCCGACTGTGAGAGGGCACCAAGATTGAACACAAGAGTGAGGGGGCACTGAGTGTGAACGGGCACCGAGTGTGAACACCCTAAAGTGAGGGGGCACCGTGTGTGAACACCCAATTGTGAGAGGGCACTGAATGTGAACACTCGATAGTGAGAAGGCATTGAGTGTGAAAACCCAAGTGTGAGAGGGCACTAAGTCTAAACATCCGAGAGCGAAGGGGCACCGAGTGTGAAAAGGCACCGAGTGTGAACACCCGAGAGTGAGAGGGCACCGTGTGTGAACACCCGAGTGTGATAGAGCACCGATTGAGAACGCTCGAGAGTGAGCAGGCAGCGAGTGTGAACACCCTAGAATGAGAGGGCTACAACTGTAGCACCGGAGATTGAGAGGGCACCGAGTGTGAACACCCGAGACTAAGAGGGCACCAAGTGTGAGAGAGCACCGAGTGTGAACACCCGAGTTTGAGAGGGCATTGAGTGTGAGAGGTCACCGAGTGTGAACACCCGAGTGTGAGAGGGCACCGAGTGTGAACACCCGAGTGTGATAGGACACCGAGTGTGAGAGGGCACCGAGTGTGAACACCCGAGGGTGAGAGGGCACCGAGTGTGAGAACCCGACAGTGAGAGGGCACCGAGTGTGAGGGGGCACTGAGTGTGAACACCCGAGTGTGATAGAGCACCGAGTGAGAACGCTCGACAGTGAGCGGGCACTGAGTGTGAACACCCTCGAATGAGAGGGCTACGAGTGTAGCACCGGAGATTGAGAGGGCACCGAGTGTGAACACCCGAGACTAAGAGGGCACCAAGTGTGAGAGAGCACCGAGTGTGAGAACCCGACAGTGAGAGGGCACCGAGTGTGAGAGGGCACTGAGTGTGAACACCCGAGTGTGAGAGGGCACCGAGTGTGAGAATCCAAGAGTGAGGGGGCACAGAGTGTGAACACCTGAGTGTGAGGGGGCACCGAGTGTGAGGGGGCACTGATTGTGAGAGGGCAACGAGTGTGAACACCCGAGAGTGAGAAGGCACTAAGTGTGAACACCCGAGAGTGAAGGGGCACCGAGTGTGAAGAGCCGACTGTGAGTGGGCACCGAGTGTCAGAAGGCACTGAGTGTCAGAGGGCAGCGAGTGTGAACACTTGAGAGTGAGCGGGCACTGAGTGTGAACACCCGAGTGTGAGAGGGCACCGAGTATGAACATCCGAGTGTGAGGGGGCACCGAGTGTGAGAGGGCACCGAGTGTGAACACCTGTGTGTGAGAGGGCACCGCATGTGAACACCTGAGAGTGAGGGGGTACCGAGTGTGAGAGGGCACCGAGTGTGAACACCCGAGTGTGAGGGCACCGAGTGTGAACACCCGAGAGTGAGAGGGCATCACGTGTGAGAACCCGAGTGTGAGAGGGCTCTGAGTGTGAGCACCCGAGTGCGATGGGGCACCGAGCATGAACACCCAAGTGTGAGGGGGCACTGAGTGTGAGAGGGCACCGAGTATGAACACCCAAAAGTGAGAGGCATTGAGTGTGAATGCCCGAGTGTGAGAGGGCACCAAGATTAAACACAAGAGTGAGAGGGCATCGCGTGTGATAACCCGAGTGTGAGAGGGCACCGGGTGTGAGCACCCGAGTGCGAGGGGGCACCGAGAATGAACACCCAAGTGTGAGGGGGCATTGAGTGTGAGAGGGCAACGACTGTGAACACCCGAGAGTGAGAAGGCACTAAGTGTGAATACCCGAGTGTGAGAGGGCACTAAGTGTGAACACCCGAGAGTGAAGGGGCACCGAGTGTGACGAGCTGAGTGTGAGTGGGCACCGAGTGTGAGAAGGCACTGAGTGTCAGAGGGCAGCGAGTGTGAACACTTGAGAGTGAGCGGGCAATGAGTATGAACATCCGAGTGTGAGAGGGCACCGAGTGTGAGAGGGTACCGAGTGTGAACACCTGAGTGTGAGAGGGCACCGAATGTGAACACCTGAGAGTGAGGGGGCACCGAGTGTGAGAGGGCACCGAGTGTGAGGGCACCGAGTGTGAACACCCGAGAGTGAGAGGGCATCACGTGTGAGAACCTGAGTGTGAGAGGGCTCTGAGTGTGAGCACCCGAGTGCGATGGGGCACCGAGCATGAACACCCAAGTGTGAGGGGGCACTGAGTGTGAGAGGGCACCGAGTATGAACACCCGAGCGTGAAGGAGCACCAGGTGTGAGAGGGTACCGAATGTGAACACCCGAGAGTGAGGGGGCACCAAGTATGAGAGGGCACCGAGTGTCGGAGGCACCGAGTGTGAACACCCGTGAGTTAGAGGGCACCGTGTGTGAAAACCTGAGTGTGAAGGGGCACCGAGTGTGAGAAGGTACTGAGTGTGAACACTCGAGTGTTAGAGGGCAATGAGTGTGAACACCTGAGAGTCAGGGGGTACTGAGTGTGAGAGGGCACTGAGTGTGAACACCCGAGTGTGAGGAGGCACCAAGTGTGAGAGGGCACCGAGTGTGAACACCTGAATGTGAGGGGGCACCGAGACTGAACACCCGAGAGTGAGAGGGCACCGAGTGTGAACACCTGAGAGTGAGGGGGCACCGAGTGTTAGAGGGCACCGAGTGTGAACACCCGAGTGTGATGGGGCACTGAGCGTGAGAGGGCACCGAGTGTGAACACCCGAGAGCGAGAGGCCACCGAGTCTGAACACCTGAGAGTGAGGGGGCACCGAGTGTGAGAGGGCACCGAGTGTGAACACCCGAATGTGAGGGGGCACCGAGCGTGAGAGGGCACCGAGTGTGAACACCCGAGAGTGAGAGGCCACCGAGTCTGAACACCTGAGAGTGAGGGGGCACCGAGTGTGAGAGGGCACTGAGTGTGAACACCCGAGAGTGAGAGGACAGCGAGTGTGAACACCCGAGAGTGAGAGGCCACCGAGTCTGAACACCTGAGAGTGAGGGGGCACCGAGTGTGAGAGGGCACCGAGTGTGAACACCCGAGTGTGAGGGGGCACCGAGCGTGAGAGGGCACCAAGTGTCAGAGCGCACCGAGTGTGAACACCCGAGAGTGAGGAGGTACCAAGTGTGAGAGGGCACCGAGTGTCAGAGCGCACCGAGTGTGAACACTTGAGAGTGAGAGGGCACCGAGTGTGAACACCCGAGAGTGAGGGGGCACTGAGTGTGAACACCCGAGAGTGAGGGGGCACTGAGTGTGAATGCCCGAGTGTGAGAGGGCACCAAGATTGAACACAAGAGTGAGGGGGCACTGAGTGTCAATGGGCATCGAGTGTGAACACCCTAAAGTGAGGGGGCACCGTGTGTGAACACCCAATTGTGAGAGGGCACTGAATTTGAACACCCGATAGTGAGAAGGCATTGAGTGTGAAAACCCAAGTGTGAGAGTTCACTAAGTCTAAACATCCGAGAGCGAAGAGGCACCGAGTGTGAAAAGGCACTGAGTGTGAACACCCGAGAGTGAGGGGGCACCGAGTGTGAGAGGGCACCGAGTGTGAACACCCGAGTGTGAGGGCACCGAGTGTGAACACCAGAGAGTGAGAGGGCACCGAATGTGAACACCCGAGAGTGGGAGAGCACCAAGCGTGAACACCCGAGAGTAAGAGGGCACCGAGCGTGAACAGCAGACAGTGAGGAGGCACCGAGCATGAACACCCGAGAGTGTGGGGGCACCGAGTGTGAGAACCCGGGATTGAAAGGGCACAGACTGTGAGAACCCAAGCATGAGAGGGCACCATGTGTGAACACCTGGGAGTGAGAGGGCACCGAGTGTGAACACCCGAGAGTGAGATGGCACTGAGTGTGAACACCCAAGTGTGAGAGGGCACCGCGTGTAAACACTCGACAGTGAGAGGGCACTGAGTGTGAGAACCCAAGAGTGAGAGGGCACCGCGTGTAAACACCTGAGAGTGAGAGGGCACCGAGCTTGAAAACCCGAGAGTAAGGAGGCACCGAGTGTGAGAACCCAAGTGTGACAGGGCACCAATTGTGAAGACTCAAGACTGAGAGGGCAACGAGTGTGAGAACCCAAGTGTGAGAGGGCACCGAGTGTGATCCCCTGAGTGAGAGGGCACTGAGCGTGAACACCCGAGGGTGAGAGGGCACCGAGCATGAACACCCGAGAATGAGAGGACACCGAGCATAAGCACCCGAGAGTGAGAGGGCATCGCATGTGAGAGGGCACCGAGTGTGAACACCCGAGTGTGAGGGGGCACCGAGCATGAGAGGGCACCGAGTGTCAGAGCGCACTGAGTGTGAATACCTGAGAGTGAGGAGGCACCAAGTGTGAGAGGGCACCGAGTGTCAGAGCGCACCGAGTGTGAACACTTGAGAGTGAGAGAGCACCGAGTGTGAACACCCGAGAGTGAGGGGGCACTGAGCATGAGAGGGCACCGAATGTGAACACCCAAAAGTGAGAGGCATTGAGTGTGAATGCCCGAGTGTGAGAGGGCACCAAGATTGAACACAAGAGTGAGGGGGCACTGAGTGTGAGCGGGCACCGAGTGTGAACACCCTAAAGTGAGGGGTCACCGTGTGTGAACACCCAATTGTGAGAGGGCACTGAATGTGAACACCCGATAGTGAGAAGGCATTGAGTGTGAAAACCCAAGTGTGAGAGTTCACTAAGTCTAAACATCTGAGAGCGAAGGGGCACCGAGTGTGAAAAGGCACTGAGTGTGAACACCCGAGAGTGAGGGGGCACTGAGTGTGAGAGGGCACCGAGTGTGAACACCCGAGTGTGAGGGCACTGAGTGTGAACACCAGAGAGTGAGAGGGCACCGAATGTGAACACCCAAGAGTGGGAGGGCACCAAGCGTGAACACCCGAGAGTAAGAGGGCACCGAGCGTGAACAGCAGAGAGTGAGGGGGCACCGAGCATGAAAACCCGAGAGTGTGGGGGCACCGAGTGTGAGAACCCGGGATTGAAAGGGCACAGAGTGTGAGAACCCAAGCATGAGAGGGCACCATGTGTGAACACCTGGGAGTGAGAGGGCACCGAGTGTGAACACCCGAGTGTGAGAGGGCACCGCGTGTAAACACTCGACAGTGAGAGGGCACTGAGTGTGAGAACCCGAGAGTGAGAGGGCACCGCGTGTAACCACCTGAGAGTGAGAGGGCACCGAGCGTGAAAACCTGAGAGTAAGGAGACACCGAGTGTGAGAACCCAAGTGTGACAGGGCACCAAGTGTGAAGACCCAAGAGTGAGTGGGCAATGAGTGTGAGAACCCAAGTGTGAGAGGGCACCGAGTGTGATCCCCTGAGTGAGAGGGCACTGAGCGTGAACAACCGAGGGTGAGAGGGCACCGAGTGTGAACACCCGAGAATGAGAGGACACCGAGCGTGAGCACCCGAGAGTGAGAGGGCTTCGCGTGTGATAACCCGAGTGTGAGAGGGCACCGAGTGTGAGCACCCGAGTGCGAGGGGGCACCGAGCATGAACACCCAAGTGTGAGGGGGCATTGGGTGTGAACTCCGGAGTGAGAGGGCACGAAGTGTGAACACCCGAGAGTGAAGGGGCACCGAGTGCGAGAGGGTACCGAGTGTGAACACACGAGAGTGAGGGGGCACCAAGTGTGAGAGGGCACCGTAGTGTCGGGGGCACTGAGTGTGAACATCCGAGAGTGAGAGGGCACGAAGTGTGAGAGGACACCGAGTGTGAACACCCAAGTTTGAGAGGGCACTGAGTGTGAACACCCGAGTGTGAGAGGGCACCGAGTGTGAACACCCGAGTGTGAGAGGGCACCGTGTGTTTACACCGAGTCTGAGAGGGCACCAAGTGTGACCACCTGAGTGTGAGGGGGCACCGAGTGTGAGATGGTACTGAGTGTGAACACCCGAGAGCAAGAGGGCACCGAGCGTGTACACCCGAGAGTGAGAGGGCATCACATGTGAGAACCCGAGTGTGAGAGGGCTCTGAGTGTGAGCACCCGAGTGCGATGGGGCACCGAGCATGAACACCCAAGTGTGAGGGGGCACTGAGTGTGAGAGGGCACCGGGTGTGAGCACCCGAGTGTGAAGGGGCACCGAGCATGAACACCCGAGAGTGAGAAGGCACTGACTGTGAACAAACGAGAGTGAGAGGGCACTAAGTGTGAACATCCGAGCGTGAAGTGGCGCCGAGTGTGAGAAGGCACTGAGTGTGAGAGGGCATCGAGTGTGAACATCTGAATTTGAGGGGGCACCGAGAGTGAACACCTGAGAGTGAGAGGGCACCGAGTCTGAACACCTGAGAGTGAGGGGGCACCGAGTGTGAGAGGGCACCGAGTGTGAACACCCAAGTGTGAGGGGGCACCGAGCGTGAGAGAGCACCGAGTGTGAACACCCAAGAGTGAGAGGACAGTGAGTGTGAACACCTGAGAGTGAGAGGGCACCGAGTCTGAACACCTGAGAGTGAGGGGGCACTGAGTGTGAGAGGGCACCGAGCGTGAACACCCGAGTGTGTGGAGGCACCGAGCATGAGAGGGCACCGAGTGTCAGAGCGCACCGAGTGTGAACACCCGAGAGTGAGGAGGCACCAAGTGTGAGAGGGCACCGAGTGTCAGAGCGCACCAAGTGTGAACACTCGAGAGTGAGAGGGCACCGAGCGGGCATACCCGAGTGTGAGGAGGCACCGAGCGTGAGAGGGCACCGAGTGTCAGAGTGCACCGAGTGTGAACACCCGAGTGTGAGGGGGCACCGAGTGTGAGGGGGCACCGAGCGTGAGAGGGCACCGAGTGTGAACCCCCGAGAGTGAGAGGACAGGGAGTGTGAACACCCGAGAGTGAGAGGACACCGAGTCTGAACACCTGAGAGTGAGGGGGCACCGAGTGTGAGAGGGCACCGAGCGTGAACCCCCGAGAGTGAGAGGACAGCGAGTGTGAACACCCGAGAGTGAGAGGGCACCGAGTCTGAACAGCTGAGAGTGAGGGGGCACCGAGTGTGAGAGGGCCCCGAGCATGAACACCCGAGTGTGAGGAGGCACGGAGCGTGAGAGGGCACCGAGTGTCAGAGCGCACCGAGTGTGAACACCCGAGAGTGAGGAGGCACCAAGTGTGAGAAGGCACCGAGTGCCAGAGCGCACCGAGTATGAACACTCGAGAGTGAGAGGGCACCGAGTGTGAACACCCGATTGTGAGGGCATTGAGTGTGAACACCTGAGAGTGAGGGGGCACCGAGTGTGAACACCTGAGTGTGAACAGGCACCGAGTGTGAACACCTGAGTGTGAGAGGGCACCGAGTGTGAACACCCGAGAGTGAGGGGGTACCAAGTGTGAGAGGGCACCGATTGTGAACACCCGAATGTGAGAGCGCACAGAGTGTGATCACCTGAGAGTGAGGGGGCACCGGGTGTGAGGGGGCACTGAGTGTGAGAGGGCAACGAGTGTGAACACCCGAGAGTGAGAAGGCACTAAGTGTGAACACCCGAGTGTGAGAGGGCACTAAGTGTGAACACCCGAGAGTGAAGGGGCACCGAGTGTGAAGAGCCAAGTGTGAGTGGGCACCGAGTGTGAGAGGGCACTGAGTGTCAGTGGGCAGCGATTGTGAACACTTGAGAGTGAGCGGGCACCGAGTGTGAGAGGGCACCAAGTGTGAACACCCGAGTGTGAGAGGGCATTGAGTGTGAACACCTGAGAGTGAGCGGGCACCGAGTGTGAACACCCGTGTGTGAGAAGGCACCGAGTGTGAGAGGGCACCGTGTGTGAACACCCAGGTGTGAAAGGGCACTGAATGTGAACACCCGATAGTGAGAAGGCACTGAGTGTGAACACCCGAGTGTGAGAGAGCACTAAGTGCGAACATCCGAGTGCGATTGGGCCCCGAGCATGAACACCCAAGTGTGAGGGGGCACCGAGTGTGAGAGGGCACCGAATGTGAACACCCGATAGTGAGGGGGCACCAAGTATGAGAGGGCACCGAGTGTCGGAGGCACCGAGTGTGAACACCCGTGAGTGAGAGGGCACCGAATGTGAACACCCGAGTCTGAGAGGGCACTGAGTGTGAAAACCTGAGTGTGAAGGGGCACCGAGTGTGAGAGGGTACTGAGTGTGAACACCCGAGTGTTAGAGGGCAACGAGTGTGAACACCTGAGAGTCAGGCGGTACCGAGTGTGAACACCCGAGTGTGATAGAGCACCGAGTGAGAACGCTCGAGAGTGAGCGGGCACCGAGTGTGAACACCCTAGAATGAGAGGGCTACGAGTGTAGCACCGGAGATTGAGAGGGCACCGAATGTGAACACCCGAGAATAAGAGGGCACCAAGTGTGAGAGAGCACCGAGTGTGAACACCCGAGTTTGAGAGGGCATTGAGTGTGAGAGGTCACCGAGTGTGAACACCCGAGTGTGAGAGGGCAACAAGTGTGAGAACCCAAGTGTGAGAGGGCACCGAGTGTGATCCCCTGAGTGAGAGGGCACTGAGCGTGAACACCCGAGGGTGAGAGGGCACCGAGCATGAACACCCGAGGGTGAGAGGACACCGAGCGTGAGCACCCGAGAGTGAGAGGGCATCGCGTGTGATAACCCGAGTGTGAGAGTGCACCGAGTGTGAGCACCCGAGTGCGAGGGGGCACCAAGCATGAACACCCAAGTGTGAGGGGGCATTGAGTGTGAACTCCCGAGTGAGAGGGCACCAAGTGTGAACACCCGAGAGTGAGGTGGCACCAAGTGTGAGAGGGCACCATAGTGTCGGGGGCACTGAGTGTGAACACCCGAGAGTGAGAGGGCACGGAGTGTGAGAGGACACCGAGTGTGAACACCTGAGTGTGAGCGGGCACCGAGAGTGTACACCCGAGCGTGAGAGGGCACGGTGTGTTTACACCTGAGTCTGAGAGGGCACTGAGTGTGGCCATCTGAGTGTGAGGGGGCACCGAGTGTGAGAGGGTACCGAGTGTGAACACACGAGTGTTAGAGGGCATCGAGTGTGAACAACTGAGAGTGAGGGGGGACTGAGTGTAAGAGGGCACCGAGTGTGAACACCCGAGTGTGAGGGGGCACTGAGAGTGAACACCCGAGAATGAGAGTGCAACGAGTCTGAACACCGGAGAGTGAGGGGGCACCGAGTGTGAGAGGGCACCGAGTATGAACACCCGAGTGTGAGAGGGCACCGAGTGTGAACACCCGAGAGTGAGGGGGCACCAAGTGTGAGAGGGCACCGAGTGTCAGAGCGCACCGAGTGTGAACACTCGAGAGTGAGAGAGCACCGAGTGTGAACACCCGAGAGTGAGGGGGCACTGAGTGTGAACACCCGAGAGTGAGGGGGCACCGAGTGTAAGAGGGCACCAAGTGTGAACACCCGATTGTGAGGGCATTGAGTGTGAACACCTGAGAGTGAGGGGGCACTGAGTGTGAACACCCGAGAGTGAGGGGGCACTGAGTGTGAGAGGGCACCGATTGTGAACACCCAAATGTGAGAGTGCACCAAGTGTGAACACCTGAGAGTGAGGGGGCACCGAGTGTGAACACCCGAGTGTGACGGGGCACTAAGTGTGAACACCCGAGAGTGAAGGGGCACCGAGTGTGAAGAGCCGAGTGTGAGAAGGCACTAAGTGTGAACACCCAAGAGTGAGAGGGCACTAAGTGTGAACACCCGAGAGTGAGGGGGCACCGAGTGTGAGAGGGCACCGAGTGTGAGAGGGCACAAAGTGTGAAAACCCGAGTGTGAGAGGGCATTGAGTGTGAACACCTGAGAGTGAGCGGGCACCGAGTGTGAACACCCGAGTGTGAGAGGGCACTGAGTGTGAACACCAGTGTGTAAGACGGCATCGAGAGTGAACACCCGAGAGTGTGGGGGCACTGAGCGTGAGAGGGCACCGTGTGTGAACACCCAAGTGTGAAAGGGCAATGAATGTGAATACCCGATAGTGAGAAGGCACTGAGTGTGAACACCCGAGTGTGAGAGGGCACTAAGTGCGAACATTCGAGTGCGATGGGGCACCGAGCATGAACACCCAAGTGTGAGAGGGCACTGATTGTGAGAGGGCACCGAATGCGAACACCCGAGAGTGAGGGGGCACCAAGTATGAGAGGGCACCGAGTGTCGGAGGCACCGAGTGTGAACACCCGTGAGTGACAGGGCACCGAATGTGAACACCCGAGTCTGAGAGGGTACCGAGTGTGAACAACTGAGAGTGAGGGGGCACAGAGTGTGAGAGGGCACCGAGTGTGAACACCTGAGTGTGAGGGAGCACAAAGTGTGAGAGGGCACCGAATGTGAACACCCGAGTGTGAGGGGGCACTGAGAGTGAACACCCGAGAATGAGAGGGCAACGAGTCTGAACACCGGAGAGTGAGGGGGCACCGAGTGTGAGAGCGCACCAAGTGTGAACACCCGAGAGTGAGGGGGCACCGAGTGTAAGAGGGAACCAAATGTGAATACCCGAGTGTGAGGGCACCAAGTGTGAACACCTGAGAGTGAGGGGGCGTGGAGTGTGAACACATGAGTGTGAGAGGGCACCGAGTGTGAGAGCCCGACAGTGAGAGGGCATCGAGTGTGAGGGCACTGAGTGTGAACTCCCGAGTGTGAGAGGGCACCGAGTGTGAACACCCGAGTGTGAGAGGGCACCGAGTTTGAACACCCGAGAGTGAGGGGGCACCGAGTGTGAGAGGGCACCAATTGTGAACACCCGAATGTGAGAGAGCACCGAGTGTGAACAGCTGAGAGAAAGGGGGAACTGAGTGTGAACACCCGAGTGTGAGGGGGCACCGAGTGTGAGGGGGCACCGAGCGTGAGAGGGCACCGAGTGTGAACCCCCGAGAGTGAGAGGACAGGGAGTGTGAACACCCGAGAGTGAGAGGACACCGAGTCTGAACACCTGAGAGTGAGGGGGCACCGAGTGTGAGAGGGCACCGAGCGTGAACCCCCGAGAGTGAGAGGACAGCGAGTGTGAACACCCGAGAGTGAGAGGGCACCGAGTCTGAACAGCTGAGAGTGAGGGGGCACCGAGTGTGAGAGGGCCCCGAGCATGAACACCCGAGTGTGAGGAGGCACGGAGCGTGAGAGGGCACCGAGTGTCAGAGCGCACCGAGTGTGAACACCCGAGAGTGAGGAGGCACCAAGTGTGAGAAGGCACCGAGTGCCAGAGCGCACCGAGTATGAACACTCGAGAGTGAGAGGGCACCGAGTGTGAACACCCGATTGTGAGGGCATTGAGTGTGAACACCTGAGAGTGAGGGGGCACCGAGTGTGAACACCTGAGTGTGAACAGGCACCGAGTGTGAACACCTGAGTGTGAGAGGGCACCGAGTGTGAACACCCGAGAGTGAGGGGGTACCAAGTGTGAGAGGGCACCGATTGTGAACACCCGAATGTGAGAGCGCACAGAGTGTGATCACCTGAGAGTGAGGGGGCACCGGGTGTGAGGGGGCACTGAGTGTGAGAGGGCAACGAGTGTGAACACCCGAGAGTGAGAAGGCACTAAGTGTGAACACCCGAGTGTGAGAGGGCACTAAGTGTGAACACCCGAGAGTGAAGGGGCACCGAGTGTGAAGAGCCAAGTGTGAGTGGGCACCGAGTGTGAGAGGGCACTGAGTGTCAGTGGGCAGCGATTGTGAACACTTGAGAGTGAGCGGGCACCGAGTGTGAGAGGGCACCAAGTGTGAACACCCGAGTGTGAGAGGGCATTGAGTGTGAACACCTGAGAGTGAGCGGGCACCGAGTGTGAACACCCGTGTGTGAGAAGGCACCGAGTGTGAGAGGGCACCGTGTGTGAACACCCAGGTGTGAAAGGGCACTGAATGTGAACACCCGATAGTGAGAAGGCACTGAGTGTGAACACCCGAGTGTGAGAGAGCACTAAGTGCGAACATCCGAGTGCGATTGGGCCCTGAGCATGAACACCCAAGTGTGAGGGGGCACCGAGTGTGAGAGGGCACCGAATGTGAACACCCGATAGTGAGGGGGCACCAAGTATGAGAGGGCACCGAGTGTCGGAGGCACCGAGTGTGAACACCCGTGAGTGAGAGGGCACCGAATGTGAACACCCGAGTCTGAGAGGGCACTGAGTGTGAAAACCTGAGTGTGAAGGGGCACCGAGTGTGAGAGGGTACTGAGTGTGAACACCCGAGTGTTAGAGGGCAACGAGTGTGAACACCTGAGAGTCAGGCGGTACCGAGTGTGAACACCCGAGTGTGATAGAGCACCGAGTGAGAACGCTCGAGAGTGAGCGGGCACCGAGTGTGAACACCCTAGAATGAGAGGGCTACGAGTGTAGCACCGGAGATTGAGAGGGCACCGAATGTGAACACCCGAGAATAAGAGGGCACCAAGTGTGAGAGAGCACCGAGTGTGAACACCCGAGTTTGAGAGGGCATTGAGTGTGAGAGGTCACCGAGTGTGAACACCCGAGTGTGAGAGGGCAACAAGTGTGAGAACCCAAGTGTGAGAGGGCACCGAGTGTGATCCCCTGAGTGAGAGGGCACTGAGCGTGAACACCCGAGGGTGAGAGGGCACCGAGCATGAACACCCGAGGGTGAGAGGACACCGAGCGTGAGCACCCGAGAGTGAGAGGGCATCGCGTGTGATAACCCGAGTGTGAGAGGGCACCGAGTGTGAGCACCCGAGTGCGAGGGGGCACCAAGCATGAACACCCAAGTGTGAGGGGGCATTGAGTGTGAACTCCCGAGTGAGAGGGCACCAAGTGTGAACACCCGAGAGTGAGGTGGCACCAAGTGTGAGAGGGCACCATAGTGTCGGGGGCACTGAGTGTGAACACCCGAGAGTGAGAGGGCACGGAGTGTGAGAGGACACCGAGTGTGAACACCTGAGTGTGAGCGGGCACCGAGAGTGTACACCCGAGCGTGAGAGGGCACGGTGTGTTTACACCTGAGTCTGAGAGGGCACTGAGTGTGGCCATCTGAGTGTGAGGGGGCACCGAGTGTGAGAGGGTACCGAGTGTGAACACCCGAGTGTGAGGGAGCACCGTGTGTGAGAAGACACCGAGTGTGAACACACGAGTGTTAGAGGGCATCGAGTGTGAACAACTGAGAGTGAGGGGGGACTGAGTGTAAGAGGGCACCGAGTGTGAACACCCGAGTGTGAGGGTGCACTGAGAGTGAACACCCGAGAATGAGAGTGCAACGAGTCTGAACACCGGAGAGTGAGGGGGCACCGAGTGTGAGAGGGCACCGAGTATGAACACCCGAGTGTGAGAGGGCACCGAGTGTGAACACCCGAGAGTGAGGGGGCACCAAGTGTGAGAGGGCACCGAGTGTCAGAGCGCACCGAGTGTGAACACTCGAGAGTGAGAGAGCACCGAGTGTGAACACCCGAGAGTGAGGGGGCACTGAGTGTGAACACCCGAGAGTGAGGGGGCACCGAGTGTAAGAGGGCACCAAGTGTGAACACCCGATTGTGAGGGCATTGAGTGTGAACACCTGAGAGTGAGGGGGCACTGAGTGTGAACACCCGAGAGTGAGGGGGCACTGAGTGTGAGAGGGCACCGATTGTGAACACCCAAATGTGAGAGTGCACCAAGTGTGAACACCTGAGAGTGAGGGGGCACCGAGTGTGAACACCCGAGTGTGACGGGGCACTAAGTGTGAACACCCGAGAGTGAAGGGGCACCGAGTGTGAAGAGCCGAGTGTGAGAAGGCACTAAGTGTGAACACCCAAGAGTGAGAGGGCACTAAGTGTGAACACCCGAGAGTGAGGGGGCACCGAGTGTGAGAGGGCACCGAGTGTGAGAGGGCACAAAGTGTGAAAACCCGAGTGTGAGAGGGCATTGAGTGTGAACACCTGAGAGTGAGCGGGCACCGAGTGTGAACACCCGAGTGTGAGAGGGCACTGAGTGTGAACACCAGTGTGTAAGACGGCATCGAGAGTGAACACCCGAGAGTGTGGGGGCACTGAGCGTGAGAGGGCACCGTGTGTGAACACCCAAGTGTGAAAGGGCAATGAATGTGAATACCCGATAGTGAGAAGGCACTGAGTGTGAACACCCGAGTGTGAGAGGGCACTAAGTGCGAACATTCGAGTGCGATGGGGCACCGAGCATGAACACCCAAGTGTGAGAGGGCACTGATTGTGAGAGGGCACCGAATGCGAACACCCGAGAGTGAGGGGGCACCAAGTATGAGAGGGCACCGAGTGTCGGAGGCACCGAGTGTGAACACCCGTGAGTGACAGGGCACCGAATGTGAACACCCGAGTCTGAGAGGGTACCGAGTGTGAACAACTGAGAGTGAGGGGGCACAGAGTGTGAGAGGGCACCGAGTGTGAACACCTGAGTGTGAGGGAGCACAAAGTGTGAGAGGGCACCGAATGTGAACACCCGAGTGTGAGGGGGCACTGAGAGTGAACACCCGAGAATGAGAGGGCAACGAGTCTGAACACCGGAGAGTGAGGGGGCACCGAGTGTGAGAGCGCACCGAGTGTGAACACCCGAGAGTGAGGGGGCACCGAGTGTAAGAGGGAACCAAGTGTGAATACCCGAGTGTGAGGGCACCAAGTGTGAACACCTGAGAGTGAGGGGGCATGGAGTGTGAACACATGAGTGTGAGAGGGCACCGAGTGTGAGAGCCCGACAGTGAGAGGGCATCGAGTGTGAGGGCACTGAGTGTGAACTCCCGAGTGTGAGAGGGCACCGAGTGTGAACACCCGAGTGTGAGAGGGCACCGAGTTTGAACACCCGAGAGTGAGGGGGCACCGAGTGTGAGAGGGCACCAATTGTGAACACCCGAATGTGAGAGAGCACCGAGTGTGAACAGCTGAGAGAAAGGGGGCACTGAGTGTGAACACCCGAGTGTGAGGGGGCACCGAGTGTGAGGGGGCACCGAGCGTGAGAGGGCACCGAGTGTGAACCCCCGAGAGTGAGAGGACAGGGAGTGTGAACACCCGAGAGTGAGAGGACACCGAGTCTGAACACCTGAGAGTGAGGGGGCACCGAGTGTGAGAGGGCACCGAGCGTGAACCCCCGAGAGTGAGAGGACAGCGAGTGTGAACACCCGAGAGTGAGAGGGCACCGAGTCTGAACAGCTGAGAGTGAGGGGGCACCGAGTGTGAGAGGGCCCCGAGCATGAACACCCGAGTGTGAGGAGGCACGGAGCGTGAGAGGGCACCGAGTGTCAGAGCGCACCGAGTGTGAACACCCGAGAGTGAGGAGGCACCAAGTGTGAGAAGGCACCGAGTGCCAGAGCGCACCGAGTATGAACACTCGAGAGTGAGAGGGCACCGAGTGTGAACACCAGATTGTGAGGGCATTGAGTGTGAACACCTGAGAGTGAGGGGGCACCGAGTGTGAACACCTGAGTGTGAACAGGCACCGAGTGTGAACACCTGAGTGTGAGAGGGCACCGAGTGTGAACACCCGAGAGTGAGGGGGTACCAAGTGTGAGAGGGCACCGATTGTGAACACCCGAATGTGAGAGCGCACAGAGTGTGATCACCTGAGAGTGAGGGGGCACCGGGTGTGAGGGGGCACTGAGTGTGAGAGGGCAACGAGTGTGAACACCCGAGAGTGAGAAGGCACTAAGTGTGAACACCCGAGTGTGAGAGGGCACTAAGTGTGAACACCCGAGAGTGAAGGGGCACCGAGTGTGAAGAGCCAAGTGTGAGTGGGCACCGAGTGTGAGAGGGCACTGAGTGTCAGTGGGCAGCGATTGTGAACACTTGAGAGTGAGCGGGCACCGAGTGTGAGAGGGCACCAAGTGTGAACACCCGAGTGTGAGAGGGCATTGAGTGTGAACACCTGAGAGTGAGCGGGCACCGAGTGTGAACACCCGTGTGTGAGAAGGCACCGAGTGTGAGAGGGCACCGTGTGTGAACACCCAGGTGTGAAAGGGCACTGAATGTGAACACCCGATAGTGAGAAGGCACTGAGTGTGAACACCCGAGTGTGAGAGAGCACTAAGTGCGAACATCCGAGTGCGATTGGGCCCCGAGCATGAACACCCAAGTGTGAGGGGGCACTGAGTGTGAGAGGGCACCGAATGTGAACACCCGATAGTGAGGGGGCACCAAGTATGAGAGGGCACCGAGTGTCGGAGGCACCGAGTGTGAACACCCGTGAGTGAGAGGGCACCGAATGTGAACACCCGAGTCTGAGAGGGCACTGAGTGTGAAAACCTGAGTGTGAAGGGGCACCGAGTGTGAGAGGGTACTGAGTGTGAACACCCGAGTGTTAGAGGGCAACGAGTGTGAACACCTGAGAGTCAGGCGGTACCGAGTGTGAACACCCGAGTGTGATAGAGCACCGAGTGAGAACGCTCGAGAGTGAGCGGGCACCGAGTGTGAACACCCTAGAATGAGAGGGCTACGAGTGTAGCACCGGAGATTGAGAGGGCACCGAATGTGAACACCCGAGAATAAGAGGGCACCAAGTGTGAGAGAGCACCGAGTGTGAACACCCGAGTTTGAGAGGGCATTGAGTGTGAGAGGTCACCGAGTGTGAACACCCGAGTGTGAGAGGGCAACAAGTGTGAGAACCCAAGTGTGAGAGGGCACCGAGTGTGATCCCCTGAGTGAGAGGGCACTGAGCGTGAACACCCGAGGGTGAGAGGGCACCGAGCATGAACACCCGAGGGTGAGAGGACACCGAGCGTGAGCACCCGAGAGTGAGAGGGCATCGCGTGTGATAACCCGAGTGTGAGAGGGCACCGAGTGTGAGCACCCGAGTGCGAGGGGGCACCAAGCATGAACACCCAAGTGTGAGGGGGCATTGAGTGTGAACTCCCGAGTGAGAGGGCACCAAGTGTGAACACCCGAGAGTGAGGTGGCACCAAGTGTGAGAGGGCACCATAGTGTCGGGGGCACTGAGTGTGAACACCCGAGAGTGAGAGGGCACGGAGTGTGAGAGGACACCGAGTGTGAACACCTGAGTGTGAGCGGGCACCGAGAGTGTACACCCGAGCGTGAGAGGGCACGGTGTGTTTACACCTGAGTCTGAGAGGGCACTGAGTGTGGCCATCTGAGTGTGAGGGGGCACCGAGTGTGAGAGGGTACCGAGTGTGAACACCCGAGTGTGAGGGAGCACCGTGTGTGAGAAGACACCGAGTGTGAACACACGAGTGTTAGAGGGCATCGAGTGTGAACAACTGAGAGTGAGGGGGGACTGAGTGTAAGAGGGCACCGAGTGTGAACACCCGAGTGTGAGGGTGCACTGAGAGTGAACACCCGAGAATGAGAGTGCAACGAGTCTGAACACCGGAGAGTGAGGGGGCACCGAGTGTGAGAGGGCACCGAGTATGAACACCCGAGTGTGAGAGGGCACCGAGTGTGAACACCCGAGAGTGAGGGGGCACCAAGTGTGAGAGGGCACCGAGTGTCAGAGCGCACCGAGTGTGAACACTCGAGAGTGAGAGAGCACCGAGTGTGAACACCCGAGAGTGAGGGGGCACTGAGTGTGAACACCCGAGAGTGAGGGGGCACCGAGTGTGAGAGGGCACCAAGTGTGAACACCCGAGTGTGAGAGGGCATTGAGTGTGAACACCTGAGAGTGAGGGGGCACTGAGTGTGAACACCCGAGAGTGAGGGGGCACTGAGTGTGAGAGGGCACCGATTGTGAACACCCAAATATGAGAGTGCACCAAGTGTGAACACCTGAGAGTGAGGGGGCACCGAGTGTGAACACCCGAGTGTGACGGGGCACTAAGTGTGAACACCCGAGAGTGAAGGGGCACCGAGTGTGAAGAGCCGAGTGTGAGAAGGCACTAAGTGTGAACACCCAAGAGTGAGAGGGCACTAAGTGTGAACACCCGAGAGTGAGGGGGCACCGAGTGTGAGAGGGCACCGAGTGTGAGAGGGCACAAAGTGTGAAAACCCGAGTGTGAGAGGGCATTGAGTGTGAACACCTGAGAGTGAGCGGGCACCGAGTGTGAACACCCAAGTGTGAGAGGGCACCGAGTGTGAACACCAGTGTGTAAGACGGCATCGAGAGTGAACACCCGAGAGTGTGGGGGCACTGAGCGTGAGAGGGCACCGTGTGTGAACACCCAAGTGTGAAAGGTCAATGAATGTGAATACCCGATAGTGAGAAGGCACTGAGTGTGAACACCCGAGAGTGAGAGGGCACTAAGTGCGAACATCCGAGTGCAATGGGGCACCGAGCATGAACACCCAAGTGTGAGAGGGCACCGAATGTGAACACACGAGAGTGAGGGGGCACCAAGTATGAGAGGGCACCGAGTGTTGGAGGCACCGAGTATGAACACCCGTGAGTGACAGGGCACCGAATGTGAACACCCGAGTCTGAGAGGGTACCGAGTGTGAACACCTGAGAGTGAGGGGGCACAGAGTGTGAGAGGGCACCGAGTGTGAACACCTGAGTGTGAGGGGGCACAAAGTGTGAGAGGGCAGCGAATGTGAACACCTGAATGTGAGGGGGCACTGAGAGTGAACACCCGAGAATGAGAGGGCAACGAGTCTGAACACCGGAGAGTGAGGGAGCACCGAGTGTGAGAGCGCACCGAGTATGAACACCCGAGTGTGCGAGGGCACCGAGTGTGAACACCCGAGAGTGAGGGGGCACCGAGTGTAAGAGGGAACCAAGTGTGAACACCCGAGTGTGAGGGCACCAAGTGTGAACACCTGAGAGTGAGGGGGCATGGAGTGTGAACACATGAGTGTGAGAGGGCACCGAGTGTGAGAACCCGACAGTGAGAGGGCATCGAGTGTGAGGGCACTGAGTGTGAACTCCCGAGTGTGAGAGGGCACTGAGTGTGAACACCCGAGTGTGAGAGGGCACCGAGTTTGAACACCCGAGAGTGAGGGGGCACCGAGTGTGAGAGGGCACCAATTGTGCACACCCGAATGTGAGAGAGCACCGAGTGTGAACAGCTGAGAGAAAGGCGGCACCGAGTGTGAACACCCGAGTGTGAGGGGGCACCGAGTGTGAGGGGGCACCGAGCGTGAGAGGGCACCGAGTGTGAACCCCCGAGAGTGAGAGGACAGCGAGTGTGAACACCCGAAAGTGAGATGGCACCGAGTCTGAACACCTGAGAGTGAGGGGGCACCGAGTGTGAGAGGGCACCGAGCGTGAACACCCGAGTGTGAGGAGGCACGGAGCGTGAGAGGGCACCGAGTGTCAGAGCGCACCGAGTGTGAACACCCGAGAGTGAGAGGGCACCGAGTGTGAACACCCGACAGTGAGGGGGCATGAGAATGAACACCCGAGAGTGAGGGGGCACTGAGTGTAAGAGGGCACCAAGTGTGAACACCCGATTGTGAGGGCATTGAGTGTGAACACCTGAGAGTGAGGGGGCACCGAGTGTGAACACCTGAGTGTGAACAGGCACCAAGTGTGAACACCTGAGTGTGAGAGGGCACCGAGTGTGAACACCCGAGAGTGAGGGGGTACCAAGTGTGAGAGGGCACCGATTGTGAACACCCGAATGTGAGAGCGCACAGAGTGTGATCACCTGAGAGTGAGGGGGCACCGGGTGTGAGGGGGCACTGAGTGTGAGAGGGCAACGAGTGTGAACACCCGAGAGTGAGAAGGCACTAAGTGTGAACACCCGAGTGTGAGAGGGCACTAAGTGTGAACACCCGAGAGTGAAGGGGCACCGAGTGTGAAGAGCCAAGTGTGAGTGGGCACCGAGTGTGAGAGGGCACTGAGTGTCAGTGGGCAGCGATTGTGAACACTTGAGAGTGAGCGGGCACCGAGTGTGAGAGGGCACCAAGTGTGAACACCCGAGTGTGAGAGGGCATTGAGTGTGAACACCTGAGAGTGAGCGGGCACCGAGTGTGAACACCCGTGTGTGAGAGGTCACCGAGTGTGAACACCAGAGTGTGAGACGGCATCGTGTGTGAACACCCGAGAGTGAGGGGCCACCGAGTGTGAGAGGGCAACGTATGTGAACACCCAAGTGTGAAAGGCCACTGAATGTGTACACCCGATAGTGAGAAGGCACTGAGCGTGAACACCCGAATGTGAGAGGGCACTAAGTGCGAACATCCGAGAGCGAAGGGGCACCGAGTGTGAGAACCCAAGTGTGACAGGGCACCAAGTGTGAAGACCCAAGCGTGAGCGGGCAACGCGTGTGAGAACCCAAGTGTGAGAGGGCATCAAGTGTGAACCCCTGAGTGAGAGTGCACTGAGCATGAACACCTGAGGGTGAGAGAGCACCGAGCATGAACACCCGAGAGTGAGAGGGCAACGAACATGTGCACCCGAGAGTGAGAGGGCATCACGTGTGAGAACCCGAGTGTGAGGGGGCACTGAGTGTGAGAGGGCACCGATTGTGAACACTCGAGTGTGAGGGGGCACCGAGTGTGAACACCCGAGAGTGAGAGGGCACGAAGTGTGAGAGGACACCGAGTGTGAACAGCCGAGATTGAGAGGGCACCGAGTGTGAACACCCGAGTGTGATAGAGCACCGAGTGAGAACGCTCGAGAGGGCACCGAGTGTGATCCCCTGAGTGAGTGGGCACTGAGCGTGAACACCCGAGGGTGAGAGGGCACCAAGCGTGAACACCCGACAATGAGAGGACACCGAGCGTGAGCACCCGAGAGTGAGAGGGCATCGCGTGTGATAACCCGAATGTGAGAGGGCACCGAGTGTGAGCACCTGAGTGTGAGGAGGCACCGAGTGTGAACACCCAAGAGTGAGGGGGCACCGAGTGTAAGAGGGCACCAAGTGTGAGCACCCGAGTGTGAGGGCATTGAGTGTGAACACCTGAGAGTAAGGGGGCACCGAGTGTGAACACCCGAGTGTGAGAGGGCACCGAGTGTGAGAACCCGACAGTGAGAGGGCACCGAGTGTGAGAGGGCACTGAGTGTGAACACCCGAGTGTGAAAGGGCACCGAGTTTGAACACCTGAGAGTGAGGTGGCACCGAGTGTGAGAGGGCACCGATTGTGAGCACCCGAATATGAGAGCGCACCGAGTGTGAACAGCTGAGAGTGAGGGGGCACCGAGTGTGAACACCCGAGTGTGAGAGGGCACCGAGTGTGAGAACCCGAGAGTGAGAGGGCACCGAGTGTGAGAGGGCACCGAATGTGAACACCCGAATGTGAGGGCGCACCGAGTGTGAACACCCGAGTGTGAGGGGGCACCGAATGTGAGGGGCCACCGAGCGTGAGTGGACACCGAGTGTGAACACCCGAGAGTGAGAGGACAGCGAGTGTGAACACCCGCGAGTGAGAGGACAGCGAGTGTGAACACCCGCGAGTGAGAGGGCACTGAGTCTGAACACCTGAGAGTGAGGGAGCACAGAGTGTGAGAGGGCACCCAGCGTGAACACCCGAGTGTGAGGAGGCACCGAGCGTGAGAGGGCACCGAGTGTCAGAGCGCACCGAGTGTGAACACCCGAGAGTTAGACGGCACCGAGTGTGAGCACCTGAGAGTGAGGGGGCACTGAGTGTGAACACCCGAGAGTGAGGGGGCACCGAGTGTAAGAGGGCACCAAGTGTGAACATCCGATTGTGAGGGCATTGAGTGTGAACACCTGAGAGTGAGGGGGCACCGAGTGTGAACATCCGAGTGTGAGAGGGCACCGTGTGTTTACACCCGAGTCTGAGAGGGCACCGAGTGTGAGCACCTGAGTGTGAGGGGGCACCGAGTGTGAGAGGGTACCGAGTGTGAACATCCGAGTGTGAGGGAGCACCGTGTGTGAGAAGGCACCGAGTGTGAACACACGAGTGTTAGAGGGCAACGAGTGTGAACACCTGAGAGTGAGGGGGTACCGAGTGTGAGAGGGCACCGAGTGTGAACACCTGAGTGTGAGGGATTACAAATTGTGAGAGGGCACCGAGTGTGAACACCCGAGTGTGAGGGGGCACTGAGAGTAAACACCCGAGAATGAGAGGTCAACGAGTCTGAACACAGGAGAGTGAGGGGGCACCGAGTGTGAGAGGGCACCGAGTATGAACACCCGAGTGTGAGGAGGCACCGAGTGTGAACACCCGAGAGTGAGGGGGCACCGAGTGTAAGAGGGCACCAAGTGTGAACACCCGAGTGTGAGGGCATTGAGTGTGGACACCCGAGAGTGAGGGGGCATGGATTGTGAACCCATGAGTGTGAGAGGGCACCGAGTGTGAGAACCCGACAGTGAGAGGGCACTGAGTGTGAGGGCGCTGAGTGTGAACACCCGAGTGTGAGAGGGAACCGACTGTGAACACCCGAGTGTGAGAGGGCAGCGAGTTTGAACACCCAAGAGTGAGGGGGCACCGAGTGTGAGAAGGCACCGATTGTGAACACCCGAATGTGAGAGCGCACCGAGTGTGAACAGCTGAGAGTGAGGGGGCACTGAGTGTGAGGTGGCACCGAGTGTGAGGGGGCACCGAGCGTGAGAGGGCACCGAGTGTGAACACCCGAGAGTGAGAGGACAGCGAGTGTGAACACCCGAGAGTGAGAGGACACCGAGTGTGAGAGGGCACCGAGCGTGAGCACCCAAGTGTGAGGAGGCACCGAGCGTGAGAGGGCACCGAGTGTCAGAGCGCACCGAGTGTGAACACCCGAGAGTGAGGAGGCACCAAGTGTGAGAGGGCATCGAGTGTCAGACTGCACCGAGTATGAACACTCGAGAGTGAGAGGGCACCGAATATGAACACCCGAGAGTGAGGGGGCACCGAGTGTAAGAGGGCACCAAGTGTGAACACCCGATTGTGAGGGCATTGAGTGTGAACACCTGAGAGTGAGGGGGCACCGAGTGTGAACACCCGAGTCTGAGAGGGCACCGAGTGTGACCACCTGAGTGTGAGGGGGCACCGAGTGTGAGAGGGTACCGAGTGTGAACACCCGAGTGTTAGAGGGCAACGAGTGTGAACACCTGAGAGTGAGGGGGTACCGAGTGTGAGAGGGCACCAAGTATGAACACCCGAGTGTTGGGGGCACCAAGTGTGAACACCCAAGAGTGAGGGGGCACCGAGTGTAAGAGGGCACCAAGTGTGAACACCCGAGTGTGAGGGCATTGAGTGTGAACACCTGAGATTGAGGGGGCACCGAGTGTGAACACCCGAGTGTGAAAGGGCACCGAGTTTGAACACCTGAGAGTGAGGGGGTACCGAGTGTGAGAGGGCACCAATTGTGAACACCCGAATGTGAGAGCGCACCGAGTGTGAACAGCTGTGAGTGAGGGGGCACCGAGTGTGAACACCCGAGTGTGAGAGGGCACCGAGTGTGAGAACCCGAGCGTGAGAGGGCACCGAGTGTGAGAGGGCACCGATTGTGAACACCCGAATGTGAGAGCGCACCGAGTGTGAACACCCGAGTATGAGTGGGCACCGAGTGTGAGGGGCCCCCAAGCGTGAGTGGACATCGAGTGTGAACACCTGAGAGTGAGAGGACAGGAAGTGTGAACACCCGAGAGTGAGAGGGCACTGAGTCTGAACATCTGAGAGTGAGGGAGCACCGAGTGTGAGAGGGCACCCAGCGTGAACACCCGAGTGTGAGGAGGCACTGAGCGTGAGAGGGCACCGAGTGTCAGAGCACACCGAGTGTGAACACCCGAGAGTTAGACGGCACTGAGTGTGAACACCTGAGAGTGAGGGGGCACTGAGTGTGAACACCCGAGAGTGAGGGGGCACCGAGTGTAAGAGGGCACCAAGTGTGAACACCCGATTGTGAGGGCATTGAGTGTGAACACCTGAGAGTGAGGGGGCACCGAGTGTGAACACCCGAGTGTGAGAGGGCACCGTGTGTTTACACCCGAGTCTGAGAGGGCACCGAGTGTGAGCACCTGAGTGTGAGGGGGCACCGAGTGTGAGAGGGTAACGAGTGTGAACATCCGAGTGTGAGGGAGCACCGTGTGTGAGAAGGCACCGAGTGTGAACACACGAGTGTTAGAGGGCAACGCGTGTGAACACCTGAGAGTGAGGGGGTACTGAGTGTGAGAGGGCACCGAGTGTGAACACCTGAGTGTGAGGGATTACAAATTGTGAGAGGGCACCGAGTGTGAACACCCGAGTGTAAGGGGGCACTGAGAGTAAACACCCGAGAATGAGAGGGCAACGAGTCTGAACACCGGAGAGTGAGGGGGCACCGAGTGTGAGAGGGCACCGAGTATGAACACCCGAGTGTGAGGGGGCACCGAGTGTGAACACCCGAATGTGAGAGCGCACCGAGTGTGAACAGCTGAGAGTGAGGGGGCACTGAGTGTGAGGGGGCACCGAGTGTGAGGGGGCACCGAGCGTGAGAGGGCACCGAGTGTGAACACCCGAGAGTGAGAGGACAGTGAGTGTGAACACCCGAGAGTGAGAGGGCACCGAGTGTGAGAGGGCACCGAGCGTGAGCACCCGAGTGTGAGGAGGCACCGAGCGTGAGAGGGCACCGAGTGTCAGAGCGCACCGAGTGTGAACACCCGAGAGTGAGGAGGCACCAAGTGTGAGAGGGCATCGAGTGTCAGAGTGCACCGAGTATGAACACTCGAGAGTGAGAGGGCACCGAGTATGAACACCCGAGAGTGAGGGGGCACCGAGTGTAAGAGGGCACCAAGTGTGAACACCCGATTGTGAGGGCATTGAGTGTGAACACCTGAGAGTGAGGGGGCACCGAGTGTGAACACCCGAGTCTGAGAGGGCACCGAGTGTGACCACCTGAGTGTGAGGGGGCACCGAGTGTAAGAGGGTACCGAGTGTGAACACCCGAGTGTTAGAGGGCAACGAGTGTGAACACCTGAGAGTGAGGGGGTACCGAGTGTGAGAGGGCACCAAGTATGAACACCCGAGTGTTGGGGGCACCAAGTGTGAACACCCAAGAGTGAGGGGGCACCGAGTGTAAGAGGGCACCAAGTGTGAACACCCGAGTGTGAGGGCATTGAGTGTGAACACCTGAGATTGAGGGGGCACCGAGTGTGAACACCCGAGTGTGAGAGGGCACCGAGTGTGAGAACCCGACAGTGAGAGGGCACTGAGTGTGAGTTGGCACTGAGTGTGAACACCCGAGTGTGAAAGGGCACCGAGTTTGAACACCTGAGAGTGAGGGGGCACCGAGTGTGAGAGGGCACCAATTGTGAACACCCGAATGTGAGAGCGCACCGAGTGTGAACACCCGAGTATGAGTGGGCACCGAGTGTGAGGGGCCCCCGAGCGTGAGTGGACACCGAGTGTGAACACCCGAGAGTGAGAGGACAGCGAGTGTGAACACTCGAGAGTGAGAGGGCACCGAGTCTGAACAGCTGAGAGTGAGGGAGCACCGAGTGTGAGAGGGCACCCAGCGTGAACACCCGAGTGTGAGGAGGCACCGAGCGTGAGAGGGCACCGAGTGTCAGAGCGCACCGAGTGTGAACACCCGAGAGTTAGACGGCACCGAGTGTGAACACCTGAGAAGTGAGGGGGCACTGAGTGTGAACACCCGAGAGTGAGGGGGCACCGAGTGTAAGAGGGCACCAAGTGTGAACACCCGATTGTGAGGGCATTGAGTGTGAACACCTGAGAGTGAGGGGGCACCGAGTGTCAACACCCGAGTGTGAGAGGGCACCGTGTGTTTACACCTGAGTCTGAGAGGGCACCGAGTGTGAGCACCTGAGTGTGAGGGGGCACCGAATGTGAGAGGGTACCGAGTGTGAACATCCGAGTGTGAGGGAGCACCGTGTATGAGAAGGCACCGAGTGTGAACACACGAGTGTTAGAGGGCAACGAGTGTGAACACCTGAGAGTGAGGGGGTACCGAGTGTGAGAGGGCACCGAGTGTGAACACCTGAGTGTGAGGGATTACAAATTGTGAGAGGGCACCGAGTGTGAACAACCGAGTGTGAGGGGGCACTGAGAGTAAACACCCAAGAATGAGAGGGCAACGAGTCTGAACAACGGAGAGTGAGGGGGCACCGAGTGTGAGAGGGCACCGAGTATGAACACCCGAGTGTGAGGGGGCACCGAGTGTGAACACCCAAGAGTGAGGGGGCACCGATTGTGAGAAGGCACCGATTGTGAACACCCGAATGTGAGAGCGCACCGAGTGTGAACAGCTGAGAGTGAGGGGGCACCGAGTGTGAGGGGGCACCGAGTGTGAGGGGGCACCGAGCGTGAGAGGGCACCGAGTGTGAACACCCGAGAGTGAGAGGACAGCGAGTGTGAACACCCGAGAGTGAGAGGGCACCGAGTGTGAGAGGGCACCGAGCGTGAACACCCGAGTGTGAGGAGGCACCGAGCGTGAGAGGGCACCGAGTGTCAGAGCGCACTGAGTATGAAAACCCAAGAGTGAGGGGGCACCGAGTGTAAGAGGGCACCAAGTGTGAACACCCGATTGTGAGGGCATTGAGTGTGAACACCCGAGAGTGAGAGAACAGCGAGTGTGAACACCCGAGAGTAAGAGGGCACCGAGTCTGAACACCTGAGAGTGAGGGAGCACCGAGTGTGAGAGGGCACCGAGCATGAACACCCGAGTGTCAGGAGGCATGGAGCATGAGAGGGCACCGAGTGTCAGAGCGCACCGAGTGTGAACACCCGAGAGTGAGGAGGCACCAAGTGTGAGAGGGCACCGAGTGTCAGAGCGCACCGGGTGTGAACACTCGAGAGTGAGAGGGCACCGAGTGTGAACACCTGAGAGTGAGGGGGCACTGAGTATGAACACCCGAGAGTGAGGGGGCACCAAGTGTAAGCGGACACCAAGTGTGAACACCCAATTGTGAGGGCATTGAGTGTGAACACCTGAGAGTGAGGGGGCACCGTGTGTGAACACCTGAGTGTGAGAGGGCACCGAGTGTGGGAGGGCACTGAATGTGAACACCCGAGTGTTAGAGGTCAACGAATGTGAACACCCGAGAGTGAAGGGGCACCGAGTGTGAAGAGCCAAGTGTGAGTGGGCACCGAGTGTGAGAGGGCACTGAGTGTCAGTGGGCAGCGATTGTGAACACTTGAGAGTGAGCGGGCACCGAGTGTGAGAGGGCACCAAGTGTGAACACCCGAGTGTGTGAGGGCACCGAGTGTGAACACCCGAGTGTGAGAGGGCAGCGAGTTTGAACACCCAAGAGTGAGGGGGCACCGAGTGTGAGAAGGCACCGATTGTGAACACCCGAATGTGAGAGCGCACCGAGTGTGAACAGCTGAGAGTGAGGGGGCACCGAGTGTGAGGGGGCACCGAGTGTGAGGGGGCACCGAGCGTGAGAGGGCACCGAGTGTGAACACCCGAGAGTGAGAGGACAGCGAGTGTGAACACCCGAGAGTGAGAGGGCACCGAGTGTGAGAAGGCACCGAGCGTGAGCACCCGAGTGTGAGGAGGCACCGAGCGTGAGAGGGCAACGAGTGTCAGAGCGCACCGAGTGTGAACACCCGAGACTGAGGAGGCACCAACTGTGAGAGGGCACCGAGTGTCAGAGTGCACCGAGTATGAACACTCGAGAGTGAGAGGGCACCGAGTATGAACACCCGAGAGTGAGGGGGCACCGAGTGTAAGAGGGCACCAAGTGTGAACACCCGATTGTGAGGGCATTGAGCGTGAACACCTGAGAGTGAGGGGGCACCGAGTGTGAACACCCGAGTCTGAGAGGGCACTGAGTGTGACCACCTGAGTGTGAGGGGGCACCGAGTGTGAGAGGGAACCGAGTGTGAACACCCGAGTGTTAGAGGGCAACGAGTGTGAACACCTGAGAGTGAGGGGGTACCGAGTGTGAGAGGGCACCAAGTATGAACACCCGAGTGTTGGGGGCACCAAGTGTGAACAGCTGAGAGTGAGGGGGCACCGAGTGTGAACACCCGAGTGTGAGAGGGCACCGAGTGTGGGAACCCGAGAGTGAGAGGGCACCGAGTGTGAGAGGGCACCGATTGTGAACACCCGAATGTGAGAGCGCACCGAGTGTGAACAGCTGAGAGTGAGGGGGCACTGAATGTGAGGGGGCACCGAGTGTGAACACCTGAGTGTGAGGGATTACAAATTGTGAGAGGGCACCGAGTGTGAACAACCGAGTGTGAGGGGGCACTGAGAGTAAACACCCAAGAATGAGAGGGCAACGAGTCTGAACAACGGAGAGTGAGGGGGCACCGAGTGTGAGAGGGCACCGAGTATGAACACCCGAGTGTGAGGGGGCACCGAGTGTGAACACCCAAGAGTGAGGGGGCACCGATTGTGAGAAGGCACCGATTGTGAACACCCGAATGTGAGAGCGCACCGAGTGTGAACAGCTGAGAGTGAGGGGGCACCGAGTGTGAGGGGGCACCGAGTGTGAGGGGGCACCGAGCGTGAGAGGGCACCGAGTGTGAACACCCGAGAGTGAGAGGACAGCGAGTGTGAACACCCGAGAGTGAGAGGGCACCGAGTGTGAGAGGGCACCGAGCGTGAACACCCGAGTGTGAGGAGGCACCGAGCGTGAGAGGGCACCGAGTGTCAGAGCGCACTGAGTATGAAAACCCAAGAGTGAGGGGGCACCGAGTGTAAGAGGGCACCAAGTGTGAACACCCGATTGTGAGGGCATTGAGTGTGAACACCCGAGAGTGAGAGAACAGCGAGTGTGAACACCCGAGAGTAAGAGGGCACCGAGTCTGAACACCTGAGAGTGAGGGAGCACCGAGTGTGAGAGGGCACCGAGCATGAACACCCGAGTGTCAGGAGGCATGGAGCATGAGAGGGCACCGAGTGTCAGAGCGCACCGAGTGTGAACACCCGAGAGTGAGGAGGCACCAAGTGTGAGAGGGCACCGAGTGTCAGAGCGCACCGGGTGTGAACACTCGAGAGTGAGAGGGCACCGAGTGTGAACACCTGAGAGTGAGGGGGCACTGAGTATGAACACCCGAGAGTGAGGGGGCACCAAGTGTAAGCGGACACCAAGTGTGAACACCCAATTGTGAGGGCATTGAGTGTGAACACCTGAGAGTGAGGGGGCACCGTGTGTGAACACCTGAGTGTGAGAGGGCACCGAGTGTGGGAGGGCACTGAATGTGAACACCCGAGTGTTAGAGGTCAACGAATGTGAACACCCGAGAGTGAAGGGGCACCGAGTGTGAAGAGCCAAGTGTGAGTGGGCACCGAGTGTGAGAGGGCACTGAGTGTCAGTGGGCAGCGATTGTGAACACTTGAGAGTGAGCGGGCACCGAGTGTGAGAGGGCACCAAGTGTGAACACCCGAGTGTGTGAGGGCACCGAGTGTGAACACCCGAGTGTGAGAGGGCAGCGAGTTTGAACACCCAAGAGTGAGGGGGCACCGAGTGTGAGAAGGCACCGATTGTGAACACCCGAATGTGAGAGCGCACCGAGTGTGAACAGCTGAGAGTGAGGGGGCACCGAGTGTGAGGGGGCACCGAGTGTGAGGGGGCACCGAGCGTGAGAGGGCACCGAGTGTGAACACCCGAGAGTGAGAGGACAGCGAGTGTGAACACCCGAGAGTGAGAGGGCACCGAGTGTGAGAAGGCACCGAGCGTGAGCACCCGAGTGTGAGGAGGCACCGAGCGTGAGAGGGCAACGAGTGTCAGAGCGCACCGAGTGTGAACACCCGAGACTGAGGAGGCACCAACTGTGAGAGGGCACCGAGTGTCAGAGTGCACCGAGTATGAACACTCGAGAGTGAGAGGGCACCGAGTATGAACACCCGAGAGTGAGGGGGCACCGAGTGTAAGAGGGCACCAAGTGTGAACACCCGATTGTGAGGGCATTGAGCGTGAACACCTGAGAGTGAGGGGGCACCGAGTGTGAACACCCGAGTCTGAGAGGGCACTGAGTGTGACCACCTGAGTGTGAGGGGGCACCGAGTGTGTGAGGGTACCGAGTGTGAACACCCGAGTGTTAGAGGGCAACGAGTGTGAACACCTGAGAGTGAGGGGGTACCGAGTGTGAGAGGGCACCAAGTATGAACACCCGAGTGTTGGGGGCACCAAGTGTGAACAGCTGAGAGTGAGGGGGCACCGAGTGTGAACACCCGAGTGTGAGAGGGCACCGAGTGTGGGAACCCGAGAGTGAGAGGGCACCGAGTGTGAGAGGGCACCGATTGTGAACACCCGAATGTGAGAGCGCACCGAGTGTGAACAGCTGAGAGTGAGGGGGCACTGAATGTGAGAGGGCACCGAGTGTGAGGGGGCACCGAGCGTGAGAGGGCACCGAGTGTGAACACCCGAGAGTGAGAGGACAGCGAGTGTGAACACCCGAGAGTGAGAGGGCACCGAGTGTGAGAGGGCACCGAGCGTGAGCACCCAAGTGTGAGGAGGCACCGAGCGTGAGAGGGCACCGAGTGTCAGAGCGCACCGAGTGTGAACACCCGAGACTGAGGAGGCACCAAGTGTGAGAGGGCACCGAGTGTCAGAGTGCACCGAGTATGAACACTCGAGAGTGAGAGGGCACCGAGTATGAACACCCGAGAGTGAGGGGGCACCTAGTGTAAGAGGGCACCAAGTGTGAACACCCGATTGTGAGGGCATTGAGTGTGAACACCTGAGAGTGAGGGGGCACCGAGTGTGAACACCCGAGTCTGAGAGGGCACCGAGTGTGACCACCTGAGTGTGAGGGGGCACCGAGTGTGAGAGGGTACCGAGTGTGAACACCCGAGTGTTAGAGGGCAACGTGTGTGAACACCTGAGAGTGAGGGGGTACCGAGTGTGAGAGGGCACCAAGTATGAACACCCAAGTGTTGGGGGCACCAAGTGTGAACACCCAAGAGTGAGGGGGCACCGAGTGTAAGAGGGCACCAAGTGTGAACACCCGAGTGTGAGGGCATTGAGTGTGAACACCTGAGAGTGAGGGGGCACCGAGTGTGAACACCCGAGTGTGAGAGGGCACCGAGTGTGAGAACCCGACAGTGAGAGGGCACTGAGTGTGAGTTGGCACTGAGTGTGAACACCCGAGTGTGAAAGGGCACCGAGTGTGAACACCTGAGAGTGAGGGGGCACCGAGTGTGAGAGGGCACCGATTGTGAACACCCGACTGTCAGAGCGCACCGAGTGTGAACAGCTGAGAGTGAGGGGGCACCGAGTGTGAACACCCGAGTGTGAGAGGGCACCGAGTGTGAGAACCCGAGAGTGGGAGGGCACTGAGTGTGAGAGGGCACCGATTGTGAACACTCGAATGTGAGAGCGCACCGAGTGTGAACACCCGAGTATGAGTGGGCACCGAGTGTGAGGGGCCACCGAGCGTGAGTGGACACCGAGTGTGAACACCCGAGAGTGAGAGGACAGCGAGTGTGAACACCCGAGAGTGAGAGGGCACCGAGTCTGAACACCTGAGAGTGAGGGAGCACCGAGTGTGAGAGGGCACCGAGTATGAACACCCGAGTGTGAGGGGGCACCGAGTGTGAACACCCGTGAGTGAGGGGGCACTGAGTGTAAGAGGGCACCAAGTGTGAACACCCGAGTGTGAGGGCATTGAGTGTGGACACCTGAGAGTGAGGGGGCATGGATTGTGAACCCATGAGTGTGAGAGGGCACCGAGTGTGAGAACCCGACAGTGAGAGGGCACTGAGTGTGAGGGCGCTGAGTGTGAACACCCGAGTGTGAGAGGGCACCGAGTGTGAACACCCGAGTGTGAGAGGGCAGCGAGTTTGAACACCCAAGAGTGTGGGGGCACCGAGTGTGAGAAGGCACCGATTGTGAACACCCGAATGTGAGAGCACACCGAGTGTGAACAGCTGAGAGTGAGGGGGCACCGAGTGTGAGGTGGCACCGAGTGTGAGGGGGCACCGAGCGTGAGAGGGCACCGAGTGTGAACACCCGAGAGTGAGAGGACAGCGAGTGTGAACACCCGAGAGTGAGAGGGCACCGAGTGTGAGAGGGCACCGAGCGTGAACACCCGGTTGTGAGGAGGCACCGAGCGTGAGAGGGCGCCGAGTGTCAGAGCGCACTGAGTATGAACACCCAAGAGTGAGGTGGCACCGAGTGTAAGAGGGCACCAAGTGTGAACACCCGATTGTGAGGGCATTGAGTGTGAACACCCGAGAGTGAGAGAACAGCGAGTGTGAACACCCGAGAGTAAGAGGGCACCGAGTCTGAACACCTGAGAGTGAGGAGGCACCAGGTGTGAGAGGGCACCGAGTGTCAGAGCGCACCAATTGTGAACATTCGAGAGTGAGAGGGCACCGAGTGTGAACACCTGAGAGTGAGGGGACACTGAGTATGAACACCCGAGAGTGAGGGGGCACTGAGTGTAAGAGGGCACCAAGTGCGAACACCCAATTGTGAGGGCATTGAGTGTGAACACCTGAGAGTGAGGGGGCACCGAGTGTGAACACCTGAGTGTGAGAGGGCACCGAGTGTGAGAGGGCACTGAATGTGAACACCCGAGTGTTAGAGGGCAACGAGTGTGAACACCCGAGAGTGAAGGGGCACCGAGTGTGAAGAGCCAAGTGTGAGTGGGCACTGAGTGTGAGAGGGCACTGAGTGTCAGTGGGCAGCGATTGTGAACACTTGAGAGTGAGCGGGCACCGAGTGTGAGAGGGCACCAAGTCTGAACACCCGAGTGTGAGAGGGCACCGAGTGTGAACACCCGAGTGTGAGAGGGCAGCGAGTTTGAACACCCAAGAGTGAGGGGGCACCGAGTGTGAGAAGGCACCGATTGTGAACACCCGAATGTGAGAGCGCACCGAGTGTGAACAGCTGAGAGTGAGGGGGCACCGAGTGTGAGGGGGCACCGAGTGTGAGGGGGCACCGAGGGTGAGAGGGCACCGAGTGTGAACACCCAAGAGTGAGAGGACAGCGAGTGTGAACACCCGAGAGTGAGAGGGCACCGAGTGTGAGAGGGCACCGAGCGTGAGCACCCGAGTGTGAGGAGGCACCGAGCGTGAGAGGGCACCGAGTGTCAGAGCGCACCGAGTGTGAACACCCGAGAGTGAGGAGGCACCAAGTGTGAGAGGGCACCGAGTGTCAGAGTGCACCGAGTATGAACACTCGAGAGTGAGAGGGCACCGAGTATGAACACCCGAGAGTGAGGGGGCACCGAGTGTAAGAGGGCACCAAGTGTGAACACCCGATTGTGAGGGCATTGAGCGTGAACACCTGAGAGTGAGGGGGCACCGAGTGTGAACACCCGAGTCTGAGAGGGCACCGAGTGTGACCACCTGAGTGTGAGGGGGCACCGAGTGTAAGAGGGTACCGAGTGTGAACACCCGAGTGTTAGAGGGCAACGAGTGTGAACACCTGAGAGTGAGGGGGTACCGAGTGTGAGAGGGCACCAAGTATGAACACCCGAGTGTTGGGGGCACCAAGTGTGAACACCCAAGAGTAAGGGGGCAGCGAGTGTAAGAGGGCACCAAGTGTGAACACCCGAGTGTGAGGGCATTGAGTGTGAACACCTGAGAGTGAGGGGGCACCGAGTGTGAACACCCGAGTGTGAGAGGGCACCGAGTGTGAGAACCCGACAGTGAGAGGGCACTGAGTGTGAGTTGGCACTGAGTGTGAACACCCGAGTGTGAAAGGGCACCAAGTTTGAACACCTGAGAGTGAGGGGGCACCGAGTGTGAGAGGGCACCGATTGTGAACACCCGAATGTGAGAGCGCACCGAGTGTGAACAGCTGAGAGTGAGGGGGCATCGAGTGTGAACACCCGAGTGTGAGAGGGCACCGAGTGTGAGAACCCGAGAGTGAGAGGGCACCGAGTGTGAGAGGGCACCGATTGTGAACACCCGAATGTGAGGGCGCACCGAGTGTGAACACCCGAGTATGAGTGGGCACCGAGTGTGAGGGGGCACCGAGCGTGAGTGGACACCGAGTGTGAATACCCGAGAGTGAGAGGACAGCGAGTGTGAACACCCGAGAGTGAGAGGGCACCGAGTCTGAACACCTGAGAGTGAGGGAGCACCGAGTGTGAGAGGCACCCAGCGTGAACACCCGAGTGTGAGGAGGCACCGAGCGTGAGAGGGCACCGAGTGTCAGAGCGCACCGAGTGTGAACACCCGAGAGTTAGACGGCACCGAGTGTGAACACCTGAGAGTGAGGGGGCACTGAGTGTGAACACCCGAGAGTGAGGGGGCACCGAGTGTAAGAGGGCACCAAGTGTGAACACCCGATTGTGAGGGCATTGAGTGTGAACACCTGAGAGTGAGGGGGCACCGAGTGTGAACACCCGAGTGTGAGAAGGCACCGTGTGTTTACACCCGAGTCTGAGAGGGCACCGAGTGTGAGCACCTGAGTGTGAGGGGTCACCGAGTGTGAGAGGGTACCGAGTGTGAACATCCGAGTGTGTGGGAGCACCGTGTGTGAGAAGGCACCGAGTGTGAACACACGAGTGTTAGAGGGCAACGAGTGTGAACACCTGAGAGTGAGGGGGTACCGAGTGTGAGAGGGCACCGAGTGTGAACACCTGAGTGTGAGGGATTACAAATTGTGAAAGGGCACCGAGTGTGAACACCCGAGTGTGAGGGGGCACTGAGAGTAAACACCCGAGAATGAGAGGGCAACGAGTCTGAACACCGGAGAGTGAGGGGGCACCGAGTGTGAGAGGGCACCGATTGTGAACACCCGAATGTGAGAGCGCACCGAGTGTGAACAGCTGAGAGTGAGGGGGCACCGAGTGTGAATACCCGTGTGTGAGAGGGCACCGAGTGTGAGAACCCGAGAGTGAGAGGGCACCGAGTGTGAGAGGGCACCGATTGTGAACACCCGAATGTGAGAGCTCACCGAGTGTGAACACCCGAGTATGAGTGGGCACCGAGTGTGAGGGGCCACCGAGCGTGAGTGGACACCGAGTGTGAACACCCGAGAGTGAGAGGACAGCGAGTGTGAACACCCGAGAGTGAGAGGGCACCGAGTCTGAACACCTGAGAGTGAGGGAGCACCGAGTGTGAGAGGGCACCGAGCGTGAACACCCGAGTGTGAGGAGGCACCGAGCGTGAGAGGGCACCGAGTGTCAGAGCGCACCGAGTGTGAACACCCGAGAGTTAGACGGCACCGAGTGTGAACACCTGAGAGTGAGTGGGCACTGAGTGTGAACACCCGAGAGTGAGGGGGCACCGAGTCTGAACACCTGAGAGTGAGGGAGCACCGAGTGTGAGAGGGCACCGAGCGTGAACACCCGAGTGTGAGGAGGCACCGAGCGTGAGAGGGCACCGAGTGTCAGAGCGCACCGAGTGTGAACACCCGAGAGTTAGACGGCACCGAGTGTGAACACCTGAGAGTGAGGGGGCACTGAGTGTGAACACCCGAGAGTGAGGGGGCACCGAGTGTAAGAGGGCACCAAGTGTGAACACCCGATTGTGAGGGCATTGAGTGTGAACACCTGAGAGTGAGGGGGCACCGAGTGTGAACACCCGAGTGTGAGAAGGCACCGTGTGTTTACACCCGAGTCTGAGAGGGCACCGTGTGTGAGCACCTGAGTGTGAGGGGGCACCGAGTGTGAGAGGGTACCGAGTGTGAACATCCGAGTGTGAGGGAGCACCGTGTGTGAGATGGCACCGAGTGTGAACACACGAGTGTTAGAGGGCAACGAGTGTGAACACCTGAGAGTGAGGGGGTACCGATTGTGAGAGGTCACCGAGTGTGAACACCTGAGTGTGAGGGATTACAAATTGTGAGAGGGCACCGAGTGTGAACACCCGAATGTGAGGGGGCACTGAGAGTAAACACCCGAGAATGAGAGGGCAACGAGTCTGAACACCGGAGAGTGAGGGGGCACCGAGTGTGAGAGGGCACCGAGTGTGAACACCCGAGAGTGAGGGGGCTCCGAGTGTAAGAGGGCACCAAGTGTGAACACCCGAGTGTGAGGGCATTGAGTGTGGACTCCTGAGAGTGAGGGGGCATGGATTGTGAACCCATGAGTGTGAGAGGGCACCGAGTGTGAGAACCCGACAGTGAGAGGGCACTGAGTGTGAGGGCGCTGAGTGTGAACACCCGAGTGTGAGAGGGCACCGAGTGTGAACACCCGAGTGTGAGAGGGCAGCGTGTTTGAACACCCAAGAGTGAGGGGGCACCGAGTGTGAGAAGGCACCGATTGTGAACACCCGAATGTGAGAGCGCACCGAGTGTGAACAGCTGAAAGTGAGGGGGCACTGAGTGTGAGGGGGCACCGAGTGTGAGGGGGCACCGAGCGTGAGCGGGCACCGAATGTGAACACCCGAGAGTGAGAGGACAGCGAGTGTGAACACCCGAGAGTGAGAGGGCACCGAGTGTGAGAGGGCACCGAGCATGAACACCCGAGAGTGAGAGGACAGCGAGTGTGAACACCCGAGAGTGAGAGGGCACCGAGTGTGAGAGGGCACCGAGCGTGAACACCCGAGTGTGAGGAAGCACCGAGCGTGAGAGGGCACCGAGTGTCAGAGCGCACCGAGTGTGAACACCCGAGAGTGAGGAGGCACCAAGTGTGAGAGGGCACCGAGTGTCAGAGCGCACCGAGTATGAACACTCGAGAGTAAGAGGGCACAGAGTATGGACACCCGAGAGTGATGGGGCACCGGGTGTAAGAGGGCACCAAGTGTGAACACCCGATTGTGAGGGCATTGAGTGTGAACACCTGAGAGTGAGGGGGCACCGAGTGTGAACACCCGAGTGTGAGGGAGCACCGTGTGCGAGAAGGCACCGAGTGTGAACACACGAGTGTTAGAGGGCAACGAGTGTGAACACCTGAGAGCGAGGGGGTACCGAGTGTGAGAGGGCACCGAGTATGAACACCCGAGTGTTAGGGGGCACCGAGTATGAACACCCAAGAGTGAGGGGGCACCGAGTGTAAGAAGGCTCCGAGTGTGAACACGCGAGTGTTAGAGGGCAATGAGTGTGAACAGCTGAGAGTGAGGGGGCACCGAGTGTGAACACCCGAGTGTGAGAGGGCACCGAGTGTGAGAACCCGAGAGTGAGAGGGCACCGAGTGTGAGAGGGCACCGATTGTGAACACCCGAATGTGAGGGCGCAGCGAGTGTGAACACCCGAGTATGAGTGGGCACCGAGTTTGAGGGGGCACCGAGCGTGAGTGGACACCGAGTGTGAATACCCGAGAGTGAGAGGACAGCGAGTGTGAACACCCGAGAGTGAGAGGGCACCGAGTCTGAACACCTGAGAGTGAGGGAGCACCGAGTGTGAGAGGCACCCAGCGTGAACACCCGAGTGTGAGGAGGCACCGAGCGTGAAAGGGCACCGAGTGTCAGAGCGCACCGAGTGTGAACACCCGAGAGTTAGACGGCACCGAGTGTGAACACCTGAGAGTGAGGGGGCACTGAGTGTGAACACCCGAGAGTGAGGGGGCACCGAGTGTAAGAGGGCACCAAGTGTGAACACCCGATTGTGAGGGCATTGAGTGTGAACACCTGAGAGTGAGGGGGCACCGAGTGTGAACACCCGAGTGTGAGAGGGCACCGTGTGTTTACACCCGAGTCTGAGAGGGCACCGAGTGTGAGCACCTGAGTGTGAGGGGTCACCGAGTGTGAGAGGGTACCGAGTGTGAACATCCGAGTGTGAGGGAGCACCGTGTGTGAGAAGGCACCGAGTGTGAACACACGAGTGTTAGAGGGCAACGAGTGTGAACACCTGAGAGTGAGGGGGTACCGAGTGTGAGAGGGCACCGAGTGTGAACACCTGAGTGTGAGGGATTACAAATTGTGAAAGGGCACCGAGTGTGAACACCCGAGTGTGAGGGGGCACTGAGAGTAAACACCCGAGAATGAGAGGGCAACGAGTCTGAACACCGGAGAGTGAGGGGGCACCGAGTGTGAGAGGGCACCGATTGTGAACACCCGAGAGTGAGGGGGCTCCGAGTGTAAGAGGGCACCAAGTGTGAACACCCGAGTGTGAGGGCATTGAGTGTGGACTCCTGAGAGTGAGGGGGCATGGATTGTGAACCCATGAGTGTGAGAGGGCACCGAGTGTGAGAACCCGACAGTGAGAGGGCACTGAGTGTGAGGGCGCTGAGTGTGAACACCCGAGTGTGAGAGGGCACCGAGTGTGAACACCCGAGTGTGAGAGGGCAGCGTGTTTGAACACCCAAGAGTGAGGGGGCACCGAGTGTGAGAAGGCACCGATTGTGAACACCCGAATGTGAGAGCGCACCGAGTGTGAACAGCTGAAAGTGAGGGGGCACTGAGTGTGAGGGGGCACCGAGTGTGAGGGGGCACCGAGCGTGAGCGGGCACCGAATGTGAACACCCGAGAGTGAGAGGACAGCGAGTGTGAACACCCGAGAGTGAGAGGGCACCGAGTGTGAGAGGGCACCGAGCATGAACACCCGAGAGTGAGAGGACAGCGAGTGTGAACACCCGAGAGTGAGAGGGCACCGAGTGTGAGAGGGCACCGAGCGTGAACACCCGAGTGTGAGGAAGCACCGAGCGTGAGAGGGCACCGAGTGTCAGAGCGCACCGAGTGTGAACACCCGAGAGTGAGGAGGCACCAAGTGTGAGAGGGCACCGAGTGTCAGAGCGCACCGAGTATGAACACTCGAGAGTAAGAGGGCACAGAGTATGGACACCCGAGAGTGATGGGGCACCGGGTGTAAGAGGGCACCAAGTGTGAACACCCGATTGTGAGGGCATTGAGTGTGAACACCTGAGAGTGAGGGGGCACCGAGTGTGAACACCCGAGTGTGAGGGAGCACCGTGTGCGAGAAGGCACCGAGTGTGAACACACGAGTGTTAGAGGGCAACGAGTGTGAACACCTGAGAGCGAGGGGGTACCGAGTGTGAGAGGGCACCGAGTATGAACACCCGAGTGTTAGGGGGCACCGAGTATGAACACCCAAGAGTGAGGGGGCACCGAGTGTAAGAAGGCTCCGAGTGTGAACACGCGAGTGTTAGAGGGCAATGAGTGTGAACAGCTGAGAGTGAGGGGGCACCGAGTGTGAACACCCGAGTGTGAGAGGGCACCGAGTGTGAGAACCCGAGAGTGAGAGGGCACCGAGTGTGAGAGGGCACCGATTGTGAACACCCGAATGTGAGGGCGCACCGAGTGTGAACACCCGAGTATGAGTGGGCACCGAGTTTGAGGGGGCACCGAGCGTGAGTGGACACCGAGTGTGAATACCCGAGAGTGAGAGGACAGCGAGTGTGAACACCCAAGAGTGAGAGGGCACCGAGTCTGAACACCTGAGAGTGAGGGAGCACCGAGTGTGAGAGGCACCCAGCGTGAACACCCGAGTGTGAGGAGGCACCGAGCGTGAAAGGGCACCGAGTGTCAGAGCGCACCGAGTGTGAACACCCGAGAGTTAGACGGCACCGAGTGTGAACACCTGAGAGTGAGGGGGCACTGAGTGTGAACACCCGAGAGTGAGGGGGCACCGAGTGTAAGAGGGCACCAAGTGTGAACACCCGATTGTGAGGGCATTGAGTGTGAACACCTGAGAGTGAGGGGGCACCGAGTGTGAACACCCGAGTGTGAGAGGGCACCGTGTGTTTACACCCGAGTCTGAGAGGGCACCGAGTGTGAGCACCTGAGTGTGAGGGGTCACCGAGTGTGAGAGGGTACCGAGTGTGAACATCCGAGTGTGAGGGAGCACCGTGTGTGAGAAGGCACCGAGTGTGAACACACGAGTGTTAGAGGGCAACGAGTGTGAACACCTGAGAGTGAGGGGGTACCGAGTGTGAGAGGGCACCGAGTGTGAACACCTGAGTGTGAGGGATTACAAATTGTGAAAGGGCACCGAGTGTGAACACCCGAGTGTGAGGGGGCACTGAGAGTAAACACCCGAGAATGAGAGGGCAACGAGTCTGAACACCGGAGAGTGAGGGGGCACCGAGTGTGAGAGGGCACCGATTGTGAACACCCGAATGTGAGAGCGCACCGAGTGTGAACAGCTGAGAGTGAGGGGGCACCGAGTGTGAATACCCGTGTGTGAGAGGGCACCGAGTGTGAGAACCCGAGAGTGAGAGGGCACCGAGTGTGAGAGGGCACCGATTGTGAACACCCGAATGTGAGAGCTCACCGAGTGTGAACACCCGAGTATGAGTGGGCACCGAGTGTGAGGGGCCACCGAGCGTGAGTGGACACCGAGTGTGAACACCCGAGAGTGAGAGGACAGCGAGTGTGAACACCCGAGAGTGAGAGGGCACCGAGTCTGAACACCTGAGAGTGAGGGAGCACCGAGTGTGAGAGGGCACCGAGCGTGAACACCCGAGTGTGAGGAGGCACCGAGCGTGAGAGGGCACCGAGTGTCAGAGCGCACCGAGTGTGAACACCCGAGAGTTAGACGGCACCGAGTGTGAACACCTGAGAGTGAGTGGGCACTGAGTGTGAACACCCGAGAGTGAGGGGGCACCGAGTCTGAACACCTGAGAGTGAGGGAGCACCGAGTGTGAGAGGGCACCGAGCGTGAACACCCGAGTGTGAGGAGGCACCGAGCGTGAGAGGGCACCGAGTGTCAGAGCGCACCGAGTGTGAACACCCGAGAGTTAGACGGCACCGAGTGTGAACACCTGAGAGTGAGGGGGCACTGAGTGTGAACACCCGAGAGTGAGGGGGCACCGAGTGTAAGAGGGCACCAAGTGTGAACACCCGATTGTGAGGGCATTGAGTGTGAACACCTGAGAGTGAGGGGGCACCGAGTGTGAACACCCGAGTGTGAGAAGGCACCGTGTGTTTACACCCGAGTCTGAGAGGGCACCGTGTGTGAGCACCTGAGTGTGAGGGGGCACCGAGTGTGAGAGGGTACCGAGTGTGAACATCCGAGTGTGAGGGAGCACCGTGTGTGAGATGGCACCGAGTGTGAACACACGAGTGTTAGAGGGCAACGAGTGTGAACACCTGAGAGTGAGGGGGTACCGATTGTGAGAGGTCACCGAGTGTGAACACCTGAGTGTGAGGGATTACAAATTGTGAGAGGGCACCGAGTGTGAACACCCGAATGTGAGGGGGCACTGAGAGTAAACACCCGAGAATGAGAGGGCAACGAGTCTGAACACCGGAGAGTGAGGGGGCACCGAGTGTGAGAGGGCACCGAGTGTGAACACCCGAGAGTGAGGGGGCTCCGAGTGTAAGAGGGCACCACGTGTGAACACCCGAGTGTGAGGGCATTGAGTGTGGACTCCTGAGAGTGAGGGGGCATGGATTGTGAACCCATGAGTGTGAGAGGGCACCGAGTGTGAGAACCCGACAGTGAGAGGGCACTGAGTGTGAGGGCACTGAGTGTGAACACCCGAGTGTGAGAGGGCACCGAGTGTGAACACCCGAGTGTGAGAGGGCAGCGTGTTTGAACACCCAAGAGTGAGGGGGCACCGAGTGTGAGAAGGCACCGATTGTGAACACCCGAATGTGAGAGCGCACCGAGTGTGAACAGCTGAGAGTGAGGGGGCACTGAGTGTGAGGGGGCACCGAGTGTGAGGGGGCACCGAGCGTGAGCGGGCACCGAATGTGAACACCCGAGAGTGAGAGGACAGCGAGTGTGAACACCCGAGAGTGAGAGGGCACCGAGTGTGAGAGGGCACCGAGCGTGAACACCCGAGTGTGAGGAAGCACCGAGCGTGAGAGGGCACCGAGTGTCAGAGCGCACCGAGTGTGAACACCCGAGAGTGAGGAGGCACCAAGTGTGAGAGGGCACCGAGTGTCAGAGCGCACCGAGTATGAACACTCGAGAGTAAGAGGGCACAGAGTATGGACACCCGAGAGTGATGGGGCACCGGGTGTAAGAGGGCACCAAGTGTGAACACCCGATTGTGAGGGCATTGAGTGTGAACACCTGAGAGTGAGGGGGCACCGAGTGTGAACACCCGAGTGTGAGGGAGCACCGTGTGCGAGAAGACACCGAGTGTGAACACACGAGTGTTAGAGGGCAACGAGTGTGAACACCTGAGAGCGAGGGGGTACCGAGTGTGAGAGGGCACCGAGTATGAACACCCGAGTGTTAGGGGGCACCGAGTATGAACACCCAAGAGTGAGGGGGCACCGAGTGTAAGAAGGCTCCGAGTGTGAACACGCGAGTGTTAGAGGGCAATGAGTGTGAACACCTGAGAGTGAGGGGGCATGGAGTGTGAACACATGAGTGTGAGAGGCCACTGAGTGTGAGAACCCGACAGTGAGAGGGCACCAAGTGTGAGGGCACTGAGTGTGAACACCCGAGTGTGAGAGGGCACCGAGTGTGAACACCCGAGTGTGAGAGGGCATCGATTGTGAACACCCGAATGTGAGAGAGCACCGAGTGTGAACAGCTGAGAGTGAGGGGGCACCGAGTGTGAACACCCGAGTGTGAGGGGGCACCGAGTGTGAGGGTGCACTGAGCGTGAGAGGGCACCGAGTGTGAACACCCTAGAGTGAGAGGACAGCGAGTGTGAACACCCGAGAGTGAGAGGGCACCGAGTCTGAACACCTGATAGTGAGGGGGCACCGAGTGTGAGAGGGCACCGAGCGTGAACACCCGAGTGTCAGGAGGCACCAAGTGTGAGAGGGCACCGAGTGTCAGAGCGCACCGAGTATGAACACTCGAGAGTGAGAGGGCTCCGAGTGTGAACACTCGAGAGTGAGGGGGCACTGAGTATGAACACCCGAGAGTGAGGGGGCACCGAGTGTAAGAGGGCACCAAGTGTGAACACCCAATTGTGAGGGCATTGAGTGTGAACACCTGTGAGTGAGGGGGCACCGAGTGTGAACACCTGAGTGTGAACGGGCACCGAGTGTGAACACCTGAGTGTGAGAGGGCACCGAGTGTGAGAGGGCACTGAGTGTGTACACCCGAGTGTTAGATGGCAACGAGTGTGAACACCCGACAGTGAAGGGGCACCGAGTGTTTAGAGCCAAGTGTGAGTGGGCACCAAGTGTGAGAGGGCACTGAGTGACAGTGGGCAGCGATTGTGAACACTTGAGAGTGAGCGGGCACCGAGTGTGAGAGGGCACCAAGTGTGAACACCCGAGTGTGAGAGGGCACCGAGTGTGAACACTCGAGTGTGAGAGGGCAGCGAGTTTGAACACCCAAGAGTGAGGGGGCACCGAGTGTGAGAAGGCATCGATTGTGAACACCCGAATGTGAGAGCGCACCGAGTGTGAACAGCTGAGAGTGAGGGGGTACCAATTGTGAGGGGGCACCGAGTGTGAGGGGGCACGGACCGTGAGAGGGCACCGAGTGTGAACACCCGAGAGTGAGAGGACAGCGAGTGTGAACACCCGAGAGTGAGAGGGCACCGAGTGTGAGAGGGCACCGAGCATGAACACCAACACCCGAGAGTGAGGGGTCACCGAGTGTAAGAGGGCACCAAGTGTGAACACCCGATTGTGAGGGCATTGAGTGTGAACACCTGAGAGTGAGGGGGCACCGAGTGTGAACACCCGAGTCTGAGAGGGCACCGAGTGTGACTACCTGAGTGTGAGGGGGCACCGAGTGTGAGAGGGTACCGAATGTGAACACCCGAGTGTGAGGGAGCACCGTGTGTGAGAAGGCACCGAGTGTGAACAAGCGAGTGTTAGAGGGCAACGAATGTGAACACCTGAGAGTGAGGGGGTACCGAGTGTGAGAGGGCACCGAGTGTGAACACCCAAGTGTGAGGGGGCACTGAGAGTGAACACCCGAGAATAAGAGGGCAACGAGTCTGAACACCCGAGTGTGAGGGGGCACCAAGCGTGAGAGGGCACCGAGTGTGAACACCCGAGAGTGAGAGGACAGCAAGTGTGAACACCCGAGAGTGAGAGGGCACCGAGTGTGAGAGGGCACCGAGCGTGAACACCTGAGTGTGAGGAGGCACCGAGCGTGAGAGGGCACCGAGTGTCAGAGCGCACCGAGTGTGAACACCCGAGAGTGAGGAGGCACCAAGTGTGAGAAGGCCCCGAGTGTCAGAGCGCACCAAGTATTAACACTCGAGAGTGAGAGGGCACCGAGTATGAACACCCGAGTGTGAGGGGGCACCGAGTGTAAGAGGGCACCAAGTGTGAACACCCGATTGTGAGGGCATTGAGTGTGAACACCTGAGAGTGAGGGGGCACCGAGTGTGAACACCCGAATCTGAGAGGGCACCGAGTGTGACCACCTGAGTGTGAGGGGGCACCGAGTGTGAGAGGGTACCGAGTGTGAACACCCGAGTGTGAGGGAGCACCGTGTGTGAGAAGGCACCGAGTGTGAACACGCGAGTGTTAGAGGGCAACGAGTGTGAACACCTGAGAGTGAGGGGGTACCGAGTGTGAGAGGGCACCGAGTGTGAACACCCAAGTGTGAGGGGGCACTGAGAGTGAGCACCCGAGAATGAGAGGGCAACGAGTCTGAACACCGGAGAGTGAGGGGGCACCGAGTGTGAGAGGGCACCGAGTATGAACACCCGAGTGTTAGGGGCACCGAGTGTGAAAACCCAAGAGTGAGGCGGCATCAAGTGTAAGAGGGCACCAAGTGTGAACACCCGATTGTGAGGGCATTGAGTGTGAACACCTGAGAGTGAGGGGGCACCGAGTGTGAACACCCGAATCTGAGAGGGCACCGAGTGTGACCACCTGAGTGTGAGGGGGCACCGAGTGTGAACACCCGAGAGTGAGAGGACAGCGAGTGTGAACACCCGAGAGTTAGACGGCACCGAGTGTAAACACCTGAGAGTGAGGGGGCACTGAGTGTGAACACCCGAGAGTGAAGGGGCACCGAGTGTAAGAGGGCACCAAGTGTGAACACCCGATTTTGAGGGCATTGAGTGTGAACGCCTGAGAGTGAGGGGGCACCGAGTGTGAACACCCGAGTGTGAGAGGGCACCGTGTGTTTACACCCGAGTCTGAGAGGGCACCGAGTGTGAGCACCTGAGTGTGAGGGGTCACCGAGTGTGAGAGGGTACCGAGTGTGAACATCCGAGTGTGAGGGAGCACCGTGTGTGAGAAGGCACCGAGTGTGAACACACGAGTGTTAGAGGGCAACGAGTGTGAACACCTGAGAGTGAGGGGGTACCGAGTGTGAGAGGGCACCGAGTGTGAACACCTGAGTGTGAGGGATTACAAATTGTGAAAGGGCACCGAGTGTGAACACCCGAGTGTGAGGGGGCACTGAGAGTAAACACCCGAGAATGAGAGGGCAACGAGTCTGAACACCGGAGAGTGAGGGGGCACCGAGTGTGAGAGGGCACCGATTGTGAACACCCGAATGTGAGAGCGCACCGAGTGTGAACAGCTGAGAGTGAGGGGGCACCGAGTGTGAATACCCGTGTGTGAGAGGGCACCGAGTGTGAGAACCCGAGAGTGAGAGGGCACCGAGTGTGAGAGGGCACCGATTGTGAACACCCGAATGTGAGAGCGCACCGAGTGTGAACACCCGAGTCTGAGTGGGCACCGAGTGTGAGGGGCCACCGAGCGTGAGTGGACACCGAGTGTGAACACCCGAGAGTGAGAGGACAGCGAGTGTGAACACCCGAGAGTGAGAGGGCACCGAGTCTGAACACCTGAGAGTGAGGGAGCACCGAGTGTGAGAGGGCACCGAGCGTGAACACCTGAGTGTGAGGAGGCACCGAGCGTGAGAGGGCACCGAGTGTCAGAGCGCACCGAGTGTGAACACCCGAGAGTTAGACGGCACCGAGTGTGAACACCTGAGAGTGAGTGGGCACTGAGTGTGAACACCCGAGAGTGAGGGGGCACCGAGTCTGAACACCTGAGAGTGAGGGAGCACCGAGTGTGAGAGGGCACCGAGCGTGAACACCCGAGTGTGAGGAGGCACCGAGCGTGAGAGGGCACCGAGTGTCAGAGCGCACCGAGTGTGAACACCCGAGAGTTAGACGGCACCGAGTGTGAACACCTGAGAGTGAGGGGGCACTGAGTGTGAACACCCGAGAGTGAGGGGGCACCGAGTGTAAGAGGGCACCAAGTGTGAACACCCGATTGTGAGGGCATTGAGTGTGAACACCTGAGAGTGAGGGGGCACCGAGTGTGAACACCCGAGTGTGAGAAGGCACCGTGTGTTTACACCCGAGTCTGAGAGGGCACCGTGTGTGAGCACCTGAGTGTGAGGGGGCACCGAGTGTGAGAGGGTACCGAGTGTGAACATCCGAGTGTGAGGGAGCACCGTGTGTGAGATGGCACCGAGTGTGAACACACGAGTGTTAGAGGGCAACGAGTGTGAACACCTGAGAGTGAGGGGGTACCGATTGTGAGAGGTCACCGAGTGTGAACACCTGAGTGTGAGGGATTACAAATTGTGAGAGGGCACCGAGTGTGAACACCCGAATGTGAGGGGGCACTGAGAGTAAACACCCGAGAATGAGAGGGCAACGAGTCTGAACACCGGAGAGTGAGGGGGCACCGAGTGTGAGAGGGCACCGAGTGTGAACACCCGAGAGTGAGGGGGCTCCGAGTGTAAGAGGGCACCAAGTGTGAACACCCGAGTGTGAGGGCATTGAGTGTGGACTCCTGAGAGTGAGGGGGCATGGATTGTGAACCCATGAGTGTGAGAGGGCACCGAGTGTGAGAACCCGACAGTGAGAGGGCACTGAGTGTGAGGGCGCTGAGTGTGAACACCCGAGTGTGAGAGGGCACCGAGTGTGAACACCCGAGTGTGAGAGGGCAGCGTGTTTGAACACCCAAGAGTGAGGGGGCACCGAGTGTGAGAAGGCACCGATTGTGAACACCCGAATGTGAGAGCGCACTGAGTGTGAACAGCTGAAAGTGAGGGGGCACTGAGTGTGAGGGGGCACCGAGTGTGAGGGGGCACCGAGCGTGAGCGGGCACCGAATGTGAACACCCGAGAGTGAGAGGACAGCGAGTGTGAACACCCGAGAGTGAGAGGGCACCGAGTGTGAGAGGGCACCGAGCGTGAACACCCGAGAGTGAGAGGACAGCGAGTGTGAACACCCGAGAGTGAGAGGGCACCGAGTGTGAGAGGGCACCGAGCGTGAACACCCAAGTGTGAGGAAGCACCGAGCGTGAGAGGGCACCGAGTGTCAGAGCGCACCGAGTGTGAACACCCGAGAGTGAGGAGGCACCAAGTGTGAGAGGGCACCGAGTGTCAGAGCGCACCGAGTATGAACACTCGAGAGTAAGAGGGCACAGAGTATGGACACCCGAGAGTGATGGGGCACCGGGTGTAAGAGGGCACCAAGTGTGAACACCCGATTGTGAGGGCATTGAGTGTGAACACCTGAGAGTGAGGGGGCACCGAGTGTGAACACCCGAGTGTGAGGGAGCACCGTGTGCGAGAAGGCACCGAGTGTGAACACACGAGTGTTAGAGGGCAACGAGTGTGAACACCTGAGAGCGAGGGGGTACCGAGTGTGAACACCCAAGAGTGAGGGGGCACCGAGTGTAAGAAGGCTCCGAGTGTGAACACGCGAGTGTTAGAGGGCAATGAGTGTGAACACCTGAGAGTGAGGGGGCATGGAGTGTGAACACATGAGTGTGAGAGGGCACTGAGTGTGAGAACCCGACAGTGAGAGGGCACCAAGTGTGAGGGCACTGAGTGTGAACACCCGAGTGTGAGAGGGCACCGAGTGTGAACACCCGAGTGTGAGAGGGCATCGATTGTGAACACCCGAATGTGAGAGAGCACCGAGTGTGAACAGCTGAGAGTGAGGGGGCACCGAGTGTGAACACCCGAGAGTGATGGGGCACCGGGTGTAAGAGGGCACCAAGTGTGAACACCCGATTGTGAGGGCATTGAGTGTGAACACCTGAGAGTGAGGGGGCACCGAGTGTGAACACCCGAGTGTGAGGGAGCACCGTGTGCGAGAAGGCACCGAGTGTGAACACACGAGTGTTAGAGGGCAACGAGTGTGAACACCTGAGAGCGAGGGGGTACCGAGTGTGAGAGGGCACCGAGTATGAACACCCGAGTGTTAGGGGGCACCGAGTATGAACACCCAAGAGTGAGGGGGCACCGAGTGTAAGAAGGCTCCGAGTGTGAACACACGAGTGTTAGAGGGCAATGAGTGTGAACACCTGAGAGTGAGGGGGCATGGAGTGTGAACACATGAGTGTGAGAGGGCACTGAGTGTGAGAACCCGACAGTGAGAGGGCACCAAGTGTGAGGGCACTGAGTGTGAACACCCGAGTGTGAGAGGGCACCGAGTGTGAACACCCGAGTGTGAGAGGGCATCGATTGTGAACACCCGAATGTGAGAGAGCACCGAGTGTGAACAGCTGAGAGTGAGGGGGCACCGAGTGTGAACACCCGAGTGTGAGGGGGCACCGAGTGTGAGGGTGCACTGAGCGTGAGAGGGCACCGAGTGTGAACACCCTAGAGTGAGAGGACAGCGAGTGTGAACACCCGAGAGTGAGAGGGCACCGAGTCTGAACACCTGATAGTGAGGGGGCACCGAGTGTGAGAGGGCACCGAGCGTGAACACCCGAGTGTCAGGAGGCACCAAGTGTGAGAGGGCACCGAGTGTCAGAGCGCACCGAGTATGAACACTCGAGAGGGAGAGGGCTCCGAGTGTGAACACTCGAGAGTGAGGGGGCACTGAGTATGAACACCCGAGAGTGAGGGGGCACCGAGTGTAAGAGGGCACCAAGTGTGAACACTCAATTGTGAGGGCATTGAGTGTGAACACCTGTGAGTGAGGGGGCACCGAGTGTGAACACCTGAGTGTGAACGGGCACCGAGTGTGAACACCTGAGTGTGAGAGGGCACCGAGTGTGAGAGGGCACTGAGTGTGTACACCCGAGTGTTAGATGGCAACGAGTGTGAACACCCGACAGTGAAGGGGCACCGAGTGTTTAGAGCCAAGTGTGAGTGGGCACCAAGTGTGAGAGGGCACTGAGTGACAGTGGGCAGCGATTGTGAACACTTGAGAGTGAGCGGGCACCGAGTGTGAGAGGGCACCAAGTGTGAACACCCGAGTGTGAGAGGGCACCGAGTGTGAGGGCACTGAGTGTGAACACCCGAGTGTGAGAGGGCACTGAGTGTGAACACCCGAGTGTGAGAGGGCATCGATTGTGAACACCCGAGTGTGAGGGGGCACCGAGTGTGAGGGTGCACTGAGCGTGAGAGGGCACCGAGTGTGAACACCCTAGAGTGAGAGGACAGCGAATGTGAACACCCGAGAGTGAGAGGGCACCGAGTCTGAACACCTGATAGTGAGGGGGCACCGAGTGTGAGAGGGCACCGAGCGTGAACACCCGAGTGTCAGGAGGCACCAAGTGTGAGAGGGCACCGAGTGTCAGAGCGCACCGAATATGAACACTCGAGAGTGAGAGGGCTCCGAGTGTGAACACTCGAGAGTGAGGGGGCACTGAGTATGAACACCCGAGAGTGAGGGGGCACCGAGTGTAAGAGGGCACCAAGTGTGAACACCCAATTGTGAGGGCATTGAGTGTGAACACCTGTGAGTGAGGGGGCACCGAGTGTGAACACCTGAGTGTGAACGGGCACCGAGTGTGAACACCTGAGTGTGAGAGGGCACCGAGTGTGAGAGGGCACTGAGTGTGTACACCCGAGTGTTAGATGGCAACGAGTGTGAACACCCGACAGTGAAGGGGCACCGAGTGTTTAGAGCCAAGTGTGAGTGGGCACCAAGTGTGAGAGGGCACTGAGTGACAGTGGGCAGCGATTGTGAACACTTGAGAGTGAGCGGGCACCGAGTGTGAGAGGGCACCAAGTGTGAACACCCGAGTGTGAGAGGGCACCGAGTGTGAACACTCGAGTGTGAGAGGGCAGCGAGTTTGAACACCCAAGAGTGAGGGGGCACCGAGTGTGAGAAGGCATCGATTGTGAACACCCGAATGTGAGAGCGCACCGAGTGTGAACAGCTGAGAGTGAGGGGGTACCAATTGTGAGGGGGCACCGAGTGTGAGGGGGCACGGACCGTGAGAGGGCACCGAGTGTGAACACCCGAGAGTGAGAGGACAGCGAGTGTGAACACCCGAGAGTGAGAGGGCACCGAGTGTGAGAGGGCACCGAGCGTGAACACCAACACCCGAGAGTGAGGGGGCACCGAGTGTAAGAGGGCACCAAGTGTGAACACCCGATTGTGAGGGCATTGAGTGTGAACACCTGAGAGTGAGGGGGCACCGAGTGTGAACACCCGAGTCTGAGAGGGCACCGAGTGTGACCACCTGAGTGTGAGGGGGCACCGAGTGTGAGAGGGTACCGAATGTGAACACCCGAGTGTGAGGGAGCACCGTGTGTGAGAAGGCACCGAGTGTGAACACGCGAGTGTTAGAGGGCAACGAATGTGAACACCTGAGAGTGAGGGGGTACCGAGTGTGAGAGGGCACCGAGTGTGAACACCCAAGTGTGAGGGGGCACTGAGAGTGAACACCCGAGAATAAGAGGGCAACGAGTCTGAACACCCGAGTGTTAGGGGGCACCGAGTGTGAACACCCAAGTGTGAGGGGGCACTGAGAGTGAACACCCGAGAATAAGAGGGCAACGAGTCTGAACACCCGAGTGTTAGGGGGCACCGAGTCTGAACACCCGAGTGTGAGGGGGCACCAAGCGTGAGAGGGCACCGAGTGTGAACACCCGAGAGTGAGAGGACAGCAAGTGTGAACACCCGAGAGTGAGAGGGCACCGAGTGTGAGAGGGCACCGAGCGTGAACACCTGAGTGTGAGGAGGCACCGAGCGTGAGAGGGCACCGAGTGTCAGAGCGCACCGAGTGTGAACACCCGAGAGTGAGGAGGCACCAAGTGTGAGAGGGCACCGAGTGTCAGAGCGCACCGAGTATGAACACTCGAGAGTAAGAGGGCACAGAGTATGGACACCCGAGAGTGATGGGGCACCGGGTGTAAGAGGGCACCAAGTGTGAACACCCGATTGTGAGGGCATTGAGTGTGAACACCTGAGAGTGAGGGGGCACCGAGTGTGAACACCCGAGTGTGAGGGAGCACCGTGTGCGAGAAGACACCGAGTGTGAACACACGAGTGTTAGAGGGCAACGAGTGTGAACACCTGAGAGCGAGGGGGTACCGAGTGTGAGAGGGCACCGAGTATGAACACCCGAGTGTTAGGGGGCACCGAGTATGAACACCCAAGAGTGAGGGGGCACCGAGTGTAAGAAGGCTCCGAGTGTGAACACGCGAGTGTTAGAGGGCAATGAGTGTGAACACCTGAGAGTGAGGGGGCATGGAGTGTGAACACATGAGTGTGAGAGGGCACTGAGTGTGAGAACCCGACAGTGAGAGGGCACCAAGTGTGAGGGCACTGAGTGTGAACACCCGAGTGTGAGAGGGCACCGAGTGTGAACACCCGAGTGTGAGAGGGCATCGATTGTGAACACCCGAATGTGAGAGAGCACCGAGTGTGTACAGCTGAGAGTGAGGGGGCACCGAGTGTGATCACCCGAGTGTGAGGGGGCACCGAGTGTGAGGGTGCACTGAGCGTGAGAGGGCACCGAGTGTGAACACCCTAGAGTGAGAGGACAGCGAGTGTGAACACCCGAGAGTGAGAGGGCACCGAGTCTGAACACCTGATAGTGAGGGGGCACCGAGTGTGAGAGGGCACCGAGCGTGAACACCCGAGTGTCAGGAGGCACCAAGTGTGAGAGGGCACCGAGTGTCAGAGCGCACCGAGTATGAACACTCGAGAGTGAGAGGGCTCCGAGTGTGAACACTCGAGAGTGAGGGGGCACTGAGTATGAACACCCGAGAGTGAGGGGGCACCGAGTGTAAGAGGGCACCAAGTGTGAACACCCAATTGTGAGGGCATTGAGTGTGAACACCTGTGAGTGAGGGGGCACCGAGTGTGAACACCTGAGTGTGAACGGGCACCGAGTGTGAACACCTGAGTGTGAGAGGGCACCGAGTGTGAGAGGGCACTGAGTGTGTACACCCGAGTGTTAGATGGCAATGAGTGTGAACACCCGACAGTGAAGGGGCACCGAGTGTTTAGAGCCAAGTGTGAGTGGGCACCAAGTGTGAGAGGGCACTGAGTGACAGTGGGCAGCGATTGTGAACACTTGAGAGTGAGCGGGCACCGAGTGTGAGAGGGCACCAAGTGTGAACACCCGAGTGTGAGAGGGCACCGAGTGTGAACACTCGAGTGTGAGAGGGCAGCGAGTTTGAACACCCAAGAGTGAGGGGGCACCGAGTGTGAGAAGGCATCGATTGTGAACACCCGAATGTGAGAGCGCACCGAGTGTGAACAGCTGAGAGTGAGGGGGTACCAATTGTGAGGGGGCACCGAGTGTGAGGGGGCACGGACCGTGAGAGGGCACCGAGTGTGAACACCCGAGAGTGAGAGGACAGCGAGTGTGAACACCCGAGAGTGAGAGGGCACCGAGTGTGAGAGGGCACCGAGCGTGAACACCAACACCCGAGAGTGAGGGGGCACCGAGTGTAAGAGGGCACCAAGTGTGAACACCCGATTGTGAGGGCATTGAGTGTGAACACCTGAGAGTGAGGGGGCACCGAGTGTGAACACCCGAGTCTGAGAGGGCACCGAGTGTGACCACCTGAGTGTGAGGGGGCACCGAGTGTGAGAGGGTACCGAATGTGAACACCCGAGTGTGAGGGAGCACCGTGTGTGAGAAGGCACCGAGTGTGAACAAGCGAGTGTTAGAGGGCAACGAATGTGAACACCTGAGAGTGAGGGGGTACCGAGTGTGAGAGGGCACCGAGTGTGAACACCCAAGTGTGAGGGGGCACTGAGAGTGAACACCCGAGAATAAGAGGGCAACGAGTCTGAACACCCGAGTGTGAGGGGGCACCAAGCGTGAGAGGGCACCGAGTGTGAACACCCGAGAGTGAGAGGACAGCAAGTGTGAACACCCGAGAGTGAGAGGGCACCGAGTGTGAGAGGGCACCGAGCGTGAACACCTGAGTGTGAGGAGGCACCGAGCGTGAGAGGGCACCGAGTGTCAGAGCGCACCGAGTGTGAACACCCGAGAGTGAGGAGGCACCAAGTGTGAGAAGGCACCGAGTGTCAGAGCGCACCAAGTATTAACACTCGAGAGTGAGAGGGCACCGAGTATGAACACCCGAGAGTGAGGGGGCACCGAGTGTAAGAGGGCACCAAGTGTGAACACCCGATTGTGAGGGCATTTAGTGTGAACACCTGAGAGTGAGGTGGCACCGAGTGTGAACACCCGAATCTGAGAGGGCACCGAGTGTGACCACCTGAGTGTGAGGGGGCACCGAGTGTGAGAGGGTACCGAGTGTGAACACCCGAGTGTGAGGGAGCACCGTGTGTGAGAAGGCACCGAGTGTGAACACGCGAGTGTTAGAGGGCAACGAGTGTGAACACCTGAGAGTGAGGGGGTACCGAGTGTGAGAGGGCACCGAGTGTGAACACCCAAGTGTGAGGGGGCACTGAGAGTGAGCACCCGAGAATGAGAGGGCAACGAGTCTGAACACTGGAGAGTGAGGGGGCACCGAGTGTGAGAGGGCACCGAGTATGAACACCCGAGTGTTAGGGGCACCGAGTGTGAAAACCCAAGAGTGAGGCGGCACCAAGTGTAAGAGGGCACCAAGTGTGAACACCCGATTGTGAGGGCATTGAGTGTGAACACCTGAGAGTGAGGGGGCACCGAGTGTGAACACCCGAATCTGAGAGGGCACCGAGTGTGACCACCTGAGTGTGAGGGGGCACCGAGTGTGAACACCCGAGAGTGAGAGGACAGCGAGTGTGAACACCCGAGAGTTAGACGGCACCGAGTGTGAACACCTGAGAGTGAGGGGGCACTGAGTGTGAACACCCGAGAGTGAGGGGGCACCGAGTGTAAGAGGGCACCAAGTGTGAACACCCGATTGTGAGGGCATTGAGTGTGAACACCTGAGAGTGAGGGGGCACCGAGTGTGAACACCCGAGTGTGAGAGGGCACCGTGTGTTTACACCCGAGTCTGAGAGGGCACCGAGTGTGAGCACCTGAGTGTGAGGGGTCACCGAGTGTGAGAGGGTTCCGAGTGTGAACATCCGAGTGTGAGGGAGCACCGTGTGTGAGAAGGCACCGAGTGTGAACACACGAGTGTTAGAGGGCAACGAGTGTGAACACCTGAGAGTGAGGGGGTACCGAGTGTGAGAGGGCACCGAGTGTGAACACCTGAGTGTGAGGGATTACAAATTGTGAAAGGGCACCGAGTGTGAACACCCGAGTGTGAGGGGGCACTGAGAGTAAACACCCGAGAATGAGAGGGCAACGAGTCTGAACACCGGAGAGTGAGGGGGCACCGAGTGTGAGAGGGCACCGATTGTGAACACCCGAATGTGAGAGCGCACCGAGTGTGAACAGCTGAGAGTGAGGGGGCACCGAGTGTGAATACCCGTGTGTGAGAGGGCACCGAGTGTGAGAACCCGAGAGTGAGAGGGCACCGAGTGTGAGAGGGCACCGATTGTGAACACCCGAATGTGAGAGCGCACCGAGTGTGAACACCCGAGTATGAGTGGGCACCGAGTGTGAGGGGCCACCGAGCGTGAGTGGACACCGAGTGTGAACACCCGAGAGTGAGAGGACAGTGAGTGTGAACACCCGAGAGTGAGAGGGCACCGAGTCTGAACACCTGAGAGTGAGGGAGCACCGAGTGTGAGAGGGCACCGAGCGTGAACACCCGAGTGTGAGGAGGCACCGAGCGTGAGAGGGCACCGAGTGTCAGAGCGCACCGAGTGTGAACACCCGAGAGTTAGACGGCACCGAGTGTGAACACCTGAGAGTGAGTGGGCACTGAGTGTGAACACCCGAGAGTGAGGGGGCACCGAGTCTGAACACCTGAGAGTGAGGGAGCACCGAGTGTGAGAGGGCACCGAGCGTGAACACCCGAGTGTGAGGAGGCACCGAGCGTGAGAGGGCACCGAGTGTCAGAGCGCACCGAGTGTGAACACCCGAGAGTTAGACGGCACCGAGTGTGAACACCTGAGAGTGAGGGGGCACTGAGTGTGAACACCCGAGAGTGAGGGGGCACCGAGTGTAAGAGGGCACCAAGTGTGAACACCCGATTGTGAGGGCATTGAAAATGAACACCTGAGAGTGAGGGGGCACCGAGTGTGAACACCCGAGTGTGAGAAGGCACCGTGTGTTTACACCCGAGTCTGAGAGGGCACCTGAGTGTGAGGGGGCACCGAGTGTGAGAGGGTACCGAGTGTGAACATCCGAGTGTGAGGGAGCACCGTGTGTGAGATGGCACCGAGTGTGAACACACGAGTGTTAGAGGGCAACGAGTGTGAACACCTGAGAGTGAGGGGGTACCGATTGTGAGAGGTCACCGAGTGTGAACACCTGAGTGTGAGGGATTACAAATTGTGAGAGGGCACCGAGTGTGAACACCCGAATGTGAGGGGGCACTGAGAGTAAACACCCGAGAATGAGAGGGCAACGAGTCTGAACACCGGAGAGTGAGGGGGCACCGAGTGTGAGAGGGCACCGAGTGTGAACACCCGAGAGTGAGGGGGCTCCGAGTGTAAGAGGGCACCAAGTGTGAACACCCGAGTGTGAGGGCATTGAGTGTGGACTCCTGAGAGTGAGGGGGCATGGATTGTGAACCCATGAGTGTGAGAGGGCACCGAGTGTGAGAACCCGACAGTGAGAGGGCACTGAGTGTGAGGGCGCTGAGTGTGAACACCCGAGTGTGAGAGGGCACCGAGTGTGAACACCCGAGTGTGAGAGGGCAGCGTGTTTGAACACCCAAGAGTGAGGGGGCACCGAGTGTGAGAGGGCACCGATTGTGAACACCCGAATGTGAGAGCGCACCGAGTGTGAACAGCTGAGAGTGAGGGGGCACCGAGTGTTAATACCCGTGTGTGAGAGGGCACCGAGTGTGAGAACCCGAGAGTGAGAGGGCACCGAGTGTGAGAGGGCACCGATTGTGAACACCCGAATGTGAGAGCGCACCGAGTGTGAACACCCGAGTATGAGTGGGCACCGAGTGTGAGGGGCCACCGAGCGTGAGTGGACACCGAGTGTGAACACCCGAGAGTGAGAGGACAGTGAGTGTGAACACCCGAGAGTGAGAGGGCACCGAGTCTGAACACCTGAGAGTGAGGGAGCACCGAGTGTGAGAGGGCACCGAGCGTGAACACCCGAGTGTGAGGAGGCACTGAGCGTGAGAGGGCACCGAGTGTCAGAGCGCACCGAGTGTGAACACCCGAGAGTTAGACGGCACCGAGTGTGAACACCTGAGAGTGAGTGGGCACTGAGTGTGAACACCCGAGAGTGAGGGGGCACCGAGTCTGAACACCTGAGAGTGAGGGAGCACCGAGTGTGAGAGGGCACCGAGCGTGAACACCCGAGTGTGAGGAGGCACCGAGCGTGAGAGGGCACCGAGTGTCAGAGCGCACCGAGTGTGAACACCCGAGAGTTAGACGGCACCGAGTGTGAACACCTGAGAGTGAGGGGGCACTGAGTGTGAACACCCGAGAGTGAGGGGGCACCGAGTGTAAGAGGGCACCAAGTGTGAACACCCGATTGTGAGTGCATTGAGTGTGAACACCTGAGAGTGAGGGGGCACCGAGTGTGAACACCCGAGTGTGAGAAGGCACCGTGTGTTTACACCCGAGTCTGAGAGGGCACCGTGTGTGAGCACCTGAGTGTGAGGGGGCACCGAGTGTGAGAGGGTACCGAGTGTGAACATCCGAGTGTGAGGGAGCACCGTGTGTGAGATGGCACCGAGTGTGAACACACGAGTGTTAGAGGGCAACGAGTGTGAACACCTGAGAGTGAGGGGGTACCGATTGTGAGAGGTCACCGAGTGTGAACACCTGAGTGTGAGGGATTACAAATTGTGAGAGGGCACCGAGTGTGAACACCCGAATGTGAGGGGGCACTGAGAGTAAACACCCGAGAATGAGAGGGCAACGAGTCTGAACACCGGAGAGTGAGGGGGCACCGAGTGTGAGAGGGCACCGAGTGTGAACACCCGAGAGTGAGGGGGCTCCGAGTGTAAGAGGGCACCACGTGTGAACACCCGAGAGTGAGGGCAATGAGTGTGGACTCCTGAGAGTGAGGGGGCATGGATTGTGAACCCATGAGTGTGAGAGGGCACCGAGTGTGAGAACCCGACAGTGAGAGGGCACTGAGTGTGAGGGCACTGAGTGTGAACACCCGAGTGTGAGAGGGCACCGAGTGTGAACACCCGAGTGTGAGAGGGCAGCGTGTTTGAACACCCAAGAGTGAGGGGGCACCGAGTGTGAGAAGGCACCGATTGTGAACACCCGAATGTGAGAGCGCACCGAGTGTGAACAGCTGAGAGTGAGGGGGCACTGAGTGTGAGGGGGCACCGAGTGTGAGGGGGCACCGAGCGTGAGCGGGCACCGAATGTGAACACCCGAGAGTGAGAGGACAGCGAGTGTGAACACCCGAGAGTGAGAGGGCACCGAGTGTGAGAGGGCACCGAGCGTGAACACCCGAGAGTGAGAGGACAGCGAGTGTGAACACCCGAGAGTGAGAGGGCACCGAGTGTGAGAGGGCACCGAGCGTGAACACCCGAGTGTGAGGAAGCACCGAGCGTGAGAGGGCACCGAGTGTCAGAGCGCACCGAGTGTGAACACCCGAGAGTGAGGAGGCACCAAGTGTGAGAGGGCACCGAGTGTCAGAGCGCACCGAGTATGAACACTCGAGAGTAAGAGGGCACAGAGTATGGACACCCGAGAGTGATGGGGCACCGGGTGTAAGAGGGCACCAAGTGTGAACACCCGATTGTGAGGGCATTGAGTGTGAACACCTGAGAGTGAGGGGGCACCGAGTGTGAACACCCGAGTGTGAGGGAGCACCGTGTGCGAGAAGGCACCGAGTGTGAACACACGAGTGTTAGAGGGCAACGAGTGTGAACACCTGAGAGCGAGGGGGTACCGAGTGTGAGAGGGCACCGAGTATGAACACCCGAGTGTTAGGGGGCACCGAGTATGAACACCCAAGAGTGAGGGGGCACCGAGTGTAAGAAGGCTCCGAGTGTGAACACGCGAGTGTTAGAGGGCAATGAGTGTGAACACCTGAGAGTGAGGGGGCATGGAGTGTGAACACATGAGTGTGAGAGGCCACTGAGTGTGAGAACCCGACAGTGAGAGGGCACCAAGTGTGAGGGCACTGAGTGTGAACACCCGAGTGTGAGAGGGCACCGAGTGTGAACACCCGAGTGTGAGAGGGCATCGATTGTGAACACCCGAATGTGAGAGAGCACCGAGTGTGAACAGCTGAGAGTGAGGGGGCACCGAGTGTGAACACCCGAGTGTGAGGGGGCACCGAGTGTGAGGGTGCACTGAGCGTGAGAGGGCACCGAGTGTGAACACCCTAGAGTGAGAGGACAGCGAGTGTGAACACCCGAGAGTGAGAGGGCACCGAGTCTGAACACCTGATAGTGAGGGGGCACCGAGTGTGAACACCCGAGTGTGAGGGAGCACCGTGTGCGAGAAGGCACCGAGTGTGAACACACGAGTGTTAGAGGGCAACGAGTGTGAACACCTGAGAGCGAGGGGGTACCGAGTGTGAGAGGGCACCGAGTATGAACACCCGAGTGTTAGGGGGCACCGAGTATGAACACCCAAGAGTGAGGGGGCACCGAGTGTAAGAAGGCTCCGAGTGTGAACACGCGAGTGTTAGAGGGCAATGAGTGTGAACACCTGAGAGTGAGTGGGCATGGAGTGTGAACACATGAGTGTGAGAGGCCACTGAGTGTGAGAACCCGTCAGTGAGAGGGCACCAAGTGTGAGGGCACTGAGTGTGAACACCCGAGTGTGAGAGGGCACCGAGTGTGAACACCCGAGTGTGAGAGGGCATCGATTGTGAACACCCGAATGTGAGAGAGCACCGAGTGTGAACAGCTGAGAGTGAGGGGGCACCGAGTGTGAACACCCGAGTGTGAGGGGGCACCGAGTGTGAGGGTGCACTGAGCGTGAGAGGGCACCGAGTGTGAACACCCTAGAGTGAGAGGACAGCGAGTGTGAACACCCGAGAGTGAGAGGGCACCGAGTCTGAACACCTGATAGTGAGGGGGCACCGAGTGTGAGAGGGCACCGAGCGTGAACACCCGAGTGTCAGGAGGCACCAAGTGTGAGAGGGCACCGAGTGTCAGAGCGCACCGAGTATGAACACTCGAGAGTGAGAGGGCTCCGAGTGTGAACACTCGAGAGTGAGGGGGCACTGAGTATGAACACCCGAGAGTGAGGGGGCACCGAGTGTAAGAGGGCACCAAGTGTGAACACCCAATTGTGAGGGCATTGAGTGTGAACACCTGTGAGTGAGGGGGCACCGAGTGTGAACACCTGAGTGTGAACGGGCACCGAGTGTGAACACCTGAGTGTGAGAGGGCACCGAGTGTGAGAGGGCACTGAGTGTGTACACCCGAGTGTTAGATGGCAATGAGTGTGAACACCCGACAGTGAAGGGGCACCGAGTGTTTAGAGCCAAGTGTGAGTGGGCACCAAGTGTGAGAGGGCACTGAGTGACAGTGGGCAGCGATTGTGAACACTTGAGAGTGAGCGGGCACCGAGTGTGAGAGGGCACCAAGTGTGAACACCCGAGTGTGAGAGGGCACCGAGTGTGAAAACTCGAGTGTGAGAGGGCAGCGAGTTTGAACACCCAAGAGTGAGGGGGCACCGAGTGTGAGAAGGCATCGATTGTGAACACCCGAATGTGAGAGCGCACCGAGTGTGAACAGCTGAGAGTGAGGGGGTACCAATTGTGAGGGGGCACCGAGTGTGAGGGGGCACGGACCGTGAGAGGGCACCGAGTGTGAACACCCGAGAGTGAGAGGACAGCGAGTGTGAACACCCGAGAGTGAGAGGGCACCGAGTGTGAGAGGGCACCGAGCGTGAACACCAACACCCGAGAGTGAGGGGGCACCGAGTGTAAGAGGGCACCAAGTGTGAACACCCGATTGTGAGGGCATTGAGTGTGAACACCTGAGAGTGAGGGGGCACCGAGTGTGAACACCCGAGTCTGAGAGGGCACCGAGTGTGACCACCTGAGTGTGAGGGGGCACCGAGTGTGAGAGGGTACCGAATGTGAACACCCGAGTGTGAGGGAGCACCGTGTGTGAGAAGGCACCGAGTGTGAACACGCGAGTGTTAGAGGGCAACGAATGTGAACACCTGAGAGTGAGGGGGTACCGAGTGTGAGAGGGCACCGAGTGTGAACACCCAAGTGTGAGGGGGCACTGAGAGTGAACACCCGAGAATAAGAGGGCAACGAGTCTGAACACCCGAGTGTTAGGGGGCACCGAGTGTGAACACCCAAGTGTGAGGGGGCACTGAGAGTGAACACCCGAGAATAAGAGGGCAACGAGTCTGAACACCCGAGTGTTAGGGGGCACCGAGTCTGAACACCCGAGTGTGAGGGGGCACCAAGCGTGAGAGGGCACCGAGTGTGAACACCCGAGAGTGAGAGGACAGCAAGTGTGAACACCCGAGAGTGAGAGGGCACCGAGTGTGAGAGGGCACCGAGCGTGAACACCTGAGTGTGAGGAGGCACCGAGCGTGAGAGGGCACCGAGTGTCAGAGCGCACCGAGTGTGAACACCCGAGAGTGAGGAGGCACCAAGTGTGAGAAGGCACCGAGTGTCAGAGCGCACCAAGTATTAACACTCGAGAGTGAGAGGGCACCGAGTATAAACACCCGAGAGTGAGGGGGCACCGAGTGTAAGAGGGCACCAAGTGTGAACACCCGATTGTGAGGGCATTGAGTGTGAACACCTGAGAGTGAGGGGGCACCGAGTGTGAACACCCGAATCTGAGAGGGCACCGAGTGTGACCACCTGAGTGTGAGGGGGCACCGAGTGTGAGAGGGTACCGAGTGTGAACACCCGAGTGTGAGGGAGCACCGTGTGTGAGAAGGCACCGAGTCTGAACACGCGAGTGTTAGAGGGCAACGAGTGTGAACACCTGAGAGTGAGGGGGTACCGAGTGTGAGAGGGCACCGAGTGTGAACACCCAAGTGTGAGAGGGCACTGAGAGTGAGCACCCGAGAAAGAGAGGGCAACGAGTCTGAACACCGGAGAGTGAGGGGGCACCGAGTGTGAGAGGGCACCGAGTATGAACACCCGAGTGTTAGGGGCACCGAGTGTGAAAACCCAAGAGTGAGGCGGCACCAAGTGTAAGAGGGCACCAAGTGTGAACACCCAAGTGTGAGGGCATTGAGTGTGAACACCTGAGAGTGAGGGGGCATGGAGTGTGAACACATGAGTGTGAGAGGGCACCGAGTGTGAGAACCCGACAGTGAGAGGGCACCGAGTGCGAGGGCACTGAGTGTGAACACCCGAGTGTGAGAGGGCACTGAGTGTGAGAACCCGACAGTGAGAGGGCACCGAGTGTGAGGGCACTGAGTGTGAACACCCGAGTGTGAGAGGGCACCGAGTGTGAACACCCGAGTGTGAGAGGGCACCGAGTTTGAACACCCGAGAGTGAGGGGGCACCGAGTGTGAGAGGGCACCGATTGTGAACACCCGAATGTGAGAGAGCACCGAGTGTGAACAGCTGAGAGAAAGAGGGCACCGAGTGTGAGCACCCGAGTGTGAGAGGGCACCGAGCGTGAGAGGGCACCGAGTGTGAACACCCGAGAGTCAGAGGACAGCGAGTGTGAACACTCGAGAGTGAGGGGGCACTGAGTATGAACACCCGAGAGTGAGGGGGCACCGAGTGTAAGAGGACACCAAGTGTGAACACCCAATTGTGAGGGCATTGAGTGTGAACACCTGAGAGTGAGGGGGCACTGAGTGTGAACACCTGAGTGTGAACGGGCACCGAGTGTGAACACCTGAGTGTGAGAGGGCACCGAGCATGAGCACCCGAGAGTGAGGGGGTACCAATTGTGAGAGGGCACCGATTGTGAACACCCGAATGTGAGAGCGCACAGAGTGTGAACACCTGAGAGTGAGGGTGCACTGGGTGTGAGGGGGCACTGAGTGTGAGAGGGCAACGAGTGTGAACACCCGAGAGTGAGAAGGCACTAAGTGTGAACACCCGAGTGTGAGGGAGCACCGTGTGTGAGAAGGCACCGAGTGTGAACACGCGAGTGTTAGAGGGCAACGAATGTGAACACCTGAGAGTGAGGGGGTACCGAGTGTGAGAGGGCACCGAGTGTGAACACCCAAGTGTGAGGGGGCACTGAGAGTGAACACCCGAGAATAAGAGGGCAACGAGTCTGAACACCCGAGTGTTAGGGGGCACCGAGTGTGAACACCCAAGTGTGAGGGGGCACTGAGAGTGAACACCCGAGAATAAGAGGGCAACGAGTCTGAACACCCGAGTGTGAGGGGGCACCAAGCGTGAGAGGGCACCGAGTGTGAACACCCGAGAGTGAGAGGACAGCGAGTGTGAAAACCCGAGAGTGAGAGGGCACCGAGTGTGAGAGGGCACCGAGCGTGAACACCTGAGTGTGAGGAGGCACCGAGCGTGAGAGGGCACCGAGTGTCAGAGCGCACCGAGTGTGAACACCCGAGAGTGAGGAGGCACCAAGTGTGAGAAGGCACCGAGTGTCAGAGCGCACCAAGTATTAACACTCGAGAGTGAGAGGGCACCGAGTATGAACACCCGAGAGTGAGGGGGCACCGAGTGTAAGAGGGCACCAAGTGTGAACACCCGATTGTGAGGGCATTGAGTGTGAACACCTGAGAGTGAGGGGGCACCGAGTGTGAACACCCGAATCTGAGAGGGCACCGAGTGTGACCACCTGAGTGTGAGGGGGCACCGAGTGTGAGAGGGTACCGAGTGTGAACACCCGAGTGTGAGGGAGCACCGTGTGTGAGAAGGCACTGAGTCTGAACACGCGAGTGTTAGAGGGCAACGAGTGTGAACACCTGAGAGTGAGGGGGTACCGAGTGTGAGAGGGCACCGAGTGTGAACACCCAAGTGTGAGGGGGCACTGAGAGTGAGCATCCGAGAATGAGAGGGCAACGAGTCTGAACACCGGAGAGTGAGGGGGCACCGAGTGTGAGAGGGCACCGAGTATGAACACCCGAGTGTTAGGGGCACCGAGTGTGAAAACCCAAGAGTGAGGCGGCACCAAGTGTAAGAGGGCACCAAGTGTGAACACCCGAGTGTGAGGGCATTGAGTGTGAACACCTGAGAGTGAGGGGGCATGGAGTGTGAACACATGAGTGTGAGAGGGCACCGAGTGTGAGAACCCGACAGTGAGAGGGCACCGAGTGTGAGGGCACTGAGTGTGAACACCCGAGTGTGAGAGGGCACTGAGTGTGAGAACCCGACAGTGAGAGGGCACCGAGTGTGAGGGCACTGAGTGTGAACACCCGAGTGTGAGAGGGCACCGAGTGTGAACACCCGAGTGTGAGAGGGCACTGAGTTTGAACACCCGAGAGTGAGGGGGCACCGAGTGTGAGAGGGCACCGATTGTGAACACCCGAATGTGAGAGAGCACCGAGTGTGAACAGCTGAGAGAAAGGGGGCACCGAGTGTGAGCACCCGAGTGTGAGGGGGCACCGAGTGTGAGGGGGCACCGAGCGTGAGAGGGCACCGAGTGTGAACACCCGAGAGTGAGAGGACAGCGAGTGTGAACACCTGAGAGTGAGAGGGCACCGAGTCTGAACACCTGAGAGTGAGGGGGCACCGAGTGTGAGAGGGCACCGAGCGTGAACACCCGAGTGTGAGGAGGCATGGAGCGTGAGAGGGCACCGAGTGTCAGAGCGCACCGAGTGTGAACACCCGAGAGTGAGGAGGCACCAAGTGTGAGAGGGCACCGAGTGTCAGAGCGCACCGATTGTGAACACTCGAGAGTGAGAGGGCACCGAGTGTGAACACCCGAGAGTGAGGGGGCACTGAGTATGAACACCCGAGAGTGAGGCGGCACTGAGTGTAAGAGGGCACCACGTGAGAACACCCAATTGTGAGGGCATTGAGTGTGAACACCTGAGAGTGAGGGGGCACCGAGTGTGAACACCTGAGTGTGAACGGGCACAGAGTGTGAACACCTGAGTGTGAGAGGGCACCGAGTGTGAACACCCGAGAGTGAGGAGGCACCAAGTGTGAGAAGGCACCGAGTGTCAGAGCGCACCAAGTATTAACACTCGAGAGTGAGAGGGCACCGAGTATGAACACCCGAGAGTGAGGGGGCACCGAGTGTAAGAGGGCACCAAGTGTGAACTCCCGATTGTGAGGGCATTGAGTGTGAACACCTGAGAGTGAGGGGGCACCGAGTGTGAACACCCGAATCTGAGAGGGCACCGAGTGTGACCACCTGAGTGTGAGGGGGCACCGAGTGTGAGAGGGTACCGAGTGTGAACACCCGAGTGTGAGGGAGCACCGTGTGTGAGAAGGCACCGAGTGTGAACACGCGAGTGTTAGAGGGCAACGAGTGTGAACACCTGAGAGTGAGGGGGTACCGAGTGTGAGAGGGCACCGAGTGTGAACACCCAAGTGTGAGGGGGCACTGAGAGTGAGCACCCGAGAATGAGAGGGCAACGAGTCTGAACACCGGAGAGTGAGGGGGCACCGAGTGTGAGAGGGCACCGAGTATGAACACCCGAGTGTTAGGGGCACCGAGTGTGAAAACCCAAGAGTGAGGCGGCACCAAGTGTAAGAGGGCACCAAGTGTGAACACCCGAGTGTGAGGGCATTGAGTGTGAACACCTGAGAGTGAGGGGGCATGGAGTGTGAACACATGAGTGTGAGAGGGCACCGAGTGTGAGAACCCGACAGTGAGAGGGCACCGAGTGTGAGGGCACTGAGTGTGAACACCCGAGTGTGAGAGGGCACTGAGTGTGAGAACCCGACAGTGAGAGGGCACCGAGTGTGAGGGCACTGAGTGTGAACACCCGAGTGTGAGAGGGCACCGAGTGTGAACACCCGAGTGTGAGAGGGCACCGAGTTTGAACACCCGAGAGTGAGGGGGCACCGAGTGTGAGAGGGCACCGATTGTGAACACCCGAATGTGAGAGAGCACCGAGTGTGAACAGCTGAGAGAAAGGGGGCACCGAGTGTGAGCACCCGAGTGTGAGGGGGCACCGAGTGTGAGGGGCACCGAGCGTGAGAGGGCACCGAGTGTGAACACCCGAGAGTGAGAGGACAGCGAGTGTGAACACCTGAGAGTGAGAGGGCACCGAGTCTGAACACCTGAGAGTGAGGGGGCACCGAGTGTGAGAGGGCACCGAGCATGAACACCCGAGTGTGAGGAGGCATGGAGCGTGAGAGGGCACCGAGTGTCAGAGCGCACCGAGTGTGAACTCCCGAGTGTGAGGAGGCACCAAGTGTGAGAGGGCACCGAGTGTCAGAGCGCACCGATTGTGAACACTCGAGAGTGAGAGGGCACCGAGTGTGAACACCCGAGAGTGAGGGGGCACTGAGTATGAACACCCGAGAGTGAGGGGGCACTGAGTGTAAGAGGGCACCAAGTGAGAACACCCAATTGTGAGGGCATTGAGTGTGAACACCTGAGAGTGAGGGGGCACCGAGTGTGAACACCTGAGTGTGAACGGGCACAGAGTGTGAACACCTGAGTGTGAGAGGGCACCGAGTGTGAACACCCGAGAGTGAGGGGGTACCAAGTGTGAGAGGGCAACGATTCTGAACACCCGAATGTGAGAACGCACAGAGTGTGAACACCTGAGCGTGAGGGGGCACCGGGTGTGAGGGGGCACTGTGTGTGAGAGGGCAACGAGTGTGAACACCCGAGAGTGAGAAGGCACTAAGTGTGAACACCCGAGTGTGAGAGGGCAACGAGTGTGAACACCCGAGAGTGAAGGGGCACCGAGTGTGTAGAGCTAAGTGTGAGTGGGCACCGAGTGTGAGAGGGCACCAAGTGTGAACACCCGAATGTGAGAGGGCACCGAGTGTGAACACCCGAGTGTGAGAGGGCAGCGAGTTTGAACACCCAAGAGTGAGGGGGCACCGAGTGTGAGATGGCACCGATTGTGAACACCCAAATGTGAGAGCGCACCGAGTGTGAACAGCTGAGAGTGAGGGGGCACCGAGTGTGAGGGGGCACCGAGTGTGAGGGGGCACCAAGCGTGAGAGGGCACCGAGTGTGAACACCCGAGAGTGAGAGGACAGCGAGTGTGAACACCCGAGAATGAGAGGGCACCGAGTGTGAGAGGGCACCGAGCGTGAACACCTGAGTGTGAGGAGGCACCGAGCGTGAGAGGGCACCGAGTGTCAGAGCGCACCGAGTGTGAACACCCGAGAGTGAGGAGGCACCAAGTGTGAGAAGGCACCGAGTGTCAGAGCGCACCAAGTATGAACACCCGAGAGTGAGGGGGCACCGAGTGTAAGAGGGCACCAAGTGTGAACACCCGATTGTGAGGGCATTGGGTGTGAACACCTGAGAATGAGGGGGCACCGAGTGTGAACACCCGAATCTGAGAGGGCACCGAGTGTGACCACCTGAGTATGAGGGGGCACCGAGTGTGAGAGGGTACCGAGTGTGAACACCCGAGTGTGAGGGAGCACCGTGTGTGAGAAGGCACCGAGTCTGAACACGCGAGTGTTAGAGGGCAACGAGTGTGAACACCTGAGAGTGAGGGGGTACCGAGTGTGAGAGGGCACCGAGTGTGAACACCCAAGTGTGAGGGGGCACTGAGAGTGAGCACCCGAGAATGAGAGGGCAACGAGTCTGAACACCGGAGAGTGAGAGGGCACCGAGTTTGAGAGGGCACAGAGTATGAACACCCAAGTGTTAGGGGGCACCGAGTGTGAACACCCAAGAGTGAGGGGGCACCGAGTGTAAGAGGGCATCAAGTGTGAACACCCAAGTGTGAGGGCATTGAGTGTGAACACCTGAGAGTGAGGGGGCATGGAGTGTGAACACGAGTGTGAGAGGGCACCGAGTGTGAGAACCCGACAGTGAGAGGGCACCGAGTGTGAGGGCACTGAGTGTGAACACCCGAGTGTGAGAGGGCACCGAGAGTGAACACCCGAGTGTGAGAGGGCACCGAGTTTGAACACCCAAGAGTGAGGGGGCACCGAGTGTGAGAGGGCACCGATTGTGAACACCCGAATGTGAGAGAGCACCGAGTGTGAACAGCTGAGAGAAAGAGGGCACCGAGTGTGAGCACCCGAGTGTGAGAGGGCACCGAGCGTGAGAGGGCACCGAGTGTGAACACCCGAGAGTCAGAGGACAGCGAGTGTGAACACCCGAGAGTGAGAGGGCACCGAGTCTGAACACCTGAGAGTGAGGGGGCACCGAGTGTGAGAGGGCACCGAGCATGAACACCCGAGTGTGAGGAGGCATGGAGCGTGAGAGGGCAGCGAGTGTCAGAGCGCACCGAGTGTGAACACCCGAGAGTGAGGAGGCACCAAGTGTGAGAGGGCACCGAGTGTCAACACTCGAGAGTGGGAGGGCACCTAGTGTGAACACTCGAGAGTGAGGGGGCACTGAGTATGAACACCCGAGAGTGAGGGGGCACCGAGTGTAAGAGGGCACCAAGTGTGAACACCCAATTGTGAGGGCATTGAGTGTGAACACCTGAGAGTGAGGGGGCACTGAGTGTGAACACCTGAGTGTGAACGGGCACCGAGTGTGAACACCTGAGTGTGAGAGGGCACCGAGCGTGAACACCCGAGAGTGAGGGGGTACCAATTGTGAGAGGGCACCGATTGTGAACACCCGAATGTGAGAGCGCACAGAGTGTGAACACCTGAGAGTGAGGGTGCACTGGGTGTGAGGGGGCACTGAGTGTGAGAGGGCAACGAGTGTGAACACCCGAGAGTGAGAAGGCACTAAGTGTGAACACCCGAGTGTGAGGGAGCACCGTGTGTGAGAAGGCACCGAGTGTGAACACGCGAGTGTTAGAGGGCAACGAATGTGAACACCTGAGAGTGAGGGGGTACCGAGTGTGAGAGGGCACCGAGTGTGAACACCCAAGTGTGAGGGGGCACTGAGAGTGAACACCCGAGAATAAGAGGGCAACGAGTCTGAACACCCGAGTGTTAGGGGGCACCGAGTGTGAACACCCAAGTGTGAGGGGGCACTGAGAGTGAACACCCGAGAATAAGAGGGCAACGAGTCTGAACACCCGAGTGTGAGGGGGCACCAAGCGTGAGAGGGCACCGAGTGTGAACACCCGAGAGTGAGAGGACAGCGAGTGTGAACACCCGAGAGTGAGAGGGCACCGAGTGTGAGAGGGCACCGAGCGTGAACACCTGAGTGTGAGGAGGCACCGAGCGTGAGAGGGCACCGAGTGTCAGAGCGCACCGAGTGTGAACACCCGAGAGTGAGGAGGCACCAAGTGTGAGAAGGCACCGAGTGTCAGAGCGCACCAAGTATTAACACTCGAGAGTGAGAGGGCACCGAGTATGAACACCCGAGAGTGAGGGGGCACCGAGTGTAAGAGGGCACCAAGTGTGAACACCCGATTGTGAGGGCATTGAGTGTGAACACCTGAGAGTGAGGGGGCACCGAGTGTGAACACCCGAATCTGAGAGGGCACCGAGTGTGACCACCTGAGTGTGAGGGGGCACCGAGTGTGAGAGGGTACCGAGTGTGAACACCCGAGTGTGAGGGAGCACCGTGTGTGAGAAGGCACCGAGTGTGAACACGCGAGTGTTAGAGGGCAACGAGTGTGAACACCTGAGAGTGAGGGGGTACCGAGTGTGAGAGGGCACCGAGTGTGAACACCCAAGTGTGAGGGGGCACTGAGAGTGAGCACCCGAGAATGAGAGGGCAACGAGTCTGAACACCGGAGAGTGAGGGGGCACCGAGTGTGAGAGGGCACCGAGTATGAACACCCGAGTGTTAGGGGCACCGAGTGTGAAAACCCAAGAGTGAGGCGGCACCAAGTGTAAGAGGGCACCAAGTGTGAACACCCGAGTGTGAGGGCATTGAGTGTGAACACCTGAGAGTGAGGGGGCATGGAGTGTGAACACATGAGTGTGAGAGGGCACCGAGTGTGAGAACCCGACAGTGAGAGGGCACCGAGTGTGAGGGCACTGAGTGTGAACACCCGAGTGTGAGAGGGCACTGAGTGTGAGAACCCGACAGTGAGAGGGCACCGAGTGTGAGGGCACTGAGTGTGAACACCCGAGTGTGAGAGAGCACCGAGTGTGAACACCCGAGTGTGAGAGGGCACCGAGTTTGAACACCCGAGAGTGAGGGGGCACCGAGTGTGAGAGGGCACCGATTGTGAACACCCGAATGTGAGAGAGCACCGAGTGTGAACAGCTGAGAGAAAGGGGGCACCGAGTGTGAGCACCCGAGTGTGAGGGGGCACCGAGTGTGAGGGGGCACCGAGCGTGAGAGGGCACCGAGTGTGAACACCCGAGAGTGAGAGGACAGCGAGTGTGAACACCTGAGAGTGAGAGGGCACCGAGTCTGAACACCTGAGAGTGAGGGGGCACCGAGTGTGAGAGGGCACCGAGCGTGAACACCCGAGTGTGAGGAGGCATGGAGCGTGAGAGGGCACCGAGTGTCAGAGCGCACCGAGTGTGAACACCCGAGAGTGAGGAGGCACCAAGTGTGAGAGGGCACCGAGTGTCAGAGCGCACCGATTGTGAACACTCGAGAGTGAGAGGGCACCGAGTGTGAACACCCGAGAGTGAGGGGGCACTGAGTATGAACACCCGAGAGTGAGGGGGCACTGAGTGTAAGAGGGCACCAAGTGAGAACACCCAATTGTGAGGGCATTGAGTGTGAACACCTGAGAGTGAGGGGGCACCGAGTGTGAACACCTGAGTGTGAACGGGCACAGAGTGTGAACACCTGAGTGTGAGAGGGCACCGAGTGTGAACACCCGAGAGTGAGGGGGTACCAAGTGTGAGAGGGCAACGATTCTGAACACCCGAATGTGAGAACGCACAGAGTGTGAACACCTGAGCGTGAGGGGGCACCGGGTGTGAGGGGGCACTGAGTGTGAGAGGGCAACGAGTGTGAACACCCGAGAGTGAGAAGGCACTAAGTGTGAACACCCGAGTGTGAGAGGGCAACGAGTGTGAACACCCGAGAGTGAAGGGGCACCGACTGTGTAGAGCTAAGTGTGAGTGGGCACCGAGTGTGAGAGGGCACCAAGTGTGAACACCCGAATGTGAGAGGGCACCGAGTGTGAACACCCGAGTGTGAGAGGGCAGCGAGTTTGAACACCCAAGAGTGAGGGGGCACCGAGTGTGAGATGGCACCGATTGTGAACACCCAAATGTGAGAGCGCACCGAGTGTGAACAGCTGAGAGTGAGGGGGCACCGAGTGTGAGGGGGCACCGAGTGTGAGGGGGCACCAAGCGTGAGAGGGCACCGAGTGTGAACACCCGAGAGTGAGAGGACAGCGAGTGTGAACACCCGAGAGTGAGAGGGCACCGAGTGTGAGAGGGCACCGAGCATGAACACCTGAGTGTGAGGAGGCACCGAGCGTGAGAGGGCACCGAGTGTCAGAGCGCACCGAGTGTGAACACCCGAGAGTGAGGAGGCACCAAGTGTGAGAAGGCACCGAGTGTCAGAGCGCACCAAGTATGAACACCCGAGAGTGAGGGGGCACCGAGTGTAAGAGGGCACCAAGTGTGAACACCCGATTGTGAGGGCATTGGGTGTGAACACCTGAGAATGAGGGGGCACCGAGTGTGAACACCCGAATCTGAGAGGGCACCGAGTGTGACCACCTGAGTGTGAGGGGGCACTGAGTGTGAGAGGGTACCGAGTGTGAACACCCGAGTGTGAGGGAGCACCGTGTGTGAGAAGGCACCGAGTCTGAACACGCGAGTGTTAGAGGGCAACGAGTGTGAACACCTGAGAGTGAGGGGGTACCGAGTGTGAGAGGGCACCGAGTGTGAACACCCAAGTGTGAGGGGGCACTGAGAGTGAGCACCCGAGAATGAGAGGGCAACGAGTCTGAACACCGGAGAGTGAGAGGGCACTGAGTTTGAGAGGGCACAGAGTATGAACACCCAAGTGTTAGGGGGCACCGAGTGTGAACACCCAAGAGTGAGGGGGCACCGAGTGTAAGAGGGCACCAAGTGTGAACACCCAAGTGTGAGGGCATTGAGTGTGAACACCTGAGAGTGAGGGGGCATGGAGTGTGAACACGAGTGTGAGAGGGCACCGAGTGTGAGAACCCGACAGTGAGAGGGCACCGAGTGTGAGGGCACTGAGTGTGAACACCCGAGTGTGAGAGGGCACCGAGAGTGAACACCCGAGTGTGAGAGGGCACCGAGTTTGAACACCCAAGAGTGAGGGGGCACCGAGTGTGAGAGGGCACCGATTGTGAACACCCGAATGTGAGAGAGCACCGAGTGTGAACAGCTGAGAGAAAGAGGGCACCGAGTGTGAGCACCCGAGTGTGAGAGGGCACCGAGCGTGAGAGGGCACCGAGTGTGAACACCCGAGAGTCAGAGGACAGCGAGTGTGAACACCCGAGAGTGAGAGGGCACCGAGTCTGAACACCTGAGAGTGAGGGGGCACCGAGTGTGAGAGGGCACCGAGCATGAACACCCGAGTGTGAGGAGGCATGGAGCGTGAGAGGGCACCGAGTGTCAGAGCGCACCGAGTGTGAACACCCGAGAGTGAGGAGGCACCAAGTGTGAGAGGGCACCGAGTGTCAACACTCGAGAGTGGGAGGGCACCGAGTGTGAACACTCGAGAGTGAGGGGGCACTGAGTATGAACACCCGAGAGTGAGGGGGCACCGAGTGTAAGAGGGCACCAAGTGTGAACACCCAATTGTGAGGGCATTGAGTGTGAACACCTGAGAGTGAGGGGGCACTGAGTGTGAACACCTGAGTGTGAACGGGCACCGAGTGTGAACACCTGAGTGTGAGAGGGCACCGAGTGTGAACACCCGAGAGTGAGGGGGTACCAATTGTGAGAGGGCACCGATTGTGAACACCCGAATGTGAGAGCGCACAGAGTGTGAACACCTGAGAGTGAGGGTGCACTGGGTGTGAGGGGGCACTGAGTGTGAGAGGGCAACTAGTGTGAACACCCGAGAGTGAGAAGGCACTAATTGTAAACACCCGAGTGTGAGAGGACACTAAGTGTGAACACCCGACAGTGAAGGGGCACCGAGTGTGAAGAGCCAAGTGTGAGTGGGCACCGAGTGTGATAGGGCACTGTGTGTCAGTGGGCAGCGATTATGAACACTTGAGAGTGAGCGGGCACCGAGTGTGAGAGGGCACCAAGTGTGAACACCCGATATTGAGAAGGCACTGAGTGTGAACACCTGAGTGTGAGAGGGCACTAAGTGCGAACATCCGAGAGCGAAGGGGCACCGAGTGTGAGAACCCAAGTGTGACAGGGCACCAAGTGTGAAGACCCAAAAGTGAGTGGGCAACGCGTGTGAGAACCCAAGTGTGAGAGGGCAGCAAGTGTGAACCCCTGAGTGAGAGGGCACTGAGCATGAACACCCGAGGGTGAGAGGGCACCAAGCATGAACACCCGAGAGTGAGAGGGCACCGAGCGTGTGCACCCGAGATTGAGAGGGCATCACGTGTGAGAACCCGAGTGTGAGAGGGCTCTGAGTGTGAACACCCAAGTGTGAGAGGGCACTGAGTGTGAGAGGGCACCGGGTGTGAGCACCCGAGTGCAAGGGGGCACCGAGCACGAACACCCGAGAGTGAGAAGGAAATGAGCGTGAACACCCGAGAGTGAGAGGGCACTAAGTGTGAACACCCGAGTCTGAGAGGGCACTGACTGTGAAAACCTGAGTGTGAAGGGGCACCGAGTGTGAGAGGGCACTGAGTGTGAACACCCGAGTGTTAGAGGGCAACGAGTGTGAACACCTGAGAGTCAGGCAGTACCGAGTGTGAACACCCGAGTGTGATAGAGCACCGAGTGAGAACGCTCAAGAGTGAGCGGGCACCGAGTGTGAACACCCTAGAATGAGAGGGCTACGAGTGTAGCACCGGAGATTGAGAGGGCACAGAGTGTGAACACCCGAGACTAAGAGGGCACCAAGTGTAAGAGAGCACCGAGTGTGAACACCCGAGTGTGAGAGGGCATTGAGTGTGAACACCTGAGAGTGAGCGGGCACCGAGTGTGAACACCCGAGTGTGAGAGGGCCCCGATTGTGAACACCAGAGTGTGAGACGGCATCGAGTGTGAACACCCGAGAGTGAAGGGGCACCAAGTGTGAGAGGGCACCGTGTGTGAATACCCAAGTGTGAAAGGGCACTGAATGTGAACACCCGATAGTGAGAAGGCACGGAGTGTGAATACCCAAGGGTGAGAGGGCACTAAGTGTGAACATCCGAGAGCGAAGGGGCACCAAGTGTGAGAACCCAAGTGTGACAGGGCACCAAGTGTGAAGACCCAAGAGTGAGTGGGCAACGAGTGTGAGAACCCAAGTGTGAGATGGCATCAAGTGTGAACCCCTGAGTGAGAGGGCACTGAGCATGAACACCCGAGGGTGAGAGGGCACTGAGCATGAACACCCGAGATTGAGAGGGCACCGAGCGTGAGCACCCAAGAGTGAGAGGGCATCACGTGTGAGAACCCGAGTGTGAGAGGGCTCTGAGTGTGAGCACCCGAGTACGATGGGGCACCGAGCATGAACACCCAAGTGTGAGGGGGCACTGAGTGTGAGAGGGCACCGGGTGTGAGCACCCGAGTGCAAGGGGGCACCGAGCACGAACACCCGAGAGTGAGAAGGCACTGAGTGTGAACACCCGAGAGTGAGAGGGCACTAAGTGTGAACACCCGAGTCTGAGAGGGCACTGAGTGTGAAAACCTGAGTGTGAAGGGGCACTGAGTGTGAGAGGGCACTGAGTGTGAACACCCGAGTGTTAGAGGGCAATGAGTGTGAACACCTGAGAGTCAGGCGGTACTGAGTGTGAACACCCGAGTGTGATAGAGCACCGAGTGAGAACGCTCGAGAGTCAGCGGGCACTGTGCGTGAACACCCTACAATGAGAGCGCTATGAGTGTAGCACCGGAGATTGAGAGTGCACAGAGTGTGAACACCCGAGACTAACAGGGCACCAAGTGTGAGAGAGCACCGAGTGTGAACACCCGAGTTTGAGAGGGCATTGAGTGTGAGAGGTCACCGAGTGTGAACACCTGAGTGTGAGAGGGCAACAAGTGTGAGAACCCAAGTGTGAGAGGGCACCGAGTGTGATCCCCTGAGTGAGAGGGCACTGAGCATGAACACCCGAGGGTGAGAGGGCACCGAGCATGAACACCCGAGAATGAGAGGACACCGAGCGTGAGCACCCGAGAGTGAGAGGGCATCGTGTGTGATAACCCGAGTGTGAGAGGGCACCGAATGTGAGCACCCGAGTGCGAGGGGGCACCGAGCATGCACACCCAAGTGTGAGGGGGCATTGAGTGTGTACTCCAGAGTGAGAGGGCACTGAGTGTGAACACCCGAGAGTGAGGGGGTACCAAGTGTGAGAGGGCACCGATTGTGAACACCCGAATGTGAGAGCGCACAGAGTGTGAACACCTGAGAGTGAGGGGGCACCGGGTGTGAGGGGGCACTGAGTGTGAGAGGGCAACGAGTGTGAACACCCGAGAGTGAGAAGGCACTGAGTGTGAACACCCGAGTGTGAGAGGGCACTAAGTGTGAACACCCGAGAGTGAAGGGGCACCGAGTGTGAAGAGCCGAGTGTGAGTGGGCACCGAGTGTGAGAGGGCACCAAGTGTGAACACCCGAGTGTGAGAGGGCATTGAGTGTGAACAGCTGAGAGTGAGGGGGCACCGAGTGTGAACACCCGAGTGTGAGGGGGCACCGAGTGTGAGGTGGCACTGAGCATGAGTGGACACCGAGTGTGAACACCCGAGAGTTAGAGAACAGCGAGTGTGAACACCCGAGAGTGAGAGGGCACCAAGTCTGAACACCTGAGAGTGAGGGAGCACCGAGTGTGAGAGGGCACCGAGCGTGAACACCCGAGTGTGTGGAGGCACCGAGCGTGAGAGGGCACCGAGTGTCAGAGCGCATCGAGTGTGAACACCCGAGAGTTAGACGGCACCGAGTGTGAACACCCGAGAGTGAGGGGGCACTGAGTTTGAACACCCGAGAGTGAGGGGGCACCGAGTGTAAGAGGGCCTCAAGTGTGAACACCCGATTGTGAGGGCATTGAGTGTGAACACCTGAGAGTGAGGGGGCATGGAGTGTGAACACATGAGTGTGAGAGGGCACCGAGTGTGAGGGCACTGAGTGTGAACACCCGAGTGTGAGAAGGCACCGAGTGTGAACACCCAAGTGTGAGACGGCACCGAGTTTGAACAGCTGAGAGAAAGGGGGCACCGAGTGTGAACACCCGAGTGTGAGGGGGCACCGAGTGTGAGGGGGCACCGAGAGTGAGGGGGCACCGAGCGTGAGAGGGCACCGAGTGTGAACAGCCGAGAGTGAGAGGACAGCGAGTGTGAACACCCGAGAGTGAGAGGGCACCGAGTCTGAACACCTGTGAGTGAGGGGGCACCGAGTGTGAGAGGGCACCAAGCGTGAACACCCGAGTGTCAGGAGGCACGGAGCGTGAGAGGGCACCAAGTGTCAGAGCGCACCGAGTGTGAACACCCGAGAGTGAGGATGCACCAAGTGTGAGAGGGCACCGAGTGTCAGAGCGCACCAAGTGTGAACACTCGAGAGTGAGAGGGCACCGAGTGTAAGAGGGCACCAAGTGTGAACACCCGATTGTGAGGGCATTGAGTGTGAACACCTGAGAGTGAGGGGGCACCGAGTGTGAACACCTGAGTGTTAACGGGCACCGAGTGTGAACACCTGAGTGTGAGAGGGCACCGAGTGTGAACACCTGAGAGTGAGGGGGTACCAAGTGTGAGAGGGCACCGATTGTGAACACCCAAATGTGAGAGCGCACAGAGTGTGAACACCTGAGAGTGAGGGGGCACCGGGTGTGAGGGGGCACTGAGTGTGAGAGGGCAACGAGTGTGAACACCCGAGAGTGAGAAGGCACTGAGTGTGAACACCCGAGTGTGAGAGGGCACTAAGTGTGAACACCCGAGAGTGAAGGGGCACCGAGTGTGAAGAGCCAAGTGTGAGTGGGCACTGAGTGTGAGAGGGCACCAAGTGTGAACACCCGAGTGTGAGAGGGCATTGAGTGTGAACAGCTGAGAGTGAGGGGGCACCGAGTGTGAACACCCGAGTGTGAGAGGGCACCGAGTGTGAACACCAGAGTGTGAGATGACATCGAGTGTGAACACCCGAGAGTGAGGGGCCTCCGAGTGTGAGAGGGCACCGTGTGTGAACACCCAAGTGTGAAAGGGCACTGAATGTGAACACCCGATAGTGAGAAGGCACTGAGTGTGAACACCCGAGTGTGAGAGGGCACTAAGTGCGAACATCCGAGAGCGAAGGGGCACTGAGTGTGAGAACCCAAGTGTGACAGGGCACCAACTGTGAAGACCCAACAGTGAGTGGGCAACGCGTGTGAGAACCCAAGTGTGAGAGGGCATCAAGTGTGAACCCCTGTGTGAGAGGGCACTGAGCATGAACACCCGAGGATGAGTGGGCACCGAGCATGAACACCCGAGATTGAGAGGGCACCGAGCGTGAGCACCCGAGAGTGAGAGGGCATCACGTGTGAGAACCCGAGTGTGAGAGGGCTCTGAGTGTGAGCACCCAAGTGCGATGGGGCACCGAGCATGAACACCCAAGTGTGAGGGGGCACTGAGTGTGAGAGTGCACCGGGTGTGAGCACCCGAGTGCAAGGGGGCACCGAGCACGAACACCCGAGAGTGAGAAGGCACTGAGTGTGAACACCCGAGAGTGAGAGGGCACTGAGTGTGAAAACCAGAGTGTGAAGGGGCACTGAGTGTGAGAGGGTACTGAGTGTGAACACCCGAGTGTTAGAGGGCAACGAGTGTGAACACCTGAGAGTCAGGCAGTGCCGAGTGTGAACACCCGAGTGTGATAGAGCACCGAGTGAGAATGCTCGAGAGTGAGCGGGCACCGAGTTTGAACACCCTAGAATGAGAGGGCTACGAGTGTAGCACCGGAGATTAAGAGGGCACAGAGTGTGAACACCCGAGGCTAAGAGGGCACCAAGTGTGAGAGAGCACCGAGTGTGAACACCAGAGTTTGAGAGGGCATTGAGTGTGAGAGGTCACCGAGTGTGAACACCCGAGTGTGAGAGGGCAACGAGTGTGAGAACCCAAGTGTGAGAGGGCACCGAGTGTGATCCCCTGAGTGAGAGGGCACTGAGAGTGAACACCCGTGTGTGAGAGGGCGCCGAGCATGAACACCCGGGGGTGAGAGGACATCGAGCGTGAGCACCCGAGAGTGGGAGGGCATCGCGTGTGATAACCCGAGTGTGAGGAGGCACCGAGCATGAGAGGGCACCGAGTGTCAGAGCGCACCGAGTGTGAACACTGGAGAGTGAGAGGGCACCGAGTGTGAACATCCGAGAGTGAGAGGGCACCGAGTCTGAACACCAGACAGTGAGGGGGCACCGAGTGTGAGAGGGCACCGAGCGTGAACACCCGAGTGTGAGGAGGCACCGAGCGTGAGAGGGCACCGAGTGTCAGAGCGCACAGAGTGTGAACAATCGAGAGTGAGAGGGCACCGAGTGTGAACACCCGAGAGTGACGGGGCACTGAGTTTGAGCACCCGAGTGTGAGCGGGCACTGAGTGTGAACACCCGAGTGTGAGAGGGCACCGAGTGTGAACACCAGAGTGTGAGACGGCATCGAGTGTGAACACCCAAGAGTGAGGGGGCACCGAATGTGAGAGAGGGGGCACCGAGCGTGAACACCCGAGTGTGAGGAGGCACTGAGCGTGAGAGGGCACCGAGTGTCAGAGCGCACCGAGTGTGAACAATCGAGAGTGAGAGGGTACCGAGTGTGAACACCCGAGTGTGAGAGGGCATTGAGTGTGAACACCTGAGAGTGAGCGGGCACCGAGTGTGAACACCCGAGTGTGAGCGGGCACCGAGTGTGAACACCAGAGTGTGAGACGGCATCAAGTGTGAACACCCAAGAGTGAGGGGGCACCGAGTGTGAGAGGGCACCTTGTGTGAACACCCAAGTGTAAAATGGCACTGAATGTGAACACCCGATAGTGAGAAGGCACTGGGTGTGAACACCCGAGTGTGAGAGGGCACTAAGTGCGAACATCCGAGAGCGAAGGGGCACCGAGTGTGAGAACCCAAGTGTGACAGGGCACCAAGTGTGAAGACCCAAGAGTGAGTGGGTAATAAGTGTGAGAACCCAAGTGTTAGAGGGCATCAAGTGTGAACCCCTGAGTGGGGGGGCACTGAGCATGAACACCCGAGGGTGAGAGGGCACCGAGTGTGAACACCCAAGTGTGAGGGGGCACTGAGAGTGAACACCCGAGAATGAGAGGGCAACGAGTCTGAACACCGGAGAGTGAGGGGGCACCGAGTGTGAGAGGGCACCGAGTATGAACACCCGAGTGTTAGGGGGCACCGAGTGTGAACACCCAAGAGTGAGGCGCCACCAAGTGTAAGAGGGCACCAAGTGTGAACACCCGAGTGTGAGGGCATTGAGTGTGAACACCTGAGAGTGAGGGGGCATGGAGTGTGAACACATGAGTGTGAGAGGGCACCGAGTGTGAGAACCCGACAGTGAGAGGGCACCGAGTGTGAACACCCGAGAGTGAGAGGACAGCGAGTGTGAACACCCGAGAGTGAGAGGGCGCCGACTGTGAGAGGGCAACGAGCGTGAACCCCCGAGTGTGAGGACGCACCGAGCGTGAGAGGGCACCGAGTGTCAGAGCGCACCGAGTGTGAACACCTGAGAGTGAGGAGGCACCAAGTGTGAGAGGGCACCGAGTGTCAGAGCGCACCGAGTATGAACACTCGAGAGTGAGAGGGCACCGAGTATGAACACCCGAGAGTGAGGGGGCACCGAGTGTAAGAGGGCACCAAGTGTGAACACCCGATTGTGAGGGCATTGAGTGTGAACACCTGAGAGTGAGTGGGCACCGAGTGTGAACACCCGAGTCTGAGAGGGCACCGAGTGTGAGAGGGTACCGAGTGTGAACACCCAAGTGTGAGGGAGCACCGTGTGTGAGAAGGCACCAGTGTGAACATACGAGTGTTAGAGTGCAATGAGTGTGAACACCTGAGAGTGAGGGGGCATGGAGTGTGAACACATGAGTGTGAGAGGGCACCGAGTGTGAGAACCCGACAGTGAGAGGGCACCGAGTGTGAGGGCACTGAGTGTGAACAGCCGAGTGTGAGAGGGCACCAAGTGTGAACACCCGAGTGTGAGAGGGCACCGATTGTGAACACCCGAATGTGAGAGAGCACCGAGTGTGAACAGCTGAGAGTGAGGGGGCACCGAGTGTGTACACCCGAGTGTGAGGGGGCACCGAGTGTGAGGGGGCACCGAGCGTGAGATGGCACTGAGTGTGAACACCCGAGAGTGAGATGACAGCGAGTGTGAACACCCGAGAGTGAGGAGGCACCGAGCGTGAGAGGGCACCGAGTGTCAGAGCGCACCGAGTATGAACACCCGAGAGTGAGTGGGCACCGAGTGTAAGAGGGCACCAAGTGTGAACACCCGATTGTGAGGGCATTGAGTGTGAACACCTGAGAGTGAGGGGGCACCGAGTGTGAACACCCGAGTCTGAGAGGGCACCGAGTGTGAGCACCTGAGTGTGAGGGGGCACCGAGTGTGAGAGGGTACAGAATGTGAACACCCGAGTGTGAGGGAGCACCGTGTGTGAGAAGGCACCGAGTGTAAACACGCGAGTGTTAGAGGGCAACGAGTGTGAACACCTGAGAGTGAGGGTGTACCGAGTGTGAGAGGGCACCGAGTGTGAGAGGGCACCGAGCGTGAACACCCGAGTGTGAGGAGGCATGGAGCGTGAGAGGGCACCGAGTGTCAGAGCACACCGAGTGTGAACACCCGAGAGTGAGGAGGCACCAAGTGAGAGAGGGCAACGAGTGTCAGAGCGCACCGAGTATGAACACTCGATAGTGAGAGGGCACCGAGTATGAACACCCGAGAGTGAGGGGGCACCGAGTGTAAGAGGGCACCAAGTGTGAGCACCCGATTGTGAGGGCATTGAGTGTGAACACCTGAGAGTGAGGGGGCACCGAGTATGAACACCCGAGTCTGAGAGGGCACCGAGTGTGACCACCTGAGTGTGAGGGGGCACCGAGTGTGAGAGGGTACCGAGTGTGAACACCCGAGTGTGAGGGAGCACCGTGTGTGAGAAGGCACCGAGTGTGAATACGCGAGTGTTAGAGGGCAACGAGTGTGAACACCTGAGAGTGAGGGGGTACCGAGTGTGAGAGGGCACCGAGTGTGAACACCCAAGTGTGAGGGGGCACTGAGAGTGAACACCCAAGAATTAGAGGGCAACGAGTCTGAACACCGGAGAGTGAGGGGGCACCGAGTGTGAGAGGGCACCGAGTATGAACACCCAAGTGTTAGGGGGCACCGAGTGTGAACACCCAAGACTGAGGGGGCACCGAGTGTAAGAGGGCACCAAGTGTGAACACCCGAGTGTGAGGGCATTGAGTGTGAACACCTGAGAGTGAGGGGGCATGGAGTGTGAACACGAGTGTGAGAGGGCACCGAGTGTGAGAACCCAACAGTGAGAGGGCACCGAGTGTGAGGGCACTGAGTGTGAGTACCCGAGTGTGAGAGGGCACCGAGAGTGAACACCCGAGTGTAAGAGGGCACCGAGTTTGAACACCCGAGAGTGAGGGGGCACCGAGTGTGAGAGGGCACCGATTGTGAACAACCGAATGTGAGAGAGCACCGAGTGTGTACAGCTGAGAGAAAGGGGGCACCAAGTGTGAGCACCCGAGTGTGAGGGGGTACCGAGTGTGAGAGGGCACCGAGCGTGAGAGGGCACCGAGTGTGATCACCCGAGAGTGAGAGGACAGCAAGTGTGAACTCCCGAGAGTGAGAGGGCACCGAGTCTGAACACCTGAGAGCGAGGGGGCACCGAGTGTGAGAGGGCACCGAGTGTGAACACCCGAGTGTGAGGAGGCATGGAGCGTGAGAGGGCTCCGAGTGTCAGAGCGCACCGAGTGTGAACACCTGAGAGTGAGGGGGCACCAAGTGTGAGAGGGCACCGTGTGTCAGAGCGCACCGAGTATGAACACTCGAGAGTGAGAGGGCACCGAGTATGAACACCCGAGAGTGAGAGGGCACCGAGTGTAAGAGGGCACCAAGTGTGAACACCCGATTGTGAGGGCATTGAGTGTGAACACCTAAGAGTGAGGGGGCACCGAGTGTGAACACCCGAGTCTGAGAGGGCACCGAGTGTGACCACCTGAGTGTGAGGGGGCACCGAGTGTGAGAGGGTACCGAGTGTGAACACCCGAGTGTGAGGGAGCACCGTGTGTGAGAAGGCACCAGTGTGAACACGCGAGTGTTAGAGGGCAATGAGTGTGAACACCTGAGAGTGAGGGGGCATGGAGTGTGAACACATGAGTGTGAGAGTGCACCGAGTGTGAGAACCCGACAGTGAGAGGGCACCGAGTGTGAGGGCACTGAGTGTGAACAGCCGAGTGTGAGAGGGCACCGAATGTGAACACCCGAGTGTGAGAGGGCACCGATTGTGAACACCCGAATGTGAGAGAGAGCACCGAGTGTGAACAGCTGAGAGTGAGGGGGCACCGAGTGTGAACACCCTAGTGTGAGGGGGCACCGCGTGTGAGGGGGCACCGAGCATGAGATGGCACCGAGTGTGAACACCCGCGAGTGAGAGGACAGCGAGTGTGAACACCCGAGAGTAAGAGGGCACCGAGTCTGAACACCTGAGAGTGAGGGGGCACCGAGTGTGAGAGGGCACCGAGCGTGAACACCCGAGTGTGAGGAGGCATGGAGCGTGAGAGGGCACCGAGTGTCAAAGCGCACCGAGTGTGAACAGCCGAGAGTGAGGAGGCACCAAGTGTGAGAGGGCACCGAGTGTCAGAGCGCACCCAGTGTGAACACTCGAGAGTGAGAGGGCACCGAGTGTGAACACCCGAGAATGAGGGGGCACTGAGTGTGAAAACCCGAGAGTGAGGGGGCACCGAGTGTATTAGGGCACCAAGTGTGAATACCCAATTGTGAGGGCATTGAGTGTGAACACCTGAGAGTGAGGGTGCACCGACTGTGAACACATGAGTGTGAACGGGCACCGAGTGTGAACACCTGAGTGTGAGAGGGCACCGAGTGTGAGAGGGCACTGAGTGTGAACACCCGAGTGTTAGAGGGCAACGAGTGTGAACACCCGAGAGTGAAGGGGCACCGAGTGTGAAGAGCCAAGTTTTTAGTGGGCACCAAGTGTGAGAGGGCACTGAGTGTCAGTGGGCAGCGATTGTGAACACTTGAGAGTGAGCGGGCACCGAGTGTGAGAGGGCACCAAGTGTGAACACCCGAGTGTGAGAGGGCACCGAGTGTGAACACCTGAGTGTGAGAGGGCAGCGAGTTTGAACACCCAAGAGTGAGGGGGCACTGAGTGTGAGAAGGCACCGATTGTGAAAACCCGAATGTGAGAGCACACCGAGTGTGAACAGCTGAGAGTGAGGGGGCACCAAGTGTGAGGGGGCACCGAGTGTGAGGGGGCACCGAGCGTGAGAGGGCACCGAGTGTGAACACCCGAGAGTGAGAGGACAGCGAGTGTGAACACCCGAGAGTGAGGAGGCACCGAGCGTGAGAGGGCACCGAGTGTCAGAGCGCACCGAGTATGAACACCCGAGAGTGAGTGGGCACCGAGTGTAAGAGGGCACCAAGTGTGAACACCCGATTGTGAGGGCATTGAGTGTGAACACCTGAGAGTGAGGGGGCACCGAGTGTGAACACCCGAGTCTGAGAGGGCACCGAGTGTGAACACCTGAGTGTGAGGGGGCACCGAGTGTGAGAGGGTACCGAATGTGAACACCCGAGTGTGAGGGAGCACCGTGTGTGAGAAGGCACCGAGTGTGAACACGCGAGTGTTAGAGGGCAACGAGTGTGAACACCTGAGAGTGAGGGTGTACCGAGTGTGAGAGGGCACCGAGTGTGAGAGGGCACCGAGCGTGAACACCCGAGTGTGAGGAGGCATGGAGCGTGAGAGGGCACCGAGTGTCAGAGCACACCGAGTGTGAACACCCGAGAGTGAGGAGGCACCAAGTGTGAGAGGGCACCGAGTGTCAGAGCGCACCGAGTATGAACACTCGAGAGTGAGAGGGCACCGAGTATGAACACCAGAGAGTGAGAGGGCACCGAGTGTAAGAGGGCACCAAGTGTGAACACCCGATTGTGAGGGCATTGAGTGTGAACACCTAAGAGTGAGGGGGCACCGAGTGTGAACACCCGAGTCTGAGAGGGCACCGAGTGTGACCACCTGAGTGTGAGGGGGCACCGAGTGTGAGAGGGTACCGAGTGTGAACACCCGGGTGTGAGGGAGCACCGTGTGTGAGAAGGCACCAGTGTGAACACGCGAGTGTTAGAGGGCAATGAGTGTGAACACCTGAGAGTGAGGGGGCATGGAGTGTGAACACATGAGTGTGAGAGGGCACCGAGTGTGAGAACCCGACAGTGAGAGGGCACCGAGTGTGAGGGCACTGAGTGTGAACAGCCGAGTGTGAGAGGGCACCGAGTGTGAACACCCGAGTGTGAGAGGGCACCGATTGTGAACACCCGAATGTGAGAGAGAGCACCGAGTGTGAACAGCTGAGAGTGAGGGGGCACCGAGTGTGAACACCCTAGTGTGAGGGGGCACCGCGTGTGAGGGGGCACCGAGCGTGAGATGGCACCGAGTGTGAACACCCGCGAGTGAGAGGACAGCGAGTGTGAACACCCGAGAGTAAGAGGGCACCGAGTCTGAACACCTGAGAGTGAGGGGGCACCGAGTGTGAGAGGGCACCGAGCGTGAACACCCGAGTGTGAGGAGGCATGGAGCGTGAGAGGGCACCGAGTGTCAAAGCGCACCGAGTGTGAACAGCCGAGAGTGAGGAGGCACCAAGTGTGAGAGGGCACCGAGTGTCAGAGCGCACCCAGTGTGAACACTCGAGAGTGAGAGGGCACCGAGTGTGAACACCCGAGAGTGAGGGGGCACTGAGTGTGAACACCCGAGAGTGAGGGGGCACCGAGTGTATAAGGGCACCAAGTGTGAATACCCAATTGTGAGGGCATTGAGTGTGAACACCTGAGAGTGAGGGTGCACCGACTGTGAACACATGAGTGTGAACGGGCACCGAGTGTGAACACCTGAGTGTGAGAGGGCACCGAGTGTGAGAGGGCACTGAGTGTGAACACCCGAGTGTTAGAGGGCAACGAGTGTGAACACCCGAGAGTGAAGGGGCACCGAGTGTGAAGAGCCAAGTTTTTAGTGGGCACCAAGTGTGAGAGGGCACTGAGTGTCAGTGGGCAGCGATTGTGAACACTTGAGAGTGAGCGGGCACCGAGTGTGAGAGGGCACCAAGTGTGAACACCCGAGTGTGAGAGGGCACCGAGTGTGAACACCCGAGTGTGAGAGGGCAGCGAGTTTGAACACCCAAGAGTGAGGGGGCACTGAGTGTGAGAAGGCACCGATTGTGAACACCCGAATGTGAGAGCGCACCGAGTGTGAACAGCTGAGAGTGAGGGGGCACCAAGTGTGAGGGGGCACCGAGTGTGAGGGGGCACCGAGCGTGAGAGGGCACCGAGTGTGAACACCCGAGAGTGAGAGGACAGCGAGTGTGAACACCCGAGAGTGAGGAGGCACCGAGCGTGAGAGGGCACCGAGTGTCAGAGCGCACCGAGTATGAACACCCGAGAGTGAGTGGGCACCGAGTGTAAGAGGGCACCAAGTGTGAACACCCGATTGTGAGGGCATTGAGTGTGAACACCTGAGAGTGAGGGGGCACCGAGTGTGAACACCCGAGTCTGAGAGGGCACCGAGTGTGAATACCTGAGTGTGAGGGGGCACCGAGTGTGAGAGGGTACCGAATGTGAACACGCGAGTGTGAGGGAGCACCGTGTGTGAGAAGGCACCGAGTGTGAACACGCGAGTGTTAGAGGGCAACGAGTGTGAACACCTGAGAGTGAGGGTGTACCGAGTGTGAGAGGGCACCGAGTGTGAGAGGGCACCGAGCGTGAACACCCGAGTGTGAGGAGGCATGGAGCGTGAGAGCGCACCGAGTGTCAGAGCGCACCGAGTGTGAACACCCGAGAGTGAGGAGGCACCAAGTGTGAGAGGGCACCGAGTGTCAGAGCGCACCGAGTATGAAAACTCGAGAGTGAGAGGGCACCGAGTATGAACACCTGAGAGTGAGGGTGCACCGAGTTTAAGAGGGCACCAAGTGTGAACACCCGATTGTGAGGGCATTGAGTGTGAACACCTGAGAGTGAGGGGGCACCGAGTGTGAACACCCGAGTCTGAGAGGGCACCGAGTGTGACCACCTGAGTGTGAGGGGGCACCGAGTGTGAGAGGGTACTGAGTGTGAACACCCGAGTGTGAGGGAGCACCGTGTGTGTAAAGGCACCGAGTGTGAACACGCGAGTGTTAGAGGGCAACGAGTGTGAATACCTGAGAGTGAGGGGGTACCGAGTGTGAGAGGGCACCGAGTGTGAACACCCAAGTGTGAGGGGGCACTGAGAGTGAACACCCGAGAATGAGAGGGCAACGAGTCTGAACACCGGAGATTGAGGGGGCACCGAGTGTGAGAGGGCACCGAGTATGAACACCCAAGTGTTAGGGGGCACCGAGTGTGAACACCCAAGACTGAGGGGGCACCGAGTGTAAGAGGGCACCAAGTGTGAACACCCGAGTGTGAGGGCATGGAGTGTGAACACCTGAGAGTGAGGGGGCATGGAGTGTGAACACGAGTGTGAGAGGGCACCGAGTGTGAGAACCCGACAGTGAGAGGGCACCGAGTGTGAGGGCACTGAGTGTGAACACCCGAGTGTGAGAGGGCACCGAGAGTGAACACCCGAGTGTGAGAGGGCACCGAGTTTGAACACCCGAGTGTGAGCTGGCACTGAGTGTGAGAGGGCACCGATTGTGAACACCCGAATGTGAGAGAGCACCGAGTGTGAACAGCTGAGAGAAAGGGGGCACCGAGTGTGAGCACCCGAGTGTGAGGGGGCACCGAGTGTGAGAGGGCACCGAGTGTGAGAGGGCACCGAGTGTGAACACCCGAGAGTGAGAGGACAGTGAGTGTGAACACCCGAGAGTGAGAGGGCACCGAGTCTGAACACCTTAGAGTGAGGGGGCACCGAGTGTGAGAGGGCACCGAGTGTGAAGACCCGAGTGTGAGGAGGCACGGAGCGTGAGAGGGCACCGAGTGTCAACACTCGAGAGTGGGAGGGCACCGAGTGTGAACACCTGAGAGTGAGGGGCCACTGAGTATGAACACCCGAGAGTGAGGGGGCACCGAGTGTAAGAGGGCACCAAGTGTGAACACCCAATTGTGAGGGCATTGAGTGTGAACACCTGAGAGTGAGGGGGCACCGAGTGTGAACACCTGAGTGTGAATGGGCACCGAGTGTGAACACCTGAGTGTGAGAGGGCACCGAGTGTGAACACCCGAGAGTGAGGGGGTACCAATTGTGAGAGGGCACCGATTGTGAACACCCGAATGTGAGAGCGCACAGAGTGTGAACACCTGAGAGTGAGGGTGCACCGGGTGTGAGGGGGCACTGAGTGTGAGAGGGCAACGAGTGTGAACACCCGAGAGTGAGAAGGCACTAATTGTGAGCACCCGAGTGTGAGAGGGCACTAAGTGTGAACACCCGAGAGTGAAGGGGCACCGAGTGTGAAGAGCCAAGTGTGAGTGGGCACCGAGTGTGAGAGGGCACTGAGTGTCAGTGGGCAGTGATTGTGAACACTTGAGAGTGAGCGGGCACCGAGTGTGAGAGGGCACCAAGTGTGAACACCCGATAGTGAGAAGGCACTGAGTGTGAACACCCGAGTGTGAGAGGGCACTAAGTGCGAACATCCGAGAGCGAAGGGGCACCGAGTGTGAGAACCCAAGTGTAACAGGGCACCAAGTGTGAAGACCCAAAAGTGAGTGGGCAACGCGTGTGTGAACCCAAGTGTGAGAGGGCATCAAGTGTGAACCACTGAGTGAGAGGGCACTAAGCATGAACACCCGAGGGTGAGAGGGCACCAAGCATGAACACCCGAGAGTGAGAGGGCACCGAGCGTGTGCACCCGAGAGTGAGAGGGCATCACGTGTGAGAACCCGAGTGTGAGAGGGCTCTGAGTGTGAACACCCAAGTGTGAGAGGGCACTGAGTGTGAGAGGGCACCGGGTGTGAGCACCCGAGTGCGAGGGGGCACCGAGCACGAACACCCGAGAGTGAGAAGGAAATGAGCGTGAACACCCGAGAGTGAGAGGGCACTAAGTGTGAACACCCGAGTCTGAGAGGGCACTGAGTGTGAAAACCTGAGTGTGAAGGGGCACCGAGTGTGAGAGGGCACTGAGTGTGAACACCCGAATGTTAGAGGGCAACGAGTGTGAACACCTGAGAGTCAGGCAGTACCGAGTGTGAACACCCGAGTGTGATAGAGCACCGAGTGAGAACGCTCGAGAGTGAGCGGGCACCAAGTGTGAACACCCTAGAATGAGAGGGCTACGAGTGTAGCACCGGAGATTGAGAGGGCACAGAGTGTGAACACCCGAGACTAAGAGGGCACCAAGTGTGAGAGAGCACCGAGTGTGAACACCCGAGTGTGAGAGGGCATTGAGTGTGAACACCTGAGAGTGAGCGGGCACCGAGTGTGAACACCCGAGTGTGAGAGGACAGCGAGTGTGAACACCCGAGAGTGAGAGGACACCGAGTCTGAACACCTGAGAGTGAGGGGGCACCGAGTGTGAGAGGGCACCGAGCGTGAACACCCGACTGTGAGGAGGCATGGAGCGTGAGAGGGCACCGAGTGTCAGAGCGCACCGAGTGTGATCACCCGAGAGTGAGGAGGCACCACGTGTGATAGGGCACCGAGTGTCAGAGTGCACCGAGTGTGAACACTCGAGAGTGAGAGGGCACCGAGTGTGAATACCCGAGAGTGAGGGGGCACTGAGTATGAACACCCGAGAGTGAGGGGGCACCGAGTGTAAGAGGGCACCAAGTGTGAACACCCGATTGTGAGGGCAGTGAGTGTGAACACCTGAGAGTGAGGGGGCACCGAGTGTGAACACCTGAGTGTGAACGGGCACCGAGTGTGAACATCTGAGTGTGAGAGGGCACCGAGTGTGAACACCCGAGAGTGAGGGGGTACCAAGTGTGAGAGGGCACCGATTGTGAACACCCGAATGTGAGAGCGCACAGAGTGTGAACACCTGAGCGTGAGGGGGCACCGGGTGTGAGGGGGCACTGAGTGTGAGAGGGCAATGAGTGTGAACACCCGAGAGTGAGAAGGCACTAAGTGTGAACACCCGAGTGTGAGAGGGCACCAAGTGTGAACACCCGAGTGTGAGAGGGCACCGAGTGTGAATACCTGAGTGTGAGAGGGCAGTGAGTTTGAACACCCAAGAGTGAGTGGGCACCGAGTGTGAGAAGGCACCGATTGTGAACACCCGAATGTGAGAGCGCACCGAGTGTGAACAGCTGAGAGTGAGGGGGCACCGAGCGTGAGAGGGCACCGAGTGTGAACACCCGAGAGTGAGAGGACAGCGAGTGTGAACACCCGAGAGTGAGAGGGCACCGAGTGTGAGGGGGCACCGAGCGTGAACACCCGAGTGTGAGGAGGCATGGAGCGTGAGAGGGCACCGAGTGTCAGAGCGCACCGAGTGTGAACACCCGAGAGTGAGGAGGCACCAATTGTGAGAGGGCACCGAGTGTCAGAGAGCACCGAGTATGAACACTCGAGAGTGAGAGGGCACCGAGTATGAACACCCGAGAGTGAGGGGGCACCGAGTGTAAGAGGGCACCAAGTGTGAACACCCGATTGTGAGGGCATTGAGGGTGACCACCTGAGTGTGAGGGGGCACCGAGTGTGAGAGGGTACCGAGTGTGAACACCCGAGTGTGAGGGAGCACCGTGTGTGAGAAGGCACCGAGTGTGAACACGCGAGTGTTAGAGGGCAACGAGTGTGAACACCTGAGAGTGAGGGGGTACCAAGTGTGAGAGGGCACCGAGTGTGAACACCCAAGTGTGAGGGGGCACTGAGAGTGAACACCCGAGAATGAGAGGGCAACGAGTCTGAACACCGGAGAGTGAGGGGGCACCGAGTGTGAGAGGGCACCGAGTATGAACACCCAAGTGTTAGGGGGCACCGAGTGTAAGAGGGCACCAAGTGTGAACACCCGAGTGTGAGGGCATTGAGTGTGAACACCTGAGAGTGAGGGGGCATGGAGTGTGAACACGAGTGTGAGAGGGCACCGAGTGTGAGAACCCAACAGTGAGAGGGCACCGAGTGTGAGGGCACTGAGTGTGAACACCCGAGTGTGAGAGGGCACCGAGAGTGAACACCCAAGTGTGAGAGGGCACCGAGTTTGAACACCCGAGAGTGAGGGGGCACCGAGTGTGAGAGGGCACCGATTGTGAACAACCGAATGTGAGAGAGCACCGAGTGTGTACAGCTGAGAGAAAGGGGGCACCGAGTGTGAGCACCTGAGTGTGAGGGGGTACCGAGTGTGAGAGGGCACCGAGCGTGAGAGGGCACCGAGTGTGATCACCCGAGAGTGAGAGGACAGCGAGTGTGAACACCCGAGAGTGACAGGGCACCGAGTCTGAACACCTGAGAGCGAGGTGGCACCAAGTGTGAGAGGGCACCGAGCGTGAACACCCGACTGTGAGGAGGCATGGAGCGTGAGAGGGCACCGAGTGTCAGAGCGCACCGAGTGTGAACACCCGAGAGTGAGAGGGCACTGAGTATGATCACCCGAGAGTGAGGGGGCACCGAGTGTAAGAGGGCACCAAGTGTGAACACCCGATTGTGAGGGCATTGAGTGTGAACACCTGAGAGTGAGGGGGCACCGAGTGTGAACACCCGAATCTGAGAGGGCACCGAGTGTGACCACCTGAGTGTGAGGGGGCACCGAGTGTGATAGGGTACCGAGTGTGAACACCCGAGTGTAAGGGAGCACCGTGTGTGAGAAGGCACCGAGTGTGAACACGCGAGTGTTAGAGGGCAACGAGTGTGAACACCTGAGAGTGAGGGGGTACCGAGTGTGAGAGGGCACCGAGTGTGAACACCCAAGTGTGAGGGGGCACTGAGAGTGAACACCCGAGAATGAGAGGGCAACGAGTCTGAGCACCTGAGATTGAGGGGGCACCGAGTGTGAGAGGGCACCGAGTATGAACACCCAAGTGTTAGGGGGCACCGAGTGTGAACACCCAAGACTGAGGGGGCACCGAGTGTAAGAGGGCACCAAGTGTGAACACCCGAGTGTGAGGGCATGGAGTGTGAACACCTGAGAGTGAGGGGGCATGGAGTGTGAACACGAGTGTGAGAGGGCACCGAGTGTGAGAACCCAACAGTGAGAGGGCACCGAGTGTGAGGGCACTGAGTGTGAACACCCGAGTGTGAGAGGGCACCGAGAGTGAACACCCGAGTGTGAGAGGGCACCGAGTTTGAACACCCGAGTGTGAGGGAGCACCGAGTGTGAGAGGGCACCGATTGTGAACACCCGAATGTGAAAGAGCACCGAGTGTGAACAGCTGAGAGAAAGGGGGCACCGAGTGTGAGCACCCGAGTGTGAGGGGGCACCGAGTGTGAGAGGGCACCAAGTGTGAGAGGGCACCGAGTGTGAACACCCGAGAGTGAGGGGGCACCGAGTGTGAGAGGGCACCGATTGTGAACAACCGAATGTGAGAGAGCACCGAGTGTGTACAGCTGAGAGAAAGGGGGCACCGAGTGTGAGCACCTGAGTGTGAGGGGGTACCGAGTGTGAGAGGGCACCGAGCGTGAGAGGGCACCGAGTGTGATCACCCGAGAGTGAGAGGACAGCGAGTGTGAACACCCGAGAGTGAGAGGGCACCGAGTCTGAACACCTGAGAGCGAGGTGGCACCGAGTGTGAGATGGCACCGAGCGTGAACACCCGAGTGTGAGGAGGCATGGAGCGTGAGAGGGCACCGAGTGTCAGAGCGCACCGAGTGTGAACACCCGAGAGTGAGGAGGCACCAAGTGTGAGAGGGCACCGAGTGTCAGAGCGCACCGAGTATGAACACTCGAGAGTGAGAGGGCACCGAGTATGAACACCCGAGAGTGAGGGGGCACTGAGTGTAAGAGGGCACCAAGTGTGAACACCCGATTGTGAGGGCATTGAGTGTGAACACCTGAGAGTGAGGGGGCACCGAGTGTGAACACCCGAGTCTGAGAGGGCACCGAGTGTGACCACCTGAGTGTGAGGGGGCACCGAGTGTGAGAGGGTACCGAGTGTGAACACCCGATTGTGAGGGAGCACCGTGTGTGAGAAGGCACCGAGTGTGAACACGCGAGTGTTAGAGGGCAACGAGTGTGAACACCTGAGAGTGAGGGGGTACCGAGTGTGAGAGGGCACCGAGTGTGAACACCCAAGTGTGAGGGGGCACTGAGAGTGAACACCCGAGAATGAGAGGGCAACGAGTCTGAGCACCTGAGATTGAGGGGGCACCGAGTGTGAGAGGGCACCGAGTATGAACACCCAAGTGTTAGGGGGCACCGAGTGTGAACACCCAAGACTGAGGGGGCACCGAGTGTAAGAGGGCACCAAGTGTGAACACCCGAGTGTGAGGGCATGGAGTGTGAACACCTGAGAGTGAGGGGGCATGGAGTGTGAACACGAGTGTGAGAGGGCACCGAGTGTGAGAACCCAACAGTGAGAGGGCACCGAGTGTGAGGGCACTGAGTGTGAACACCCGAGTGTGAGAGGGCACCGAGAGTGAACACCCGAGTGTGAGAGGGCACCGAGTTTGAACACCCGAGTGTGAGGGAGCACCGAGTGTGAGAGGGCACCGATTGTGAACACCCGAATGTGAAAGAGCACCGAGTGTGAACAGCTGAGAGAAAGGGGGCACCGAGTGTGAGCACCCGAGTGTGAGGGGGCACCGAGTGTGAGAGGGCACCAAGTGTGAGAGGGCACCGAGTGTGAACACCCGAGAGTGAGGGGGCACCGAGTGTGAGAGGGCACCGATTGTGAACAACCGAATGTGAGAGAGCACCGAGTGTGTACAGCTGAGAGAAAGGGGGCACCGAGTGTGAGCACCTGAGTGTGAGGGGGTACCGAGTGTGAGAGGGCACCGAGCGTGAGAGGGCACCGAGTGTGATCACCCGAGAGTGAGAGGACAGCGAGTGTGAACACCCGAGAGTGAGAGGGCACCGAGTCTGAACACCTGAGAGCGAGGTGGCACCGAGTGTGAGAGGGCACCGAGCGTGAACACCCGAGTGTGAGGAGGCATGGAGCGTGAGAGGGCACCGAGTGTCAGAGCGCACCGAGTGTGAACACCCGAGAGTGAGGAGGCACCAAGTGTGAGAGGGCACCGAGTGTCAGAGCGCACCGAGTATGAACACTCGAGAGTGAGAGGGCACCGAGTATGAACACCCGAGAGTGAGGGGTACTGAGTGTAAGAGGGCACCAAGTGTGAACACCCGATTGTGAGGGCATTGAGTGTGAACACCTGAGAGTGAGGGGGCACCGAGTGTGAACACCCGAGTCTGAGAGGGCACCGAGTGTGACCACCTGAGTGTGAGGGGGCACCGAGTGTGAGAGGGTACCGAGTGTGAACACCCGATTGTGAGGGAGCACCGTGTGTGAGAAGGCACCGAGTGTGAACACGCGAGTGTTAGAGGGCAACGAGTGTGAACACCTGAGAGTGAGGGGGTACCGAGTGTGAGAGGGCACCGAGTGTGAACACCCAAGTGTGAGGGGGCACTGAGAGTGAACACCCGAGAATGAGAGGGCAACGAGTCTGAGCACCTGAGATTGAGGGGGCACCGAGTGTGAGAGGGCACCGAGTATGAACACCCAAGTGTTAGGGGGCACCGAGTGTGAACACCCAAGACTGAGGGGGCACCGAGTGTAAGAGGGCACCAAGTGTGAACACCCGAGTGTGAGGGCATGGAGTGTGAACACCTGAGAGTGAGGGGGCATGGAGTGTGAACACGAGTGTGAGAGGGCACCGAGTGTGAGAACCCAACAGTGAGAGGGCACCGAGTGTGAGGGCACTGAGTGTGAACACCCGAGTGTGAGAGGGCACCGAGAGTGAACACCCGAGTGTGAGAGGGCACCGAGTTTGAACACCCGAGTGTGAGGGAGCACCGAGTGTGAGAGGGCACCGATTGTGAACACCCGAATGTGAAAGAGCACTGAGTGTGAACAGCTGAGAGAAAGGGGGCACCGAGTGTGAGCACCCGAGTGTGAGGGGGCACCGAGTGTGAGAGGGCACCAAGTGTGAGAGGGCACCGAGTGTGAACACCCGAGAGTGAGAGGACAGTGAGTGTGAACACCCGAGAGTGAGAGGGCACCGAGTCTGAACACCTGAGAGTGAGGGGGCACCGAGTGTGAGAGGGCACCGAGTGTGAACACCCGAGTGTGAGAGGGCACCATGTGTTTACACCCGAGTCTGAGAGGGCACCGAGTGTGAACACCTGATTGTGAGGGGGCACCGAGTGTGAGAGGGTACCGAGTGTGAACACCAGAGTGTGAGGGAGCACCATGCGTGAGAAGGCACCGAGTGTGAGAAGGCACCGATTGTGAACACCTGAATGTGAGAGCGCACCGAGTGTGAACAGTTGAGAGTGAGGGGGCACCGAGTGTGAGGGGGCACCGAGTGTGAGGGGGCACCGAGCGTGAGAGGGCACCGAGTGTGAACACCCGAGAGTGAGAGGACAGCGAGTGTGAACACCCGAGAGTGAGAGGGCACCGAGTGTGAGGGGGCACCGAGCGTGAACACCCGAGTGTGAGGAGGCATGGAGCGTGAGAGGGCACCGAGTGTCAGAGCGCACCGAGTGTGAACACCCGAGAGTGAGGAGGCACCAATTGTGAGAGGGCACCGAGTGTCAGAGAGCACCGAGTATGAACACTCGAGAGTGAGAGGGCACCGAGTATGAACACCCGAGAGTGAGGGGGCACCGAGTGTAAGAGGGCACCAAGTGTGAACACCCGATTGTGAGGGCATTGAGGGTGACCACCTGAGTGTGAGGGGGCACCGAGTGTGAGAGGGTACCGAGTGTGAACACCCGAGTGTGAGGGAGCACCGTGTGTGAGAAGGCACCGAGTGTGAACACGCGAGTGTTAGAGGGCAACGAGTGTGAACACCTGAGAGTGAGGGGGTACCAAGTGTGAGAGGGCACCGAGTGTGAACACCCAAGTGTGAGGGGGCACTGAGAGTGAACACCCGAGAATGAGAGGGCAACGAGTCTGAACACCGGAGAGTGAGGGGGCACCGAGTGTGAGAGGGCACCGAGTATGAACACCCAAGTGTTAGGGGGCACCGAGTGTAAGAGGGCACCAAGTGTGAACACCCGAGTGTGAGGGCATTGAGTGTGAACACCTGAGAGTGAGGGGGCATGGAGTGTGAACACGAGTGTGAGAGGGCACCGAGTGTGAGAACCCAACAGTGAGAGGGCACCGAGTGTGAGGGCACTGAGTGTGAACACCCGAGTGTGAGAGGGCACCGAGAGTGAACACCCGAGTGTGAGAGGGCACCGAGTTTGAACACCCGAGAGTGAGGGGGCACCGAGTGTGAGAGGGCACCGATTGTGAACAACCGAATGTGAGAGAGCACCGAGTGTGTACAGCTGAGAGAAAGGGGGCACCGAGTGTGAGCACCTGAGTGTGAGGGGGTACCGAGTGTGAGAGGGCACCGAGCGTGAGAGGGCACCGAGTGTGATCACCCGAGAGTGAGAGGACAGCGAGTGTGAACACCCGAGAGTGAGAGGGCACCGAGTCTGAACACCTGAGAGCAAGGTGGCACCGAGTGTGAGAGGGCACCGAGCGTGAACACCCGAGTGTGAGGAGGCATGGAGCGTGAGAGGGCACCGAGTGTCAGAGCGCACCGAGTGTGAACACCCGAGAGTGAGGAGGCACCAAGTGTGAGAGGGCACCGAGTGTCAGAGCGCACCGAGTATGAACACTCGAGAGTGAGAGGGCACCGAGTATGAACACCCGAGAGTGAGGGGGTACTGAGTGTAAGAGGGCACCAAGTGTGAACACCCGATTGTGAGGGCATTGAGTGTGAACACCTGAGAGTGAGGGGGCACCGAGTGTGAACACCCGAGTCTGAGAGGGCACCGAGTGTGACCACCTGAGTGTGAGGGGGCACCGAGTGTGAGAGGGTACCGAGTGTGAACACCTGATTGTGAGGGAGCACCGTGTGTGAGAAGGCACCGAGTGTGAACACGCGAGTGTTAGAGGGCAACGAGTGTGAACACCTGAGAGTGAGGGGGTACCGAGTGTGAGAGGGCACCGAGTGTGAACACCCAAGTGTGAGGGGGCACTGAGAGTGAACACCCGAGAATGAGAGGGCAACGAGTCTGAGCACCTGAGATTGAGGGGGCACCGAGTGTGAGAGGGCACCGAGTATGAACACCCAAGTGTTAGGGGGCACCGAGTGTGAACACCCAAGACTGAGGGGGCACCGAGTGTAAGAGGGCACCAAGTGTGAACACCCGAGTGTGAGGGCATGGAGTGTGAACACCTGAGAGTGAGGGGGCATGGAGTGTGAACACGAGTGTGAGAGGGCACCGAGTGTGAGAACCCAACAGTGAGAGGGCACCGAGTGTGAGGGCACTGAGTGTGAACACCCGAGTGTGAGAGGGCACCGAGAGTGAACACCCGAGTGTGAGAGGGCACCGAGTTTGAACACCCGAGTGTGAGGGAGCACCGAGTGTGAGAGGGCACCGATTGTGAACACCCGAATGTGAAAGAGCACTGAGTGTGAACAGCTGAGAGAAAGGGGGCACCGAGTGTGAGCACCCGAGTGTGAGGGGGCACCGAGTGTGAGAGGGCACCAAGTGTGAGAGGGCACCGAGTGTGAACACCCGAGAGTGAGAGGACAGTGAGTGTGAACACCCGAGAGTGAGAGGGCACCGAGTCTGAACACCTGAGAGTGAGGGGGCACCGAGTGTGTGGCACCGAGTGTGAACACCCGAGTGTGAGAGGGCACCATGTGTTTACACCCGAGTCTGAGAGGGCACCGAGTGTGAACACCTGATTGTGAGGGGGCACCGAGTGTGAGAGGGTACCGAGTGTGAACACCAGAGTGTGAGGGAGCACCATGCGTGAGAAGGCACCGAGTGTGAGAAGGCACCGATTGTGAACACCTGAATGTGAGAGCGCACCGAGTGTGAACAGTTGAGAGTGAGGGGGCACCGAGTGTGAGGGGGCACCGAGTGTGAGGGGGCACCGAGCGTGAGAGGGCACCGAGTGTGAACACCCGAGAGTGAGAGGACAGCGAGTGTGAACACCCGAGAGTGAGAGGGCACCGAGTGTGAGGGGGCACCGAGCGTGAACACCCGAGTGTGAGGAGGCATGGAGCGTGAGAGGGCACCGAGTGTCAGAGCGCACCGAGTGTGAACACCCGAGAGTGAGGAGGCACCAATTGTGAGAGGGCACCGAGTGTCAGAGAGCACCGAGTATGAACACTCGAGAGTGAGAGGGCACCGAGTATGAACACCCGAGAGTGAGGGGGCACCGAGTGTAAGAGGGCACCAAGTGTGAACACCCGATTGTGAGGGCATTGAGGGTGACCACCTGAGTGTGAGGGGGCACCGAGTGTGAGAGGGTACCGAGTGTGAACACCCGAGTGTGAGGGAGCACCGTGTGTGAGAAGGCACCGAGTGTGAACACGCGAGTGTTAGAGGGCAACGAGTGTGAACACCTGAGAGTGAGGGGGTACCAAGTGTGAGAGGGCACCGAGTGTGAACACCCAAGTGTGAGGGGGCACTGAGAGTGAACACCCGAGAATGAGAGGGCAACGAGTCTGAACACCGGAGAGTGAGGGGGCACCGAGTGTGAGAGGGCACCGAGTATGAACACCCAAGTGTTAGGGGGCACCGAGTGTAAGAGGGCACCAAGTGTGAACACCCGAGTGTGAGGGCATTGAGTGTGAACACCTGAGAGTGAGGGGGCATGGAGTGTGAACACGAGTGTGAGAGGGCACCGAGTGTGAGAACCCAACAGTGAGAGGGCACCGAGTGTGAGGGCACTGAGTGTGAACACCCGAGTGTGAGAGGGCACCGAGAGTGAACACCCGAGTGTGAGAGGGCACCGAGTTTGAACACCCGAGAGTGAGGGGGCACCGAGTGTGAGAGGGCACCGATTGTGAACAACCGAATGTGAGAGAGCACCGAGTGTGTACAGCTGAGAGAAAGGGGGCACCGAGTGTGAGCACCTGAGTGTGAGGGGGTACCGAGTGTGAGAGGGCACCGAGCGTGAGAGGGCACCGAGTGTGATCACCCGAGAGTGAGAGGACAGCGAGTGTGAACACCCGAGAGTGAGAGGGCACCGAGTCTGAACACCTGAGAGCGAGGTGGCACCGAGTGTGAGAGGGCACCGAGCGTGAACACCCGAGTGTGAGGAGGCATGGAGCGTGAGAGGGCACCGAGTGTCAGAGCGCACCGAGTGTGAACACCCGAGAGTGAGGAGGCACCAAGTGTGAGAGGGCACCGAGTGTCAGAGCGCACCGAGTATGAACACTCGAGAGTGAGAGGGCACCGAGTATGAACACCCGAGAGTGAGGGGGCACCGAGTGTAAGAGGGCACCAAGTGTGAACACCCGATTGTGAGGGCATTGAGTGTGAACACCTGAGAGTGAGGGGGCACCGAGTGTGAACACCCGAATCTGAGAGGGCACCGAGTGTGACCACCTGAGTGTGAGGGGGCACCGAGTGTGAGAGGGTACCGAGTGTGAACACCCGAGTGTAAGGGAGCACCGTGTGTGAGAAGGCACCGAGTGTGAACACGCGAGTGTTAGAGGGCAACGAGTGTGAACACCTGAGAGTGAGGGGGTACCGAGTGTGAGAGGGCACCGAGTGTGAACACCCAAGTGTGAGGGGGCACTGAGAGTGAACACCCGAGAATGAGAGGGCAACGAGTCTGAGCACCTGAGATTGAGGGGGCACCGAGTGTGAGAGGGCACCGAGTATGAACACCCAAGTGTTAGGGGGCACCGAGTGTGAACACCCAAGACTGAGGGGGCACCGAGTGTAAGAGGGCACCAAGTGTGAACACCCGAGTGTGAGGGCATGGAGTGTGAACACCTGAGAGTGAGGGGGCATGGAGTGTGAACACGAGTGTGAGAGGGCACCGAGTGTGAGAACCCAACAGTGAGAGGGCACCGAGTGTGAGGGCACTGAGTGTGAACACCCGAGTGTGAGAGGGCACCGAGAGTGAACACCCGAGTGTGAGAGGGCACCGAGTTTGAACACCCGAGTGTGAGGGAGCACCGAGTGTGAGAGGGCACCGATTGTGAACACCCGAATGTGAAAGAGCACCGAGTGTGAACAGCTGAGAGAAAGGGGGCACCGAGTGTGAGCACCCGAGTGTGAGGGGGCACCGAGTGTGAGAGGGCACCGAGCATGAGAGGGCACCGAGTGTGATCACCCGAGAGTGAGAGGACAGCGAGTGTGAACACCCGAGAGTGAGAGGGCACCGAGTCTGAACACCTGAGAGCGAGTTGGCACCGAGTGTGAGAGGGCACCGAGCGTGAACACCCGAGTGTGAGGAGGCATGGAGCGTGAGAGGGCACCGAGTGTCAGAGCGCACCGAGTGTGAACACCCGAGAGTGAGGAGGCACCAAGTGTGAGAGGGCACCGAGTGTCAGAGCGCACCGAGTATGAACACTCGAGAGTGAGAGGGCACCGAGTATGAACAGCCGAGATTGAGGGGGCACTGAGTGTAAGAGGGCACCAAGTGTGAACACCCGATTGTGAGGGCATTGAGTGTGAACACCTGAGAGTGAGGGGGCACCGAGTGTGAACACCCGAGTCTGAGAGGGCACCGAGTGTGACCACCTGAGTGTGAGGGGGCACCGAGTGTGAGAGGGTACCGAGTGTGAACACCCGAGTGTAAGGGAGCACCGTGTGTGAGAAGGCACCGAGTGTGAACACGCGAGTGTTAGAGGGCAACGAGTGTGAACACCTGAGAGTGAGGGGGTACCGAGTGTGAGAGGGCACCGAGTGTGAACACCCAAGTTTGAGGGGGCACTGAGAGTGAACACCCGAGAATGAGAGGGCAACGAGTCTGAGCACCGGAGATTGAGGGGGCACCGAGTGTGAGAGGGCACCGAGTATGAACACCCAAGTGTTAGGGGGCACTGAGTGTGAACACCCAAGACTGAGGGGGCACCGAGTGTCAGAGGGCACCAAGTGTGAACACCCGAGTGTGAGGGCATGGAGTGTGAACACCTGAGAGTGAGGGGGCATGGAGTGTGAACACGAGTGTGAGAGGGCACCGAGTGTGAGAACCCAACAGTGAGAGGGCACCGAGTGTGAGGGCACTGAGTGTGAACACCCGAGTGTGAGAGGGCACCGAGAGTGAACACCCGAGTGTGAGAGGGCACCGAGTTTGAACACCCGAGTGTGAGGGAGCACCGAGTGTGAGAGGGCACCGATTTTGAACACCCGAATGTGAAAGAGCACCGAGTGTGAACAGCTGAGAGAAAGGGGGCACCGAGTGTGAGCACCCGAGTGTGAGGCGGCACCGAGTGTGAGAGGGCACCAAGTGTGAGAGGGCACCGAGTGTGAACACCCGAGAGTGAGAGGACAGTGAGTGTGAACACCCGAGAGTGAGAGGGCACCGAGTCTGAACACCTGAGAGTGAGGGGGCACCGAGTGTGAGAGGGCACCGAGTGTGAACACCCGAGTGTGAGAGGGCACCATGTGTTTACACCCGAGTCTGAGAGGGCACCGAGTGTGAACACCTGTTTGTGAGGGGGCACCGAGTGTGAGAGGGTACCGAGTGTGAACACCAGAGTGTGAGGGAGCACCATGCGTGAGAAGGCACCGAGTGTGAGAAGGCACCGATTGTGAACACCCGAATGTGAGAGCGCACCGAGTGTGAACAGTTGAGAGTGAGGGGGCACCGAGTGTGAGGGGGCACCGATTGTGAGGGGGCACCGAGCGTGAGAGGGCACCGAGTGTGAACACCCGAGACTGAGAGGACAGCGAGTGTGAACACCCGAGAGTGAGAGGGCACCGAGTGTGAGAGGGCACCGAGCGTGAACACCCGAGTGTGAGGAGGCATGGAGCGTGAGAGGGCACCGAGTGTCAGAGCGCACCGAGTGTGAACACCCGAGAGTGAGGAGGCACCAATTGTGAGAGGGCACCGAGTGTCAGAGCGCACCGAGTATGAACACTCGAGAGTGAGAGGGCACCGAGTACGAACACCCGAGAGTGAGGGGGCACCGTTTGTAAGAGGGCACCAAGTGTGAACACCTGATTGTGAGGGCATTGAGGGTGACCACCTGAGTGTGAGGGGGCACCGAGTGTGAGAGGGTACCGAGTGTGAACATCCGAGTGTGAGGGAGCACCGTGTGTGAGAAGGCACCGAGTGTGAACACGCGAGTGTTAGAGGGCAACGAGTGTGAACACCTGAGAGTGAGGGGGTACCGAGTGTGAGAGGGCACCGAGTGTGAACACCCAAGTGTGAGGGGGCACTGAGAGTGAACACCCGAGAATGAGAGGGCAACGAGTCTGAACACCGGAGAGTGAGGGGGCACCGAGTGTGAGAGGGCACCGAGTATGAACACCCAAGTGTTAGGGGGCACCGAGTGTAAGAGGGCACCAAGTGTGAACACCCGAGTGTGAGGGCATTGAGTGTGAACACCTGAGAGTGAGGGGGCATGGAGTGTGAACACGAGTGTGAGAGGGCACCGAGTGTGAGAACCCAACAGTGAGAGGGCACCGAGTGTGAGGGCACTGAGTGTGAACACCCGAGTGTGAGAGGGCACTGAGAGTGAACACCCGAGTGTGAGAGGGCACCGAGTGTGAACACCCGAGAGTGAGGGGGCACCGAGTGTGAGAGGGCACCGATTGTGAACAACCGAATGTGAGAGAGCACCGAGTGTGTACAGCTGAGAGAAAGGGGGCACCGAGTGTGAGCACCTGAGTGTGAGGGGGTACCGAGTGTGAGAGGGCACCGAGCGTGAGAGGGCACCGAGTGTGATCACCCGAGAGTGAGAGGACAGCGAGTGTGAACACCCGAGAGTGAGAGGGCACCGAGTCTGAACACCTGAGAGCGAGGGGGCACCGAGTGTGAGAGGGCACCGAGCGTGAACACCCGACTGTGAGGAGGCATGGAGCGTGAGAGGGCACCGAGTGTCAGAGCGCACCGAGTGTGAACACCCGAGAGTGAGGAGGCACCAAGTGTGAGAGGGCACCGAGTGTCAGAGCGCACCGAGTATGAACACTCGAGAGTGAGAGGGCACCGAGTATGAACACCCGAGAGTGAGGGGGCACCGAGTGTAAGAGGGCACCAAGTGTGAACATCCGATTGTGAGGGCATTGAGTGTGAACACCTGAGAGTGAGGGGGCACCGAGTGTGAACACCCGAGTCTGAGAGGGCACCGAGTGTGAGCACCTGAGTGTGAGGGAGCACCGTGTGTGAGAAGGCACCGAGTGTGAACACGCGAGTGTTAGAGGGCAACGAGTGTGAACACCTGAGAGTGAGGGGGTACCGAGTGTGAGAGGGCACCGAGTGTGAACACCCAAGTGTGAGGGGTCACTGAGAGTGAACACCCGAGAATGAGAGGGCAACGAGTCTGAGCACCGGAGATTGAGGGGGCACCGAGTGTGAGAGGGCACCGAGTATGAACACCCAAGTGTTAGGGGGCACCGAGTGTGAACACCCAAGACTGAGGGGGCACCGAGTGTAAGAGGGCACCAAGTGTGAACACCCGAGTGTGAGGGCATGGAGTGTGAACACCTGAGAGTGAGGGGGCATGGAGTGTGAACACGAGTGTGAGAGGGCACCGAGTGTGAGAACCCAACAGTGAGAGGGCACCGAGTGTGAGGGCACTGAGTGTGAACACCCGAGTGTGAGAGGGCACCGAGAGTGAACACCCGAGTGTGAGAGGGCACCGAGTTTGAACACCCGAGTGTGAGGGAGCATCGAGTGTGAGAGGGCACCGATTGTGAACACCCGAATGTGAAAGAGCACCGAGTGTGAACAGCTGAGAGAAAGGGGGCACCGAGTGTGAGCACCCAAGTGTGAGGGGGCACCGAGTGTGAGAGGGCACCAAGTGTGAGAGGGCACCGAGTGTGAACACCCGAGTGCGATGGGGCACCGAGCTTGAACACCCAAGTGTGAGGGGGCACTGAGTGTGAGAGTGCACCAGGTGTGAGCACCCGAGTGTGAGGGGGCACCAAGCATGAACACCCGAGAGTGAGAAGGCACTGAGTGTGAACACCCAAGAGTGAGAGGGCACTAAGTGTGAACACCCGAGTCTGAGATGGCACTGAGTGTGAAAACCTGAGTGTGAAGGGGCACTGAGTGTGAGAGGGTACTGAGTGTGAACACCCGAGTGTTAGAGGGCAACGAGTGTGAACACCTGAGAGTCAGGCAGTGCCGAGTGTGAACACCCGAGTGTGATAGAGAACCGAGTGAGAATGCTCGAGAGTGAGCGGGCACCGAATGTGAACACCCTAGAATGAGAGGGCTACGAGTGTAGCACCGGAGATTAAGAGGGCACAGAGTGTGAACACCCGAGGCTAAGAGGGCACCAAGTGTGAGAGAGCACCGAGTGTGAACACCCGAGTTTGAGAGGGCATTGAGTGTGAGAGGTCACCGATTGTGAACACCCGAGTGTGAGAGGGCAACGAGTGTGAGAACCCAAGAGTGAGAGGGCACCGAGTATGATCCCCTGAGTGAGAGGGCACTGAGCGTGAACACCCAAGGGTGAGAGGGCGCCGAGCATGAACACCCGAGAATGAGAGGACACCGAGCGTGAGCACCCGAGAATGGGAGGGAATCGCGTGTGATAACCCGAGTGTGAGGAGGCACCGAGCGTGAGAGGGCACCGAGTGTCAGAGCGCACCGAGTGTGAACACTGGAGAGTGAGAGGGCACCGAGTGTGAACACCCGAAAGTGAGAGGGCACCGAGTCTGAACACCTGAGAGTGAGGGGGCACCGAGTGTGAGAGGGCACCGAGCGTGAATACCCGAGTGTGAGGAGGCACTGAGCGTGAGAGGGCACCGAGTGTCAAAGCGCACAGAGTGTGAACAATCGAGAGTGAGAGGGCACCGAGTGTGAACACCCGAGAGTGACGGGGCACTGAGTGTGAGCACCCGAGAGTTAGCGGGCACCGAGTGTGAACACCCGAGTGTGAGAGGGCACCGAGTGTGAACACCAGAATGTGAGACGGCATCGAGTGTGAACACCCAAGAGTGAGGAGGCACCGAGTGTGAGAGGGCTCCGAGCGTGAACACCCGAGTGTGAGGAGGCACTGAGCGTGAGAGGGCACCGAGTGTCAGAGCGCACCGAGTGTGAACAATCAAGAGTGAGAGGGCACCGAGTGTGAACACCCGAGTGTGAGAGGGCATTGAGTGTGAACACCTGAGAGTGAGCGGGCACCGAGTGTGAACACCCGAGTGTGAGAGGGCTCCGAGCGTGAACACCCGAGTGTGAGGAGGCACTGAGCGTGAGAGGGCACCGAGTGTCAGAGCGCACCAAGTGTGAACAATCAAGAGTGAGAGGGCACCGAGTGTGAACACCCGAGTGTGAGCGGGCACCGAGTGTGAACACCAGAGTGTGAGACGGCATCGAGTGTGATCTCCAGAGTGAGAGGGCACCAAGTGTGAACACCCGAGAGTGAAGGGGCAACGAGTGTGAGAGGGGACCGAGTGTGAACACCCGAGAGTGAGGGGGCACGAAGTGTGAGAAGACACCGATTGTGAACACCCGAGTTTGAGAGGGCACCGAGTGTGAACACCCGAATGTGAGAAGGCACCGAGTGTGAACACCCGAGAGTGACGGGGCACTGAGTGTGAGCACCCGAGAGTTAGCGGGCACCGAGTGTGAACACCCGAGTGTGAGAGGGCACCGAGTGTGAACACCAGAATGTGAGACGGCATCGAGTGTGAACACCCAAGAGTGAGGAGGCACCGAGTGTGAGAGGGCTCTGAGCGTGAACACCCGAGTGTGAGGAGGCACTGAGCGTGAGAGGGCACCGAGTGTCAGAGCGCACCGAGTGTGAACAATCAAGAGTGAGAGGGCACCGAGTGTGAACACCCGAGTGTGAGAGGGCATTGAGTGTGAACACCTGAGAGTGAGCGGGCACCGAGTGTGAACACCCGAGTGTGAGAGGGCTCCGAGCGTGAACACCCGAGTGTGAGGAGGCACTGAGCGTGAGAGGGCACCGAGTGTCAGAGCGCACCAAGTGTGAACAATCAAGAGTGAGAGGGCACCGAGTGTGAACACCCAAGTGTGAGGGGGCACTGAGAGTGAACACCCGAGAATGAGAGGGCAACGAGTCTGAACACCGGAGAGTGAGGGGGCACCGAGTGTGAGAGGGCACCGAGTATGAACACCCAAGTGTTAGGGGGCACCGAGTGTAAGAGGGCACCAAGTGTGAACACCCGAGTGTGAGGGCATTGAGCGTGAACACCTGAGAGTGAGGGGGCATGGAGTGTGAACACGAGTGTGAGAGGGCACCGAGTGTGAGAACCCAACAGTGAGAGGGCACCGAGTGTGAGGGCACTGAGTGTGAACACCCGAGTGTGAGAGGGCACTGAGAGTGAACACCTGAGTGTGAGAGGGCACCGAGTTTGAACACCCGAGAGTGAGGGGGCACCGAGTGTGAGAGGGCACCGATTGTGAACAACCGAATGTGAGAGAGCACCGAGTGTGTACAGCTGAGAGAAAGGGGGCACCGAGTGTGAGCACCTGAGTGTGAGGGGGTACCGAGTGTGAGAGGGCACCGAGCGTGAGAGGGCACCGAGTGTGATCACCCGAGAGTGAGAGGACAGCGAGTGTGAACACCCGAGAGTGAGAGGGCACCGAGTCTGAACACCTGAGAGCGAGGGGGCACCGAGTGTGAGAGGGCACCGAGCGTGAACACCCGACTGTGAGGAGGCATGGAGCGTGAGAGGGCACCGAGTGTCAGAGCGCACTGAGTGTGAACACCCGAGAGTGAGGAGGCACCAAGTGTGAGAGGGCACCGAGTGTCAGAGCGCACCAAGTATTAACACTCGAGAGTGAGAGGGCACCGAGTATGAACACCCGAGAGTGAGGGGGCACCGAGTGTAAGAGGGCACCAAGTGTGAACACCCGATTGTGAGGGCATTGAGTGTGAACACCTGAGAGTGAGGGGGCACCGAGTGTGAACACCCGAGTCTGAGAGGGCACCGAGTGTGAGCACCTGAGTGTGAGGGGGCACCGAGTGTGAGAGGGTACCGAGTGTGAACACCCGAGTGTGAGGGAGCACCGTGTATGAGAAGGCACCGAGTGTGAACACGCGAGTGTTAGAGGGCAACGAGTGTGAGCACCTGAGAGTGAGGGGGTACCGAGTGTGAGAGGGCACCGAGTGTGAACACCCAAGTGTGAGGGGGCACTGAGAGTGAACACCCGAGAATGAGAGGGCAACGAGTCTGAGCACCGGAGATTGAGGGGGCACCGAGTGTGAGAGGGCACCGAGTATGAACACCCAAGTGTTAGGGGGCACCGAGTGTGAACACCCAAGACTGAGGGGGCACCGAGTGTAAGAGGGCACCAAGTGTGAACACCCGAGTGTGAGGGCATGGAGTGTGAACACCTGAGAGTGAGGGGGCATGGAGTGTGAACACGAGTGTGAGAGGGCACCGAGTGTGAGAACCCAACAGTGAGAGGGCACCGAGTGTGAGGGCACTGAGTGTGAACACCCGAGTGTGAGAGGGCACCGAGAGTGAACACCCGAGTGTGAGAGGGCACCGAGTTTGAACACCCGAGTGTGAGGGAGCACCGAGTGTGAGAGGGCACCGATTGTAAACACCCGAATGTGAAAGAGCACCGAGTGTGAACAGCTGAGAGAAAGGGGGCACCGAGTGTGAGCACCCGAGTGTGAGGGGGCACCGAGTGTGAGAGGGCACCAAGTGTGAGAGGGCACCGAGTGTGAACACCCGAGTGCGTTGGGGCACCGAGCTTGAACACCCAAGTGTGAGGGGGCACTGAGTGTGAGAGTGCACCAGGTGTGAGCACCCGAGTGTGAGGGGGCACCAAGCATGAACACCCGAGAGTGAGAAGGCACTGAGTGTGAACACCCAAGAGTGAGAGGGCACTAAGTGTGAACACCCGAGTCTGAGATGGCACTGAGTGTGAAAACCTGAGTGTGAAGGGGCACTGAGTGTGAGAGGGTACTGAGTGTGAACACCCGAGTGTTAGAGGGCAACGAGTGTGAACACCTGAGAGTCAGGCAGTGCCGAGTGTGAACACCCGAGTGTGATAGAGAACCGAGTGAGAATGCTCGAGAGTGAGCGGGCACCGAATGTGAACACCCTAGAATGAGAGGGCTACGAGTGTAGCACCGGAGATTAAGAGGGCACAGAGTGTGAACACCCGAGGCTAAGAGGGCACCAAGTGTGAGAGAGCACCGAGTGTGAACACCCGAGTTTGAGAGGGCATTGAGTGTGAGAGGTCACCGATTGTGAACACCCGAGTGTGAGAGGGCAACGAGTGTGAGAACCCAAGAGTGAGAGGGCACCGAGTGTGATCCCCTGAGTGAGAGGGCACTGAGCGTGAACACCCAAGGGTGAGAGGGCGCCGAGCATGAACACCCGAGAATGAGAGGACACCGAGCGTGAGCACCCGAGAATGGGAGGGCATCGCGTGTGATAACCCGAGTGTGAGGAGGCACCGAGCGTGAGAGGGCACCGAGTGTCAGAGCGCACCGAGTGTGAACACTGGAGAGTGAGAGGGCACCGAGTGTGAACACCCGAAAGTGAGAGGGCACCGAGTCTGAACACCTGAGAGTGAGGGGGCACCGAGTGTGAGAGGGCACCGAGCGTGAATACCCGAGTGTGAGGAGGCACTGAGCGTGAGAGGGCACCGAGTGTCAAAGCGCACAGAGTGTGAACAATCGAGAGTGAGAGGGCACCGAGTGTGAACACCCGAGAGTGACGGGGCACTGAGTGTGAGCACCCGAGAGTTAGCGAGCACCGAGTGTGAACACCCGAGTGTGAGAGGGCACCGAGTGTGAACACCAGAATGTGAGACGGCATCGAGTGTGAACACCCAAGAGTGAGGAGGCACCGAGTGTGAGAGGGCTCCGAGCGTGAACACCCGAGTGTGAGGAGGCACTGAGCGTGAGAGGGCACCGAGTGTCAGAGCGCACCGAGTGTGAACAATCAAGAGTGAGAGGGCACCGAGTGTGAACACCCGAGTGTGAGAGGGCATTGAGTGTGAACACCTGAGAGTGAGCGGGCACCGAGTGTGAACACCCGAGTGTGAGAGGGCTCCGAGCGTGAACACCCGAGTGTGAGGAGGCACTGAGCGTGAGAGGGCACCGAGTGTCAGAGCGCACCAAGTGTGAACAATCAAGAGTGAGAGGGCACCGAGTGTGAACACCCGAGTGTGAGCGGGCACCGAGTGTGAACACCAGAGTGTGAGACGGCATCGAGTGTGATCTCCAGAGTGAGAGGGCACCAAGTGTGAACACCCGAGAGTGAAGGGGCACCGAGTGTGAGAGGGGACCGAGTGTGAACACCCGAGAGTGAGGGGGCACGAAGTGTGAGAGGACACCGATTGTGAACACCCGAGTTTGAGAGGGCACCGAGTGTGAACACCCGAATGTGAGAAGGCACCGAGTGTGAACACCCGAGAGTGACGGGGCACTGAGTGTGAGCACCCGAGAGTTAGCGGGCACCGAGTGTGAACACCCGACTGTGAGAGGGCACCGAGTGTGAACACCAGAATGTGAGACGGCATCGACTGTGAACACCCAAGAGTGAGGAGGCACCGAGTGTGAGAGGGCTCCGAGCGTGAACACCCGAGTGTGAGGAGGCACTGAGCGTGAGAGGGCACCGAGTGTCAGAGCGCACCGAGTGTGAACAATCAAGAGTGAGAGGGCACCGAGTGTGAACACCCGAGTGTGAGAGGGCATTGAGTGTGAACACCTGAGAGTGAGCGGGCACCGAGTGTGAACACCCGAGTGTGAGAGGGCTCCGAGCGTGAACACCCGAGTGTGAGGAGGCACTGAGCGTGAGAGGGCACCGAGTGTCAGAGCGCACCAAGTGTGAACAATCAAGAGTGAGAGGGCACCGAGTGTGAACACCCGAGTGTGAGCGGGCACCGAGTGTGAACACCAGAGTGTGAGACGGCATCAAGTGTGATCTCCAGAGTGAGAGGGCACCAAGTGTGAACACCCGAGAGTGAAGGGGCACCGAGTGTGAGAGGGGACCGAGTGTGAACACCCGAGAGTGAGGGGGCACGAAGTGTGAGAGGACACCGATTGTGAACACCCGAGTTTGAGAGGGCACCGAGTGTGAACACCCGAATGTGAGAAGGCACCGAGTGTGAACACCTGAGTGTGTGAGGGCACCGTATGTTTACACCCGAGTCTGAGAGGGCACCAAGTGTGAACACCTGGGAGTGAGGGGGTATAGAGTGTGGGAGGGCACCGAGTGTGAACACCTGAGTGTGAAGGAGCACAAAGTGTGAGAGGGCACCGAGTGTGAACACCCGAGTGTGAGGGGGCACTGAGAATGAACACCCGAGAATGAGAGGGCAACGAGTCTGAACACCGGAGAGTGAGGGGGCACCGAGTGTGAGAGGGCACCGAGTATGAACACCCGAGTGTGAGGGGGCACCGAGTGTGAACACCCGAGAGTGAGGGGGCACCGAGTGTGAGAGGGCACCGAGTATGAACACCCGAGTGTGAGGGGGCATCAGGTGTGAACATCCGAGTGTGAGGGCATTGAGTGTGAACATCTGAGAGTGAGGGGGCACCGAGTGTGAGAACCCGACAGTGAGAGGGCACCGAGTGTGAGAGGGCACTGTGTGTGAACACACGAGTGTGAGAGGGCACCGAGTGTGAACACCAGGGTGTGAGACGGCATCGAGTGTGAACACCCGTGTGTGAGGGGGCACCGAGCGTGAGAGGGCACCGTGTGTGAACACCCAAGTGTGAAAGGGCACTGAATGTGAACACCCGATAGTGAGAAAGCACTGAGTGTGAACACCCGAGTGTGAGAGGGCACTAAGTGCGAACATCCGAGAGCGAAGGGGCACCGAGTGTGAGAACCCAAGTGTGACAGGGCACCAAGTGTGAAGACCCAAGAGTGAGCGGGCACCGAGTGTGAACACCCGAGTGTAAGAGGGCACCAAGTGTGAACGCCAGGGTGTGAGACGGCATCGAGTGTGAACACCCGAGTGTGAGGTGGCACTGAGCGTGAGATGGCACCGTGTGTGAACACCCAAGTGTGAAAGGGCACTGAATGTGAACACCCGATAGTGAGAAGGCACTGAGTGTGAACACCCGAGAGTGAGAGGGCATCACGTGTGAGAACCCGTGTGTGAGAGGGCTCTGAGCGTGAGCACTCGAGTGAGATGGGGCACAGAGCTTGAACACCCAAGTGTGAGAGGGCACTGAGTGTGAGAGCGCACCGAGTGTGAGCACCCGACTGCGAGGGGGCACCAAGCACAAACACCCGAGAGTGAGAAGGCACTGAGTGTGAACACCTGAGTGTGAGAGGGCAATAAGTGTGAACACCCGAGTGTGAGGCGGCACTGAGAGTGAACACCGGCGAATGAGAGGGCAATGAGTCTGAACACCGGAGAGTGAGGGGGCACCGAGTGTGAGAGGGCACCGAATATGAATACCCGAGTGTGAGGGGGCACCGAGTGTGAACACCTGAGAGTGAGGGGGCACCGAGTGTAAGAGGGCACCAAATGTGAACACCCTTGTGTGAGGGCATTGAGTGTGATCACCTGAGAGTGAGGGGGCACTGAGTTTGAACAGCCGAGTGTGAGAGGGCACCGAGTGTAAGAACCCGACTGTGAGAGGGCACCGAGTGTGAGAGGGCACTGAGTGTGAACACACGAGTGTGAGAGGGCACCAAGTACGAACTCCCAAGAGTGAAGGGGCACCGAGTGTGAGAGGGCACCGATTGTGAACACCCGAATGTGAGAGCGCACCGAGTGTGAACAGCTGAGAGTGATTGGGCACCGAGTGTGAACACCCGAGTGTGAGGGGGCACCGAGTGTGAGGGGGCACTGAGTGTGAGAGGGCACCGCGTATGAACACCCGAGTTTGAGGGGGCACCGAGTGTGAACACCCGAGAGTGAGGGGGCACCGAGTGTAAGATGGCACCAAGTGTGAACACCCGAGTGTGAGGGCATTGAGTGTGAACACCTGAGAGTGAGGGGTCATGAAGTGTGAGAGGACACCGAGTGTGAACACCCGAGTTTGAGAGGGCACCGAGTGTGAACACCCGAGTGTGAGAGGGCACTGTGTGTTTACACCCGAGTCTGAGAGGGCACCGAATGTGACCACGTGTGTGTGAGGGGGCACCGAGTGTGAGAGGGTACCGAGTGTGTACACCCGAGTGTGATGGAACACCGAGTGTGAGAGGGCACCGAGTGTGAACACCCAAGTGTTTGAGGGCAACGAGTGTGAACACCTGAGAGTGAGGGGGTACCGAATGTGAGAGGGAACTGAGTGTGAACACCTGAGTGTGAGGGAGCACAAAGTGTGAGAGGGCACCGAGTGTGAACACCCGAGTGTGAGGGAGCACCGATTGTGAGGGGACCGAGTGTGAACACCCAAGTGTTTGAGGGCAACGAGTCTGAACACCTGAGAGTGAGGGGGTACCGAGTGTGAGAGGGCACCGAGTGTTAACACCTGAGTGTGAGGGAGCACAAAGTGTGAGAGGGCACCGAGTGTGAACACCGGAGACTGAGGGGGCACCGAGTGTGAGAGGGCACTGAGTATGAACACCCGAGTGTGAGGGGGCACCGATTGTGAACACCCGAGAGTGGGGGGGGGCACCGAGTGTAAGAGGGGACCAAGTGTGAACACCTGAGTGTGAGGGCATTGAGTGTGAACACCTGGGAGTGAGGGGGCACCGAGTGTGAACACCCGAGTGTGAGAAGGCAACGAGTTTGAACACCTGAGAGTGAGGGGGCACCGAGTGTGAGAGGGCACCGATTGTGAACACCTGAAAGTGAGAGCGCACCGAGTGTGAACAGCTGAGAGTGAGGGGGCACCAAGTGTGAACACCTGAGTGTGAGGGGGCACCGAGTGTGAGGGGGCACCGGGCGTGAGAGGGCACCGAGCATGAGCACCCGATTGTGAGGAGGCACCGAGCGTGAGAGGGCACTGAGTGTCAGAGCGCACCGAGTGTGAACACTGGTGAGTGAGAGGGCACCAAGTGTGAACACCCGAGAGTGAGAGGGCACTGAGTGTGAGCACCCGAGAGTGAGGGGGCACCGAGTGTAAGAGTGCACCAAGTGTGAACACCCGATTGTGAGGGCATTGAGTGTGAATACCTGAGAGTGAGGGGGCACCAAGCGTGAACACCTGAGTGTGAACGGGCACCGATTGTGAACACCTGAGTGTGAGAGGGCACCGAGTGTGAACACCCGAGAGTGAGGGGGTACCAAGTGTGAGAGGGCAGCGATTGTGAACACCCGAATGTGAGAGCGCACCGAGTGTGAACACCTGAGAGTGAGTGGGCACCGGGTGTGATGGGGCACTGAGTGTGAGAGGGCAACGAGTGTGAACACCCGAGAGTGAGAAGGCACTAAGTGTGAATACCCGAGTGTGAGAGGGCACTAAGTGTGAACACCCGAGAGTGAAGGGGCACCGAGTGTGAAGAGCCAAGTGTGAGTGGCCACCGAGTGTGAGAGGGCACTTAGTGTCAGTGGGCAGCGATTGTGAACACTTGAGAGTGAGCGGGCACCGAGTGTGAGAGGGCACCAAGTGTAAACACCCGATAGTGAGGGGGCACCGAGTGTAAGATGGCACCAAGTGTGAACACCCGAGTGTGAGGGCATTGAGTGTGAACACCTGAGAGTGAGGGGTCACGAAGTGTGAGAGGACACCGAGTGTGAACACCCGAGTTTGAGAGGGCACCGAGTGTGAGCACCCGAGTGTGAGAGGGCACTGAGTGTGAGAGGGCACTGAGTGTGAACACCCGAGTGTGAGAGGGCACTGAGTTTGAACACCAGAGAGTGAGGGGGTACCAAGTGTGAGAGGGCAGCGATTGTGAACACCCGAATGTGAGAGCGCACCGAGTGTGAACACCTGAGAGTGAGTGGGCACCGGGTGTGAGGGGGCACTGAGTGTGAGAAGGCAACGAGTGTGAACGCCTGAGAGTGAGAGGGCACTAAGTGTGAATACCCGAGTGTGAGAGGGCACTAAGTGTGAACACCCGAGAGTGAAGGGGCACCGAGTGTGAAGAGCCAAGTGTGAGTGGGCACCGAGTGTGAGAGGGCACTGAGTGTCAGTGGGCAGCGATTGTGAACACTTGAGAGTGAGCGGGCACCGAGTGTGAACACCTGAGTGTGAGAGGGCACCGAGTGTGAACACCAGGGTGTGAGACGGCATCGAGTGTGAACACCCGAGAGTGAGGGGGCACTGAGTGTGAGAGGGCACCATGTGTGAACACCCAAGTGTGAAAGGGCACAGAATGTGAACACCCGATAGTGAGAAGACACTGAGTGTGAACACCCGAGTGTGGGAGGGCACTAAGTGCGAACATCCGAGAGCGAAGGGGCACCGAGTGTGAGAACCCAAGTGTGACAGGGCAGCAAGTGTGAAGACCCAAGAGTGAGTGGGTAACGAGTGTGAGAACCCAAGTGTGAGAGGGCATCAAGTGTGAACCCCTGAGTGAGAGGGCACTGAGCATGAACACCCGAGGGTGAGAGGGCACCGAGCATGAACACCCGAGAGTGAGAGGGCACCGAGCGTGAGCACCCGAGAGTGAGAGGGCATCACGTGTGAGAACCCGGGTGTGAGAGGGCTCTGAGTGTGAGCACCCGAGTGCGATGGGGCACCGAGCATGAACACCCAAGTGTGAGGGGGCACTGAGTGTGAGAGGGCACCGGGTGTGAGCACCTGAGTGCGAGGGGGCACCGAACACGAACACCCGAGTGTGAGAAGGCACCGAGTGTGAACACCCGAGAGTGAGAGGGCACTAAGTGTGAACACCCGAGTTTGAGAGGGCACTGATTGTCTACACCCGAGTGTGAGAAGGCACCGTATGTTTACACCTGAGTTTGAGAGGGCACCGAGTGTGACCACCTGAGTGTGAGGGGGCACCGACTGTGAGAGGGTACCGAGTGTGAACACCTGAGTGTGAGGGAGCACAAAGTGTGAGAGGGCACCGAGTGTGAACACCCGAGTGTGAGAGGGCACCGTATGTTTACGCCCGAGTCTGAGAGGGCACCGATTGTGACCACCTGAGTGTGAGGGGGCACCGAGTGTGGGAGGGTACCGAGTGTGAACACCCGAGTGTGAGGGAGCACCCTGTGTGAGAAGGCACCGAGTGTGAACACGCGAGTGTTAGCGGGCAAAGAGTGTGAACACCTGAGAGTGAGGGGGTACCGAGTGTGAGAGGGCATGGAGTGTGAACACCTGAGTGTGAGGGAGAACAAAGTGTGACAGGGCACCGAGTGTGAACACCCGAGTGTGAGGGGTCACTGCGAGTGAACACCCGAGAATGAGAGGGCAACGAGTCTGAACACCAGAGAGTGAAGGGGCACCGAGTGTGAGAGGGCACTGAGTATGAACACCCGAGTGTGAGGGGGCACCGAGTGCGAACACCCGAGAGTGAGGGGGCACCGAGTGTAAGAGGGCACCAGGTGTGAACACCCGAGTGTGAGGGCATTGAGTGTGAACACCCGAGTGTGAGAGGGCACCGAGTGTGAGAACCCGACAGTGAGGGGACACCGAGTGTGATAGGGCACTGAGTGTGAACACCCGAGTGTGAGAGGGCACCGAGTGTGAACACCAGGGTGTGAGACGGTATCTGGTGTGAACACCCGAGAGTGAGGGGGCACTGAGCGTGAGAGGGCACCGTGTGTGAACACCCAAGTGTGAAAGGGCAGTGAATGTGAACACCCGATAGTGAGAAGGCACTGAGTGTGAACACCCGAGTGTGAGAGGGCACTAAGTGCGAATATCCGAGAGCGAAGGGTCACCGAGTGTGAGAACCCAAGTGTGACAGGGCACCAAGTGTTAAGGCCCAAGAGTGAGCGGTCACCGAGTGTGAACACCCGAGTGTGAGAGGGCTCCGAGTGTGAACACCAGGGTATGAGATGGCATCGAGTGTGAACACCCGAGAGTGAGGGGGCACCGAGCGTGAGAGGGCACCATGTGTGAACACCCAAGTGTGAAAGGGCACTGAATGTGAACACCCGATAGTGAGAAGGCACTGAGTGTGAACACCCGAGTGTGAGAGGGCACTAAGTACGAACATCTGAGAGTGAAGGGGCACCGAGTGTCAGAGCCCAAGTGTGACAGGGCACCAAGTGTGAAGACCCAAGCGTGAGTGGGCAACGAGTGTGAGAACCCAAGTGTGAGAAGGCATCAAGTGTGAACCCCTGAGTGAGAGGGCACCGAGCATGAACACCCGAGGGTGAGAGGGCACCGAGCATGAACACCCGAGAGTGAGAGGGCACCGAGCATGAGCAGCCGAGAGTGAGAGGGCATCACGTGTGAGAACCCGAGTGTGAGAGGGCTCTGAGCGTGAGCACTCGAGTGAGATGGGGCACCGAGCATGAACACCCAAGTGTGAGAGGGCACTGAGTGTGAGAGCGCACCGTGTGTGAGCACCTGAGTGCGAGGGGGGATCGAGCACGTACACCCGAGAGTGAGAAGGCACTGAAAGTGAACACCTGAGTGTGAGAGGGCACTAAGTGTGAACACCCGAGTGTGAGGGGGCACTGAGAGTGAACACCGGCGAATGAGAGGGCAACGAGCCTCCCCACCGGAGAGTGAGGGGGCACCGAGTGTAAGAGGGCACCAAATGTGAACACCCGAGTGTGAGGGCATTGAGTGTGAACACCTGAGAGTGAGGGGGCACTGAGTTTGAACAGCCGAGTGTGAGAGGGCACCAAGTGTGAGAACCCGACTGTGAGAGGGCACCGAGTATGTGAGGGCACTGAGTGTGAACACCCGAGTGTGAGAGGGCACTGAGTGTGAACACCCGAGTGTGAGAGGGCACCAAATTCGAACACCCAAGAGTGAGGGGGCACCGAGTGTGAGATGGCACCGATTGTGAACACCGGAATGTGAGAGCGCACCGAGTGTGAACAGCTGAGAGTGAGGGGGCACCGAGTGTGAACACCCGAGAGTGAGGGGGCACCAAGTGTAAGAGGGCACCAAGTGTGAACACCCGAGTGTGGGGGCATTGAGTGTGAACACCTGAGAGTGAGGGGGCATGAAGTGTGAGAGGACACCGAGTGTGAACACCCGAGTTTGAGAGGGCACCGAGTGTGAACACCCGTGTGGGAGAGGGCACCGAGTGTGAACACCCAAGTGTGAGAGGGCACCGTGTGTTTACACCTGAGTCTGAGAGGGCACCGAGTGTGACCACATGAGTGTGGGGGGCACCGAGTGTGAGAGGGTACCGAGTGTGAACACCCGAGTGTGAGGGAGCACCGAGTGTGAGAGGACACCGAGTGTGAACTCCCAAGTATTTGTGGGCAATGAGTCTGAACACCTGAGAGTGAGGGCGTACTGAGCGTGAGAGGGCACCGAGTGTGAACACCTGAGTGTGAGGGAGCACAAAGTGTGAGAGGGCACCGAGTGTGAACACCCGAGTGTGAGGGAGCACCGAGTGTGAGAGGGGACCGAGTGTGAACATCCAAGTATTTGAGGGCAACGAGTGTGAACACCTGAGAGTGAGGGGGTACCGAGTGTGAGAGGGCACCGAGTGTGAACACCTGAGTGTGAGGGAGCACAAAGTGTGAGAGGGCACCGAGTGTTAACACCGGAGACTGAGAGGGCACCGAGTGTGAGAGGGCACCGCGTATGAACACCCGAGTGTGAGGGGGCACCGATTGTGAACACCCGAGAGTGAGGGAGCACCGAGTGTATGAGGGCACCAAGTGTGAACACCTGAGTGTGAGGGCATCAAGTGTGAACACCTGAGAGTGAGGGGGCACCGAGTGTGAACACCCGAGTGTGAGAGGGCACCGAGTTTGAACACCTGAGAGTGAGGGGGCACCGAGTGTGAGAGGGCACCGATTGTGAACACCCGAAAGTGAGAGCGCACCGAGTGTGAACTGCTGAGAGTGAGGGGGCACCGAGTGTGAACACCCGAGTGTGAGGGGGCACCGAGAGTGAGATGGAACCGAGCGTGAACACCCGAGCGTGAGAGGGCACTAAGTGTGAAAGCCTGAATGTGAAGGGGCACCGAGTGTGAGAGGGTACTGAGTGTGAACACCCGAGTGTTAGAGGGCAATGAGTGTGAACACCTGAGAGTCAGGCGGTACCGAGTGTGAACACCCGAGTGTGATAGAGCACCGAGTGAGATCGCTCGAGAGTGAGCGGGCACCGAGTGTGAACACCCTAGAATGAGAGGGCTACGAGTGTAGCACCGGAGATTGAGAGGGCACCGAGTGTGAACACTCGAGACTAAGAGGGCACCAAGTGTGAGAGAGCACCGAGTGTGAACACCCGAGTTTGAGAGGGCATTGAGTGTGAGAGGTCACCGAGTGTGGACACCCAAGTGTGAGAGGGCAACGAGTGTGAGAACCCAAGTGTGAGAGGGCACCGAGTGTGATCCCCTGAGTGAGAGGGCACTGAGCGTGAACACCCGAGGGTGAGAGGGCACCGAGCATGAACACCCGAGAATGAGAGGACACCGAGCGTGAGCCCCCGAGAGTGAGAGGGCATCGCGTGTGATAACCCGAGTGTGAGAGGGCACCGAGTCTGAGCACCCGAGTGCGAGGGGGCACCGAGCATGAACACCCATGTGTGAGGGGGCATTGAGTGTGAACTCCAGAGTGAGAGGGCACCAAGTGTGAACACCCGAGAGTGAAGGGGCACCGAGTGTGAGAGGGGACCGAGTGTGAACACCCGAGAGTGAGGGGGCACCGAGTGTAAGATGGCACCAAGTGTGAACACCCGAGTGTGAGGGCATTGAGTGTGAACACCTGAGAGTGAGGGGTCATGAAGTGTGAGAGGACACCGAGTGTGAACACCCGAGTTTGAGAGGGCACCGAGTGTGAACACCCGAGTGTGAGAGGGCACCGAGTGTGAACACCCGAGTGTGAGAGGGCACTGTGTGTTTACACCCGAGTCTGAGAGGGCACCGAATGTGACCACGTGTGTGTGAGGGGGCACCGAGTGTGAGAGGGTACCGAGTGTGTACACCCGAGTGTGATGGAGCACCGAGTGTGGGAGGGCACCGAGTGTGAACACCTAAGTGTTTGAGGGCAACGAGTGTGAACACCTGAGAGTGAGGGGGTACCGAATGTGAGAGGGAACTGAGTGTGAACACCTGAGTGTGAGGGAGCACAAAGTGTGAGAGGGCACCGAGTGTGAACACCCGAGTGTGAGGGAGCACCGATTGTGAGGGGACCGAGTGTGAACACCCAAGTGTTTGAGGGCAACGAGTCTGAACACCTGAGAGTGAGGGGGTACCGAGTGTGAGAGGGCACCGAGTGTTAACACCTGAGTGTGAGGGAGCACAAAGTGTGAGAGGGCACCGAGTGTGAACACCGGAGACTGAGGGGGCACCGAGTGTGAGAGGGCACTGAGTATGAACACCCGAGTGTGAGGGGGCACCGATTGTGAACACCCGAGAGTGGGGGGGGGCACCGAGTGTAAGAGGGGACCAAGTGTGAACACCTGAGTGTGAGGGCATTGAGTGTGAACACCTGGGAGTGAGGGGGCACCGAGTGTGAACACCCGAGTGTGAGAAGGCAACGAGTTTGAACACCTGAGAGTGAGGGGGCACCGAGTGTGAGAGGGCACCGATTGTGAACACCTGAAAGTGAGAGCGCACCGAGTGTGAACAGCTGAGAGTGAGGGGGCACCAAGTGTGAACACCTGAGTGTGAGGGGGCACCGAGTGTGAGGGGGCACCGGGCGTGAGAGTGCACCGAGTGTGAACACACGAGAGTGAGAGGACAGCGAGTGTGAATACCCGAGAGTGAGAGTGCACCAGGTCTGAACACCTGAGAGTGAGGGGGCACCGAGAGTGAGAGGGCACCGAGCATGAGCACCCGATTGTGAGGAGGCACCGAGCGTGAGAGGGCACTGAGTGTCAGAGCGCACCGAGTGTGAACACTGGTGAGTGAGAGGGCACCAAGTGTGAACACCCGAGAGTGAGAGGGCACTGAGTGTGAGCACCCGAGAGTGAGGGGGCACCGAGTGTAAGAGTGCACCAAGTGTGAACACCCGATTGTGAGGGCATTGAGTGTGAATACCTGAGAGTGAGGGGGCACCAAGCGTGAACACCTGAGTGTGAATGGGCACCGATTGTGAACACCTGAGTGTGAGAGGGCACCGAGTGTGAACACCCGAGAGTGAGGGGGTACCAAGTGTGAGAGGGCAGCGATTGTGAACACCCGAATGTGAGAGCGCACCGAGTGTGAACACCTGAGAGTGAGTGGGCACCGGGTGTGATGGGGCACTGAGTGTGAGAGGGCAACGAGTGTGAACACCCGAGAGTGAGAAGGCACTAAGTGTGAATACCCGAGTGTGAGAGGGCACTAAGTGTGAACACCCGAGAGTGAAGGGGCACCGAGTGTGAAGAGCCAAGTGTGAGTGGCCACCGAGTGTGAGAGGGCACTTAGTGTCAGTGGGCAGCGATTGTGAACACTTGAGAGTGAGCGGGCACCGAGTGTGAGAGGGCACCAAGTGTAAACACCCGATAGTGAGGGGGCACCGAGTGTAAGATGGCACCAAGTGTGAACACCCGAGTGTGAGGGCATTGAGTGTGAACACCTGAGAGTGAGGGGTCACGAAGTGTGAGAGGACACCGAGTGTGAACACCCGAGTTTGAGAGGGCACCGAGTGTGAACACCCGAGTGTGAGAGGGCACTGAGTGTGAGAGGGCACTGAGTGTGAACACCCGAGTGTGAGAGGGCACTGAGTTTGAACACCAGAGAGTGAGAGGGTACCAAGTGTGAGAGGGCAGCGATTGTGAACACCCGAATGTGAGAGCGCACCGAGTGTGAACACCTGAGAGTGTGTGGGCACCGGGTGTGAGGGGGCACTGAGTGTGAGAAGGCAACGAGTGTGAACGCCTGAGAGTGAGAAGGCACTAAGTGTGAATACCCGAGTGTGAGAGGGCACTAAGTGTGAACACCCGAGAGTGAAGGGGCACCGAGTGTGAAGAGCCAAGTGTGAGTGGGCACCGAGTGTGAGAGGGCACTGAGTGTCAGTGGGCAGCGATTGTGAACACTTGAGAGTGAGCGGGCACCGAGTGTGAACACCTGAGTGTGAGAGGGCACCGAGTGTGAACACCAGGGTGTGAGACGGCATCGAGTGTGAACACCCGAGAGTGAGGGGGCACTGAGTGTGAGAGGGCACCATGTGTGAACACCCAAGTGTGAAAGGGCACAGAATGTGAACACCCGATAGTGAGAAGACACTGAGTGTGAACACCCGAGTGTGGGAGGGCACTAAGTGCGAACATCCGAGAGCGAAGGGGCACCGAGTGTGAGAACCCAAGTGTGACAGGGCAGCAAGTGTGAAGACCCAAGAGTGAGTGGGTAACGAGTGTGAGAACCCAAGTGTGAGAGGGCATCAAGTGTGAACCCCTGAGTGAGAGGGCACTGAGCATGAACACCCGAGGGTGAGAGGGCACCGAGCATGAACACCCGAGAGTGAGAGGGCACCGAGCGTGAGCACCCGAGAGTGAGAGGGCATCACGTGTGAGCACCCGAGTGCGATGGGGCACCGAGCATGAACACCCAAGTGTGAGGGGGCACTGAGTGTGAGAGGGCACCGGGTGTGAGCACCTGAGTGCGAGGGGGCACCAAGCACGAACACCCGAGAGTGAGAAGGCACCGAGTGTGAACACCCGAGAGTGAGAGGGCACTAAGTGTGAACACCCGAGTTTGAGAGGGCACCGATTGTCTACACCCGAGTGTGAGAAGGCACCGTATGTTTACACCTGAGTTTGAGAGGGCACCGAGTGTGACCACCTGAGTGTGAGGGGGCACCGACTGTGAGAGGGTACCGAGTGTGAACACCTGAGTGTGAGGGAGCACAAAGTGTGAGAGGGCACCGAGTGTGAACACCCGAGTGTGAGAGGGCACCGTATGTTTACGCCCGAGTCTGAGAGGGCACCGATTGTGACCACCTGAGTGTGAGGGGGCACCGAGTGTGGGAGGGTACCGAGTGTGAACACCCGAGTGTGAGGGAGCACCCTGTGTGAGAAGGCACTGAGTGTGAACACGCGAGTGTTAGCGGGCAAAGAGTGTGAACACCTGAGAGTGAGGGGGTACCGAGTGTGAGAGGGCATGGAGTGTGAACACCTGAGTGTGAGGGAGAACAAAGTGTGACAGGGCACCGAGTGTGAACACCCGAGTGTGAGGGGTCACTGCGAGTGAACACCCGAGAATGAGAGGGCAACGAGTCTGAACACCAGAGAGTGAAGGGGCACCGAGTGTGAGAGGGCACTGAGTATGAACACGCGAGTGTGAGGGGGCACCGAGTGCGAACACCCGAGAGTGAGGGGGCACCGAGTGTAAGAGGGCACCAGGTGTGAACACCCGAGTGTGAGGGCATTGAGTGTGAACACCCGAGTGTGAGAGGGCACCGAGTGTGAGAACCCGACAGTGAGGGGACACCAAGTGTGAGAGGGCACTGAGTGTGAACACCCGAGTGTGAGAGGGCACCGAGTGTGAACACCAGGGTGTGAGACGGTATCTGGTGTGAACACCCGAGAGTGAGGGGGCACTGAGCGTGAGAGGGCACCGTGTGTGAACACCCAAGTGTGAAAGGGCAGTGAATGTGAACACCCGATAGTGAGAAGGCACTGAGTGTGAACACCCGAGTGTGAGAGGGCACTAAGTGCGAATATCCGAGAGCGAAGGGTCACCGAGTGTGAGAACCCAAGTGTGACAGGGCACCAAGTGTTAAGGCCCAAGAGTGAGCGGTCACCGAGTGTGAACACCCGAGTGTGAGAGGGCTCCGAGTGTGAACACCAGGGTATGAGATGGCATCGAGTGTGAACACCCGAGAGTGAGGGGGCACCGAGCGTGAGAGGGCACCATGTGTGAACACCCAAGTGTGAAAGGGCACTGAATGTGAACACCCGATAGTGAGAAGGCACTGAGTGTGAACACCCGAGTGTGAGAGGGCACTAAGTACGAACATCTGAGAGTGAAGGGGCACCGAGTGTCAGAGCCCAAGTGTGACAGGGCACCAAGTGTGAAGACCCAAGCGTGAGTGGGCAACGAGTGTGAGAACCCAAGTGTGAGAAGGCATCAAGTGTGAACCCCTGAGTGAGAGGGCACCGAGCATGAACACCCGAGGGTGAGAGGGCACCGAGCATGAACACCCGAGAGTGAGAGGGCACCGAGCATGAGCAGCCGAGAGTGAGAGGGCATCACGTGTGAGAACCCGAGTGTGAGAGGGCTCTGAGCGTGAGCACTCGAGTGAGATGGGGCACCGAGCATGAACACCCAAGTGTGAGAGGGCACTGAGTGTGAGAGCGCACCGTGTGTGAACACCCAAGTGTGAAAGGGCAGTGAATGTGAACACCCGATAGTGAGAAGGCACTGAGTGTGAACACCCGAGTGTGAGAGGGCACTAAGTGCGAATATCCGAGAGCGAAGGGTCACCGAGTGTGAGAACCCAAGTGTGACAGGGCACCAAGTGTTAAGGCCCAAGAGTGAGCGGTCACCGAGTGTGAACACCCGAGTGTGAGAGGGCTCCGAGTGTGAACACCAGGGTATGAGATGGCATCGAGTGTGAACACCCGAGAGTGAGGGGGCACCGAGCATGAGCAGCCGAGAGTGAGAGGGCATCACGTGTGAGAACCCGAGTGTGAGAGGGCTCTGAGCGTGAGCACTCGAGTGAGATGGGGCACCGAGCATGAACACCCAAGTGTGAGAGGGCACTGAGTGTGAGAGCGCACCGTGTGTGAGCACCTGAGTGCGAGGGGGGACCGAGCACGTACACCCGAGAGTGAGAAGGCACTGAAAGTGAACACCTGAGTGTGAGAGGGCACTAAGTGTGAACACCCGAGTGTGAGGGGGCACTGAGAGTGAACACCGGCGAATGAGAGGGCAACGAGTCTCCCCACCGGAGAGTGAGGGGGCACCGAGTGTAAGAGGGCACCAAATGTGAACACCCAAGTGTGAGGGCATTGAGTGTGAACACCTGAGAGTGAGGGGGCACTGAGTTTGAACAGCCGAGTGTGAGAGGGCACCAAGTGTGAGAACCCGACTGTGAGAGGGCACCGAGTATGTGAGGGCACTGAGTGTGAACACCCGAGTGTGAGAGGGCACTGAGTGTGAACACCCGAGTGTGAGAGGGCACCAAATTCGAACACCCAAGAGTGAGGGGGCACCGAGTGTGAGATGGCACCGATTGTGAACACCGGAATGTGAGAGCGCACCGAGTGTGAACAGCTGAGAGTGAGGGGGCACCGAGTGTGAGAGGGCACTGAGTGTCAGTGGGCAGCGATTGTGAACACTTGAGAGTGAGCGGGCACCGAGTGTGAACACCTGAGTGTGAGAGGGCACCGAGTGTGAACACCAGGGTGTGAGACGGCATCGAGTGTGAACACCCGAGAGTGAGGGGGCACTGAGTGTGAGAGGGCACCATGTGTGAACACCCAAGTGTGAAAGGGCACAGAATGTGAACACCCGATAGTGAGAAGACACTGAGTGTGAACACCCGAGTGTGGGAGGGCACTAAGTGCGAACATCCGAGAGCGAAGGGGCACCGAGTGTGAGAACCCAAGTGTGACAGGGCAGCAAGTGTGAAGACCCAAGAGTGAGTGGGTAACGAGTGTGAGAACCCAAGTGTGAGAGGGCATCAAGTGTGAACCCCTGAGTGAGAGGGCACTGAGCATGAACACCCGAGGGTGAGAGGGCACCGAGCATGAACACCCGAGAGTGAGAGGGCACCGAGCGTGAGCACCCGAGAGTGAGAGGGCATCACGTGTGAGAACCCGGGTGTGAGAGGGCTCTGAGTGTGAGCACCCGAGTGCGATGGGGCACCGAGCATGAACACCCAAGTGTGAGGGGGCACTGAGTGTGAGAGGGCACCGGGTGTGAGCACCTGAGTGCGAGGGGGCACCGAGCACGAACACCCGAGAGTGAGAAGGCACCGAGTGTGAACACCCGAGAGTGAGAGGGCACTAAGTGTGAACACCCGAGTTTGAGAGGGCACCGATTGTCTACACCCGAGTGTGAGAAGGCACCGTATGTTTACACCTGAGTTTGAGAGGGCACCGAGTGTGACCACCTGAGTGTGAGGGGGCACCGACTGTGAGAGGGTACCGAGTGTGAACACCTGAGTGTGAGGGAGCACAAAGTGTGAGAGGGCACCGAGTGTGAACACCCGAGTGTGAGAGGGCACCGTATGTTTACGCCCGAGTCTGAGAGGGCACCGATTGTGACCACCTGAGTGTGAGGGGGCACCGAGTGTGGGAGGGTACCGAGTGTGAACACCCGAATGTGAGGGAGCACCCTGTGTGAGAAGGCACCGAGTGTGAACACGCGAGTGTTAGCGGGCAAAGAGTGTGAACACCTGAGAGTGAGGGGGTACCGAGTGTGAGAGGGCATGGAGTGTGAACACCTGAGTGTGAGGGAGAACAAAGTGTGACAGGGCACCGAGTGTGAACACCCGAGTGTGAGGGGTCACTGCGAGTGAACACCCGAGAATGAGAGGGCAACGAGTCTGAACACCAGAGAGTGAAGGGGCACCGAGTGTGAGAGGGCACTGAGTATGAACACCCGAGTGTGAGGGGGCACCGAGTGCGAACACCCGAGAGTGAGGGGGCACCGAGTGTAAGAGGGCACCAGGTGTGAACACCCGAGTGTGAGGGCATTGAGTGTGAACACCCGAGTGTGAGAGGGCACCGAGTGTGAGAACCCGACAGTGAGGGGACACCGAGTGTGAGAGGGCACTGAGTGTGAACACCCGAGTGTGAGAGGGCACCGAGTGTGAACACCAGGGTGTGAGACGGTATCTGGTGTGAACACCCGAGAGTGAGGGGGCACTGAGCGTGAGAGGGCACCGTGTGTGAACACCCAAGTGTGAAAGGGCAGTGAATGTGAACACCCGATAGTGAGAAGGCACTGAGTGTGAACACCCGAGTGTGAGAGGGCACTAAGTGCGAATATCCGAGAGCGAAGGGTCACCGAGTGTGAGAACCCAAGTGTGACAGGGCACCAAGTGTTAAGGCCCAAGAGTGAGCGGTCACCGAGTGTGAACACCCGAGTGTGAGAGGGCTCCGAGTGTGAACACCAGGGTATGAGATGGCATCGAGTGTGAACACCCGAGAGTGAGGGGGCACCGAGCGTGAGAGGGCACCATGTGTGAACACCCAAGTGTGAAAGGGCACTGAATGTGAACACCCGATAGTGAGAAGGCACTGAGTGTGAACACCCGAGTGTGAGAGGGCACTAAGTACGAACATCTGAGAGTGAAGGGGCACCGAGTGTCAGAGCCCAAGTGTGACAGGGCACCAAGTGTGAAGACCCAAGCGTGAGTGGGCAACGAGTGTGAGAACCCAAGTGTGAGAAGGCATCAAGTGTGAACCCCTGAGTGAGAGGGCACCGAGCATGAACACCCGAGGGTGAGAGGGCACCGAGCATGAACACCCGAGAGTGAGAGGGCACCGAGCATGAGCAGCCGAGAGTGAGAGGGCATCACGTGTGAGAACCCGAGTGTGAGAGGGCTCTGAGCGTGAGCACTCGAGTGAGATGGGGCACCGAGCATGAACACCCAAGTGTGAGAGGGCACTGAGTGTGAGAGCGCACCGTGTGTGAGCACCTGAGTGCGAGGGGGGACAGAGCACGTACACCCGAGAGTGAGAAGGCACTGAAAGTGAACACCTGAGTGTGAGAGGGCACTAAGTGTGAACACCCGAGTGTGAGGGGGCACTGAGAGTGAACACCGGCGAATGAGAGGGCAACGAGTCTCCCCACCGGAGAGTGAGGGGGCACCGAGTGTAAGAGGGCACCAAATGTGAACACCCGAGTGTGAGGGCATTGAGTGTGAACACCTGAGAGTGAGGGGGCACTGAGTTTGAACAGCCGAGTGTGAGAGGGCACCAAGTGTGAGAACCCGACTGTGAGAGGGCACCGAGTATGTGAGGGCACTGAGTGTGAACACCCGAGTGTGAGAGGGCACTGAGTGTGAACACCCGAGTGTGAGAGGGCACCAAATTCGAACACCCAAGAGTGAGGGGGCACCGAGTGTGAGATGGCACCGATTGTGAACACCGGAATGTGAGAGCGCACCGAGTGTGAACAGCTGAGAGTGAGGGGGCACCGAGTGTGAGAGGGCACTGAGTGTCAGTGGGCAGCGATTGTGAACACTTGAGAGTGAGCGGGCACCGAGTGTGAACACCTGAGTGTGAGAGGGCACCGAGTGTGAACACCAGGGTGTGAGACGGCATCGAGTGTGAACACCCGAGAGTGAGGGGGCACTGAGTGTGAGAGGGCACCATGTGTGAACACCCAAGTGTGAAAGGGCACAGAATGTGAACACCCGATAGTGAGAAGACACTGAGTGTGAACACCCGAGTGTGGGAGGGCTCTAAGTGCGAACATCCGAGAGCGAAGGGGCACCGAGTGTGAGAACCCAAGTGTGACAGGGCAGCAAGTGTGAAGACCCAAGAGTGAGTGGGTAACGAGTGTGAGAACCCAAGTGTGAGAGGGCATCAAGTGTGAAACCCTGAGTGAGAGGGCACTGAGCATGAACACCCGAGGGTGAGAGGGCACCGAGCATGAACACCCGAGAGTGAGGGGGCACCGAGTGTGAGAGGGCACCGATTGTGAACACCCGAAAGTGAGAGCACACCGAGTGTGAACTGCTGAGAGTGAGGGGGCACCGAGTGTGAACACCCGAGTGTGAGGGGGCACCGAGAGTGAGATGGAACCGAGCGTGAACACCCGAGCGTGAGAGGGCACTAAGTGTGAAAGCCTGAATGTGAAGGGGCACCGAGTGTGAGAGGGTACTGAGTGTGAACACCCGAGTGTTAGAGGGCAATGAGTGTGAACACCTGAGAGTCAGGCGGTACCGAGTGTGAACACCCGAGTGTGATAGAGCACCGAGTGAGATCGCTCGAGAGTGAGCGGGCACCGAGTGTGAACACCCTAGAATGAGAGGGCTACGAGTGTAGCACCGGAGATTGAGAGGGCACCGAGTGTGAACACCCGAGACTAAGAGGGCACCAAGTGTGAGAGAGCACCGAGTGTGAACACCCGAGTTTGAGAGGGCATTGAGTGTGAGAGGTCACCGAGTGTGGACACTCAAGTGTGAGAGGGCAACGAGTGTGAGAATCCAAGTGTGAGAGGGCACCGAGTGTGATCCCCTGAGTGAGAGGGCACTGAGCCTGAACACCCGAGGGTGAGAGGGCACCGAGCATGAACACCCGAGAATGAGAGGACACCGAGCGTGAGCCCCCGAGAGTGAGAGGGCATCGCGTGTGATAACCCGAGTGTGAGAGGGCACCGAGTCTGAGCACCCGAGTGCGAGGGGGCACCGAGCATGAACACCCATGTGTGAGGGGGCATTGAGTGTGAACTCCAGAGTGAGAGGGCACCAAGTGTGAACACCCGAGAGTGAAGGGGCACCGAGTGTGAGAGGGGACCGAGTGTGAACACCCGAGAGTGAGGGGGCACCAAGTGTGAGAGGGCACCGTAGTGTCGGGGCCGCTGAGTGTGAACACCCGAGAGTGAGAGGGCACGAAGTGTGAGAGGACACCGATTGTGAACACCCGAGTTTGAGAGGGCACCGAGTGTGAACACCCGAATGTGAGAGGGCACCGTATGTTTACACCCGAGTCTGAGAGGGCACCGAGTGTGAACACCTGAGAGTGAGGGGGTACCGAGTGTGGGAGGGCACTGAGTGTGAACACCTGAGTGTGAGGGAGCACAAAGTGTGAGAGGGCACCGAGTGTGAACACCCGAGTGTGAGGGGGCACTGAGAGTGAACACCCGAGAATGAGAGGGCAACGAGTCTGAACACCGGAGAGTGAGGGGGCACCGAGTGTGAGAGGGCACTGAGTATGAACACCCGAGTGTGAGGGGGCACCGAGTGTGAACACCCGAGAGTGAGGGGGCACCGAGTGTGAGAGGGCACCGAGTATGAACACCCGAGTGTGAGGGGGCACCAGGTGTGAACACCTGAGTGTGAGGGCATTGAGTGTGAACACCTGAGAGTGAGGGGGCACCGAGTGTGAACACCCGAGTGTGAGAGGGCACCGAGTGTGAGAACCCAACAGTGAGAGGGCACCGAGTGTGAGAGGGCACTGTGTGTGAACACCTGAGTGTGAGAGGGCACCGAGTGTGAACACCAGGGTGTGAGACGGCATCGAGTGTGAACACCCGTGAGTGAGGGGGCACCGAGCGTGAGAGGGCACCGTGTGTGAACACCCAAGTGTGAAAGGGCACTGAATGTGAACACCCGATAGTGGGAAGGCACTGAGTGTGAACACCCGAGTGTGAGACGGCACTAAGTGCGAACATCCGAGAGCGAAGAGGCACCGAGTATGAGAACCCAAGTGTGACAGGGCACCAAGTGTGAAGACCCAAGAGTGAGCGGGCACCGAGTGTGAACACCCGAGTGTAAGAGGGCACCGAGTGTGAACACCAGGGTGTGAGACGGCATCGAGTGTGAACACCCGAGAGTGAGGGGGCACCGAGCGTGAGATGGCACCGTGTGTGAACACCCAAGTGTGAAAGGGCACTGAATGTGAACACCCGATAGTGAGAAGGCACTGAGTGTGAACACCCGAGTTTGAGAGGGCACTAAGTGCGAACATCCAAGAGCAAAGGGGCACCGAGTGTGAGAACCCAAGTGTGACAGGGCACCAAGTGTGAAGAACCAAGAGTGAGTGGGCAACGAGTGTGAGAAACCAAGTGTGAGAGGGCCTCAAGTGTGAACCCCTGAGTGAGAGGGCACTGAGCATGAACACCCGAGGGTGAGAGGGCACGGAGCATGAACACCCAAGAGTGAGAGGGCACCGAGCGTGAGCACCCGAGAGTGAGAGGGCATCACGTGTGAGAACCCGAGTGTGAGAGGGCTCTGAGTGTGAGCACCCGAGTGTGATGGGGCACTGAGCATGAACACCCAAGTGTGAGAGGGCACTGAGTGTGATAGTGCACCGGGGGTGAGCACCTGAGTGCGAGGGGGCACCGAGCACGAACACCCGAGAGTGAGAAGGCACTGAGTGTGAACACCCGAGAGTGAGAGGGCACTAAGTGTGAACACCCGAGAGTGAGAGGGCACTGAGAGTGAAAGCCTGAGTGTGAAGGGGCACCGAGTGTGAGAGGGTACTGAGTGTGAACACCCGAGTGTCAGAGGGCAATGAGTGTGAACACCTGAGAGTCAGGCGGTACCGAGTGTGAACACCCGAGTGTGATAGAGCACCGAGTGAGATCGCTCGAGAGTGAGCGGGCACCGAGTGTGAACACCCTAGAATGAGAGGGCTACGAGTGTAGCACCGGAGATTGAGAGGGCACCGAGTGTGAACACCCGAGACTAAGAGGGCACCAAGTGTGAGAGAGCACCGAGTGTGAACACCCGAGTTTGAGAGGGCATTGAGTGTGAGAGGTCAACGAGTGTGAACTCCCGAGTGTGAGAGGGCAACGAGTGTGAGAACACAAGTTTGAGAGGGCACCGAGTGTGATCCCCTGAGTGAGAGGGCACTGAGCGTGAACACCCAAGGGTGAGAGGGCACCGAGCATGAACACCCGAGAATGAGAGGACACCGAGTGTGAGCACCCGAGTGCGAGGGGGAACCGAGCATGAACACCCAAGTGTGAGGGGGTATTGAGTGTGATCTCCCGAGTGAGAGGGCACCAAGTGTGAACACCTGAGAGTGAAGGGGCACTGAGTGTGAGAGGGTACCGAGTGTGAACACCCGAGAGTGAGGGGGCACCAAGTGTGAGAGGGCACCGTAGTGTCGGGGGCACTGAGTGTGAACACCCGAGAGTGAGAGGGCATGAAGTGTGAGAGGACACCGAGTGTGAACACCCGAGTATAAGAGGGCACCGTATATTTACACCCGAGTCTGAGAGGGCACCGAGTGTGAACACCCGTTTGTGAGGGAGTTCCGTGTGAGAAGGCACCGAGTGTGAACACGCGAGTGTTAGCGGGCAACTAGTGTGAACACCTGAGAGTGAGGGGGTACCGAGTGTGGGAGGGCACCGAGTGTGAACACCTGAGTGTGAGGGAGCACAGAGTGTGAGAGGGCACCGAGTGTGAACACCTGAGTGTGAGGGGGCACTGAGAGTGAACACCCGAGAATGAGAGGGCAACGAGCCTGAACACCGGAGAGTGAGGGGGCACCGAGTGTGAGAGGGCACCGAGTATGAACACCCGAGTGTGAGGTGGCACCGAGTGTGAACACCCGAGAGTGTGGGGGCACCGAGTGTGAACACCCGATTGTGAGAGGGCGCCGAGTGTGAGAACCCGACAGTGAGAGGGCACCGAGTGTGAGAGGGCACTGAGTGTGAACACGCGAGTGTGAGATGGCACCGAGTGTGAACACCAGGGTGTGAGACGGCATCGAGTGTGAACACCCGAGGGTGAGGGGGCACTGAGCGTGAGAGGGCACCGTGTGTGAACACCCAAGTGTGAAAGGGCACTGAATGTGAACACCTGATAGTGAGAAGGCACTGAGTGTGAACACCCGAGTGTGAGAGGGCACTACTTGCGAACATCCGAGAGCGAAGGTGCACTGAGTGCGAGAACCCAAGTGTGACAGGGCACCAAGTGTGAAGACCCAAGAGTGAGTGGGCTACGAATTTGAGAACCCAAGTGTGAGAGGGCATCAAGTGTGAACCCCTGAGTGAGAGGGCACTGAGCATGAACACCCGAGGGTGAGAGGGCACCGAGCATGACCACCCGAGAGTGAGAGGGCACCGAGCGTGAGCAGCCGAGAGTGAGAGGGCATCACATGTGAGAACCCGAGTGTGAGAGGGCTCTGAGCGTGAGCAGTCGAGTGAGATGGGGCACCGAGCATCAACACCCAAGTGTGGGAGGGCACTGAGTGTGAGAGCGCACTGGGTGTGAGCACCCGAGTGCTAGGGGGCACCGAGCACAAACACCCGAGAGTGAGAAGGCACTGAGTGTGAACACCTGAGTGTGAGAGGGCACTAAGTGTGAACACCCGAGTGTGAGGGGGCACTGAGAGGGAACACCCGTGAATGAGAGGGCAACGAGTCTGAACACCAGAGAGTGAGGGGGCACCGAGTGTGAGAGGGCACCGAGTATGAATGCCCGAGTGTGAGGGGGCACCGAGTGTGAACACCCGAGAGTGAGGGGGCACCGAGTGTAAGAGGGCACCAAGTGTGAACACCCGAGTGTGAGGGCACTGAGTGTGAACACCTGAGAGTGAGGGGCCACTGAGTTTGATCAGCCGAGTGTGAGAGGCCACCGAGTGTGAGAACCCGACTGTGAGAGGGCACCGAGTGTGAGAGGGCACTGAATGTGAACACCCGAGTGTGAGAGGGCACCGAGTGTGAACACCCGAGTGTGAGAGGGCACCAAGTTCGAACACCCAAGAGTGAGGGAGCACCGAGTGTGAGAGGGCACCGATTGTGAACACCCGAATGTGAGAGCGCACCGAGTGTGAACAGCTGAGAGTGAGGGGGCACCAAGTGTGAACACCCGAGTGTGAGGGGGCACCGAGTGTGAGGGGGCACTGAGTGTGAGAGGGCACCGCGTATGAACACCCGAGTGTGAGGGGGCACCGAGTGTGAACACCCGAGAGTGAGGGGGCACCAAGTGTAAGAGGGCACCAATTGTGAACACCCGAGTGTGAGGGCATTGAGTGTGAACACCTGAGAGTGAGGGGGCACGAAGTGTGAGAGGACACCGAGTGTGAACACCCGAGTTTGAGAGGGCACCGAGTGTGAACACCCGAGTGTGAGAGGGCACTGAGTGAGAACACCTGAGTGTGAGAGGGCACCGTGTGTTTACACCCGGGTCTGAGAGGGCACCGAGTGTGACCACCTGAGTGTGAGGGGCACCGAGTGTGAGAGGGCACCGAGTGTGAACACCCAAGTGTTTGAGGGCAACGAGTGTGAACACCTGAGAGTGAGGGGGTACCGAGTGTAAGAGGGCACCAAGTGTGAACACCCGAGTGTGAGGGCATTGAGTGTGAACACCTGAGAGTGAGGGGTCACTGAGTTTGAACAGCTGAGTGTGAGAGGGCACCGAGTGTGAGAACCCGACTGTGAGATGGCACCAAGTGTGAGAGGGCACTGAGTGTGAACACCCGAGTGTGAGAGGGCACCAAGTGTGAACACCCGAGTGTGAGAGGGCACCAAGTTCGAACACCCAAGAGTGCGGGGGCACCGAGTGTGAGAGGGCACCGATTTTGAACACCCGAATGTGAGAGCGCACCGAGTGTGACCACCTGAGTTTGAGGGGGCACCGAGTGTGAGAGGGTACCGAGTGTGAACACCCGAGTGTGAGGGAGCACCGAGTGTGAGAGGGCACCGAGTGTGAACACCTGAGTGTGAGGGAGCACAAAGTGTGAGAGGGCACCGAGTGTGAACACCCGAGTGTGATGGGGCACTGAGAGTGAACACCCGAGAATGAGAGGGCAACGAGTCTGAACACCGGAGAGTGAGGAGGCACCTAGTGTGAGAGGGCACCGAGTATGAACACCTGAGTGTGAGGGGGCACCGAGTGTGAACACCCGAGCGTGAGGGGGCACCGATTGTAAGAGGGCACCAAGTGTGAACTCCCGAGTGTGAGGGCATTGAGTGTGAACACCTGAGAGTGAGGGGGCACTGAGTGTGAACACCCGAGTGTGAGAGGGCACTGAGTTTGAACACCTGAGAGTGAGGGGGCTCCGAGTGTGAGAGGGCACCGATTGTGAACACCCGAAAGTGAGAGGGCACCGAAAGTGAACAGCTGAGAGTGAGGGGGCACCGAGTGTGAACACCCGAGTGTGAGCAGGCACCGAGTGTGAGGGGGCACCGGGCGTGAGAGTGCACCGAGTGTGAACACCCGAGAGTGAGAGGACAGCGAGTGTGAACACCCGAGAGTGAGAGGGCACCAGGTCTGAACACCTGAGAGTGAGGGGGCACCGAGAGTGAGAGGGCACCGAGCGTGAACACCCGAGTGTGAGCAGGCACCAAGCGTGAGAGGGCACCGAGTGTCAGAGCGCACCGAGTGTGTAAACTCGAGAGTGAGAGTTCACCAAGTGTGAACACCAGAGAGTGAGAGGGCACCGAGTCTGAACACCTGAGAGTGAGGGGGCACTGAGAGTGAACACCCGAGAATGAGAGGGCAACGAGTCTGAACACCGGAGAGTGAGGAGGCACCTAGTGTGAGAGGTCACCGAGTATGAACACCTGAGTGTGAGGGGGCACCGAGTGTGAACACCCGAGCGTGAGGGGGCACCCATTGTAAGAGGGCACCAGGTGTGAACACCCGAGTGTGAGGGCATTGAGTGTGAACACCTGAGAGTGAGGGGGCACCGAGTGTAAACACCCGAGTGTGAGAGGGCACCGAGTTTGAACACCTGAGAGTGAGGGGGCACTGAGTGTGAGAGGGCACCGATTGTGAACACCCGAAAGTGAGAGCGCACCGAAAGTGAACAGCTGAGAGTGAGGGGGCACCGAGTGTGAACACCCGAGTGTGAGGGGGCACCGGGCGTGAGAGTGCACCGAGTGTGAACACCCGAGAGTGAGAGGACAGCGAGTGTGAACACCCGAGAGTGAGAGAGCACCAGGTCTGAAAACCTGAGAGTGAGGAGGCACCGAGAGTGAGAGGGCACCGAGCGTGAACACCCGAGTGTGAGGAGGCACCGAGCGTGAGAGGGCACCGAGTGTCAGAGCGCACCGAGTGTGTACTTTCGAGAGTGAGAGGGCACCAAGTGTGAACACCCGAGAGTGAGAGGGCACCGAGTCTGAACACCTGAGAGTGAGGGGCCACCGAGTGTGAGAGGGCACCGTGCGTGAACACCCGAGTTTGAGGAGGCACCGAGCGTGAGAGGGCACCGAGTGTCAGAGCGCACCGATTGTGAACACTCGAGAGTGAAAGGGCACCGAGTGTGAACACCCGAGAGTGAGTGGGCACTGAGTGTGAACACCCGAGAGTGAGGGGGCACCGAGTGTAAGAGGGCACCAAGTGTGAACACCCGATTGTGAGGGCATTGAGTGTGAACACCTGAGTGTGAACGGGCACCGAGTGTGAGCAGCTGAGTGTGAGAGCGCACCGAGTGTGAACACCCGAGAGTGAGTGGGCACCGGGTGTGAGGGAGCACTGAGTGTGAGAGGGCAACGAGTGTAAACACCCGAGAGTGAGAAGCCACTAAGTGTGAACACCCGAGTGTGAGAGGGCACTAAGTGTGAACACCCGAGAGTGAGGGGGTTCCAAGTGTCAGAGGGCACCGATTTTGAACACCCGAATGTGAGAGCGCACCGAGTTTGAACACCTGAGAGTGAGTGGGCACCGGGTGTGAGGGAGCACTGAGTGTGAGAGGGCAACGAGTGTAAACACCCGAGAGTGAGAAGGCACTAAGTGTGAACACCCGAGTGTGAGAGAGCAGTAAGTGTGAACACCCGAGAGAGAAGGGGCACCGAGTGTGAAGAGCCAAGTGTGAGTGGGCACCGAGTGTGAGAGGGCACCGAGTGTGAACACCAGAGTGTGAGACGGCGTCTAGTGTGAACACCCGAGAGTGAGGGGCCACCGAGTGTGAGAGGGCAACGTGTATGAACACCCAAGTGTGAAAGGGCACTGAATGTGAACACCCGATAGTGAGAAGGCACTGAGCGTGAACACCCGAGTGTGAGAGGGCACTAAGTGCGAACATCCGAGAGCGAAGGGGCACCGTGTGAGAACCCAAGTGTGACAGGGCACCAAGTGTGAAGTTCCAAGAGTGAGTGGGTAACGAGTGTGAGAACCCAAGTGTGAGAGGGCATCAAGTGTGAACCCCTGAGTGAGAGGGCACTGAGCATGAACACCCGAGGGTGAGAGGGCACCGAGCATGAACACCCGAGAGTGAGAGGGCACCGAGCGTGAGCACCCGAGAGTAAGAGGGCATCATGTGTGAGAACCCGAGTGTGAGAGGTCTCTGAGTGTGAGCACCTGAGTGCGATGGGGCACCGAGCATGACCACCCAAGTGTGAGAGGGCACTGAGTGTGAGAGGGCACTGGGTGTGAGCACCTGAGTGCGAGGGGGCACCGAGCACGAACACCCGAGAGTGAGAAGGCACTGAGTGTGAACACCCGAGAGTGAGAGGGCACTAAGTGTGAACACCCGAGTTTGAGAGGGCACTGAGTGTGAAAGCCTGAGTGTGAAGGGGCACCGAGTGTGAGAGGGTACTGAGTGTGAACAACCGAGTGTTAGAGGACAACGAGTGTGAACACCTGAGAGTCAGGTGGTACCAAGTGTGAACACCCGAGTGTGATAGAGCATCGAGTGAGATCGCTCAAGTGTGAGCGGGCGCCGAGTGTGAACACCCTAGAATGAGAGGGCTACGAATGTAGCACCGGAGATTGAGGGGGCACCGAGTGTGAACACCCGAGAGTGAGGGGGCACCAAGTGTGAGAGAGCACCGAGTGTGAACACCCGAGTGTGAGGGCACTGAGTGTGAACACCTGAGAGTGAGGGGGCACTGAGTTTGATCAGCCGAGTGTGAGAGGCCACCGAGTGTGAGAACCCGACTGTGAGAGGGCACCGAGTGTGAGAGGGCACTGAGTGTGAACACCCGAGTGTGAGAGGGCACCGAGTGTGAACACCCGAGTGTGAGAGGGCACCAAGTTCGAACACCCAAGAGTGAGGGAGCACCGAGTGTGAGAGGGCACCGATTGTGAACACCCGAATGTGAGAGCGCACCGAGTGTGAACAGCTGAGAGTGAGGGGGCACCAAGTGTGAACACCCGAGTGTGAGGGGGCACCGAGTGTGAGGGGGCACTGAGTGTGAGAGGGCACCGCGTATGAACACCCGAGTGTGAGGGGGCACCGAGTGTGAACACCCGAGAGTGAGGGGGCACCAAGTGTAAGAGGGCACCAATTGTGAACACCCGAGTGTGAGGGCATTGAGTGTGAACACCTGAGAGTGAGGGGGCACGAAGTGTGAGAGGACACCGAGTGTGAACACCCGAGTTTGAGAGGGCACCGAGTGTGAACACCCGAGTGTGAGAGGGCACAGAGTGTGAACACCTGAGTGTGAGAGGGCACCGTGTGTTTACACCCGGGTCTGAGAGGGCACCGAGTGTGACCACCTGAGTGTGAGGGGGCACCGAGTGTGAGAGGGCACCGAGTGTGAACACCCAAGTGTTTGAGGGCAACGAGTGTGAACACCTGAGAGTGAGGGGGTACCGAGTGTAAGAGGGCACCAAGTGTGAACACCCGAGTGTGAGGGCATTGAGTGTGAACACCTGAGAGTGAGGGGGCACTGAGTTTGAACAGCTGAGTGTGAGAGGGCACCGAGTGTGAGAACCCGACTGTGAGATGGCACCAAGTGTGAGAGGGCACTGAGTGTGAACACCCGAGTGTGAGAGGGCACCAAGTGTGAACACCCGAGTGTGAGAGGGCACCAAGTTCGAACACCCAAGAGTGCGGGGGCACCGAGTGTGAGAGGGCACCGATTTTGAACACCCGAATGTGAGAGCGCACCGAGTGTGACCACCTGAGTTTGAGGGGGCACCGAGTGTGAGAGGGTACCGAGTGTGAACACCCGAGTGTGAGGGAGCACCGAGTGTGAGAGGGCACCGAGTGTGAACACCTGAGTGTGAGGGAGCACAAAGTGTGAGAGGGCACCGAGTGTGAACACCCGAGTGTGATGGGGCACTGAGAGTGAACACCCGAGAATGAGAGGGCAACGAGTCTGAACACCGGAGAGTGAGGAGGCACCTAGTGTGAGAGGGCACCGAGTATGAACACCTGAGTGTGAGGGGGCACCGAGTGTGAACACCCGAGCGTGAGGGGGCACCGATTGTAAGAGGGCACCAAGTGTGAACTCCCGAGTGTGAGGGCATTGAGTGTGAACACCTGAGAGTGAGGGGGCACTGAGTGTGAACACCCGAGTGTGAGAGGGCACTGAGTTTGAACACCTGAGAGTGAGGGGGCTCCGAGTGTGAGAGGGCACCGATTGTGAACACCCGAAAGTGAGAGGGCACCGAAAGTGAACAGCTGAGAGTGAGGGGGCACCGAGTGTGAACACCCGAGTGTGAGCAGGCACCGAGTGTGAGGGGGCACCGGGCGTGAGAGTGCACCGAGTGTGAACACCCGAGAGTGAGAGGACAGCGAGTGTGAACACCCGAGTTTGAGAGGGCACCAGGTCTGAACACCTGAGAGTGAGGGGGCACCGAGAGTGAGAGGGCACCGAGCGTGAACACCCGAGTGTGAGCAGGCACCAAGCGTGAGAGGGCACCGAGTGTCAGAGCGCACCGAGTGTGTAAACTCGAGAGTGAGAGTTCACCAAGTGTGAACACCAGAGAGTGAGAGGGCACCGAGTCTGAACACCTGAGAGTGAGGGGGCACTGAGAGTGAACACCCGAGAATGAGAGGGCAACGAGTCTGAACACCGGAGAGTGAGGAGGCACCTAGTGTGAGAGGTCACCGAGTATGAACACCTGAGTGTGAGGGGGCACCGAGTGTGAACACCCGAGCGTGAGGGGGCACCCATTGTAAGAGGGCACCAGGTGTGAACACCCGAGTGTGAGGGCATTGAGTGTGAACACCTGAGAGTGAGGGGGCACCGAGTGTAAACACCCGAGTGTGAGAGGGCACCGAGTTTGAACACCTGAGAGTGAGGGGGCACTGAGTGTGAGAGGGCACCGATTGTGAACACCCGAAAGTGAGAGCGCACCGAAAGTGAACAGCTGAGAGTGAGGGGGCACCGAGTGTGAACACCCGAGTGTGAGGGGGCACCGGGCGTGAGAGTGCACCGAGTGTGAACACCCGAGAGTGAGAGGACAGCGAGTGTGAACACCCGAGAGTGAGAGAGCACCAGGTCTGAAAACCTGAGAGTGAGGAGGCACCGAGAGTGAGAGGGCACCGAGCGTGAACACCCGAGTGTGAGGAGGCACCGAGCGTGAGAGGGCACCGAGTGTCAGAGCGCACCGAGTGTGTACTTTCGAGAGTGAGAGGGCACCAAGTGTGAACACCCGAGAGTGAGAGGGCACCGAGTCTGAACACCTGAGAGTGAGGGGCCACCGAGTGTGAGAGGGCACCGTGCGTGAACACCCGAGTTTGAGGAGGCACCGAGCGTGAGAGGGCACCGAGTGTCAGAGCGCACCGATTGTGAACACTCGAGAGTGAAAGGGCACCGAGTGTGAACACCCGAGAGTGAGTGGGCACTGAGTGTGAACACCCGAGAGTGAGGGGGCACCGAGTGTAAGAGGGCACCAAGTGTGAACACCCGATTGTGAGGGCATTGAGTGTGAACACCTGAGTGTGAACGGGCACCGAGTGTGAGCAGCTGAGTGTGAGAGCGCACCGAGTGTGAACACCCGAGAGTGAGTGGGCACCGGGTGTGAGGGAGCACTGAGTGTGAGAGGGCAACGAGTGTAAACACCCGAGAGTGAGAAGCCACTAAGTGTGAACACCCGAGTGTGAGAGGGCACTAAGTGTGAACACCCGAGAGTGAGGGGGTTCCAAGTGTCAGAGGGCACCGATTGTGAACACCCGAATGTGAGAGCGCACCGAGTGTGAACACCCGAGAGTGAGTGGGCACCGGGTGTGAGGGAGCACTGAGTGTGAGAGGGCAACGAGTGTAAACACCCGAGAGTGAGAAGGCACTAAGTGTGAACACCCGAGTGTGAGAGAGCAGTAAGTGTGAACACCCGAGAGAGAAGGGGCACCGAGTGTGAAGAGCCAAGTGTGAGTGGGCACCGAGTGTGAGAGGGCACCGAGTGTGAACACCAGAGTGTGAGACGGCGTCTAGTGTGAACACCCGAGAGTGAGGGGCCACCGAGTGTGAGAGGGCAACGTGTATGAACACCCAAGTGTGAAAGGGCACTGAATGTGAACACCCGATAGTGAGAAGGCACTGAGCGTGAACACCCGAGTGTGAGAGGGCACTAAGTGCGAACATCCGAGAGCGAAGGGGCACCGTGTGAGAACCCAAGTGTGACAGGGCACCAAGTGTGAAGTTCCAAGAGTGAGTGGGTAACGAGTGTGAGAACCCAAGTGTGAGAGGGCATCAAGTGTGAACCCCTGAGTGAGAGGGCACTGAGCATGAACACCCGAGGGTGAGAGGGCACCGAGCATGAACACCCGAGAGTGAGAGGGCACCGAGCGTGAGCACCCGAGAGTAAGAGGGCATCATGTGTGAGAACCCGAGTGTGAGAGGTCTCTGAGTGTGAGCACCTGAGTGCGATGGGGCACCGAGCATGACCACCCAAGTGTGAGAGGGCACTGAGTGTGAGAGGGCACTGGGTGTGAGCACCTGAGTGCGAGGGGGCACCGAGCACGAACACCCGAGAGTGAGAAGGCACTGAGTGTGAACACCCGAGAGTGAGAGGGCACTAAGTGTGAACACCCGAGTTTGAGAGGGCACTGAGTGTGAAAGCCTGAGTGTGAAGGGGCACCGAGTGTGAGAGGGTACTGAGTGTGAACAACCGAGTGTTAGAGGACAACGAGTGTGAACACCTGAGAGTCAGGTGGTACCAAGTGTGAACACCCGAGTGTGATAGAGCATCGAGTGAGATCGCTCAAGTGTGAGCGGGCGCCGAGTGTGAACACCCTAGAATGAGAGCGCTACGAGTGTAGCACCGGAGATTGAGGGGGCACCGAGTGTGAACACCCGAGAGTGAGGGGGCACCAAGTGTGAGAGAGCACCGAGTGTGAACACCCGAGTGTGAGGGCACTGAGTGTGAACACCTGAGAGTGAGGGGGCACTGAGTTTGATCAGCCGAGTGTGAGAGGCCACCGAGTGTGAGAACCCGACTGTGAGAGGGCACCGAGTGTGAGAGGGCACTGAGTGTGAACACCCGAGTGTGAGAGGGCACCGAGTGTGAACACCCGAGTGTGAGAGGGCACCAAGTTCGAACACCCAAGAGTGAGGGAGCACCGAGTGTGAGAGGGCACCGATTGTGAACACCCGAATGTGAGAGCGCACCGAGTGTGAACAGCTGAGAGTGAGGGGGCACCAAGTGTGAACACCCGAGTGTGAGGGGGCACCGAGTGTGAGGGGGCACTGAGTGTGAGAGGGCACCGCGTATGAACACCCGAGTGTGAGGGGGCACCGAGTGTGAACACCCGAGAGTGAGGGGGCACCAAGTGTAAGAGGGCACCAATTGTGAACACCCGAGTGTGAGGGCATTGAGTGTGAACACCTGAGAGTGAGGGGGCACGAAGTGTGAGAGGACACCGAGTGTGAACACCCGAGTTTGAGAGGGCACCGAGTGTGAACACCCGAGTGTGAGAGGGCACTGAGTGAGAACACCTGAGTGTGAGAGGGCACCGTGTGTTTACACCCGGGTCTGAGAGGGCACCGAGTGTGACCACCTGAGTGTGAGGGGCACCGAGTGTGAGAGGGCACCGAGTGTGAACACCCAAGTGTTTGAGGGCAACGAGTGTGAACACCTGAGAGTGAGGGGGTACCGAGTGTAAGAGGGCACCAAGTGTGAACACCCGAGTGTGAGGGCATTGAGTGTGAACACCTGAGAGTGAGGGGGCACTGAGTTTGAACAGCTGAGTGTGAGAGGGCACCGAGTGTGAGAACCCGACTGTGAGATGGCACCAAGTGTGAGAGGGCACTGAGTGTGAACACCCGAGTGTGAGAGGGCACCAAGTGTGAACACCCGAGTGTGAGAGGGCACCAAGTTCGAACACCCAAGAGTGCGGGGGCACCGAGTGTGAGAGGGCACCGATTTTGAACACCCGAATGTGAGAGCGCACCGAGTGTGACCACCTGAGTTTGAGGGGGCACCGAGTGTGAGAGGGTACCGAGTGTGAACACCCGAGTGTGAGGGAGCACCGAGTGTGAGAGGGCACCGAGTGTGAACACCTGAGTGTGAGGGAGCACAAAGTGTGAGAGGGCACCGAGTGTGAACACCCGAGTGTGATGGGGCACTGAGAGTGAACACCCGAGAATGAGAGGGCAACGAGTCTGAACACCGGAGAGTGAGGAGGCACCTAGTGTGAGAGGGCACCGAGTATGAACACCTGAGTGTGAGGGGGCACCGAGTGTGAACACCCGAGCGTGAGGGGGCACCGATTGTAAGAGGGCACCAAGTGTGAACTCCCGAGTGTGAGGGCATTGAGTGTGAACACCTGAGAGTGAGGGGGCACTGAGTGTGAACACCCGAGTGTGAGAGGGCACTGAGTTTGAACACCTGAGAGTGAGGGGGCTCCGAGTGTGAGAGGGCACCGATTGTGAACACCCGAAAGTGAGAGGGCACCGAAAGTGAACAGCTGAGAGTGAGGGGGCACCGAGTGTGAACACCCGAGTGTGAGCAGGCACCGAGTGTGAGGGGGCACCGGGCGTGAGAGTGCACCGAGTGTGAACACCCGAGAGTGAGAGGACAGCGAGTGTGAACACCCGAGTTTGAGAGGGCACCAGGTCTGAACACCTGAGAGTGAGGGGGCACCGAGAGTGAGAGGGCACCGAGCGTGAACACCCGAGTGTGAGCAGGCACCAAGCGTGAGAGGGCACCGAGTGTCAGAGCGCACCGAGTGTGTAAACTCGAGAGTGAGAGTTCACCAAGTGTGAACACCAGAGAGTGAGAGGGCACCGAGTCTGAACACCTGAGAGTGAGGGGGCACTGAGAGTGAACACCCGAGAATGAGAGGGCAACGAGTCTGAACACCGGAGAGTGAGGAGGCACCTAGTGTGAGAGGTCACCGAGTATGAACACCTGAGTGTGAGGGGGCACCGAGTGTGAACACCCGAGCGTGAGGGGGCACCCATTGTAAGAGGGCACCAGGTGTGAACACCCGAGTGTGAGGGCATTGAGTGTGAACACCTGAGAGTGAGGGGGCACCGAGTGTAAACACCCGAGTGTGAGAGGGCACCGAGTTTGAACACCTGAGAGTGAGGGGGCACTGAGTGTGAGAGGGCACCGATTGTGAACACCCGAAAGTGAGAGCGCACCGAAAGTGAACAGCTGAGAGTGAGGGGGCACCGAGTGTGAACACCCGAGTGTGAGGGGGCACCGGGCGTGAGAGTGCACCGAGTGTGAACACCCGAGAGTGAGAGGACAGCGAGTGTGAACACCCGAGAGTGAGAGAGCACCAGGTCTGAAAACCTGAGAGTGAGGAGGCACCGAGAGTGAGAGGGCACCGAGCGTGAACACCCGAGTGTGAGGAGGCACCGAGCGTGAGAGGGCACCGAGTGTCAGAGCGCACCGAGTGTGTACTTTCGAGAGTGAGAGGGCACCAAGTGTGAACACCCGAGAGTGAGAGGGCACCGAGTCTGAACACCTGAGAGTGAGGGGCCACCGAGTGTGAGAGGGCACCGTGCGTGAACACCCGAGTTTGAGGAGGCACCGAGCGTGAGAGGGCACCGAGTGTCAGAGCGCACCGATTGTGAACACTCGAGAGTGAAAGGGCACCGAGTGTGAACACCCGAGAGTGAGTGGGCACTGAGTGTGAACACCCGAGAGTGAGGGGGCACCGAGTGTAAGAGGGCACCAAGTGTGAACACCCGATTGTGAGGGCATTGAGTGTGAACACCTGAGTGTGAACGGGCACCGAGTGTGAGCAGCTGAGTGTGAGAGCGCACCGAGTGTGAACACCCGAGAGTGAGTGGGCACCGGGTGTGAGGGAGCACTGAGTGTGAGAGGGCAACGAGTGTAAACACCCGAGAGTGAGAAGCCACTAAGTGTGAACACCCGAGTGTGAGAGGGCACTAAGTGTGAACACCCGAGAGTGAGGGGGTTCCAAGTGTCAGAGGGCACCGATTTTGAACACCCGAATGTGAGAGCGCACCGAGTTTGAACACCTGAGAGTGAGTGGGCACCGGGTGTGAGGGAGCACTGAGTGTGAGAGGGCAACGAGTGTAAACACCCGAGAGTGAGAAGGCACTAAGTGTGAACACCCGAGTGTGAGAGAGCAGTAAGTGTGAACACCCGAGAGAGAAGGGGCACCGAGTGTGAAGAGCCAAGTGTGAGTGGGCACCGAGTGTGAGAGGGCACCGAGTGTGAACACCAGAGTGTGAGACGGCGTCTAGTGTGAACACCCGAGAGTGAGGGGCCACCGAGTGTGAGAGGGCAACGTGTATGAACACCCAAGTGTGAAAGGGCACTGAATGTGAACACCCGATAGTGAGAAGGCACTGAGCGTGAACACCCGAGTGTGAGAGGGCACTAAGTGCGAACATCCGAGAGCGAAGGGGCACCGTGTGAGAACCCAAGTGTGACAGGGCACCAAGTGTGAAGTTCCAAGAGTGAGTGGGTAACGAGTGTGAGAACCCAAGTGTGAGAGGGCATCAAGTGTGAACCCCTGAGTGAGAGGGCACTGAGCATGAACACCCGAGGGTGAGAGGGCACCGAGCATGAACACCCGAGAGTGAGAGGGCACCGAGCGTGAGCACCCGAGAGTAAGAGGGCATCATGTGTGAGAACCCGAGTGTGAGAGGTCTCTGAGTGTGAGCACCTGAGTGCGATGGGGCACCGAGCATGACCACCCAAGTGTGAGAGGGCACTGAGTGTGAGAGGGCACTGGGTGTGAGCACCTGAGTGCGAGGGGGCACCGAGCACGAACACCCGAGAGTGAGAAGGCACTGAGTGTGAACACCCGAGAGTGAGAGGGCACTAAGTGTGAACACCCGAGTTTGAGAGGGCACTGAGTGTGAAAGCCTGAGTGTGAAGGGGCACCGAGTGTGAGAGGGTACTGAGTGTGAACAACCGAGTGTTAGAGGACAACGAGTGTGAACACCTGAGAGTCAGGTGGTACCAAGTGTGAACACCCGAGTGTGATAGAGCATCGAGTGAGATCGCTCAAGTGTGAGCGGGCGCCGAGTGTGAACACCCTAGAATGAGAGGGCTACGAATGTAGCACCGGAGATTGAGGGGGCACCGAGTGTGAACACCCGAGAGTGAGGGGGCACCAAGTGTGAGAGAGCACCGAGTGTGAACACCCGAGTGTGAGGGCACTGAGTGTGAACACCTGAGAGTGAGGGGGCACTGAGTTTGATCAGCCGAGTGTGAGAGGCCACCGAGTGTGAGAACCCGACTGTGAGAGGGCACCGAGTGTGAGAGGGCACTGAGTGTGAACACCCGAGTGTGAGAGGGCACCGAGTGTGAACACCCGAGTGTGAGAGGGCACCAAGTTCGAACACCCAAGAGTGAGGGAGCACCGAGTGTGAGAGGGCACCGATTGTGAACACCCGAATGTGAGAGCGCACCGAGTGTGAACAGCTGAGAGTGAGGGGGCACCAAGTGTGAACACCCGAGTGTGAGGGGGCACCGAGTGTGAGGGGGCACTGAGTGTGAGAGGGCACCGCGTATGAACACCCGAGTGTGAGGGGGCACCGAGTGTGAACACCCGAGAGTGAGGGGGCACCAAGTGTAAGAGGGCACCAATTGTGAACACCCGAGTGTGAGGGCATTGAGTGTGAACACCTGAGAGTGAGGGGGCACGAAGTGTGAGAGGACACCGAGTGTGAACACCCGAGTTTGAGAGGGCACCGAGTGTGAACACCCGAGTGTGAGAGGGCACTGAGTGAGAACACCTGAGTGTGAGAGGGCACCGTGTGTTTACACCCGGGTCTGAGAGGGCACCGAGTGTGACCACCTGAGTGTGAGGGGCACCGAGTGTGAGAGGGCACCGAGTGTGAACACCCAAGTGTTTGAGGGCAACGAGTGTGAACACCTGAGAGTGAGGGGGTACCGAGTGTAAGAGGGCACCAAGTGTGAACACCCGAGTGTGAGGGCATTGAGTGTGAACACCTGAGAGTGAGGGGGCACTGAGTTTGAACAGCTGAGTGTGAGAGGGCACCGAGTGTGAGAACCCGACTGTGAGATGGCACCAAGTGTGAGAGGGCACTGAGTGTGAACACCCGAGTGTGAGAGGGCACCAAGTGTGAACACCCGAGTGTGAGAGGGCACCAAGTTCGAACACCCAAGAGTGCGGGGGCACCGAGTGTGAGAGGGCACCGATTTTGAACACCCGAATGTGAGAGCGCACCGAGTGTGACCACCTGAGTTTGAGGGGGCACCGAGTGTGAGAGGGTACCGAGTGTGAACACCCGAGTGTGAGGGAGCACCGAGTGTGAGAGGGCACCGAGTGTGAACACCTGAGTGTGAGGGAGCACAAAGTGTGAGAGGGCACCGAGTGTGAACACCCGAGTGTGATGGGGCACTGAGAGTGAACACCCGAGAATGAGAGGGCAACGAGTCTGAACACCGGAGAGTGAGGAGGCACCTAGTGTGAGAGGGCACCGAGTATGAACACCTGAGTGTGAGGGGGCACCGAGTGTGAACACCCGAGCGTGAGGGGGCACCGATTGTAAGAGGGCACCAAGTGTGAACTCCCGAGTGTGAGGGCATTGAGTGTGAACACCTGAGAGTGAGGGGGCACTGAGTGTGAACACCCGAGTGTGAGAGGGCACTGAGTTTGAACACCTGAGAGTGAGGGGGCTCCGAGTGTGAGAGGGCACCGATTGTGAACACCCGAAAGTGAGAGGGCACCGAAAGTGAACAGCTGAGAGTGAGGGGGCACCGAGTGTGAACACCCGAGTGTGAGCAGGCACCGAGTGTGAGGGGGCACCGGGCGTGAGAGTGCACCGAGTGTGAACACCCGAGAGTGAGAGGACAGCGAGTGTGAACACCCGAGTTTGAGAGGGCACCAGGTCTGAACACCTGAGAGTGAGGGGGCACCGAGAGTGAGAGGGCACCGAGCGTGAACACCCGAGTGTGAGCAGGCACCAAGCGTGAGAGGGCACCGAGTGTCAGAGCGCACCGAGTGTGTAAACTCGAGAGTGAGAGTTCACCAAGTGTGAACACCAGAGAGTGAGAGGGCACCGAGTCTGAACACCTGAGAGTGAGGGGGCACTGAGAGTGAACACCCGAGAATGAGAGGGCAACGAGTCTGAACACCGGAGAGTGAGGAGGCACCTAGTGTGAGAGGTCACCGAGTATGAACACCTGAGTGTGAGGGGGCACCGAGTGTGAACACCCGAGCGTGAGGGGGCACCCATTGTAAGAGGGCACCAGGTGTGAACACCCGAGTGTGAGGGCATTGAGTGTGAACACCTGAGAGTGAGGGGGCACCGAGTGTAAACACCCGAGTGTGAGAGGGCACCGAGTTTGAACACCTGAGAGTGAGGGGGCACTGAGTGTGAGAGGGCACCGATTGTGAACACCCGAAAGTGAGAGCGCACCGAAAGTGAACAGCTGAGAGTGAGGGGGGCACCGAGTGTGAACACCCGAGTGTGAGGGGGCACCGGGCGTGAGAGTGCACCGAGTGTGAACACCCGAGAGTGAGAGGACAGCGAGTGTGAACACCCGAGAGTGAGAGAGCACCAGGTCTGAAAACCTGAGAGTGAGGAGGCACCGAGAGTGAGAGGGCACCGAGCGTGAACACCCGAGTGTGAGGAGGCACCGAGCGTGAGAGGGCACCGAGTGTCAGAGCGCACCGAGTGTGTACTTTCGAGAGTGAGAGGGCACCAAGTGTGAACACCCGAGAGTGAGAGGGCACCGAGTCTGAACACCTGAGAGTGAGGGGCCACCGAGTGTGAGAGGGCACCGTGCGTGAACACCCGAGTTTGAGGAGGCACCGAGCGTGAGAGGGCACCGAGTGTCAGAGCGCACCGATTGTGAACACTCGAGAGTGAAAGGGCACCGAGTGTGAACACCCGAGAGTGAGTGGGCACTGAGTGTGAACACCCGAGAGTGAGGGGGCACCGAGTGTAAGAGGGCACCAAGTGTGAACACCCGATTGTGAGGGCATTGAGTGTGAACACCTGAGTGTGAACGGGCACCGAGTGTGAGCAGCTGAGTGTGAGAGCGCACCGAGTGTGAACACCCGAGAGTGAGTGGGCACCGGGTGTGAGGGAGCACTGAGTGTGAGAGGGCAACGAGTGTAAACACCCGAGAGTGAGAAGCCACTAAGTGTGAACACCCGAGTGTGAGAGGGCACTAAGTGTGAACACCCGAGAGTGAGGGGGTTCCAAGTGTCAGAGGGCACCGATTTTGAACACCCGAATGTGAGAGCGCACCGAGTTTGAACACCTGAGAGTGAGTGGGCACCGGGTGTGAGGGAGCACTGAGTGTGAGAGGGCAACGAGTGTAAACACCCGAGAGTGAGAAGGCACTAAGTGTGAACACCCGAGTGTGAGAGAGCAGTAAGTGTGAACACCCGAGAGAGAAGGGGCACCGAGTGTGAAGAGCCAAGTGTGAGTGGGCACCGAGTGTGAGAGGGCACCGAGTGTGAACACCAGAGTGTGAGACGGCGTCTAGTGTGAACACCCGAGAGTGAGGGGCCACCGAGTGTGAGAGGGCAACGTGTATGAACACCCAAGTGTGAAAGGGCACTGAATGTGAACACCCGATAGTGAGAAGGCACTGAGCGTGAACACCCGAGTGTGAGAGGGCACTAAGTGCGAACATCCGAGAGCGAAGGGGCACCGTGTGAGAACCCAAGTGTGACAGGGCACCAAGTGTGAAGTTCCAAGAGTGAGTGGGTAACGAGTGTGAGAACCCAAGTGTGAGAGGGCATCAAGTGTGAACCCCTGAGTGAGAGGGCACTGAGCATGAACACCCGAGGGTGAGAGGGCACCGAGCATGAACACCCGAGAGTGAGAGGGCACCGAGCGTGAGCACCCGAGAGTGAGAGGGCATCATGTGTGAGAACCCGAGTGTGAGAGGTCTCTGAGTGTGAGCACCTGAGTGCGATGGGGCACCGAGCATGACCACCCAAGTGTGAGAGGGCACTGAGTGTGAGAGGGCACTGGGTGTGAGCACCTGAGTGCGAGGGGGCACCGAGCACGAACACCCGAGAGTGAGAAGGCACTGAGTGTGAACACCCGAGAGTGAGAGGGCACTAAGTGTGAACACCCGAGTTTGAGAGGGCACTGAGTGTGAAAGCCTGAGTGTGAAGGGGCACCGAGTGTGAGAGGGTACTGAGTGTGAACAACCGAGTGTTAGAGGACAACGAGTGTGAACACCTGAGAGTCAGGTGGTACCAAGTGTGAACACCCGAGTGTGATAGAGCATCGAGTGAGATCGCTCAAGTGTGAGCGGGCGCCGAGTGTGAACACCCTAGAATGAGAGGGCTACGAATGTAGCACCGGAGATTGAGGGGGCACCGAGTGTGAACACCCGAGAGTGAGGGGGCACCAAGTGTGAGAGAGCACCGAGTGTGAACACCCGAGTGTGAGGGCACTGAGTGTGAACACCTGAGAGTGAGGGGGCACTGAGTTTGATCAGCCGAGTGTGAGAGGCCACCGAGTGTGAGAACCCGACTGTGAGAGGGCACCGAGTGTGAGAGGGCACTGAGTGTGAACACCCGAGTGTGAGAGGGCACCGAGTGTGAACACCCGAGTGTGAGAGGGCACCAAGTTCGAACACCCAAGAGTGAGGGAGCACCGAGTGTGAGAGGGCACCAAGTGTGAACACCCGAGTGTGAGGGGGCACCGAGTGTGAGGGGGCACTGAGTGTGAGAGGGCACCGCGTATGAACACCCGAGAGTGAGGGGGCACCGAGTGTAAGAGGGCACCAATTGTGAACACCCGAGTGTGAGGGCATTGAGTGTGAACACCTGAGGGTGAGGGGGCACGAAGTGTGAGAGGACACTGAGTGTGAACACCCGAGTTTGAGAGGGCACCGAGTGTGAATACCCGAGTGTGAGAGGGCACCGAGTGTGAACACCTGAGTGTGAGAGGGCACCGTGTGTTTACACCCGAGTCTGAGAGGGCACCGAGTGTGACCACCTGAGTGTGAGGGGGCACCGAGTGTGAGAGGGCACCGAGTGTGAACACCCAAGTGTTTGAGGGCAACGAGTGTGAACACCTGAGAGTGAGGGGTACCGAGTGTAAGAGGGCACCGAGTGTGAACACCCGAGTGTGAGGGCATTGAGTGTGAACACCTGAGAGTGAGGGGGCACTGAGTTTGAACAGCTGAGTGTGAGAGGGCACCGAGTGTGAGAACCCGACTGTGAGATGGCACCAAGTGTGAGAGGGCACTGAGTGTGAACACCCGAGTGTGAGAGGGCACCGAGTGTGAACACCGGAGACTGAAGAGGCACCTAGTGTGAGAGGGCACCGAGTATGAACACCTGAGTGTGAGGGGGCACCGAGTGTGAACACCCAAGTGTGAGAGGGCACCAAGTTCGAACACCCAAGAGTGAGGGAGCACCGAGTGTGAGAGGGCACCAAGTGTGAACACCCGAGTGTGAGGGGGCACCGAGTGTGAGGGGGCACTGAGTGTGAGAGGGCACCGCGTATGAACACCCGAGAGTGAGGGGGCACCGAGTGTAAGAGGGCACCAATTGTGAACACCCGAGTGTGAGGGCATTGAGTGTGAACACCTGAGGGTGAGGGGGCACGAAGTGTGAGAGGACACTGAGTGTGAACACCCGAGTTTGAGAGGGCACCGAGTGTGAATACCCGAGTGTGAGAGGGCACCGAGTGTGAACACCTGAGTGTGAGAGGGCACCGTGTGTTTACACCCGAGTCTGAGAGGGCACCGAGTGTGACCACCTGAGTGTGAGGGGGCACCGAGTGTGAGAGGGCACCGAGTGTGAACACCCAAGTGTTTGAGGGCAACGAGTGTGAACACCTGAGAGTGAGGGGGTACCGAGTGTAAGAGGGCACCGAGTGTGAACACCCGAGTGTGAGGGCATTGAGTGTGAACACCTGAGAGTGAGGGGGCACTGAGTTTGAACAGCTGAGTGTGAGAGGGCACCGAGTGTGAGAACCCGACTGTGAGATGGCACCAAGTGTGAGAGGGCACTGAGTGTGAACACCCGAGTGTGAGAGGGCACCGAGTGTGAACACCGGAGACTGAAGAGGCACCTAGTGTGAGAGGGCACCGAGTATGAACACCTGAGTGTGAGGGGGCACCGAGTGTGAACACCCGAGCGTGAGGGGGCACCGATTGTAAGAGGGCACCAGGTGTGAACACCCGAGTGTGAGGGCATTGAGTGTGAACACCTGAGAGTGAGGGGGCACCGAGTGTAAACACCCGAGTGTGAGAGGGCACCGAGTTTGAACACCTGAGAGTGAGGGGGCACCGAGTGTGAGAGGGCACCGAGTGTGAACACCCGAGTGTGAGGGGGCACCGGGCGTGAGAGTGCACCGAGTGTGAACACCCGAGAGTGAGAGGACAGCGAGTGTGAACACCCGAGAGTGAGAGAGCACCAGGTCTGAAAACCTGAGAGTGAGGGGGCACCGAGAGTGAGAGGGCACCAAGCGTGAACACCCGAGTGTGAGGAGGCACCGAGCGTGAGAGGGCACCGAGTGTCAGAGCGCACCGAGTGTGTACTTTCGAGAGTGAGAGGGCACCAAGTGTGAACACCCGAGAGTGAGAGGGCACCGAGTCTGAACACCTGAGAGTGAGGGGCCACCGAGTGTGAGAGAGCACCGTGCGTGAACACCCGAGTGTGAGGAGGCACCGAGCGTGAGAGGGCACCGAGTGTCAGAGCGCACCGATTGTGAACACTCGAGAGTGAAAGGGCACCGAGTGTCAACACCCGAGAGTGAGTGGGCACTGAGTGTGAACACCCTAGAGTGAGGGGGCACCGAGTGTAAGAGGGCACCAAGTGTGAACACCCGATTGTGAGGGCATTGAGTGTGAACACCTGAGAGTGAGGGGGCACCGAGTGTGAACACCTGAGTGTGAACGGGCACCGAGTGTGAGCAGCTGAGTGTGAGAGCGCACCGAGTGTGAACACCCGAGAGTGAGTGGGCACCGGGTGTGAGGGAGCACTGAGTGTGAGAGGGCAACGAGTGTAAACACCCGAGAGTGAGAAGCCACTAAGTGTGAACACCCGAGTGTGAGAGGGCACTAAGTGTGAACACCCGAGAGTGAGGGGGTTCCAAGTGTCAGAGGGCACCGATTGTGAACACCCGAATGTGAGAGCGCACCGAGTGTGAACACCTGAGAGTGAGTGGGCACCGGGTGTGAGGGAGCACTGAGTGTGAGAGGGCAACGAGTGTAAACACCCGAGAGTGAGAAGGCACTAAGTGTGAACACCCGAGTGTGAGAGAGCAGTAAGTGTGAACACCCGAGAGAGAAGGGGCACCGAGTGTGAAGAGCCAAGTGTGAGTGGGCACCGAGTGTGAGAGGGCACCGAGTGTGAACACCAGAGTGTGAGACGGCGTCTAGTGTGAACACCCGAGAGTGAGGGGCCACCGAGTGTGAGAGGGCAACGCGTATGAACACCCAAGTGTGAAAGGGCACTGAATGTGAACACCCGATAGTGAGAAGGCACTGAGCGTGAACACCCGAGTGTGAGAGGGCACTAAGTACGAACATCCGAGAGCGAAGGGGCACCGTGTGAGAACCCAAGTGTGACAGGGCACCAAGTGTGAAGACCCAAGAGTGAGTGGGTAACGAGTGTGAGAACCCAAGTGTGAGAGGGCATCAA